>NC_134701.1:46182500-46805000 GCF_043290135.1 Rhipicephalus microplus
AAGGTTAACACTTGCCGCCAGGAAAAATCGGAAGTAAATGGAAGAGAGAAGAAGACAGGATAGATTTAAAGATGAGAAAAGACTAAGATGTAGAGAGAGAGACAATTAGGAAAAGGCGACTACTGATTTACCCTGGGTGGGTCAGCCCAGGGGTGCCGTGTACGTGAAGCCAGGGCCAAAGGGGTGTGTTGCCTCTGCCGGGGGGCCTTAAAGGTCCATTCACCCAGCATTGGCTCAACCCCCAAGATCCCCTTTTCCCCGGACACGGCAAAGCCACGCACGGCTAGGCGTGGGAGAGAGCCGAAACTCCCCTGCTAGCTCGAGTCCGAGGTGTCGCTACACACCAAACGCCTACTTGCGCAGGCGCCCCTGCGGGGTGACTTTGCTGGAAGAACTGGCGGTTAAGTTTTGACAGTTGTAGCAGCAGCGACCACAAACTGTGTGTGAAAGTGATTTAAAAAAAAGTTGCCTGACCGGCTGTGCAGATGCCCGAAGATCATCGGCTACGTCGAAAAAGTTCAGGAGCCGGTTTAAGTGTCGTATGCATAAACAGCTTCTGGACACCTCATGCACAGCATTCATGTGTTCTAGTGGCAGATTTGGCTTGGTGTGAGACGTTTTTAGATACTGTCACTTGGGTAAGCACGCGCTGTCGCAGCCGCGAGGACTGCCCCCTCTCGTATCCCGCGGAGGCGGTGCTGCTGTCGCTTTGAGATTGGTGAAGGAGCGTAGTCTGCTACCTCTGCATGTGAAACAGCAGGAAATTAGTTTCCAAATTGCGACAAGAGAGGAGAGGATGCGGCGGAAGGGCGACCTTGAAAACCGAAACGCACGGGAAGGAGGCAGGTTGGGTAGCTTGCTTGATAGGTCCGCGAAAGTCGCACGTAGAAAAACTTGGAAAGAGTGCCTGCGCGCGCAGAAGTCAAAGCATGGCCGCCTGGATCAGTGCGCGGGGGTGTTCGAACAATCGGCGGACGTGGTCAAAAAATCTTTTTGTTGCGTCGGCGAGTTTGCGTGGCCTAACAAACTTCGATATTTTGCGATTCGTCGCGCGCAAATTAACAGCCGTTTTCGCGCTTCCGCACGTGCGCGGAAGGCATGCCGAGTCGAGTGCGAAGCAAGCGAGAACAAGTCCTTAACACGAAACGAATCACAAATTATCAGAGTTGGTGGGGTAGCGTACGCTCGTGCACTAGACGCAGACTATCGGCTACAGTCGGTGGCTGACGATGTTGGCAAATGGTCTGGTCACTCCAGGCCGGCGATGCCAATGACAGTACTAGTGATTAAAAATAGGGTAGATGGCCGACCGGTCTTCGAAAGATCGGTGGCAGTGTGAAAACGCGGACCTCGTCTGGCGATGCGGGGTGCTCAGAGTAGCGGGGGGACAAAGGACGGAGGGGTGCATAACAAAAAGCAGTCGGCATTTTCCTTTCTTCATGGGTTGGGGAGCAGCAACTAGAGGGTCGTGGAGGCAGGGTCAGCGTTCAACAATAAGAATGTATGGGCACCTCGCCGATGCCTGATCGGTGGTAGAAATTTGTTTCCCGGGAAGTCTGGAGACCGCTGACTGTTCGCTGTAACCGATCAGCGGCGCTCGGAAACGTTCGTTCTAAGTGCGATTTTGTGCCATTGAACCAATATATATTTTCATGGTTACGCGGATATTGTTCGTTTGAAGCGAAAGTTCGTTTTAAGTGGGGCCGTTATATGTGGGCTCGACTGTACTACTTAGAGATAAATAAGGTTCGGGCCTGTACCTAAAAAATGTATGATTATTTATGTATGTTTTGACAATTACCTGCAAGACTTTTCATGGAATAGCAGCTGTTCAGTCCTTGAGAACTGCAGGGTAATTTGGGGGTTTGAAGAAGTACTGCTGATCACAAGTGTTTTCCTCATAGGCATAGCCACTTAGACAGCCGGGCGCACTGAAGGTCGGCATGTTTACTGTGTTAAACTGCTAATTCACTCAAGCTTGCTTGATTGTTGTGTACCATGTTAAATACGATTTGCGTGACAGAAATCTAACCTTCAAGCTCCCACCTCTGTAATCCAAGCAAGCAAACTAAAAGGAAAAAACAAATTAAACGCTGCCGCGGGAAGCCAGCGGTAGCTTGTTCTCAAGGATACATTAGCACCGCGCCCCTCTGAGCGTGTACGAGTCGGTGCCACCTCCATTGCGGGCTTTCCCAACTGACAGTATCTAAAAACGATGTAAGCCGTGTGCTCGCTTCAATTGGGCGGCTGTTCCGGATCTCTCAGTCACATTCAACATAATAATAGTTGCACACGTAGCTTTACTCACCCCAAAACCTAAATGTAAATTTACAAAAATTTTTAAGCTAATTGCATATGCTTTTTGCATGAATAAACTTTTTTGGCAAGCTAGTTTCAGGAGATGAAATTCTTCAAGTGTGTGGAGTAAGTTCTATAATTTAATCACTGTAAAGTAGGATGTCATTCTGCCATAGTTAATGTAAGTTTAGGTGTAAGGAAGTTGTAATTATGGGCAAACTTTGCACAATTATTATTTTTGAACATCTTATATTAACTCAGTTCATACAAAAGCTAGTTTGCTTACCGTTATGATTAAGTGATAACAAGTCAGATGCAAGTAGTATGAAGTTAGTCTCGACAAGGCGAACAGCATTAGAGTAAAAAGAACTGTCAGTAATTATGTGTATGTCCCGATTCTGAATGTTATCTGTTGACAAAAGATTATTGTTATGCATATTTGCCCATGTAATAATGCCATAGGTGATTTGACTGTTTCTGAAAGCAGGGCAACAATAAGGCATCACAGGAGATACATAAAGAAGATTTAATGAGGGCTCGTACACCGAAGGCAGTTGTTTGTTTAGCATAAGCAATATGATGTGTAAACTTCACGTTAGGCGCAAGTTTTTGGCCTAGAAAACACACCAAATTGCAGGAATTAAATTATGGTAGTCAATTAAAAGGGTGCTTTGTTTTAGAAACTGTATAAACCATGAACTTAGTTTTAAAAGCGATTAAAATTAGGTTGTTTTATTAACACAATGTAGAACACTGATCAGTTCGTTGTGCAGCTCAGTGATTGGGCTTTTAACAATTTATGGAGCATAAGCTGGGAAAACAATAGGGATAAAAGTTTCAGCAGCTGTTATTGGGCTGAACAAAGCACAAATGAGGGCTGATAGTTATGTTGTGTCTGAAAATAAAAAAAACGTTTTGGAAATGATGCTTAACTTTCATACCTGGAAGCCATGCTGGCATATGTGTGCCTAATATTTTTTATAGCTGATCGACTTTCCCTTCGTTCTGCCTTTTAGGGTATGGGTGCCAGTGATGAACTGCTGCTGTTTTCCCAGGTGGACAATTAAGTAAGTAGCTTTACAGTAGCTTGGATAGTTAGGCTAGTTGGTATTCGTTCATTTTTTAACTGAATAAAGGCACGTACAGACACTTGAACACAGCCTATGTTGTGGGCATTTTCTTTTTCTAGTGTCCGTCTCTGTGTGCATGCCCTTATTCAGTTGAACGATGAAGTAGCTCTACTTTTTGTAAATTTATGTTTATTCAGTACAATACTTTTACTACTGGGTTGAATACATAGTTATGCAACTTGCATTGCACTTTCACTTCTTTGTATGTTTATGCTTAGTTTATTCATCTACTACGGATAATTTTGTAAATTATGAACTGGTGAATTTAGAGATTCAGGAGGTTATTTCACGAATGACCAGTGCAATCTTCTGCATTACCCTTTTTTGGAATGTCACGGCATTCAGTACAAGCTTCATTAATATTGTGACAAGTCCTAATGTCAGGAAAAAGAGAAATGAATTGAGGCTCTGTCTTTTTGATTCCTGAGTGCCTCATTATTGGACTTGACAAAAGAAATTTTCATCTGCAATGTGCCAAAGCACTTTTTGTCAGTGCCAGCTCTAAGTGCCTTTTAGGGTGTCTGGTGGTCTCTTATACTTTAGTAGAATATTATAGACTCAACATTACTAACATCTGTAACACAACTGTAAGATATGTTACATAGTTGTTAATTTAACTTCCACACATATGTAGTGCTCTCGAAATTGTAAATATGCTTCTTTTTAAAATGTCTTACAGCTTCTCACAAACTGTTCAAGTGAGAATTAAAGACAGCAATGATGTATGTGATTTGCTTTTCATTGATCATTGAAAGGAATGCTCCTTTGTTTCGCTGGAGCCGCATTAGTGTAAAAATTCTAATTAGGGATTGTGTTGATGTTTTTCTAGCTTACTATGTCACCCCACTTTTTGCCCAGTCTTTTAGTATCTAAACATTAATGATTCTTCTTGTGAAGGCTGGTGTAGTATTGCCATTAATGAGCACTATATGCACCTGTAGGCTTACATACATTCTGTGAACTGTACTTGCTTTAGAAAAAGAATATTTGATAACGTTTAGTATGCCAGTGTTATACAAGATAGCAGGCAGTTGCAGAAGTGAAATGTAAGATTCATCAGAACTATTTGAATACATACGAGCAAAACTATACTCGCACGACCAAAGAGCGCAACTAACATTTTCAAAAACAAGATATCTCTTGAGTCTTTTATTACGATTCCACATTTTTTTTGCGCAGATTCACCTAGGAAACGGCATATTCCTGGAGCAGGAAAAATGGGCATGGCTGCTTTCGCGTCCGAGAGACAGCTTCTTCTGTAAGGAGGCGACCAAGCTTCTGTAGGGTGTGAGTGCCCTTCACAACAGGAGCATCACAGGAGCCCCTTGTCGGCGCTACGTGCGCTCGGAAAACCAGGCTCTACACATGAGGGCACTCACGCCTAAGAAATTGGAGGCAGTCGGAAGTAAGTGTTTCATGCTTAGTATACTTTGCTGAATTTAGGGACAATAAAGTATATCAACTATATGAACCAGTAAGTCCCTTATTGCTACATATTCCTGCTCATTTTTACAGATGCCTTCAGCAAGTACATTGCTGGGAGACAAAGTGAAGTGGCAGCCATTGAGAGGCTAAGAAAAATGAACAGATTCATTTCTGAAATGTTGAATGACCTAAATAAATGAGTAGTCAAAACATTACTCTAGCCTGATCTTGTTTATTTGATATCATTGCAGCATACCTACATTACATTGTTTATTTTACTGTGTGCTTCGTGAACTGGCATGCCTGTCTTAATACATTCTTTTACTGCATGTTAATTTTGACCCAAATAGCTAATACAACCCATACCACCTGCATAACCTGTAATACCCATACATTCGTTTCGCTTATACCACCTATATGAGCCGTACCACCTGTATGACCCGCACCACCCGTATGACCCGTACCACCCGTACCACCCGCGTGACCCGTACCACCCGTATGACCCGTACCACCAGTACGACCCGTAACACCTGTATGCCCCGTATCCAATAACATCGTATGTGCAGGTCCTGTACATGTAGGAATCTTCAGTAGGAATACCGCCCTAGTAACAATAATATTGATGTTTTATTCCTACAATCTGAACTGAGTCAAATTGAAGATTGATGCCGCAAGTGGCTTATGTCATTACACGCATCGAAGACCTCCCTTCTCACTTTTCATCAAAATAAGTCATACCCCCTTACTGGAAATTCCTATACTGATAGGACCCGTATCATACAATGTTATTGGATACAGGTGATACAGGTATTACAGCCCATATGGGGGATACAGGGATTACAGCCCACATGGGGGATACAAAGCTTATGGGCCATATGGGGTATACAGGCCATACAGGAGTTATAGGGTTTGTGGGTAATATTGGTGATAGGGGTCCGATGAATTCTCCGGTTCCTGCTGAAAATTATGATGTAGTGCAAAAAAAGAAAGAACGGTCACACAAAACCACACACCATATAATTTTAAGCCATCATAAACTAGCCCAAGAACAAGTCCGTCTGCAGAACATCCCCGGTTCCTTTGGGCAAGTAGTAAGGATCATAAGTAATGTTTGCCTAAGCAAGGCAATGCCAGTTTATGAGGTGTAAAAAATACGAATATGCCACAATGGGCAAATTAATGGTGCTTCGAAAGTGCAGTAGACTAAATAAATGGAATAAAGTGTTATATGTAGTGTAGTGTCGGGACATTTGAGAAAAACAAGAAGACAAATATCTTTGCATCCTCGAATTTATTTATATGATTAAACATTTTGCAAGGAAATGTTTTTATCTTTCTCAGCCTGCTAGGTGCATGCATATCTGCTGGCTGATTCACAAATCATGCAAAACCATCTGCACAGTAATGGGCAAATGCATGCAGCAATTACTAAATACTTTACTTATTTGTTTACCTGTGTGTTAAAACATAAAGCAAAATACCATAAAGAGTACTGACAAAAAATTTTGTGGCTCATATAGCCTTCGACATAGATTCCCTAAAACATGCGTATACCTACAAATTGGATTAACACTTATAGCTCAGACGGCCAATTATATGAATATTGAAGTTTTCGTGTCTGATCCAGTGTTATATGCTGCATCTCGCATCATTCAAAAACTGAGAGTTACCTGAAGCTGAGTCCCAACTTCCAGGCGCCACATTTGTTGCCGAGCTCAGAGTTGGCACAGCTACATTAATGACATCATAGTCGTTGTTGCCTTTTGGCCACACTTGTGCTAGCAGGCTACTATTCAGTGACTGATGTGTCGATACCTGATGTAAACATGTGGAACGTGAGGCTGCCTCAAGAAAATCTTTGCACCCAAACGACAACAGTCAAGTTGACGACAACGACATTGCGCTGCATATGCAGCAGCAAAGAATATGAGCGCACGATGCAGGCCGCACAGAAGTGCGTCATTGTTCTGTGTGTAAGGAGGAAGAAGAACAATACGCCATGTTGGGCCACTTTTAAAGCCAGAAGCGCCCAGCGCGAGCTGTTTGCCTCAGCGCCTTGATTACTGTGTCGGTTGTCACCGCCCACTTTCACTATTGATAGACCTGCTGTGCAAGTGCTACTTACGCAAGGAAGCCCCGTTTTATGTGTACCATTTTGCACGCTAGCTGGCATTTGTTGCATTCGATGGCTGGTGTTCTGTGAGCTGTGCCAAGATAAAACTAGTCTGTAATAAACAAACAGCAATTGTCCGTCTGTCCCTAGCTGCAGCAAACAATCCGCGACATTGTGACTAATAGGCTGTCAACAATGTTAATATTGCAAGACGAAACTTTGCGTCAGTACCTCTTTAAGCAATAATCACTAGGAACCACCTTCAGACTTCTCACTCTTAGGGCCCTGTTCAGGGGCACCTGTTTGTTTTCTTGATGCGCAAATACTCCAACGCGGAGCTACTATGACGCTCTTGTTCTGAAGCTGAAGGACACTCCGCAGGAGCTTTGTGGCCTCCTTGCATCACGACTACAGCCAAGCCCACTGCTCCTTCTTCTGCCTCTCAGATGAACCTGCATTGAAAAAATGTCTCTTTGATGCTCTTTTCTTGTGAGTGGGAGTTAACATCGTTACGCTCACTCTGAAATTATTGCTATAACACTTAAAACTTACTAGCATAACTACTTCAAAGAATAAAGTTTCAATAGTGAAAATTGATCCAAGAGGTTTCACAATTTTGAATTCAAACAGGTAAATAGAAGATCTCACAGAAGAATATGCGTGGAGCTCTAGGCACGTGCATGAGTTCTGATCTGTGGCCTTAGCACAGCATTTAGAACGGCACGTGTCTTTTCTACTGAGAACAAAAAAATTTGTAAAGTAAACAATGAGTAGGGGTACAGAAATATTCATATTTGTGAATATCTTTCGAATAATATTTGCTATTCAATTTAATTCGTATTGCAAATTTTGCTATTTGAACTATTCTAACTTACCTAAGACAAAAAATACGTCAATGTCTGACTGAAAGGGACCCTCCAAATTTTTATTATGTTTCACCTCAACACACTCTTATTGCGTGAAAGCTGCCTTTCTGGCTCTGCAATGGTCAAAAATGTCCTGACTCCACAAAAGGCTGATTCTTACAAGGAGATGATAGATGTGGCAGAGGCAAGGGCTTACTTATAGTGGTTTCTTACCTGAAGTTTGATGAACTTTCAGGCTGCATGAAATCGTGTATATAAACACATTCGTGCATATATAAATCCAATTGTGCATTGCCTTATTTTTATAAGGTAACTACGAAACGTTACCCTACAAACACTTCATCAATTTTGCCAAAAGGAAGACTTTCCCCTCGTAAGAATAAACTTTGGAAGCCTGTCCAACTTTTTTCGAGAATACATTATGAAGTATTTGAAAAGAATTCTAGAAGTATTCGAAAAACTTTAGAAAAATATTCAATTTGCCCTCACATTTTATTATTGAAATTCACTTTGGCACCCATACTATAACAATAAGTTTCAAGAAAAGTGGGAAAACCAGAAATAGCTGAGCATTTGATTGCACACTCGTGCCACAGAGAATCATTCGTTTTCTTCAAGCACTTTGATGATGTTGAAGCAGGCAAAACCATATAAAACATAGCCAATTAAGGGGCACACTTGCGCCAGAGAGACCTTTTCCTCGTTTTCTTCGAGTGCCCCGACGGTAACATTTAATGTCCAGCAATTTAAGGGCCTGGATCATCTACTGTCATCACTTAAATCGTTTTCAAACTGTTCTTATGAAGTGTAACGGATGGCAGATAAACAGGAATTAGGCATGCTAAAATGGGCATTTTTTCACAATTTCACTAAAGTATACACAACATTCTCCATGAAGCAATTTAAGTGGCCCAGCAACCCTTTTTGAGCATGGTAAGAAAATGCTGCCGAGGGTAGTCGAGGCACCTGAGAGCATGTCAGACAGACAATATAGGGCAGAACGCAGCCTGTAATTCATAATTTGTTATTCATAATTCAGTCACCTGAAAAACGCTGTTTCCCCTCAAAAACTAAGGCTCCAAATCCAACTTACTGCGATTCAAGTGCAATGTGTACAACCGCCACCGGAGGCTGCCACATGCCCATGCGTCTGTTCGTGATTACATTGAGAAGAAGCCCCTTGTTTGAAGAAAAAAAAAGGGGGGGGGGATAAAAGAGCTCAAGGACAGGACGCATGTTGATAATTAAGCATAGCTTCTTGCCCCCTAGTCCTCCCATTCTGCGTGGCTTTGAGTGAGCTCACTCGAACGAAATGTGAAAGAAAGCACGTAAAGCATGTAACAAATTCCTGTAGCTCCGTTAGTACTTCGCAGATTGCAAAATGTTTTCCAACTGTCAATTTGGGACGAATTAAGTTTATCTAATGAAGAAATTTAATGATTACTTGGAAAAGCTTTTCAGGGCTTCTTCATTACAAGGCAATGCAAACATGTGCCTGTAACACGAAGGTAGGAACTCTTAAACCTGATATGGTTTTGTTTTGGCACAAAGTAGTCATCACAATTCTAGCTTCCAGTTTTAGATTTAGTCGGCCTGTTCCAAAACTTTACCCACTGTACAAACCACACCTTTAAACCACTAAAGTATCCAAAAATTAGGAAAATGCGAATATTATGTGAGCAAATACAGTACATTGATACAAAAAAGATAAGTGCACGCAGCAGGAGTGTAAATGGCATAATCAGGCTGTATGAGGAATGTCGTGAAACTGGTAGTAGAGATGAGTACTAATGCATCAACAGCAAACAAAAATTTTCAAAAAAAGCACAGCTGCCTACTTCTTTATTTATGAGGGCAAAAACTGTGAGCGGCAGTCCCCCCACTGGGTGCAGCCCCGGGAAAACCGAAAAAATTGAATAGTTAAGTCAGCCATAAAATAAGGTGATTCCACACAAGCATGCAGCCATAGCTGACACAAATGAACACCTAAACAACATCAAAAAAGAAGCCCCCAAGCACAGCCCCTAATGAGCCCTTTGAAGCTACACGAGCTACCAACAGCTGCTTCTCTGAAGCATGCATGCTCCTGCACCCTCCTCTAAAAGAAGGCACCGCGCCAAAAGCCAGCATGCTTGACACCAAATGCTGGTGCAAAAGACCCCAAAAAAAGAGAACTCAGGACACAATGTCATGTGTAAGCCGCTACAGTGTTATGAGAAAAGCATGCAAGAAACTTGTTCATTTCAAGGCTTTGTCTTTGTTTTGCTTTGCGTTGATGAGTCATGTTAATATTCCTCAAACCAGGGTGAAAATGGCAGCTATTGGAACCCTTGTTCAAGAATTATTGCAATTGAGAATCGAGATTAGCAGTTACCTCTATTGGATTCCATCTCACTTAACTCTACAAAACAAAACACTGGTTAAAGGAAATGTGAGGGCTCCCAAGAGTGAAGGTTTTTTTGTGCTGTTAGTAGGCTCAACAAAAACTAAGCACTAAGAGCACACCATGTAAACAAGCCTTCAAATGATAGTTATCAAAATAGCACGTGCCAGCACTCGCAACTGCGCCTTTATGTCCATATAATTGTCATTGCAATAATGTATTGTAAATTAATAAGGTATTAACAGCTCACAGTGTGCTGGCCGCGTATTTCAGGACTATAAAGTTCTACCATCTATTTATCCACCCGTCCGTCTTTCATACATGCACACACCTAGCTAAATTACTATACAAATCAGATGGGTTTATCAATATTGGGGGAAAAATCAAATTTTGTTCAGATAGACTCAGGCATTCCAGAATAATAAACAACACTTCAAGCAATAATTTCATATTTGCCAGCACAACCAGTCAGATTACACTGCAGAGCAGTGGTTCTCTTTTGGACGTTGGTGAATACTTGTTTGTCCTCAGTGTCCCTGCCTGAGACTCTTTTTCAAAACACTTTCTCTGTGACTGCGCAGCGTCATGTCTTCTCACTTCTTCATAGACTGAGTGCCTCATGCCTAAATAAACCAGTAATAAGGGCTAGCTTGTACGTGAAACATAACCCTGTGTTCTTTTTCTGGTGCGTGTATTAGTCTGCAGAGCATCACAAGCACGACGACCAATGGCACTACTTGAAATGCAACACTTCTCTGGCCGACCAAATCACTTCTGCGTTTTTTCTGTCTCTGTTCACTCATGTTGAGCAGTGCCCTGCATAGGTTTGCAAAAAAATCTGGAAATACTTCACACTCACTCATGAAAGATATTTTGTCTTTTGGCCTCCATCAGACTTCCGGCTCAATGCAATGACCAAGTCTGGTGAGTTAACCGGCGAGTCCGTTAAAATACGATTATCTTTTTCACCTATAGTTTAAATGCTCCATAAAAGCAACATATTGCATAAGAGGTGTTCCAGTTGGCATCTTGCAGTGTCTCGTGGCAGTGTAGCGGCCTCCCTCCACATGAGATTGCGCCTTGAGCTCTCAATTTTCACAGCTCACACATATCTCAATGCACAAGCATTTGTGCACCTACTCAATATTAATAGCTGAGAGGCCAGAACTACAAAGAGGGGGGGAGAGAGTCAGTTTCTTAACATGCCCTCCTGTGAATTTTTTCCCGAGACGTTGTCATAAAACATCTCAGGCGCCATCTCTTTGAATAGAGATGACCTTACAGGGTTGCAGTCACTATATAAAGGTCTGAGATTGAAAGGTTGTAACTGGAGCACCAATTATGCAACACATTGCTGTTAAGGAGCACTGAAACTATGTGTAGAAAAGATCATCAACTGGAGCACCAATTATGCAACATATTGATGTTAAGGAGCATTGAAACTGTCTGTGAAAAAGATCGTCATATTTTAACGACTCGGAAGTCGACTCACCATATTTGTTTGACTTGCACTGATCCACGAGTCTGAGTCCACTAGTAAGGTCTAAGGAAAAAATATATTTCATAAGTGAGTGTGAATGACTCCCAGATTTTTTTTTAACCTATGCAGGGTGCTGCTCAATATAAGCACGCAAAGACAGGGTAAATGCAGCAGTGGTTCAGTTGGTGAGGCAATGTGTTATGATATAGAAGAGTGCTTCGGTTGTCCAGAGAAGTGTTACATTATTAAGTAGTACCATCGATCATCTTAAATACCTTCCGAGAAAAACACTGACTAGAAAAAATTTGAAACAACGCAGTGTGATGTTTTGCATATCCAACAGCTTCTAATAGCACCTTATTAGGGCATCAGTCAGTCAGTCTATGATGAAGCCTTTATTGATTATGCTGTGCAGTCACTGAGGAGGTGTTTCGAAAGAGAGTCTCATACAGTGACACCGAGGAGTAACAAGTATTCACCGACTGCAGCAGGGGAGCCCCTGGTCAACGCTGTAGTCTACATGGAGGGACTAGACCGGCTGGTGATGAAATCATTGCTTGAAGGATTGAATACTCTGGAGTGCCTGAGTTTCATGCTTGTGATAAGCAATACTTGATTGTTTCACCATTATTGTTAAACCAATTTGAGTTGTTCAGTGATTTAACTAGACGTTTATTTAGAATAAATTATTGTAATGGCAATTATATGGACACTTTTAACAGCTGCTACCATTGAACATAAGGGCGCAGTTATGAGTGCTGGTGCGTGCTTTGTATAAATATCACTACACGGCTTGTTTACGTGGTGTGCTCCCAGCCCTTTCTATTCGTTGAGACTACTTACAGAACGAAAACCCCCTCACTCTCAGCAGCACTGACATTGACTTTAACCAGTGTTTTGTTTTGTGAGATTAAATCTGAATAGTTAGGTGCTAATCTTTGTATAGCATTCCTATTTGCTCCAATTTTATTCATTGCGTCGTACTTGTAACAACACTCTGAGCTGAGACTTTATCTTTGGACCTCAACCGGCATTTGCTAGCGTGCTAGAACAGGGTTGCAACAGCCGAAATACCGTTTGGAGCAATTTTCGGAGAACCAAAATGTTAGTTTTGGAGCCCCAAATTCCAAGTGCGGAGCTGGTTATGGAAAAAAAACATGCATTTTTATTATGACATAGCAAATTTGGAGCAGTACAAAAAAGAAGGCTTACATTAAAAAAAACGTATAAACAATCAACATAACCTAAATTATGTAGTGTGAGCATACTATCTACTACTATTTTAATGAAGGTAGTATTTTGAACCACCTCGCTAAGGAACCAATGATAAAGTTCACATTAGCATTTACTGCACCTGTTAAATCATTGACAAACCGAGGATTTCAACATCAATCTGCCGATATTGTGAGCTTGAAAGTAGGAAGATTCGTAAAAACGAGAAGTAAACGTGGTGAAAAAAATTGGCGCACAATTTAGTTTGTCTCTGTAGAGAAGCATAAATGTCACACACTGTTTCAAATGATTGCCAGTAGCTTATTTATACGTCAGCGATTATACTGGTACTCAGAATGGAACGGTGTACAAACACATGAGCAACTGAGCAAAATGTGAAGTGTCCCAGTATCGCGAACAGCTCCTTGTAAATCTCAACACGCTTTTTCGAGAGGCACCGGTCTCGTGTGGCAAAGGTGACTAAAGATGCTCTAGAATCAAAGTCAACAAAATTTCTAACCGCTCACCATCTCCCTTGTACCCACCATTTTCAGCGTGGGGCTATGTGCCATTTCGGCTACCTAGCAGGGCGAGTTTGACCAGATAAAGTAACAAAGGCGCGCGCCCGTTGCCCCGGCGACGGTACCAGATATCTATTGCCAAGACCGTGGCAAGGACGACGCAGCTTCTAGACAAAAATGTGTTATGTGCCATTGCTAAGATAATCAACGCCGGCATTTGCAGCAGGTCGAGCTTGTTCGAGCCTTGATAGGCCATAGCCGCGTTTTATGGCAAAAAAAATTACATTTTCGGCGAGCGTTGGTGGCTACATCAACACATTTTTGTTTTGAAGTTCCGCCGACCCTTTAATACGTATCTGTTGCGGTCAGCAGACCGACGGGCATGCAGTGTTATTACTTTATCTGGTCGATACCGTCTCTCGAGCATAGGGTGGGTGGCTAGATTATTTTAAGTATGTTCTAGGCACTGTAGTTCGGGTCTGCGTGCTTTGACTGATGGCGCAAAGCTGCAGGTGGCTGTCGTGGCCTGCATTGCTCACAGAAATTAGTTCAACTGAAAAAAAAATTGAGGCTGGCTGGGCATTTTGGTGCAGTGGGGTGCAATTTTAACAATTTCATGGGTTTGGTGAAGCTCGGTGAAACAATCGGGAATCGTATCAAATTGGTGCCATTGGCGCAGCTGTTACAACCCTGCTAAAAGGACCTGATGTTAAACTGTTCAAGCTTTAGCAGCGCATTTCGGGGGCTGTTAAGTCAGCAATTCGAGTCTACCTGGTTACTGCCACCTATTAAGGGGTAGTGACAATAACTTTTCTACACCATGTATCTACTTTGCCATTATTGAATAAGACAGGTGTGCGGGTGTATGTAAATTCTGCCTTATTACAGAGCACTGTGTCGCTTAGAGAAGACCGGGCAAGTCCCAGACTGCCACGTATTTTTTACCCTATCGTTATCATTTTTGAGCATGTAGTAATGATAGCAACCAGATGTTTATACTAATTTGTTCATAGCCTTCTGTCTTATTGACCGAACCAACGTATGGTTCATTTTACAAAAAATTGCATTTTTTGCCCCTGTACATAAATTCAGAAAAGTTTTGCATACTTTTTTTAGTTCAAATGAAAGTTCTTCTAAAGAATCAAGTTCAGTTCAGCACACCACCATGTGTTGCTAGAATACGTGCACAAACAATCAGCATGATATCTTAGCCAATTTAAAATTATCGTACTGACATAACAAAAAATGCCGTTTCGAGAAGATGGAGTTCAACTTATGCAATGAAAATTCCACAATTTTTTCTCTGCTGACCTATTTTTTTTTCACTGTGTCACCTTATCTATTTCCCAGTGTTTGACTTCGGTAAATGCTTAAACATTACTATTTGGCAGCTTTTTCTTTTCCCTAAAAAATGCTAAACTTCATGCTTTTTGTAAATATAAAAAAAAAGAAGCTACAAATATACCATATGTAAAGGGACATTTGCTTTCAGGTCGCTTTTTTCAGTTGATTAAAAAAGATACGCAGGCTGAGGACAATACTGTAATATCTAAAGTCAGCGCCCCCACCTAAGCAAATTCCATCCTCTCTCTTTCAAGATATTTAAAACATGCATGAACAACTGAGCAAGCACTTCCCTGCCCCCTCCCCCACCCCCGCCTTCCTGTCATTTCTGCAGTTTCCTTCACTTTATTTAGAAGGGCAACGAGGTTGCAGAATCATAGTGAATTCATTAAAATGTATCAGTTTCGTTGGAAGCACATGCGACTTTTTCATCACAATATTGATTTTCGATGCAAGACCGAGCAAGAACACCCCCCCTTCCCTTCAAATTTTTGTCACCTTCAACATAGTGGGAGCACTTGCTCAGGATTGCACGGTACATGAAAATTGTGGAAAAAGAATCTGCTTTCATATCTAGTAAACAATGAAAAAGTACTTTCTTCTAATTTTTGCTTGCCCTGCTTCCTTCATACACAAAATAATTACGTTCCTTAGAAATATTATTGAAGTCTACACACCATTTCGCAATGGAATATGGTGCCCGCTGAAGTGTGAAGTGGTCTATTGTCACATTCTTGAGCAGAATTCAGAACTTATATGAACACCTTGTTTACTGTACAGTGTGCATATTTCTTGCTCTTATTTGCTTTGTCCATAGGTTCTATTTATTTTCCTCACATTTTTCAGTATTCAAGTTCAATTCATTCCTGCATGGGCCCGAGAAGGGGCCTGCAATATTGTAAAATAAAATAAAGTAAGGTACTTTCAAATTCACATAAACTTGGTTCCCTGCACTGACAGACCCGCGTAGTTTCAACCATGTTCAAGAAGCATGAAGTTAGCAGACTTGTCAATTAATCTGCCCATTGAAAACATCAATGGCATTGAAAGCTAAATTTCTTAGCAGTGCACACTTGCCTGCTGGCTTCCTTTGGAAGCATGTGAAGCCCTGTCAATGTCAGGCATCATTGGCAAAGACTGTGGTAGCGGATCACAAGTGATAATACTGGCTGTGATGCAGCAATGGCTGAAGTGAAATCTAGGCCGTGGTGGTGGTGGCAGCAGCTGCAGTGTTTGTGCCGAAGGTGCCTGACCTGGAGGATATGAAACTTAAGGGGTGACAGATAATAGGTACCGAGAAATCATTAAAAAGAATGTTCACTACAAATTAGAAATTTACAACTTAGAGTGACGGGCAGCTGAGCTTGTTAGGAGAGATTCATGTTGGACTTCTGGGAACATAATAAGCCAGTAGCGTAGCGAGTAACGGGTGTGTCGTGGGTAGTCCTCACATTCACAACATAGCTCAGAGGCTAAAGAAAGTGATAATTAGACACAACATCAATGCGTTATGGCCACCGAGAGACTAGGTACTAGGTGAGATACGCACCGGCATGCTGAAAAAGAATGAGATGGGACAAGAAGCTGAACTTCCATTTGTTTTGTAAACACACCAAAAATTTTGTTCATTACCATACAGACGCAAAGTAAAATGTTCCTTTTAGCTTCGGTCATACCTACACAGGGCAGGTGGGCCAGTGTTAACCAGAGATTAATGAAATAGAAGAGAGCGCGAACTACAGGCTCACCAAAAATTCCATCTTTAAATTGTCGAAGGTGTGTTGAAAGCACAAGCTGACCATAAAATGTGAAACTCACTGAATCACAAAATGTATTTGCACATATGGCTCATTCAGATTCTCATTTATGGCCCAATCCTAGTTTGAGTGACTCGGCTTGTGAGGGAGTTTGCCGACCTATGGCTGAGAGGGGTTCTGAAGCCGGCCATTCCTTTTCTGCAAAGCCTCTATTTGTTGCTGAATCCACTCGTTCCAGTGTAAAAATTTTCTTGTCTTTCTGGAGGAGGCTCAATCAAACAAGCTCCTAATTGCCGGAGCCATCCTTCAGGGCTCTTTTTCTTTCTTGAATCGCTGCCTTCTGTGACTCTTCTTTGGAGGGGGGGTCTTGGGAGTGTGTATATATATACCAAAAATATTACCACTCACTAGAGATGCTCTAAATGCCATAAAATCCAGCGTAAGCACTCCTAACAGAGCAAGCACCTCCCTACTTTCTTCAAGAGGTGTTAAATAAGTACCCTCTTCTCCTCTACCGCCGTTTTCACTGTTTCTATTTACCGAGTGAATGCGAAATAAAGCCGTGTATGCATGGGCATTTAAGAAAGTGCTTAAGTAGACGCACAGATGTGCATTTTCTTTCTCAGTGATTCTTCCGCTTCCACGTTAAATATTGACCGATGACTGAGCAAGGGCCTATTCTTCAAACCTTGTTGAATTATCATTCACTCTCCAGGAGCACTTGCTGAAAATTTTTCGGTAAACACAACATACTACGAAGTCTGTACTTTCCAGTAACACGTACCTTAATAGAGTTGCAATAACTACGTTACTAATTCATCTATTACTTCATAAGTATCCATGAATATTCACTTGTTGAATATCATACTGCCTCCTGTATTGCTGACCACAACAGCTGCATGTGCTCCTTAATTTAAAACTATGCAATTGTTGCATATCATAATTGGAGGCTTATATTTATGCAGCGATTTAGTCACATAAATTTTTCCAAACTACTAGAAATTTTTTATTTATTATTTATTTATTTATTTATTTATTTATTTATTTATATATTACAAACTGCAGTCTGTAGACCAAGCAGGAGGGGCACAAAAAGGGAGCATAGCGAAAAAAGCGAACAAGTTATACAGCAAGTTAGAATACACAAAGCTACTGAAAAACAAGTCATACTAAATAGGATGCTTAGTTATACATATCTAGAAAAAAAAGCGAACAAACTTCTAGAAACAGTTTCAAGCACAAAAATGTAAAGCTGCACAGTTGAAATAATAAGATGAGGTAATCTGGCATTGAAATATCAACAGTGTTGATTATACAAGAGATGCATGTAGTTTTCAAAGTCAGGAATGCCACGTTCAGGAAAAAACATTTGAAGGCAGTGCATTCCATTCGCTAATGGTTCTCCAGAAGAAGGAATGTTTGAAAAGGTTAGTACGTGCAAAGTAAGGTGTCAGATCATGATTGTGAGCATGCCTGGTTTTCCTGGAAGAAGAGGGAGAGATGTATTTACTGGGATTGATATTAAACTGATGATTACGAAGCAGGAAAAGAAACTTGAGTCTGGCGATAGTTTTACGCTGTTTCAAGAGCGGATTGTTGTTAGTAGCCATAATTGATGAAGGTGAATCAAGATTGTGATAGGCATTGTAGATGAATCTTACCGCTCTCCTCTGGACCATTTCAAGTTTATAAACATCCTTTTTAAAATACGGGTCCCAGGCTGTGCATGCGTATTCTAGACGGGGTCGAATAAATGTATTATAGGCAAGAAGTTTGATCTGAGTTGGCGCGTTTTTTAGTTTGTGTCTAAGAAACCCTAGTTTTCTAGAGGCGGAGGAACAAGCGTCGTCAATGTGGTTACTCCACGACAGTCGATTGGTAATATTGACTCCCAAGTATTTAAAATTGCTCACTTCGATCAACGGATTATTATTTAAGGTGTAGCATGATGCAGAAGGGGTAATTTTATTTGAGATACGCATATAGACAAATTTACTAATGTTTAACTCCATCGACCAGGTATGGCACCAGTCGGAGAGAGAATTTAGGTTGTTCTGCAAGCAATCTTGGTCCTTTTCACTTTTAATTGGCTTGTAAAGAATGCAGTCATCTGCAAAAAGCTTTAGGCTTATGGCGGAGGTGTCAACTGATGAAACGATGTCATTGATAAAGATGAGAAACAAGACAGGACCAAGGACACCGCCTTGTGGAACTCCCGAGGTTACAGGTTGAACCCCAGAGCAGAAGCCCTCTACCTGGACAAACTGTTTGCGGCTGGTAAGGTAGGAGCGAATCCAATTATTACAGTAATGCGTAGGCCACTGTTTGAAAGTTTGGTGAGTAATTTACTATGATAAACACAGTCGAAAGCTTTTTTAAAATCTAAGAAGATGGTTTCTGTTTGGTCGCCCTTATCAAGTGCCATTGCGAAGTTCTGAATTGTGGTGACAAGTTGAGTGGTAGTAGAGAAGCCCTTCCTAAAACCATGCTGGAAAGGAGTCAAAATACTGTTTTCTTTAAGAAATGACATGTATTGCGTGATGATATGCTCAAGAAATTTACAAGGACCGGAAGTTAATGATATTGGCCGGTAGTTTTCAACATTTAGGCGATCACCTTTTTAAATACGGGAATAACACGTGCCGTTCGCCAATCATCGGGAAGAATTGAATTATGAAACGAAAGACGAAAAATATGGGTGAAGACTTGTGCGATAGGTTCAGCGTAACGTTGCAAAAATGCATTAGGTATGCCGTCGGGACCATTGGAAGATTTAGTCTTAACATTCAGTAACAGTGAAAGGACACCTTCGACAGTTATGAAATCGGCAGATATAGTAGACAGAGAAATAATGTTTGTGTCAGCATGATCTCTCTGAGTAAATACTGAGTGAAAATACTGATTAAATTGGTTTGCAACTTTGACTGGATCGTTAACAATACAGCCACTTACTGATATCTCGGTCGATGTTTTGTGCGCATCGCTCAAGTACCGCCAGAATCTATCCGGGTTAGTTTTCAAAAAGTTAGGAAGCGAGTGGTTGAAGTATCTTGCCTTAGCTTCGCTTAGCCGAGTTGAAAGCTGGGCCTTCAACGGGATAAGTTTGCAGGGTATTTTTTTTCTTTTTTCTAACTCGTTTTAGCTAGCGGTGCAAATGTATGATATCTCTAGTAATCCATGGTTATTTCGGTTTTTCCTAACCCGTTTGCTTGGCACAATCTTATCAGTGCAGTAATGTATCGCAGTTTTTCTTTCGTTCCAGGCAATCGACACATCATCGGAAAGATTATCACATAAGAACCACAGATAATCCAAAATGGCCTGGTCATCCGCCTTCGAGTAATCCTTAATGAGATGTCTGGTCTCTTGTCGGTGTGCTTTGTTTTCACCAAACCCAAAGGATAAAAATACTGCTTTATGGTCGGAAATGCCATCTTCAATAGAGACCGTGTATTTGCATACATCGGAATTTAAAAAGACTAGGTCGAGTGTAGAACGGTTGTTTCCAGCCTCTCGGGTGCACTCATGAACAATCTGCACAAGATAGCACATCAAGGCAATGTCGGCGAGAGGGTTTAGCGTCGTTACATCAGAGCCAGAGCATGGAACGTGCCAGTCAACATTGGGCAAGTTAAAATCACCTGCAAGAATCAGACGATCATTTTTAAACGTGCACACGTGGTCATATAGTCTAGACAGATATGCGTGTGTTGAAGAGGGTGGTCTGTAGATGGCACATACGGTGAAGTAATGTCCCCAGCAGCTTACCTTAAGGAATAAATTTTCGTGCTCATGAATTTGTTGAAGGGGCCGAGCACTAATACAATCTTTGAGAACTATTGCTACACCACCACCTCTTGTTGGCCGGTCACGTCTGAAGATTTGATATCTCGGAGGAATTAGTACTGAATCATTCATACCTTCGTGCAGCCAGGTTTCTGTGAGTATTGTAATGTGAGGGTCGTAGGTGAGAAGAAGGTACTCGAGCTTGTCAACTTTATTTGACAGGCTTTGCGCGTTTACGTTAAGCACTCTCAAACTTTTGGACACACACTGTCGAGTGGGTCAATCAGAACCTGTAGCTTGCGAATTAAGGGCTACACGCACTTTTTTGGGTTCATCCCAGCCAAAAAGTTTGCCATCGATTTTGATCTTGTCGTGAATAAGAGTAACCCGTTTCCTGCTGTCGCGTTCTGCTTTTGCACTTTCCCAAAGCAGGCGGCGCTTGTGCAGCGCGCACTGGCTATAATCATTTTGTACATAAATATTGCAGCCCTTCAATTTATTTGAATTCTTTAAGACTTCTTGTTTCTCCTCATAATCTTGAAAGTAAGATATGACAGGCTTACGACTACCTTGGCGGCCAAAACGGTGAATTCGGGTTATGGACTTGCACTTCACTCCCAATGTATTCTCGAATATATCGGTTACAACAGCAGTTCGAAGACAGGTGTCATTTTCATTTGTGTTTTCGAGAACACCATGAATGATAAGGTTTGCCCGACGGCTTCGGTCTTCGAGATCAGTTAACTTGGGGCTCTGCCATGACAGCACAGTTTGAAAAGAAGGTGCAGTGGATTCATGAGCTGCAACTTCCGGTGATTTATTTTTAAATTACTGTAGCTTGGCTTCAATTGCTCGAAATCGCAAGTCCATGTTGCACATTATTTGTTCGTTCATCGATTTTATTAGCAGTATTTCAGCCTTCATATCTGCTTGGCCCTGAAGAATACCGTGTAGTAAATCAGCGTTCGTGGGTCCTGGGTTTGTCTCAACGTCACCACAGAGTAACATTTTGCATGCACAATAGCAATCATATGCAATACTTAAACAGGTGCTTGGGCACGGCACCACTACTAACATGACTTCATCACTAGTTTTTATGTTTTAAGCAGAGTAGCTAACCTGTACAACGAAGAAGAACTTCGTGGTCAGCAACATGGTCGCTGTCCTCTCGCCGTGCCCACTGTCGAAGAAATGCTGCAGTGGATGCTTTATAGCCTCGGCGCTGATGTCACGGACATGCGCAACTGTCGCTGCATCGGAGCGTCCAGACAGAAAGTCAGTATCGGCGCCCGCACATGCAGATCTGCCACGGAAAGGTTGATGGTGTCAACCGGCGGCGCGCACGTGTCATTCGTGCTCGGTAATCACGGGACCGTCAGCAGCGAAACCTGTACAACGAAGAAAAACTTCGTGGTCAGCAACATGGTCGCTGTCGTCTCGCCGTGCCCACTCTTCATGAACTGCTTCATGAAGAGTGGGCAAATTAACTGCTTCATGAACTTAACAAACATACAGTCAGGATGAGTGTAACTTGAGAAGCTTGCTTTGACATGTTCACACTACAGAGATATAATTTAGCTCATACAAATACGATGCCTATAATTTTCAAAGTGAAAATGGCCCACAAATAGAAAGCAATTAAAATTTCATGATGCAACGCATATGTGTTGTACGATTTCCTTAGTGTGCCTGTCTATCTTATGAGGCCACAGCTCTCAGTTCTTGACGCAAAGCACCCATGTAAACATGCCTAGCATAAGTGTGAAGTGTGTGCTATAATTCAATTTCGGGGTGCTGAGCAGCGAGCGCAGTGCAGCTGAAATTCATCGAATATTGAGCAATGTGTATAGCACAACTTTGAGTACATGACAGCAAGGCATTGCAATGGTATAGGAAAGTAGAAGCATGATGCACAATATTTACAATGCAAAGTGACTGGGAATGAAGCAAGTCTAAAACAATGATCTTGTTGTCTGAACGGATCAGATAGTTCGAGAAAATTATTGGGTCAGAGTTTTTGGGCTGAGTAATTCATTTCCCAAAATATTGCAGTCAACTCAATACAGCATAGATGGTATACCATGGTTGGACACAAAGACTCCAGTGCTGCAAACTGCGTGCAAAGTCAGATCCTAAAATGCTGACTGGTCATCAAAAGAAAACGACAAACGGGTGCCATTTTGACATTTCTCTAGCACTTCCATGATGTACGCCAGAACTGAAGAAATGAAGGTACAATACAAACAGTGTAAGAATTCCAATGAGTGTAAAGAAGTTCAAGTGAACCTTCTCCAAGAAAAAGTGCATGGCTGCTGTGTTTGGGGAAAGAAATGGTTGTGTTTCCTTGATAAAATAGGTGAGGCAGAAACCCACAAAGACTCATGAGATTCGCCATCCGCATCATCTCCTAGTCCAAGATATCCGTGGCACGCTGTTTCGGTGGCCGCGTTTTTGGACCCGTAGACAGGACTTTTCTTTCAATTGTGTTGCAATCTAGTCACTCGCACAATCATAGTCGGCTGTGCAGCTGTAGGAAACAGCGCCAAATAGGAAAAAAAATGTTCAGATTTCCTTGAAACAGAGATAGAAAATTGAAGTGGATTTTGTGGAGAGATATCGTGAGTGGTATAGCCTTTAGATGCCTACACTCTAAGCCAAAAATGGCCAAAATGGGAGCAACGGCTGTTTTTACTCCTTCAGACCGACTGTTACTCTCCGAAAAGACCAAGCGGAACAAGATGGCCGACTTGTTCGAGAATGGGGGAGCAACTGTATTCATCTTAAGTTTGTAAGGGAGCAACGGAAGGAGGAACCGCTGTAAATGCTCTCGTCACGCAACGGTTACTCCCCGGCAGGACACCGCACACAAATATGCATGCCGCCCACATTGATATTCATGGGCCAGATTATTGTTTGTTCTGTGTGCCAAACTTCACCAAACCAAAACAGTGATTTATTTTAGCATCCGTAGATAATAAGATAGCAGCGCTGGCTGAACACAGAAGGCCTGAAAATACAGTACGGCAAATACCTAACACACGCAGCAGCAGAATGGAGAGTTGGCACGTCAAAGCGGACCGAACGCCGAAACACGTGCAAAACAACGATAAAAAAAGCCTAGACACGCCGTTCGTCCGCGAAGTAAGGGCGTCAAAGTCGATCAAGCACCGAAACACGTGCATAAGGACCCCCCCCCCCCCCCGCCCAAATATATCGAAGAAAAAAAAAAGCGGACCCAGACGCGCTTTTCATCAGCCATTCACTTAGTAGCACGCTTCACCGTGTAGTTTGAGGGCAGAATGACAAATCTGCGCCATCTGCGCCCGCACGACAAGTGTGGCGCTAGCGTAGCAAACGATGTAAGTTACAAAGTAATTTTTATTCAGTGTTTATGTTGACTAGCACTAAATAAAAATTACACTCAACTTTTTATATTTATTTATGAGTTTTAGTGTACCTCAGTTTTTTTTATAATTGTATTAGGAGAACACACTGAAATTATTGCGCTGACGCCTGTGCTGCCACTGCTCGACGTTTTTTTTTTTTTTTTCGGCGCAACTAGGTTCGCGTTCGCACTACTTACTCATTTTCATATGGTCTGTGGTTGGCGAGCACATGGACGTGCGAGCTTGTCAGCTATGTTTTGATCGTGTGTGTGTGTCGCAGATTTGCGTTTCTACTTATTCGTGATGAAGGTTAGTGTATATTTATCTTTATGGAGCGCGAGGTAGTTGTGGATTTTGCTGCTGGGTGGAACAACATCGTAAACACGTCTTCAGCTATCTGCAAGCCTGTTCGCTCGTCGGACAAAGGACTGTGCATGCATCAGCGTTCAGGTGAGTGGCATTTCCAGCAACATTTGATGCTCTTACAATATATTGTTGAGTGGTTGCGCTATTGAAAGAGAAATGATTTGCTCTTATTCACGGTATCCATTGCTAGCCGTATCGGACTAAATTACCTCTATTACCGCCTGCATATCCTCTTGCTTCCCCTGTTACCACTGCAGTGCCAGTGTACTTTTGCAGTTAAAAGTTCATTTCCGCAACACTACCTCGCTTGAAAAAACATTGGGGCGGGGTTGTAGCTGCATTCATACTGGAACTTTTCTACCATTGGCTTTATGTAATGTTAACGGCTGAGTGTTGGGGCCTTGGGCCGCATTTTTTAGAGATGTAAAGTGTATGTAAATCAGTAAGTGAACAAATCATTGTCGCATCACTTCACTGGCATAGCCAGGCGGTTGCGCACAGAATTTTTTTAGGCTGGGCGTAGGGAGCCCAAATTGACGACCACATTCGCTTGCCCGGCCTATTCAGATAAGCGGACCCCCCCCCCCCTCCCCGCACGCCTAAAAAAAAAAATCTGCCCACATCACTGCGTCACTTGCTTCACCTCTGCGCTGAACGTACTATTTTATAAGCGGACCATCAAGCGAGCAGTTTACATGTTCTGTTTACATATTGACAGAACAATTGGAGAAGGAATGACCCAAATCTTTCAGATTTCTTTAGTGATGCAAAACCTTAGCAAAACTGAATATTGTAAAAGACAATCATAAATGCTGTATGTTCTCGTTAGCGCTGTCATTATTCTGCATCATGAAATCTTTATGCACTGTGAAAACTTGGCATGCCGTTGAAGTCACATATCGACGTTAATACCAATCGACGAAAATTTCGACAACCTCAATAACGCTGTTTGGGATTTGCCGCATGCACATAATTAGGCTGATTCCCACTTGGCTGTTCTTAACCTGACTTCACTGCTACCAAATGAAACAATATTTGATGCATGTCTTTTACTTTTTTTTCAGGGATATGACACAAATTTAGTTATACTGCAGATAAAGATGCTGCCAACGATGCTAAAGTACAGAAAGGAAGTGAATTTTGGTAAGTGCAGACTTTTTGTACTACGTATATGAAAGCATCGCATTTTAGGGGCAAACTGTGCATGTGTTGGCCAGAGAATAGTTCATTATGCCACATGGTTACACTGGCACTGACAATTCGACATGGCTCCGCTGGCCCGTGTGTGTGCTCACACTGTTACCGTTAAGATAAAATGTTTATGTTTTCATTGCAGGGATTGCTGTTTGTACTAAAAAGCCAGCTGCCAAGATTTGTTTACGCTGGCACTCCTAAAAGTATGCTTTCCCTATTTACATGGATTTTGGCTTGCACAAAGCATAACACTTGGGCCTAGATTCACAAAGCTGTCCATGCGCAGGCCTTCATAACAGCGTTTCTTGACTTGCCGTTACCCTGTTTTCTGCAGATGTTTCGTGGGTTTAAAAGTGCCACAGCATGTTGACCTCCCCCACTCTGAAATATTCGCGTTCAAAGTTCCGCAAGAGTGGGCTCAACTTTCTTGTGCACCTCTTTGCTAGTCCAAGATACTGAAGTGTTATGCTCTTACTAGAGGTGGCAGTGTTTCTAATGTTTGTATTTCCATCACATTGACCAAGTATGCGATCTTGGCTTGACTGGTAGCACATCCTCAACAAATGTCTTTGTGGCACATGTAGAAGGCAGTACAAAATAAATAGGCAGACATTCACACCGGGAGCTAACTTCTAATAATGCCTTTTTTTTTGGAAACCATGGTGTGCTTATTCCAATTTGTCTAACAAGCAGTAACCTGTTTGGCTGTGAACCAACAAGACGTTGAACTAATAAAAGCTTCACATCTCGTTGCTCTCAATTATATATGTATTGGCAAGCTATCTGTGACACTGTCAAACAAAGAATCAGAATATCTGTGCATGCCTTAAGATATATTGCTTCGTTTACATATCTCGTGGCTGTGGCTCGTCAACCGAGTCAACAAATGCACCCTAGTTTTCTAAATTTAAAGCATTTTTTGAAGGTAGCACGGTCTACATTTATTTGTCTATAGTTTTGTCCAGCCGTTTGCGTCAGGTACAAAGAAATATACTGAAAATTATCATGTAGCCTCTGCAAATGGTTGCTTTCAAGCAGGCTTTGCATGCTTGGCTTGTGCCTACAGGTATTGCACAATTCAAGACGCAGCAGCGTATGATAGAACAGTGGAATTGAGAGCAACTATGTGCACGAGCTAAATAAGTATTTTAACATGAGCGGACGGTACGTGTTATTTGCCACACACATGACCTCATTTAGAATGCCCATTGGTGAATGGGCTCATAGAAATGTCACTCAGCTGTGTATAGGAAACAAGTTAACTGAACCTAAGGGTATCTTTAACTGCTACAAATACGCCTTGTTGAGGTGCTGCACATTTTCTTCCAGAATATTGCTGTCTTAGACATCATGTGAAGAGCATCTACCACATCAGCATTTATATGGCTTGCCAAGTAACGTTTGGCCGAACCTTCCTTTTTTTTCACATTTCGTTTTGCAGTAGACATCCTAGAATGTAAGCGCTGCTGCAGTGTGTGTGACTCATTGTTATGAATTGATTCTGGCATGTTTAACCTCACACTTCTATTTTTTTTCTTGCAGCAGTGAGATGCTTCACATATGCCTGCGGTGACGTTCTGCTGCGCTAGCCTGATGGAAACACCAGCTGCGAAACTTGAGTTCTTCAGAATTGGAGAAGTTGCCCTTCTCTCACCAATGATGACACAGACTGCCCTATGCTAGAAATTCAAGATTGTTTTTCCACGGATGACGCAGAAAACCTTTGATGTATTATGGTGTTTGTTTAGTGCTGGCTGTGGTGTGGCGAAGTCTACTTTTACATGTGGTCACACGTCGCCTCATAAAAAGAACAATAAAGCATTTATTTTCCTTTCAATATTGTCCACTTTTTGTGTTAGAAGCACCCAAGCAGTGCTCTTCCAAGGAGCTCTCGCCATGTGTTAAGCGTGTGACAAGCATACTCGAGATACTCATTTCCCCAAGGAGTAACTGGAAGCATGTGCAGTTGGTTTTCAGAGAGTAACTGCGAACACGTGGGAGGAACGGTAAAGAGTAACTGTAGCTCTTAGAAGAGCAACTGGTGGGAGTAATGGTTGGTCGGCAGGGAGCAACTGGTGGGAGTAACTGTTGGTCTGCAGGGAGGAACTGGAGGGAGTAACTGTTCATCCCCCGAAGGAGGAACTGAAAGGAGAGCAACGGTTCCTCCCTCTGCAGTTACTCCTTTTAGGAGAGTAATGGGAGTGGCAATGCAATTGCTCCCTGAAAGGAGCAACCCCTATACCCCTGTTGCTCCGTTTTGGCTTAGAGTGTAGCGTAAGGTGAGTAATATTTATCGAAAATCCTGCATGGATGGTTTCGTTTGACACATTCGGTATTTACGTACAGGCGCTTCAAGCGAAGATCCATGGCAGGTTGACTACGTGCCATCAACATGATGGCACGTCGAAAGAGAATCTAAGGCGCCAAGACTGAAATTAAAAAGTCGTTTGGATGTGTAGTTTTCATCAGCACAACCTCAATCGCTATCTACACAGCTGCGACAAGCATATGGCATTTGCTTTAAAATGCACGGCCGCCATGCTACGTGCAGCCAGCTCTGAGCTTGATACAGAAAATAGCAAGACAGAGCAGCCAACAGCCGCATGACATCATGCCAGGGGTGACACCGTGGAATCAACGGCACCGATTGCAGCGATGTATACACACTTAGCAGTGGTTAAGAAGGCGGCAACCTCGCACCAGTTGGAGAAAATGATGTGTCAGTAATGCTATGTAGATAAGAAAGGGCGCTACACTATTCTACCTATAGAACAGGTATACAATGTGTTGCTAGTGATTTGAACTGTTTTCCAAGCATTTATTTCGTAGTAGTCAAATTATTCATACCTGATCTGGTGCACATGCAAGCAGGACAGGTAACTAGGCTTAACAAACACGGTGCCTGACTGTGACGTAAGCGTCGCCTAGACCGGCTTGTTCACCGATGCAATCCAATGCGGAAACGCCTAAGAAGCTTGACTTTACTAAATAAAAATTACTGTGGACAGATTTTGCTTTCGAACTTTTTCAGCACAGCATTCTAGTCGATGTCATTAATGAATATTTGAACATTTTGCCAGGCCGTCACCACTGAACACGTAGTTTTAGTAACATATGATACTCATTGCACACAATGAACATTGATACAAGATACTATAAATCCTACAATTTGAGACAGCGACGGAGTGTTTCAATTGCAATTGCAAAAACAGCTGAGCGCCCTCACTGAAGTAAACACGTAAAAATAAGCATATTAGTGGTTGAAGTATTTTATTATGCAATTGTAAAATTACATGAAAGAAGTGACAACCAAGGCCACGCCACTTAAAAGAAAACACGTAATGGTGATAGCACATACAGTCGGCTGTTTGCCACTTCAAACGAAAATATTATTTGGCAAACACAGCTCATGCTTCTCTTTTTTGATCAGTCGTAGGTGTGGCCGTGCTATTGATTTGATTGATATGTGGGGTTTAACGTCCCAAAACCACAATATGATTATGAGAGACGCCGTAGTGGAGGGTTCCGGAAATTTCGACCACCTGGGGTTCTTTAACGTGCATCCAAATATGAGCGAACGGGCCTACAACATTTCCGCCTCCATCGGAAATGCAGCCGCCGCAGCCGGGATTTGAACCCGTGACATGGGGGTCAGCAGCCGAGTACCTTAGTCACTAGACCACCGCGGCGGGGCCGGCCGTGCTATTGTGTGCTAGAAATTTGCAGCTTACGCGTTGGGTTAGCATGAAGAAAGCGAGTGACACCGATAAACGCGGATACTCAGGGAGTGATGCAGCATACGGAGAGCCATTGAAATGGTAGCTGGTGTAGACTGCGGGTAACCCATGAGCCTTTGCAAGTTTATGCCTCACTTATTCATGGGACATGGCATGACCCTAACTGCAGTATTGTAGGTCTAACTCTCAAATGCCTACAGAGCGCAATTAGGACTAGGCAAAGAGATGTCATTGGACACTGTCTTCTTTTTTTCAAGACAACATGGGGCCACAGAAGAAGCAGCGGAAAGTTCTGTCACTCAACACCATACAGACCCAACTTAGCTATCTCTGATTACCACATCTTTGCTAACATAAAATGCAGGCTAGGAGGCCTGTGCTTTTACTCAGTCCTGTTCTTTGCTCTGCTGCTTGCTGCAGACTCGCTTACTGAACTTCTAGGCGGAGAGTAAAGGAAGTTGCAAGGTAGACAGTTTTGATGAAGCCCTTGATCAACATTTGTTGTCCTGAATACTAAATCACTGAGACTCTTACATTACTAAGTCAAAAGTGTGGTTGCTAACTATTAGTGCTGTTCTTTTTCTTTGTAAGAATCATCCTGGCAAAACTGACGTATTTGCGTGTAGTGCCAGTATTGTTATAAATTATTTCTGTACCGTTCTCCTTTCTTGTAATTGCACTTCAGCTTGGGCTATGCTAGGCTGCAGTATTGTGAATTAAATAAATTAATAAGTTGGTGCTACACACTGACAAATGTCTGAATCAAAATGACAAATATGTACAGATAAATCTGGTATATGTACCTAAACGTTTCAAATGAAGCAGTCTTCATTTTCGCTCTGGTTACCACTTCACGACCGAACAGAACTTGAAAAAAAAATGTCACATGGAATGAGTGACCTTTTCTTAGCCAATTAGCGCAAACGTACTTGAATTAGCGACTCTTGTACAAACCTGCGGCTTGTGAAAGCAACCAAGACATCGGAAGTTAGCATTTTGTATATGCGAGATGTTGACTAATTTTTCTTCAATGCACAGGGTAATGGTAGAGATATTCTCGTCTGGGCCCCGTAATTAGTGTGTGGTGTCGTTTAGAATTTTTTCACGAGCCGTGAGCACTACATAGATGAATATTCAGCTGACCTTACTGTATCTGTAAGCATTGATATATTCGTTATCTTGTATATGCATATGCAAGAACTCGGCGTAAGTAATAGTGTAAAAACAGCTCAGCTGCGGAGAAGAATTATCTTTGGCTAAGTTGTAAACGATGCGTAAAGCTCTGTTTTGACGAACGTGGAGCTTTTCTAAAGTGCTGCTAGTAGGAAGAACAATTAAAACGTGAGACAGCTTAACGCACGAAACTGGCCTGCGCACTCCTCGGCAACTTTTCTGTTAACCAAACGCCTGGAGTTTTACATGGCTGGCACAATTTTTATGTTTACAGAGCTGCGAGTCAGTGATTCCTGTCATAGCACATGCGTGGCCAAAAAGTGATCCCTCTTGTATTAGCCACTATAATGTCTAGTGCACTTTCCCCAGTCACGCTCCATTTTCACTAACCGAAAATTCTACGAAGATTACGATATTACTTAACGCGAATTATACGTGCAGCTTCTTGTTGAAGCAATGCTAACTGCAGCCACATGCACTCCGCAGTTGTAGAAGCACAACATTAATTCACTACATGTTGCCACTAAAACTGCGAGTGCTCAAACTTCACGCACACCACTATGTGCGTTCAAGGTGCCGCGAACTAAGCGGAACGCTTACAGCCACTTTACGACAATCGAAGCCTGCCGCTCTGCATGCGCACAAACGTCGACCATAAAAAACTAAAGCGAGGGGTGAGCAGACAGCCCGCGTGACTGAGGAAGAAAACGAGGCTGCAGTCGCTCTTGATATCTACAGACTCCGCGTTTATTCTCTCGCCTTCGGTCTATCGGTTACGCCCCCAACGCAGACAGCGAAGCCGCATGACCCAGGAGCACACGCCTTGAGATCAGCTCTCACACACAACTGTATAACAGGCGCCATAAGTGCGTGGTCATCGGCAGGATTCTCTTTTGGGGGGTGCAAATGGCTGGTGTAGGGTGAAAGCACTGCCGTAGCTTGGGTGTGTGCAAGTGCTAGTGAGGCTTGAGGGGAACATCTAGCCCGTTTGTTCCCCTTACTGACACCCATGCATAAGTGTGCAAAACAAAATGAGTAATGCATACTGACAATCTTGTTAATAATAAGTTAAACAAGAAACAACCCAGTATGCTTCCTTATGTGACTCCTAGCTGGCTTAGGATCCAGTGTTTCTCATGAGTGCTAATTAATATTAACATACTGATGTCAAAGCGACACACAACAATTTACGAGTTATAAGGCTTGATTGCCATCATATTACGGAAATTCAAGCTAGACAAAATTATCTCTTGGTTTTGTTTTATAAGTGTAAAATATCCTTAAAGTAATTATGGAAGGCTAGCACTAGACGGTTCTCTTCAATTCTCTAGAGAATAAATTCTCTCGGCCGTTACACTACCCCAATATTTTTTTTAAACCATGCTTGCATGGCATTGCAAGATTACGTCCCTCAATAAACTGAGAGAGATGTATTCAAATGACGTTTTCTAGGCCTTTAATGAAAACTCGAAACGGGCAAACAGAAAATGCACAAGTTTGTGTCACAAAATTACTCAGAGAACACATTTCAATCAAGGCGCATTCATGTACCACAACATTTGAACTGAACAGCTAATGGTCATGGTACTCATGTCTTGCAAACAATTAGGAGCGGCCCAAGTTGTTGTCTTGAGCTTCCACGCATTGCTTTAAATGGTTTATCAGTGTGTTTGGTGGCACACAATTTCTTTTTCCTGATACTTGGCTGGGCTATCACAGAGAAGGTGCGCAATAGCAAATAGTTCTCCACGCTTTGTTTTGTGCACTTCCATCTAAACCATTGAAAACAGCTTGTTGCACGCTTGCGTGTACAGCATCATCCCGTTTCGACAGCTATTTGTAACGATACTCATGTCTTGCTAACAATAGGTGCTTTTTTAGCTTCCACGTATCGCTTTAATTGGTTGATGAGAGTGTTGTTGTGGCTCAAAAATTCTTGTCTGTGATAATTGGTTGTGTTTATCACTGAGATGGTAGAAAAAAGAAATAATTCTCTACGCTTTGTTTCGTGTGCTTGCATGTGATGCTTTGAAAAGAGCTTGTTGTACGCATGCATGGCAGCATCGTCTTACTTGACAGGTTGTCACTGTACTTCGGTTCTGCAAACATAAATTGCACAAATTTTTATTTCAGTTCTTACAATGTTTGAAATTATTCAGACTGTTTTACTGGCAAAAGCTTTCTTTGTGATTAGTACTTCACCTTGGTTATCACAGAGAAGGTGCGCAAGAGCAAATTTTTCTCATTGTTTCGTTTCATGTGCATCCATCTGAGCTTTCGAAAACAGCTTGTTACAGCTCATTTCGCGTATGCATGAAACCTTTCTACCAAGCAGGAACTATATATGTGTTGCAGTACTTGTGGTCTTGAAGCAAGATAAATACCTTGAATTTTCTGTTCATGTTTTCATGCAAGGATTCTCATGGAATCATACAAAACAAAGCGTGGAGAGTTATTTCCTCTTGTCTACCTTCTGAGGGATAAACACAGCCAAGTACCACAGACGAAAATTCTTGTGCCACAAAAACACTCTCATCCACCTTTTCAAGCAATACGTGCGAACACAAAATGAAAACTTCAGCTCTTTTGTTCGCAAGACATGAATACCAATACAAAAGCTGTCCAATGGGGATGATGCTGTACAAGCAAGCGTACAACAAGCCGTTTTGAAAGGTTCAGATGGAAGCGCACAAAACAAAGCGTGGAGAATTATTTACTATTGTGCACCTTTTTTGTCATAGCCAAGCTAAGTATCAGGAACAAGAAAGCTTGTGCCACTAAACAATCTTGTCAACCATTTCAAGCAATGCGTGGAAACTCAAAACAACAACTTGAGCCACTCTTGTTTGCAAGACATGAGTACCTTCACCATTAGCTGTTCAGTGGAATGATGTGATACATGAATGCATACAACAAGCTGTTTTCAAGGGTTCAAATCGATGCACACGAAACAGTATCTTGAGAATTATGTGCTTTTGTTTAGCGTTTGAGCAATAAACACCGCAAAGTACATTTCACGAGCAAGCATGCTTGTGCCACCCAAACACTCATTCAGCTATTTAAAGTAATGTGCTGAACATTAAACTGAATATTTGAATGAATTTTGTTGTAAGACATGAGTACCATGAGAAACATTTAGTTGGCCAGTTGTGAATATGCTTTCATGCATACATACATCAAGCTGTCTTCAAAGCTCAGAAGGAAGCACAGGAAAGGAAACTTTGATAATTATTTGCTTTTTTCTGATTCTGAGGAACAAACACAGCAATGTACCGCTCACAGGTGAGCAAGCTTGTGAAAAGCCAACCAATTTCTCAGATCCACCAATTGTAGCAGTGCATGGAAAGTTGATCTGAATATTTTATGTAGTTTTGTTTCAACAACACCAGTATAGCAAAACGTTTTTAATGCGTTTTTATATAATTATTTTTACTTGCTTAGAATAATGACTTTATTGAAATCTTTCTGTGTGTGCGTTTAGACCAGAAAGCGCCGTTGCTATGTCAGAACAGAGACGCCTTGCCCCTCGACCGTGTCGTGTGCACTTATACCTCAAGGTCCAAGCTGCGTAGAGCTCATTCGCACTCTTCCTTGGTAGTCCTACATGGCCCCTTGTGCTTTGTGCCTTGGTGCAATGACAGAGCACCTGAGCGAGACTTGGTCTATCTCTCCTGAATATAAGGATGAATTGTCTTTTATTTTCTTGTGTATGTTCTATATTAGACAATTATTCAACCACTATTTGCCGTTAGAGATTTCTACTAGAAAGATTATTCATTGCACAAATAAAACATTTAATTTAGTGTTTATTATTAACTGAGCAGCATAATTTGTGCGAATATAACACGTGTACAACTAAGGTGATCGAATGAATTCAAAGCACTTTGGTAATTATCTGATCTTTGTTATACTTTAGCTCATATTCGCATCTCATGATCTGTACTAGTTAAAATTGGTTATTTCTTGAGGTTGTGTACAGCCAATTAATGGAGCTGAAAAAATGAGCACTTTAGATCCTTCAATGCAAAAAACTAAACAAAAATGTTATGCATGCTTAGGTATTCGGTTGAATAAGTTTATTCATGTCCTTCATTGACTATAAAGGTTGACATTGAGCACTATCAAGTCCTATGTATGGCCCGAATTCAGCCCCATTAGCTCCTATAATATGTTAGATGGGACCTACATGCCAAATCCGTAATCCCTACATAGCTCCTATGTACCCCTATAGGTCCTGCCCAGGTCCCACTCAGCTCCTACATACCACAATGTAGGTCCTGTATAACACCTATCTACCCCAATTTGGTTCTTGTACAGCTCCTGTAACTCCTGTATTGCACTCCTGCTTGACCCTTTGCCAATCTGTACTTTTATGAATGAATGCCCCAATACCACCCCCCTCCTTTCTTCTGCCTTCTGTTCTATTACAATATTTCCACGCGTAGTCCGCATTGTTAGGAGGTTGTTCCATGTCCCTAAGAAGTGTTTCTACAAAACCGTATACCATCGGCCTCTCCTCCCTTAGCTGTTCTTCTATCTCTTCCCACTTCAGCCTGTTCCTACCGCTATGCATGTTAATATACCACATGTCTGAAATGGCTCGGCGCACGTGGCTACGTTTATTTCTGTCCCGGACTCTACCTATCTTAGATACTTTGCCACTTTAGAATCGTATCTGTCTATACCACCTGTCAAAGAGTCTCCCTGGTTGTTTTCCTCGTTACTAGCTATCCTGCACCCCGAAAGGCCCGCTTGCCCCCCCCCCCCCCATTATTGTAATGGCAATAATGGGGGGGGGCAATTAGTACTGAATTATTGTAATGGCAATTATATGGACACTTTTAACAGCTGCTACCATTGAACATAAGGGCGCAGTTATGAGTGCTGGTGCGTGCTTTGTATAAATATCACTACACGGCTTGTTTACGTGGTGTGCTCTCAGCCCTTTCTATTCGTTGAGACTACTTACAGAACAAAAACCCACTCACTCTCAGCAGCACTGACATTGACTTTAACCAGTGTTTCGTTCTGTGAGATTGAATCTGAAGAGTTAGGTGCTAATCTTTGTATACCATTCCCATTTGCTCCAATTTCATTCATTGCGTCGTGCTTGTAACAACACTCTGAGCTCAGACTTTATCTTTGGACCTCAACCGGCATTTGCTAGCGTGCTAGAACAGGGGTGCAACAGCCGAAATACTGTTTGGAGGAATTTTCGGAGAAGCAAAATGTTAGTTTTGGAGCCCCAAATTCCAAGTGCGGAGCTGGTTATGGAAAAAAAAACATGCATTTTTATTATGACATAGCAAATTTGGAGCAGTACAAAAAAAAGGCTTACATTTAAAAAAAAAACGTATAAACAATTCAACATACCTAAATTATGTAGTGTGAGCATACTATCTACTACTATTTTAATGAAGGTAGTATTTTGAACCACCTCACTAAGGAACCAATGATAAAGTTCACAGTAGCATTTACTGCACCTGTTAAATCATTGACAAACTGAGGATTTCAATATCAATCTGCCGATATTGTGAGCTTGAAAGTAGGAAGATTCGTAAAAACGAGAAGTAAACGTGGTGAAAAAAAATTGGCGCACAATTTAGTTTGTTTCTGTAGAGAAGCATAAGTGTCACACACTGTTTCAAATGATTGCCAGTAGCTTATTTATACGTCAGTGATTATACTGGTACTCAGAATGGAACGGTGTACAAACACATGAGTAACTGAGCAAAATGTGAAGTGTCCCAGTATCGCGAACAGCTCCTTGTAAATCTCAACACGCTTTTTCGCGAGGCACCGGTCTCGTGTGGCAAAGGTGACTAAAGCAGCTCTAGAATCAAAGTCATCAAAATTTCTAACCGCTCACCACCCCCCTTCTACCCACCATTTTCAGCGTGGGGCTATGTGCCATTTCGGCTACCTAGCAGGGCGAGTTTGACCAGATAAAGTAACAAAGGCGCGCGCCCGTTGCCCCGGCGACGGTACCAGATATCTATTGCCAAGACCGTGGCAAGGACGACGCAGCTTCTAGACAAAAATGTTATGTGCCATTGCTAAGATAATCGACACCGGCATTTGCAGAAGGTCGAGCTTGTTCGAGCATTGATAGGCCATAGCCGCGTTTTCTGTCAAGAAAAATTACATTTTCGGCGAGCGTTGGTGGCTACATAAACACATTTTTGTTTTGAAGTTCCACCGACCCTCCAATACGTATCTGTTGCGGTCAGCAGACCGACGGGCATGCAGTGTTGTTACTTTATCTGGTCGATACCGTCTCTCGAGCATAGGGTGGGTGGCTAGATTATTTTAAGTATGTTCTAGGCACTGTAGTCCGGGTCTGCGCGCTTTGACTGATGGCGCAAAGCTGCAGGTGGCTGACGTGGCCTGCATTGCTCACCGAAATTAGTTCAACTGAAAAAAAATTGAGGCTGGCTGGGCATTTTGGCGCAGTGTGGTGCAATTTTAACAATTTCACGGGTTTGGTGCAGCTCGGTGAAACAATCGGGAATCGTATCAAATTGGTGCCATTGGCGCAGCTGTTACAACCCCGCTGAAAGGACCTGATGTTAAACTGTTCAAGCTTTAGCAGCGCATTTCGGGGGCTGTTAAGTCAGCAATTCGAGTCTACCTGGTTACTGCCACCTATTAAGGGGTAGTGACAATAACATTTCTACACCATGTATCTACTTTGCCATTATTGAATAAGACAGGTATGCGGGTGTATGTAAACTCTGCCTTATTTCAGAGCATTGTGTCGCTTAGAGAACACCGGGCAAGTCCCAGACTGCCACGTATTTTTTACCCTATCGTAATCATTTTTGTGCATGTAATAATGATAGCAACCAGATGTTTATACTAATTTGTTCAGAGCCTTCTGTTTTATTGACCGAACCAACGTATGGTTCATTTTACAAAAAATTGCATTTTTTTGCTCCAGTACATAAATTCAGAAAAGTTTTGCATACTTTTTTTAGTTCAAATGAAAGTTCTTCTAAAGGATCAAGTTCAGTTCAGCGCACCACCATGTGTTGCTAGAATACGTGCACAAACAATCAGCATGATATCTTTTGCCATTTTAAATTTATCGTACTGACATAACAAAAAATGCCATTTCGAGAAGATGGAGTTCAGCTTATGCAATGGAAATTCCACAATTTTTCTGTGCTGACTTATTTTTTTTTCACTGTGTCACCTTATCTATTTCCCAGTGTTTGACTTCGGTAAATGCTTAAACATTAATAGTTGGCAGCTTTTTCTTTTCCCTAAAAAATGCTAAACTTCATGCTTTTTGTAAATTTACAAAGAAAAGAAGCTACAAATATACCATATGTGAAGGGACATTAGCTTTCAGGTCGCTTTTTTCAGTTGATTAAAAAAGATACGCAGGCTGAGGACAATACTGTAATATCTAAAGTGAGCGCCCCCACCTAAGCAAATTCCATCCTCTCTCTTTCAAGATATTTAAAACATGCATGAACAACTGAGCAAGCACTTCCCTGCCCCCTCCCCCCCCCCCCCGCCTTCCTGTCATTTCTGCAGTTTCCTTCCCTTTATTTAGAAGGGCAACGAGGTTGCAGAATCATAGTGAATTGATGCATATTTATTAAAATGTATCAGTTTCGTTGGAAGCACATGCGACTTTTTCATCACAATATTGATTTTCGATGCAAGACCGAGCAAGAACACCCCCCCCCCCTCCCTTCAAATTCTCGTCATCTCAACATAGTGGGAGCACTTGCTCAGGATTGCACGGTACATGAAAATTGTGGAAAAAGAATCTGCTTTCATATCTAGTAAACAATGAAAAAGTACTTTCTTCTAATTTTTGCTTGCCCTGCTTCCTTCATACACAAAATTAATAACGTTCCTTACAAATATTATTGAATTCTACACACCATTTCGCAATGGAATATGGTGCCCGCTGAAGTGTGAACTGGTCTTTTGTCACATTCTTGAGCAGAATTCAAAACTTATATGAACACCTTGTTTACTGTACAGTGTGCATATTTCTTGCTCTTATTTGCTTTGTCCATAGGTTCTATTTATTTTCCTCACATATTTCAGTATTCAAGTTCAATTCATTCCTGCATGGGCCCGAGAAGGGGCCTGCAATATTGTAAAATAAAATAAAGTAAGGTACTTTCAAATTCACATAAACTTGGTTCCCTGCACTGACAGACCCGCGAAGTTTCAACCATGTTCAAGAAGCATAAAGTTAGCAGACTTGTCAATTATTCTGCCCATTGAAAACATCAATGGCATTGAAAGCTAAATTTCTTAGCAGTGCACACTTGCCTGCTGGCTTCCTTAGGAAGCATGTGAAGCCCTGTCAATGTGAGGCATCATTGGCAAAGACTGTGGTAGCGGATCAGAAGTGATAATACTGGCTGTGATGCAGCAATGGCTGAAGTGAAATCTAGGCCGTGGTGGTGGTGGCAGCAGCTGCAGTGTTTGTGCCGAAGGTGCCTGACCTGGAGGATATGACAAACTTCAGGGGTGACAGATAATAGATACCGAGAAATCATGAAAAATAATGTTTACTACAAAATAGAAATTTACAACTTAGAGTGACGGACAGCTGAGCTTGTTAGGAGAGATTCGTGTTGGACTTGGTGAACATAATAAGCCAGAAGCGTAGCGAGTAACGGGTGTGTCGTGGGTAGTCCTCACATTCACAACATAGCTCAGAGGCTAAAGAAAGTGATAATTAGACACAACATCAATGCGTTATGGCCACCGAGAGACTAGGTACTAGGTGAGATACGCACCGGCATGCTGAAAAAGAATGAGATGGGACAAGAAGCTGAACTTCCATTTGTTTTGTGCACACACCAATAATTTTGATGATTACCATACAGACGCAAAGTAAAATGCTCCTTTTAGCTTCGGTCATACCTACACAGGGCAGATGGGCCAGTGTTAACCAGAGATTAATGAAATAGAAGAGAGCGCGAACTACAGGCTCACCAAAAATTCCATCTTTAAATTGTCGAAGGTGTGTTGAAAGCACAGGCTGACCAAAAAATGTGAAACTCACTGAATCACAAAATGTATTTGCACATATGGCTCATTCAGATTATCATTTATGGCCCAATCCTAGTTTGAGTGACTCGGCTTGTGAGGGAGTTTGCCGACCTATGGCTGAGAGGGGTTCTGAAGCCGGCCATTCCTTTTCTCCAAAGCCTCTATTTCTTGCTGAATCCACTCGTTCCAGTGTAAAAATTTTCTTGTCTTTCTGGAGGAGGCTCAATCAAACAAGCTCCTAATTGCCGGAGCCATCCTTCAGGGCTCTTTTTCTTTCTTGAATCGCTGCCTTCTGTGACTCTTTTTTGGAGAGGGGGGGTCTTGGGAGTGTGTATATATATACCAAAAATATTACCACTCAGTAGAGATGCTCTAAATGCCACAAAATCCAGCGTAAGCACTCCTAACAGAGCAAGCACCTCCCTACTTTCTTCAAGAGGTGTTAAATAAGTACCCTCTTCTCCTCTACCACCGTTTTCACTATTTATATTTGCCGAGTGATTGCGAAATAAAGCCGTGTATGCATGGGCATTTAAGAAAGTGCTTAAGTAGACGCACAGATGTGCATTTTCTTTCTCAGTGATTCTTCCACTTCCACGTTAAATATTGACCGATGACTGAGCAAGGGCCTATTCTTAAAGCCTTGTTAAATTATCATTCACTCTCCAGGAGCACTTGCTGAAAATTTTTCGGTAAACACAACATACTACGAAGTCTGTACTTTCCAGTAACACGTACCTCAATAGAGTTGCAATAACTACGTTACTAAGTCATCTATTACTTCATAGGTATCCATGAATATTCACTTGTTGAATATCATACTGCCTCCTGTATTGCTGACCACAACAGCTGCATGTGCTCCTTAATTTAAAACTATGCAATTGTTGCATATCATATTTGCAGGCTGATATTTATGCAGTGATTTAGTCACATGAATTTTTCCAAACTACTGGAAATTTTTTATTTTTTTTATTTATTCGATTATTTATTTATTTATTACATACTGCAGTCTGTAGACCAAGCAGGAGGGGCACAAAAAGGGAGCATAGCGAAAAAAGCGAACAAGTTATACAGCAAGTTAGAATACACAAAGCTACTGAAAAACAAGTCATACTAAATAGGATGCTTAGTTATACATATCTAGAAAAAAAAGCGAACAAACTTCTAGAAACAGTTTCAAGCACAAAAATGTAAAGCTGCACAGTTGAAATAATAGGATGAGGTAATCTGGCATTGAAATATCAACAGTGTTGATTATACAAGAAATGCATGTAGTTTTCAAAGTCGGGAATGCCACGTTAGGGAAAAAAACATTTGAAGGCAGTGCATTCCATTCGCTAATGGTTCTCCAAAAAAAAAGGAATGTTTGAAAAGGTTAGTACGTGCAAAGTAAGGTGTCAGATCATGATTGTGAGCATGCCTGGTTTTCTTGGAAGAAGAGGGAGAGATGTATTTACTGGAATTGATATTAAACTGATGATTACGAAGCAGGAAAAGAAACTTGAGTCTGGCGATAGTTTTACGCTGTTTCAAGAGCGGATTGTTGTTAGTAGCCCTAATTGATGAAGGTGAATCAAGATTGTGATAGGCATTGTAGATGAATCTTACCAGTCTCCTCTGGACCATTTCAAGTTTATAAACATCCTTTTTTAAAATACGGGTCCCAGGCTATGCATGCGTACTCTAGACGGGGTCGAATAAATGTATTATATGCAAGAAGTTTGATCTGAGTTGGCGCGTTTTTTAGTTTGTGTCTAAGAAACCCTAGTTTTCTAGAGGCGGAGGAACAAGCGTCGTCAATGTGGTTACTCCACGACAGTCGATTGGTAATATTGACTCCCAAGTATTTAAAATTGCTCACTTCGATCAACGGATTATTATTTAAGGTGTAGCGTGATGCAGAAGGGGTAATTTTATTTGAGATACGCATAGAGACAAATTTACTAATGTTTAACTCCATCGACCAGGTATGGCACCAGTCGGAGAGAGAATTTAGGTTGTTCTGCAAGCAATCTTGGTCCCTTTCACTTTTAATTGGCTTGTAAAGAATGCAGTCATCTGCAAAAAGCTTTAGGCTTATGGCGGAGGTGTCAACTGATGAAACGATGTCATTGATAAAGATGAGAATAAAGACAGGACCAAGGACACTGCCTTGTGGAACTCCCGAGGTTACAGGTTGAACCCCAGAGCAGAAGCCCTCTACCTGGACAAACTGTTTGCGGCTGGTAAGGTAGGAGCGAATCCAATTAATTACAGTAATGCGTAGGCCACTGTTTGAAAGTTTGGTAATTTACTATGACAAACACAGTCGAAAGCTTTTTTAAAATCTAAGAAGATGGTGTCTGTTTGGTCGCCCTTATCAAGTGCCATTGCGAAGTTGTGAATTGTGGTGACAAGTTGAGTGGTAGTAGAGAGGCCCTTCCTAAAACCATGCTTGAAAGGAGTCAAAATACTGTTTTCTTCAAGAAATGACATTATGTATTGCGTGATGATATGCTCAAGAAATTTACAAGGACCGGAAGTTAATGATATTGGCCGGTAGTTTTCAACATTTAGGCGATCACCTTTTTTAAATACGGGAATAACACGTGCCGTTCGCCAATCATCGGGAAGAATTGAATTATGAAACGAAAGACGAAAAATATGGGTGAAGACTTGTGCGATAGGTTCAGCGTAACGTTGCAAAAATGCATTAGGTATGCCGTCGGGACCATCGGAAGATTTAGTCTTAACATTCACTAACAGTGAAAGGACACCTTCGACAGTTATGAAATCGGCAGATATAGTAGAGAGAGAAATAATCTTTGTGTCAGCATGATCTCTCTGAGTAAATACTGAGTGAAAATACTGATTAAATTGGTTTGGAATTTTGACTAGATCGTTAACAATACAGCCACTTACTGATATCTCGGTCGATGTTTTGTGCGCATCGCTCAAGTACCGCCAGAATCTATCCGGGTTAGTTTTCAAAAAGTTAGGAAGCGAGTGGTTAAAAGTATCTTGCCTTAGCTTCGCTTAGCCGAGTTGCAAGCTGGGCCTTCAACGGGATAAGTTTGCAGGGTATTTTTTTTCTTTTTTCTAACTCGTTTTAGCTAGTGGTGCAAATGTATGACATCTCTAGTAATCCATGGTTATTTCGGTTTTTCCTAACCCGTTTGCTTGGCACAATCTTATCAGTGCAGTAATGTATCGCAGTTTTTCTTTCGTTCCAGGCAATCGACACATCATCGGAAAGATTATCACATAAGAACCACAGATAATCCAAAATGGCCTGGTCATCCGCCTTCGAGTAATCCTTAATGAGATGTCTGGTCTCTTGTCGGTGTGCTTTGTTTTCACCAAAACCGAAGGATAAAAATACTGCTTTATGGTCGGAAATGCCATTTTCAATAGAGACCGTGTATTTGCATACATCGGAATTTAAAAGGACTAGGTCGAGTGTAGAACGGGTGTTTCCAGCCTCTCTGGTGCACTCATGAACAATCTGCACAAGATAGCACATCAAGGCAATGTCGGCGAGAGGGTTTAGCGTCGTTACATCAGAGCCAGAGCATGGAACGCGCCAGTCAACATTGGGCAAGTTAAAATCACCTGCAAGAATCAGACGATCATTTTTAAACGTGCACACGTGGTCATATAGTCTAGACAGATATGCGTGTGTTGAAGAGGGTGGTCTGTAGATGGCACATACGGTGAAGTAATGTCCCCAGCAGCTTACCTTAAGGAATAAACTTCCGTGCTCATGAAATTGTTGAAGGGGCCGAGCACTAATACAATCTTTGAGCACTATTGCTACACCACCAACTCTTGTTGGCCGGTCACGTCTGAAGATTTGATATATCGGAGGAATTAGTACTGAATCATTCATACCTTCGTGCAGCCAGGTTTCTGTGAGTATTGTAATGTGAGGGTCGTAGGTGAGTAGAAGGTACTCGAGCTTGTCAACTTTATTTGACAGGCTTTGCGCTTTTACGTTAAGCACTCTCAAACTTTTGGACACACACTGTCGAGTGGGTCAATCAGAACCTGTAGCTTGCGGATTAAGGGCTACACGCACATTTTTGGGTTCATCCCAGCCAAAAAGTTTGCCATCAATTTTGATCTTGTCGTGAATAAGAGTAACCCATTTCCTGCTGTCGCGTTCAGCTTTTGCACTTTCCCAAAGCAGGCGGCGCTTGTGCAGCGTGCACTGGCTATAATCATTTTGTACATAAATATTGCAGCCCTTCAATTTATTTGAATTCTTTAAGACTTCTTGTTTCTCCTCATAATCTTGAAAGTAAGCTATGACAGGCCTACGACTACCTTGGCGGCCAAAACGGTGAATTCGGGTTATGGACTTGCACTTCACTCCCAGTGTATTCTCGAATATATCGGTTACAACAGCAGTTCGAAGACAGGTGTCATTTTCATTTGTGTTTTCGAGAACACCATGAATGATAAGGTTTGCCCGACGGCTTCGGTCTTCGAGATCAGTTAACTTGGAGCTCTGCCATGACAGCACAGTTTGAAAAGAAGGTGCAGTGGATTCATGAGCTGCAACTTCCGGTGATTTATTTTTAAATTACTGTAGCTTGGCTTCAATTGCTCGAAATCGCAAGTTCATGTTGCACATTATTTGTTCATTCATCGATTTTATTAGCAGTATTTCAGCCTTCATATCTGCTTGGCCCTGAAGAATACCGTGTAGTAAATCAGCGTTCGTGGGTCCTGGGTTTGTCTCAACGTCACCACAGAGTAACATTTTGCATGCACAATAGCACTCATATGCAATACTTAAACAGGTGCTTGGGCACGGCACCACTACTAGCATGACTTCATCACTCGTTTTTATGTTTTAAGCAGAGTAGCAAACCTGTACAACGAAGAACAACTTCGTGGTCAGCAACATGGTCGCTGTCGTCTCGACGTGCCCACTGTCGAGCAAATGCTGCAATGGATGCTTTATAGCCTCGGTCGCTGATGTCACGGACATGCGCAACTATCGCTGCGTCGGAGCGTCCACACAGAAGGTCAGTATCGGCGTCCGCACATGCAGATCTGTCACGGAAAGTTAGATGGTGTCAACTGGCGGTGTGCACGTGTCATTTGTGCTCGGTAATCCTGTAACCGTCAGCAGCGAAACCTGTACAACGAAGAAGAACTTCGCGGTCAGCAACATGGTCACTGTCCTCTCGCCGTGCCCACTGTCGAAGAAATGCTGCAGTGGATGCTTTATAGCCTCGGTCGCTGATGTCACGGACATGCGCAACTGTCGCTGCATCGGAGCGTCCACACAGAAGGTCAGTATCGGCGTCCGCACATGCAGATCTGTCACGGAAAGTTAGATGGTGTCAACCGGCGGTGTGCACGTGTCATTTGTGCTCGGTAATCCTGTAACCGTCAGCAGCGAAACCTGTACAACGAAGAAGAACTTCGCGGTCAGCAACATGGTCGCTGTCCTCTCGCCGTGCCCACGTCGAAGAAATGCTGCAGTGGATGCTTTATAGCCTCGGTCGCTGATGTCACGGACATGCGCAACTATCGCTGCGTCGGAGCGTCCACACAGAAGGTCAGTATCGGCGTCCGCACATGCAGATCTGTCACGGAAAGTTAGATGGTGTCAACCGGCGGTGTGCACGTGTCATTTGTGCTCGGTAATCCTGTAACCGTCAGCAGCGAAACCTGTACAACGAAGAACTTTGCGGTCAGCAACATGGTCGCTGTCCTCTCGCCGTGCCCACTGTCGAAGAAATGCTGCAGTGGATGCTTTATAGCCTCGGTCGCTGATGTCACGGACATGCGCAACTGTCGCTGCATCGGAGCGTCCAGACAGAAAGTCAGTATCGGCGTCCGCACATGCAGATCTGCCACGGAAAGATTGATGGTGTCAACCGGCGGCGCGCACGTGTCATTCGTGCTCGGTAATCCCGGGACCGTCAGCAGCGAAACCTGTACAACGAAGAAGAACTTCGTAGTCAGCAACATGGTCGCTGTCGTCTCGCCGTGCCCACTCTTCATGAACTGCTTCATGAAGAGTGGGCAAATTAACTGCTTCATGAACTTAACAAACATACAGTCAGCATGAGTGTAACTTGAGAAGCTTGCTTTGACATGTTCACACTACAGAGATATATTTTAGCTCATAAAAATAAGATGCCTATATTTTTCAAAGTGAAAATGGCCCACAAATAATAAGCAATTAAAATTTCATGATGCAACGCATATGTGTTGTACGATTTCTTTAGTGTGCCTGTCTATCTTATGAGGCCACAGCTCTCAGTTTTTGACGCAAAGCACCCATGTAAACATGCCTACATAAGTGTGAAGTGTGATCTATAATTCAATTTCGGGGTGCGGAGCAGCGAGCGCAGTGCAGCTGAAATTCATCGAATATTGAGCAATGTGTATAGCAAAACTTTGAGTACATGACAGCAAGGCATTGCAATTATATAGGAAATTAGAAGCATGATGCACAATATTTACAATGCAGAGTGACTGGGAATGAAGCAAGTCTAAAACAATGATCTTGTTGACTGAACGGATCAGATAGTTCGGGAAAATTATTGGGTCAGAGTTTTTGGGCTGAGTAATTCATTTCCCAGAATATTGCGGTCAACTCAATACAGCATAGATGGTATACCATGGTTGGACACAGAGACTCCAGTGCTGCAAACTGCGTGCAAAGTCAGATCCTAAAATGCTGACTGGTCATCAAAACAAAAGGACAAACGGGTGCCATTTTGACATTTCTCTAGCACTTTCATGATGTACGCCAGAACTGAAGAAATCAAGGTGCAATACAAACAGTGGAAGCATTCCGATGAGTGTAAAGAAGTTCAAGTGAACCTTCTCCAAGAAAAAGTGCATGGCTGCTGTGTTTGGGGAAAGAAATGGTTGTGTTTCCTTGATAAAATAGGTGAGGCAGAAACCCACAAAGACTCATGAGATTCGCCATCTGCATCATCTTCTAGTCTAAGATATCCGTGGCACGCTGTTTCGGTGGCCGCGTTTTTGGAGCCGTAGACAGGACTTTTCTTTCAATTGTGTTGCAATCTAGTCACTCGCACAATCATAGTCGGCTGTGCAGCTGTAGAAAACAGCGCCAAATAGGAAAAAAATGTTCAGATTTTCTTGAAACAGAGATAGAAAATTGAAGTGGATTTCGTGGAGAGATATGGTGAGTGGTATAGCCTTTAGATGCCTAGCGTAAGGTGAGTAATATTTATCGAAAATCTTGCAAGGATGGTTTCGTTTGACACATTCGGTATTTACGTACAGGCACTTCAAGCAAAAATCCATGGCAGGTTGACTACGTGCCATCAACATGATGGCACGTCGAAAGAGAGTCTAAGGCGCCAAGACTGAAGTACAAAAGTCGTTTGGATGTGTAATTTCCATCAGCACAACCACAATCACTATCTACACAGCTGCGACAAGCATATGGCATTTGCTTTAAAATGCACGGCCGCCATGCTACGTGCAGCCAGCTCTGCGCTTGATACAGAAAATAGCAAGACAGAGCAGCCAGCAGCCGCATGACATCATGCCAGGGGTGACACCGTGGAATCAACGGCACCAATTGCAGCGATGTATACACACTTAGCAGTTGTTAAGAAGGCGACAACCTCGCACCAGTTGGAGAAAATGATGTGTCAGTAATGCTATGTAGAAAAGAAAGGGCGCTACACTATTCTACCTATAGAACAGGTATACAATGTGTTGCTAGTGATTTGAACTGTTTTCCAAGCATTTATTTCGTAGTAGTCAATTTATTCATACCTGATCTGGTGCACATGCAAGCAGGACAGGTAACTAGGCTTAACAAACACGGTGCCTGACTGTGACGTAAGCGTCGCCTAGACCAGCTTGTTCACCGATGCAATGCAATGCGGAAACGCCTAAGAAGCTTGACTTTACTAAATAAAAATTACTGTGGACAGATTTTGCTTTCGAACTTTTTCAGCACAGCATTCTAGTCGATGTCATTCATGAATATTTGAACATTTTGCCAGGCCGTCACCACTGAACACGTAGTTTAAGTAACATATGATACTTATGCACACAATGAACATTGATACAAGATACTATAAATCCTACAATCTGAGACAGCGACGGTGTGTTTCAATTGCAAATGCAAAAACAGCTGAGCGCCCTCACTGAAGTAAACACGTAAAAATAAGCATATTAGTGGTTGATGTATGTTAATATGCAATTGTAAAATTACATGAAAGACGTGACAAGCAAGGCCACGCCACTTAAAAGAAAACACATAATTGTGATAGCACATACAGTCGGCTCTTTGCCACTTCAAACGAAAATATTATTTGGCAAACACAGCTCATGCTTCTCTTTTTTGATCAGTCGTAGGTGTGGCCGTGCTATTGATTTGATTGATATGTGTGGTTTAACGTCCCAAAACCACAATATGATTATGAGAGACGCCGTAGTGGAGGGTTCCGGAAATTTGGACCACCTGGGGTTCTTTAACGTGCATCCATATATGAGCGAACGGGCCTACAACATTTCCGCCTCCATCGGAAATGCAGCCGCCGCCGCCGGGATTTGAACCCGTGACATGGGGGTCAGCAGCCGAGTACCTTAGTCACTAGACCACCGCGGCGGGGCCGGCCGTGCTATTGTGTGCTAGAAATTTGCAGCTTACGCGTTGGGTTAGCATGAAGAAAGCGAGTGACACCGATAAACGCGGATACTCAGGGAGTGATGCAGCATACGGAGAGCCATTGAAATGGTAGCTGGTGCAGACTGCGGGTAACCCATGAGCCTTTGCAAGTTTATGCCTCACTTATTCATGGGACATGGCATGACCCTAACTGCAGTATTGTAGGTCTAACTCCCAAATGCCTACAGAGCGCAATTAGGACTAGGCAAAGAGATGTCATAGGACACTGTCTTCTTTTTTTCAAGACAACATGGGGCCACAGAAGAAGCAGCGGAAAGTTCTGTCACTCAACACCATACAGACCCAACTTAGCTATCTCTGATTGCCACATCTTTGCTAACATAAAATGCAGGCTAGGAGGCCTGTGCTTTTACTCAGTCCTGTTCTTTGCTCCGCTGCTTGCTGCAGACTCGCTTACTGAACTTCTAGGCGGAGAGTAAAGGAAGTTGCAAGGTAGACAGTTTTGATGAAGCCCTTGATCAACATTTGTTGTCCTGAATACTAAATCACTGAGACTCTTACATTACTAAGTCAAAAGTGTGGTTGCTAACTATTAGTGCTGTTCTTTTTCTTTGTAAGAATCATCCTGGCAAAACTGACGTATTTGCGTGTAGTGCCAGTATTGTTATAAATTATTTCTGTACCGTTTTCGTTTCTTGTAATTGCACTTCAGCTTGGGCTATGCTAGGCTGCAGTATTGTGAATTAACTAAATAATAAGTTGGTGCTACACATTGACAAATGTCTGAATCAAAATGACAAATATGTACAGATGAAGCTGGTATATGTACCTAAACGTTTCAAATGAAGCAGTCTTCATTTTCGCTCTGGTTACCACTTCACGACAGAACAGAACTTGAAAAAAAAATGTCACATAGAATGAGTGACCTTTTCCTAGCCAATTAGCGCAAACGTACTTGAATTAGCGACTGTTGAACAAACCTGCGGCTTGTGAAAGCAACCAAGACATCGGAAGTTAGCATTTTGTATATGCGAGATATACTAATTTTTGTTCAATGCACAGGGTAATGGTAGAGATATTCTCGTCTGGGCCCCGTAATTAGTGTGTGGTGTCGTTTAGAATTTTTTCACGAGCCGTGAGCGCTACATAGATGAATATTCAGCTGACCTTACTGTATCTGTAAGCATTGATATGTTCTTTATCTTGTATATGCATATGCAAGAACTCGGCGTAAGTAATAGTGTAAAACCAGCTCGGCTGTGGAGAAGAATTATCTTTGGCTAAGTTGTAAATGATGTGTAAAGCCCTGTTTTGAAGAACGTGGAGCTTTTCTAAAGTGCTGCTAGTAGGAAGAACAATTAAAACGTGAGACAGCTAATGCATGAAACTGGCCTGCACACTCCTCGGCAACTTTTCTGTTAACCAAACACCTGGAGTTTTACATGGCTGGCACAATTTTTATGTTTACAGAGCAGCAAGTCAGTGATGCCTGTCATAGCACATGCGTGGCCAAAAAGTGATCCCTCTTGTATTAGCCACTATAATGTCTAGTGCACTTTCCCCAGTCACGCTCCATTTTCACTAACCGAAAATTCTACGAAGATTACGATATTACTTAACGCGAATTGTACGTGCAGCTTCTTGTTGAAGCAATGCTAACTGCAGCCACATGCACTCCGCAGTTGTAGAAGCACAACATTATTTCGCTACATGTTGCCACTAAAACTGCGAGTGCTCAAGCTTCACGCACACCACTATGTGTGTTCAAGGTGCCGCGAACTAAGCGGAACGCTTACAGCCACTTTACGACAATCGAAGCCTGCCGCTCTGCATGCGCACAAACGTCGACCATAAAAAACTAAAGCGAGGGGTGGACAGACAGCCCGCGTGACTGAGGAAGAAAACGAGGCTGCAGTCGCTCTTGATATCTACAGACTCCGCGTTTATTCTCTCGCCTTCGGTCTATCGGTTACGCCCCCAACGCAGACAGCGAAGCCGCATGACCCAGGAGCACAAGCCTTGAGATCAGCTCTCACACACAACTGTACAACAGGCGCCATAAGTGCATGGTCATCGGCAGGATTCTCTCTTGGGGGGTGCAAATGGCTGGTGTAGGGTGAAAGCACTGCCGTAGCTAGGGTGGGTGCAAGTGCTAGTGAGGCTTGAGGGGAACATCTACCCCGTTTGTTCCCCTTACTGACATCCATGCATAGGTGTGCAAAACAAAATGAGTAATACATACTGACAATCTTGTAAATAATAAGTTAAACAAGAAACAACCCAGTATGCTTCCCTATGTGACTCCTAGCTGGCTTAGGATCCAGTGTTTCTCATGAGTGCTAATTAATATTAACATACTGATGTCAAAGCGACACACAACAATTTACGAGTTATAAGGCTTGATTGCCATCATATTACGGAAATTCAAGCTTGACAAAAAGTATCTCTTGGTTTTGTTTTATAAGTGTAAAATGTCCTTAAAGTAATTAAGGAAGGCTAGCACTAGACAGTTCTCTTCAATTCTCTAGAGAATAAATTCTCTCTGCAGTTACACTACCCCAATGATTTTTTTAAACCATGCTTGCATGTCATTGCAAGATTACGTCCCTCAATAAACTGAGAGAGATGTATTCAAATGACGTTTTCTAGGCCTTTAATGAAAACTCGAAACGGGCAAACAGAAAATGCACAAGTTTGTGTCACAAAATTACTCAGAGAACACATTTCAATCAAGGCGCATTCATGTACCACATCATTTGAACTGAACAGCTAATGGTCATGGTACTCATGTCTTGCAAACAATTAGGAGCGGCCCAAGTTGTTGTTTTGAGCTTCCACGCATTGCTTTAAATGGTTTATCAGTGTGTTTGGTGGCACACAATTTCTTTTTCCTGATACTTGGCTGGGCTATCACAGAGAAGGTGCGCAATAGCAAATAATTCTCCACGCTTTGTTTTGTGCACTTCCATCTAAACCATTGAAGCGGCTTGTTGCACGCTTGCGTGTGCAGCATCATCCCTATTCGACAGCTATTTGTAACGATACTCATGTCTTGCAAACAATAGGTGCTTTTTTAGCTTCAACGTATCACTTTAAATGGTTGATGAGAGTGTTGTTGTGGCTCAAAAATTCTTGTCTGTGATAATTGGTTGTGTTCATCACTGAGATGGTAGAAAAAAGAAATAATTCTCTACGCTTTGTTTCGTGTGCTTGCATGTGATGCTTTGAAAAGAGCTTGTTGTACGCATGCATGGCAGCATCGTCTTACTTGACAGGTTGTCACTGTACTTCTGTTCTGCAAACATAAATTGCACAAATTTTCATTTCAGTTCTTACAATGTTTGAAATTATTCAGACTGTTTTAGTGGCAAAAGCTTTCTTTTTTGTGATTAGTACTTCACCTTGGTTATCACAGAGAAGGTGCGCAAGAGCAAATATTTCTCAATGTTTCGTTCCATGTGCATCCATCTGAGCTTTCGAAAACAGATTGTTACAACTTATTTCGCGTATGCATGAAACCTTTCTACCAAGCAGGAACTATATATGTGCTGCAGTACTTGTGGTCTTGAAGCAAGATAAATACCTTGAATTTTCTGTTCATGTTTTCATGCAAGGATTCACATGGAAGCATACAAAACAAAGCGTGGAGAGTCATCTCCTCTTGTCTACCTTCTGAGGGATAAACACAGCCAAGTATCACAGACGAGAATTCTTGTGCCACAAAAACACTCTCATCCACCATTTCAAGCAATACGTGGGAACACAAAATGAAAACTTGAGCCCCTTTTGTTCGCAAGACATGAATACCATTACAAATAGCTGTCCAATGGGGATGATGCTGTACAAGCAAGCGTACAACAAGCCGTTTTGAAAGGTTCAGATGGAAGCACACAAAACAAAGCGTGGAGAATTATTTACTATTGTGCACCTTCTTTGTCATAGCCAAGCTAAGTATCAGGAACAAGAAAGCTTGTGCCACTAAACAATCTTGTCAACCATTTCAAGCAATGCGTGGAAACTCAAAACAACAACTTGAGCCACTCTTGTTTGCAAGACATGAGTACCTTGACCATTAGCTGTTCAGTGGGAATGATGTGATACATGAATGCATACAACAAGCTGTTTTCAAGGGTTCAAATCGAAGCACACGAAACAGTATCTTGAGAATTATGTGCTTTTGTTTAGCGTTTGAGCAATAAACACCGCAAAGTACATTTCACGAGCAAGCAAGCTTGTGCCACCCAAACACTCATTCAGCTATTTAAAGTAATGTGCTGAACATTAAACTGAATATTTGAATGAATTTTGTTGTAAGACATGAGTACCATGAGAAACATTTAGTTGGCCAGTTGTGAATATGCTTTCATGCATACATACATCAAGCTGTCTTCAAAGCTCAAATGGAAGCACACGATAGGAAACTTTGATAATTATTTGCTTTTTTCTGATTCTGAGGAACAAACACAGCAATGTACCGTTCACAGGTGAGCAAGCTTGTGAAAAGCCAACGAATTTCTCAGATCGACCAATTGTAGCAGTGCATGGAAAGTTGATCTGAATATTTTATGTAGTTTTGTTACAACAACACCAGTATAGCAAAACGTTTTATATGCGTTTTTATATAATTATTTTGTACTTGCATAGAATAATGACTTTATTGAAATCTTTCTCTGTGTGTGTTTAGACCAGAAAGCGCCGTTGCTATGTCAGAACAGAGACGCCTTGCCCCTCGACCGTGTCGTGTGCACTTATACCTCAAGGTCCATGCTGCGTAGAGCTCATTCGCACTCTTCCTTGGTAGTCCTACATGGCCCCTTGTGCTTTGTGCTTTGGTGCAATGACAGAGCACGTGAGCGAGACTTGGTCTATCTCTCCTGAATATAAGGATGAATTGTCTTTTATCTTCTTGTGTATGTTCTATATTAGACAATTATTCAACACAATTTGCCGTTAGAGATTTCTACTAGAAAGTTATTCATTGCACAAATAAAACATTTAATTTAGGGTTTATTATAAACTGAGCAGCATAATTTGTGCGAATATAACACGTGTACAACTAAGGTGATCGAATGAATTCAAAGCACTTTGGTAATTATCTGATCTTTGTTATTCTTTAGCTCATATTTGCATCTCAAGATCTGTACTAGTTAAAATTGGTTATTTCTTGAGGTTGTGTACAGCCAAATAATGGAGCTGAAAAAATGAGCACTTTAGATCCTTCAATGCAAAAAACTAAACAAAAATGTTATGCATGCCTAGGTATTTGGTTGAATAAGTTTGTTCGTGTCCTTCATTGACTCTAAAGGTTGACATTGAGCACTATCAAGTCCTATGTATGGCCCGAATTCAGCCCCATTAGCTCCTATACTATGTTAGGTGGGACCTACATGCCAAATCCGTAATCCCCACGTAGCTCCTTTGTACCCCTATATGTCCTGCCGAGGTCCCACTCAGCTCCTACATACCACCATGTAGGTCCTGTATAACACCTATCTACCCCAATTTGGTTCTTGTACAGCTCCTGTAACTCCTGTATTGCACTCCTGCTTGACCCTTTGCCAATCTGTACTTTTATGAATGAATGCCCCAATACCACCCCCCCTTTCTTCTGCCTTCTGTTCTATTACAATATTTCCACGCGTAGTCCGCATTGTTAGGAGGTTGTTCCATGTCCCTAAGAAGTGTTTCTACAAAACCGTATACCATCGGCCTCTCCTATTTAGCTGTTCTTTTATCTCTTCCCACTTCAGCCTGTTCCTACCGCTATGCGTGTTAATATACCACATGTCTGAAATGGCTCGGCGCTCGTGGCTACGTTTATTTCTGTCCCGGACACTACCTATCTTACATACTTTGCCACTTTAGAATTGTATCTGTCTATACCACCTGTCAAAGAGTCTCCCTGGTTGTTTTCCTCGTTACTAGCTATCCTGCACCCCGAAAGGCCCGCTTGCCCCCCCCCCCCCCCCCAAAAAAAAAAAGCTACTGCGCATCCTGCAAGTCGCCAACCCACCTCATGACCTAGCCGCCCATCGAAGTGAATTCTGTCTCGTTGAAAACCACCCCACCTATGCACCTCTCTGTTTATTTCCACCACATCAAAGCCTTTCTCTCGACTTGTCCGACATACTTCTTGGTTTTCGTTGACAACCGCTCTTGGCAGGTTGCTACTACGCACCGGTACCTCCTGTATTGTGCATATCGCTACCTGTACCTCAGGAGAAGTGGCGCGCATGTCATCGGCGCCTTTCGCCAGTGTAGTTGCTAGTCCTGCTGTATCTTCATTTAAGACATCGTTTAAACCGCCTGAAATTATCACGAGCTTCGTCTATCAGCTGTAAGCCTTGCGCTCGCTTGCCTCATGACTGCTTCCAGCTTGCGTCCTGGGAACGCCCCTACTGCAACCCTCTTGTCACCTCTTACCCTCTCTTTGATGGCGTCTGTGCATCGATTTAAATCCGAGTCCATGGCGATGATTACATGCTGTTACTTTTCAGCTGGAGCGTCCTGCACCTGAGGGTTACTTGCACCTGTGACGCCGGCTGCTTTGTCCCCTCCCAGCCCCACCACTACTTTGCTGAAGCTGGGCCTTGGGACCAATGAACCGGCTGAACCTGTTTTTTCCAAACTTGCTTGCCCTTTCTTCTCCGCCGTTCTGGTTACCGGTTTGTTACTGTTCTCTCCGTAGGCCGCTCCTCTGTTTACCTTGGCTTGTGCTTCCTCGGCGGACTTCAGCTTTTCGCCCGTAGCCTCGTTTTCTCGTGCTCTGTTGCCAACGCAGTCTCGAGCTCGGTTATTCTCATCAGCATGTCACTCTGGGTAACCATCATTTTCTCCATTTTTTCCTCGACCTCCCATTGCCTAAACTTCGCGTCAGCCTCTTCTTCTACCGCTTCTACACTTGGGTTCACTTTAAAACCAACCCCACATCCTAAACAATTCACAGTCTTTTTAACCATGTCTTTCCGACACCAATTGTTGTATGACTTGTCGCACTCGATAATTACAAAACTCGAGCCCTGCCCTACGAAAAAGAGAAAGTCTAAGCTCTACTACCAAAAATTTCGTGTTCAATGTACGTGAACCTTCCCCACGGGGTGGCAAAAAAGAAAAAGAACAACAAAAAACAAAAACATCACACGCACACACACAAACTGATTCCCGAAAAAGCCGTACAATAAAATAAGTGCTACAGGAATTTTAACTGCTGCCCTTTAATTATGAAGACAAGCTCAAAACATGCAAAACAACAAATCTGCGCAGTCAGTCGATCGGGAGCACTCAAAAAACACGTCCACCCACCGTGACAGTCTGAACCGTACTCATGATGAGCAACCGAACTTTGCGTGCAGCGCCACCATGCGGCATCGGCAAGCGGAGGTTGAGCACGCACTCGATGGCCTGACGAGAACGTTCGCCCGCACACAGAAAAAAAATAAAGAAGGCACTGACCTAGACCACTGACGTACACGCATACGAACGCCAAAGAGCCCTCTCCGATATGTCCGGTGCATTTTATTCTTGGACATTCAAAGGTAGCGGCTCCGGAGCGGAGCGAAATGACTACCACGCCATCAGTGCTCAAGCTAATCGAGGGGAGATAGCAAAAAGTTGAGATACCGGCAGAAGGTGATACATCATATGCCGATGCGATAAAAAAAAGAGTATCTCTTAGAACTGCGGAACTTCACCTATATCCTGCTCATCCCAGCAGCTGCCTCCAGTAAATGATATGGTGATCATCGAAGAGCCCGGCATTTCCAGAGGAGATTGGCCCCTTGGGCGAATTTCAAACGTTTATCATGGACAAGATAGCATTATACGAGCTTGTCAAGTGAAAGCTCAAGACGGGAAGTTTTTCAGCAAACGAATACAGAATTTGTACAGGCTGGAATTGAGCGATGCTACTGGGGGGCGGGAGTATGATAAAAAGAAAAGAAATAAAAGCTTGCAGGTGAGCACTACCAGAAAAAAGAAGAAGCTGAAACCGTGAATGGCATTCGGTCTGGTTTCTTTGCCGATCACTAATTTTCCTTTACAGCGTTATGTTCCCAAATATCTATGTTCAGAGGTACCGAGCGTTTGGCGAGTCCTTCTCCTTCATTTTTTTTTCGTGCAAAATGCTGCACTTTCATTGCTCGCACTTTGAGCTCCACACACTTAGTCCGCAGGAGTGTAGAAAATCATGTAATACCTGTCAAATGAATCTTTCCTTGCATCCGATATCGCAAAATTGTGAAGAGACGTTATATTTGTGCACCCATCATAAATCTGCGTTAAAGCGAGGAAGTGCCAGAAAAACTGTTCCAAGCTTACCATGGAACAAACCGAAAACTCAGACCAAGATAAAGTGGACAGAAACTTCAAAAAGGTTTGTGCCAAAAGAAGCCCAAATTTCTTTTAAAAAAATTTTGTGCATTTTTCCTCGGTTGGCGTTTTGTTCTATTCCCCTATGTCCGACCAGAAGGGATTGCGTGGGACTCTTCACTGTAGAACCTACGGTCCTCCACCTGTTGCTTTTGTCACGGTCCCTCAAATTGGGTGCCGTAGCTTGGGGTGACAAACGCTTCTGTAACTGTTGCAGCCAACATCAACAAGTGGAGCGCAAAGCTCTGCAACTGGAACCTGACGAGGCGTGGCGCGAACAAACACTAATAACGAAATACCAAGCTTATGGAGATTCATCTAAATTCACAAAAAAGTTCATAATATCAACGTGGCGATTTGAAAAGGTGCTGGCAAACGTCACATAAAGATGACTGTTTGGCAAAACATGGGTAAGTCGTACCTTTAAGGACTGATCTTGAGAGAATGTAAGGACTAAAGAAAGAACGTACACACTCACTGACAACAAGTTTATGAGGACGGAGATAAAAATAATGGTAATGCTGTCAGCAGAACCGGTGTTCCTCTACGTTCCATCTTTTATCATTGTGCTCTTGCTCATTCAGCTTCTAAAAGTAGTAGGACAAACCACAAGCCCGCGTTGCTACGTTTGGTCAATGACAGCTATAAAAGGGACCCTGAAGTGGTTCTGACGATTTTCTTACAAACACATTGGACCTGTAAATCAAGTCCCAAAGGTAGTTTAGAGACCAATTCGAACTCTCTGCGTGAACTGTGAAATTGATTACAACGCCGTAAATCTGCGAAACACTCCAGATCACTGCAGATAGCTGTGACTCAGCCGAACGCGTTTTCGACCGCCCATACACTAGCGGCACGTTGTGCCCCACTGACGTCATCGCTTTCAGCTGATCTCATTGGCTGTGGAACGCGCAGCACAGACTGCTGCTATCAAATTGGCGGTGGGATTTACGCGTATGTGGTCTCGCGCCACATTGTTACGCATGTGCCCTAAAGGCGGAGCTTAGCCCCAAGCGCATGATGGAAGAGTTGAGGGCAGTTGAAGGTGAAAGGCGGAGCGGAAGACAAAGGTACTTTTTCAGTACTCGTAGCTCCGCTATTAATGGGGGCTTTGATAGAACTATGGTGTGATTGACTTGCTCCAGAAGTTCGCTAATCAAAACGGAATGTGGAAAAACCGTTTCAGGAACCCTTAAAGATACTATGATTTATTTTAGGTGTAACACTGGACGCCTTCGGCCTTACGTAACTTTTACCAAACGGCATAGAGATATAAGCGTTAGCTGTGCTACGTCAAAGCCACAATACACTTGCTGAAGAAAGGCTTAGCTACAATAAGTATAGCAGGACCCGTAACTTTCAATACTGGAGGATTATACCTGAGAAGATGTCGTTAAGAAGTTCTCCATACCATACGGACGGTTTATAAAAACAACGTTTTCAGTATAGTTGGTCGCGATAGGCACTTTTTCTTTTCCTGTCTTCAAATTTTTCTTTACCTGGATGCATCTGTTTTTTATTGGACTCAACACGTGGGGCGAATGGCCGGGTGTTGAAATGACGGAGCTCAGTGAATCCTGTATATTCACACAAAGGTCGCGACGGCTGGTTAGTTACCTATAGAAGTACGTTTGTTTGCTTTATGGATTTTGAAGAGAGTTACGTTTTAAGAAACAAACTAATCAGACTCTAATAATGAGGGAATCAGCAACCACTGATAGGCTGCGTAGGACTTGCGTTAGTACGCCATCACCATCTTCAACAAACAAACAACTTCTTTTTCCTGGGTGGAGCTGTACCTTCATATTGTTGCGGGGTTGAGACTATCTCTATGCGGGGTGGTGCGAAGAAGAGGATGACGACTTGTTTGGTGTTCGAAACATGACCTCCTCTATGAACTTACCACGTACTCACTGGCGCCACCCCTACGGAGGCGTATGTGCCTTAAAATTGGCGCGTAGGAAGCAGAGATGCCATCAAGTTCCAACACAACTTACCCCCATAGCAGACGACGCACAAACGTCGTGGTACTTTCGTGCGTTTGCGTTCCTTTCATTGTTTTGAAGTATTTACCGCGTTGATTGAGCGATTCACATATAAACGTCTCTAATCAACATTCTCGCTGTGAGAAGCACCGTGTTGGCTGGCTCTGGGATCTCCACTACTGGATCGCGATCTCTGCGCGAGCGCCTAGATAGGCAAGCGAAAGCAATATTCGTCACATAACCAGGAAAACGTAGGCCTTATTTATTGCCTCATCTTGTGCGGTGGTGCCCCACCCCACTGCCTGGCAGCTGCAGAAAGAATTCATCTGTGGTATAGATGGTTATATATATATATATATATATATATATATATATATATATATATATATATATATATATATATATATATATATATATATATATATATATATATATATATATATATATATATATATATATATATATATATATATATATATATATATATATATATCTTGTAACAAGTTCGAATCTGAAAGGAAGTGTCTGCGATAGAAGAAAAAAAAAAGATGAAGTAGGTTAAGAACGACGCATGCGATGGCCCATACAAGTTTACCAAGAGCCCATCAACATCCCATCTTAAGTAACTACCGGCAGACCTAAAATTCAGTCCCGCTAATTAGCAAAACTGTGCCCTCTAATCCAAAAAACACCACTTTTGGGATCGGGAAAAATCTGTCATATCACAAATAACATGCCAATATTATCAATGCAGGTATATAATTGCCGGTGACACTGATGAATTCTTGTGAAAAACGTCAACCTTCAAAAAATTAAAAAAAAAACGAGAAAACGCACGCACACACCTATACAGAAAGGCGGTTTGATGGCTGCAGCGATGGGGGTAAGTTGTGGCGCCATGACGTGCTGCAAAGAGGCATGCTGTGGCACTTCAGATAACTAAAAAATAAACAAGCAAAAGCAAATATGGCGACACAAGGAGCGGCGGCATGAGCAGGTTGTGAGTTTATAGAAGAGGTCATGGTTCAAAATACACAACGGCAGCCATCTTGACAGCTGGAGTATTTTTCACGTATGAAGTTGAAAATACATTAGCAAACATTTTGGTGGTGGGGCCAGGTACGATGCAAGACAGAACTTCGCAGCGGACGAGTTCTAGTCTGCCCGACCATGTCAACAGAAACCAATTCTGCTACTCCTGTTTCAGCCGCGACTCTGGTGCAGCCTGTATAGCCGGTCGTATTGACGCAACCAAGTGACCCTGGTACCTTCTGCGGCTCCGACCACGCTGATGTTTACGACTGGATTCCGAAGTTCAAGTGGTTTGCAGTGGTCTACCGGTGAGACCCTACGATAATGTGCGTTGGCTTCTATCTCTGCGGAACAGCAGGAGCGTGGTTCGAGGCTCATGAAGCTGACATAACCAGCTGTATTGCTTGCAAACAGACGCTTCGTGACCAATTTTGTAAATCCGTTGGACGTCAGCGTGTAACTTCCACAGAAATCTCTTGTCGAGCACGAACTACGACCAAACTCCATGTCACCTACATACTTGACGTTCTCACCCTTTGCCGTCGTGACCACCCCAACATGTCCGAAGAAGACAAAGTAAGCCGTTTTCTCATAAGCATCGCGGATGATGCTTTCAACTTACTCGTGTCCAAGGATTGTTCAACTATGGACGACATCATCGAAGAGTGACGCCGATTCGAAGAGCCGAAGAGTCAGCGTGTCGCCAAGATTTTCTTGCGACTACAGGAACACGGCCGCTACTTCATCTTGTGAGTACATTCAGCCACCGTGCAGTGAAGCACATACCAACGAGAGCGTAGTTGGCATCGTGCGTTCGCATTGTTTTATGGTATTGCTCGATGCAAAAAAAGACTTAAAAAACGTTAGCCAGCGTACTATTCCTCCAGCAATATACTTCCCAGTAGGAAAAAGTATGAAGCCAGAATAGCCATTTGGTAAAAAACACATTCTAGAAGTTTCGAGAACCTATTGGCAATTTGATGTGTCTGACGTCAATAGAACAGCATTAAACCTGCGCGAAAAAAAAAACTGCCTTTAGGACAGCGTGGTCACACATGGCAACACGAAGACCCACAATCAGCAGCATGCACGTTTCTGCCATGCGTGTTGCCGACACCAACGTTACTAGAATAGTTCTAGTAAAGTTGGCCGAGACTGAGACGGCTGAACCCGCTCGTCACAGCGCCATCTAAGAAGGCACAGATGAAGCTTGGAGATAACTGATAGCGGCCCTAACATTATCTAGATGAGCTGGGATTGAGTTTTTCAACACGTTGCGGAAAGACTGTAAGCCCCTGTATATTCCTACACAATAGTTCTGTTTCATGCTCTCGCTCATTGCTCGCATGACGTCATACTCGGACTCGATTTTTTTGTCTGACCACTCAGCTGTAATTGACTGCTCCGCTGGATCATGCAACTTGACTTGCCTGCGGCCCCCAACGCGTCAATTATGGTCAAGAACAAGCTTTCGTGTGCTGAGCTTGTTTGCTTTCCATCACAAGTCCTAACTTGTGCCACTGTTGAACCATATCCCAGTGTGCCGGATAATGATTACGTGGTTTCTCCCTCTCTTGTTGTTTTTCTGGCCCACAGAATTTCCTCTCCGTACACCGTTCTAACTGTTACAGTGAACAAGACGTGTCTTCTTCTTCTGAACTTTGAACTCAGCGCTCAAGTTTAACCACAAGGCATTGTTCTCGCCACTCTCTCATCGTCGCACGAGTGCCAGAACTCACCAGTGTCATGCGAACTAAGCGAAGTCATCCCGCCAAACCAGCACAGCACCGACGCAGCCACATCTACACTTCACAACAACGTAACCATGTTGATTGCTTCAGACCTGTTGCCATCTAGAGACAAACATCTCAGTGATCTCCTCACGACCTATGCAGACACACTTGACTTTGACAGTAGGCTCTTAGGTCAAACCTCGCAAGTCAAACACCGCATAGATACCAGTGATGCAGCTCCAATTCACAGGCGTCCTTATCAACTTTCACCATCGGGACGCCAAGTAATCCAACAGGAGGTCAACAAGATGTTCACAAAAGCATTAGAAAGCCTTCTTTGAGTCTGGGGGAGTCCCCTGTTGTCTTATTTATAAAGAAATACAATACCTGGCGTTTCTGCGTGGACTATAAGCATTTAAAAGAAATCGCCGAAAAGTATGTCTACCGCTTCCTCGTATTGATGATGTCCTGGACTGCCTTGATGGCGTAACCTAACTTTCTTTGATAGACTTACGCTCTGGTTATTGGCGAATCGCCGTAGATGACCTTGACCAGGAGAAGACCGCCCTTGAAACGCCTGGCGGTCTCTACCAATTCAAGGTAATGCCAATCGGTTTGTGCAATGCGCCGGCCACATGCGAGCGGATGATGGACACGCTTTCGCGCAACTTTAAGTGGTCTATCTGCCTTTGTTATCCGGATGACGTGATTGTGTTTGACCCAACCTGTGTTTGACTCATCTCGAACGACGTTCCTCCATTCTTTCAGTATTTCGTGTGGCTGGGCTCCAACGTAATTCTTCGAAATGCAATTTTCGGCATCGCCAAGTTATTATTCTAGGTCATCTTGTTGACTCTTCTGGCATCCACCCCGATCCTGACGAAGTTCGCGCTGTCCTCGTTTCCCGTACCGGCTTGTGAGAAGGCCGATTGAATTTCATATGCTGATATTTCTGATGGTTTGTCCGAACCTTCACAGAAGTCACACGCCCCTTCACTGATCTTCTGAAGAAAGATGTGCCATTTAAGTGGGGTCCTGATCAAGCCACTACTTTTTCCCAGCTCATAACACTTCTGACCACGCAACCGATGTTCACCCATTTCGACCCGTATGCTCCAACCCAGGTCCACGCTGATGCTAGTGGCTACGGTACTGGCACGGTGTTAGCCCCAGTGTCATACCAGTCATGATCGAGTTTTTTGCGTATGAGCCGGCTCAATCTTTCCTGCCAAACGCAGGTGCTCTATTACTGAGTGCGAGTGCCTGGCTCTTGGCAGTTAATAAATTTCACTCCTATTTATATGGCCGTCCTTTCAACGTTAGCACTGACCATCATGCTCTACGGGGGCTTTCAGCCCTCGATGATCCAACAGGGCGCCTTGCTCGTTGTGTTCTGCACCTCTAGGAATTTAATTACACAGTGATTTACAAGTCCGGCCATTCACACCAAGACTCTGACTGCCTCTCTCGGTACCTCATTGACACTTCAGATTTCGTAACGGATGGCGTGTCCATCTGCATTTTCTCACTTTCCGCTTTCGACAACATGGAATGTGAGCAACGGCGTGAGGCGTCCCTGTGAGATCTAATCGAACGCCTAAGCACTGGCTCTACGAACTGTTCGCTTCGAATGTTCGTCGTCATACATGGCATCTTATACCGCTGAAACATGCACCTCGTAGTCCCCATTCATCTGCGCTCGACTGTGCTTCGGCAACTACATGATGCACCAACGGCTGGCCACCTTGGTGTTGCCAGAACGTGCGACCGTGTCCGCCGACGCTTTTTGTGGCCTGGCCTCTACCGCTCCGTACAATGTTATGCGCTGCTTGCGAGTCGTGCCAACGCCGCAGAAGGGCAACTGTACATCTAACCGGGCTCCTTCAAGCGATTCACATACATGCTTAGCCTTTCTATCGTGTGGGCCTCGGCCTCCTGGGCCATTTCCCTCTTTATAGCGACGATAACCGGTGGGTCACCGTCGCTACAAATTATTCGACCCGTTTAGCCATTAGGACCCTCTTTGAAGCAGCTGCGCTACAGTCGTCACCAACTTTTTTCAATCATGATGACATCTTACATCACGGCGCTCCTCGTCAACTGGTCACCGACCATGGTCGCTATTTTGTAACGTAGGGAATCGACGACCTACCTCAATCTTGTGCTACCAAGCACAAGCTTACGATGACCTATCATCCTCAAACGAACGGCCTCACAGAACGTTTCAATCGTATGGTCACTGACATGATCGCCATGTATGTGTCGACTGATCATCGCAACTGGGACATTCTGCTACCCTTTGTCATTTTCGCTTACAATATCTCACGCCAGGACACTGCTCGATATTCTCCTTTTTACCTTTTGTATGGACGAGACCCCACATAGCTATTCGACACGATTGTATCCAACCCTGCCTACCTGTCCACAACATAGGCTCGCCGCGCTATTAGCACAGATGAGAAGGCCCGTCAGATTGCCCATCAACGCCTATGGGAATCGCAGTTCCGCCAGAAACATAGCTATGATAGACACTATCGAAACGTCCGCTTTAATCCAGGTGACCTCGTTCTTCTGTGGACTCCGTCACGGCATGTTGACCTGGCCGAAAAAGCTTCTATTAGAGTATTCCGGGCCTTACCGTGTGCTACGGCTGGTAACTGATTTTACCCATGATGTAGCCCGTCTGATTCTTCTAATGTCATCCACATCTGCTCGACTGAAGCCGTACTTCTCGTCCAACACCTGCTAACAAGCACTGGGGGAGGGCGCTTTTGCCGCCGGAGGTCGCTGTTGCGAGTTTGCGGCTATATTGATGCGGGGTGGTGTGAAGAAGAGTACGACTACGTGTTTGGTGTTTTAAATACAGAACGGCCACCATCTGGACTGCTGGACTATTTTTCTACTTTAAAGTAGTAAATACATTCGCAACAATATGTTTAGGTATTATCTTTCTTAGTGTGTAAAAAAATGAAAGAAAGTTTTCATTGTAAGGTGGTGCCAACGTGCGTCCCCATTTGTTTAGTTCTATATTTGTTTGTCTGCTCTAAAGTCTCACAACATGTCGTAGCGACAAATCAAGCCGTCAGCCTTTTCTGACGATATCATGAAAGATATGTCATGGTGGTGTATTAGCGGGATAGTGTTAAAAATCTCTTGTAAACGATATTGCAGTGACGATATCGCTGTCACCGTCTTTGTTTTTTAGCCAAGAGCCATCCTGTGCGTCATCTAAAATTTCAGGAAGATGTAATATTATTTCCGGGTGCGAGTGAGAATACAACCCGAGCCGTTTGTGAGGCAAGCAGGTGTTCTACGATACAGCAGCGAGTCTGCTTGGAAACACAGTGAAATTAACATTCATGCTTTGCAAACACAAGAATTATGTAAACTGGCGTCTGAATATAGCATGTCATATCGCTGTAATGCTGTTTGATAAAGGCATACAGGGCCATCAGATGTCAGAAGTTGTTATTATCATAAGAAATTTGCGTTTTAAAGCTGGCGACTTGTTACTAAAAGCACACGCGTTATTGCACGTATTCTTTATTCACCACATAGAAAGTACATTGCATGTTCAAAAACATTTCGCGCTCGTGGTTTAAAGTACGCTACTAAATACACAGAATGAATCTACATGCGAAAGCCTCACTGATGAAATCCACTCTCGATTTTATTTAATACATTGTTGCAATGAGCAATTCAAACTTCTCCGGCAACATGACGCTATAAAAATGCACTAATTGTTTGAAGTACGTGCTAAGGACAGGTTATAGCGGTTGCGTGTAACTCTTTAAGGCAAACCTTATGGATCCCCTTTTTCTGGAAATCTTGCATGCAGTTTGGTGCAGTCTTTTGCGAGTGCGCTGTAGTATGCTTCGTATATATTTATTTCTCGAATACGAGTTTCATTCAAAATGGCGCTAGTTCCGGTCGTTTATTTCTTACTGTCTCAACTCGGAATTAGGATAAGAAAAGTTTTTATTTGGCACGAATTTGTGGGGGGGGGGGGCGTCAGGAGAAAAGCTGCATCATAAAACCTAAGTGTTACTAAAGGCCTTCACATAGTAGCAGTAACACCAAAATTAGCACACATACACTTTTTCACTTTGTATTCAGAAAAAGTAGACAATTGTATTAAAATTGAAATTGCAACATATTGATTAACACATAGGAGCACACGAAATTTAGAAAAATACAAATATAATACACTTCATAAGAGAAAATGTAATAATGCGTTGCTATACATAGCAAGCATTGGTAGAACCCACAGAAAATCACTAGTAGAAACACGGCTGTGATGCACATTGGTATAATACACTGCTTATTGAAACACTCTGGGCGAAAGACATTCAAAAATTTGAAAACGTAAAAATAGTTTTCTATCGCTTCTTTCATACTTGCAAAAAGTATTCTGGAATTAGGTGGTGCATCAAAGTATTTGGAATAAATTTTGTCGTTTCCAATTTACTTAGTAACAAAGGTAAGGTATGTCTAAGTGAGTGGATGATGTAATTTTTGCGCCTGTATGGTATTGATCACATGTAATGGCAACGAGTGCGTCAGTCCCCTTTCTTGTATTCAAGTCGAGACGCATGTTTTAAGAAGAATTTGACACTGTCGAAGCCAAAACAAAATGAATATATCAGTCGATATTCGTAAATACTTGGCTCACGTAATATCTTATGTTTTTGAGAAAGTCGTGCAGTGGAAGGAAATTTAGGTACATTTGCTATTCGTCTAAGCGCGCGTTTTTGAATATGAACTGCACCAACGTTTCCTTCTTTAGCGCCGTTTATACGATAAACAAGGATGCTCTTCAGGTGTTTAGGCAAACTAGATTATGGGCGGCCGTGGACGTTTACAACTTCATTATTGTTAGCGTCAATGCATGTCCTAACTAAAAAAGAGAACCTTGCTCATCTGAGCAAGTTTTTTAACAGCTGCTATGCTGCATAGTGTTGTTAGCTTTGACCTTGAATTAGGGGTGCCAGCGCATACACAAAAACATGCGCGGAAGAAGACCGCTCTACACATGGGTGAACAGAGGACTTTCAAGTGTTTTTAGGTGCAATTGTATTGGTGCAGAAGAAAAAGGAGCACTAGTTGCTTCTACATGTGGAATTGTTAGGTATGCTTTGAAGAAGAGAACAGACCTGCCATAACCAGACTTGCTGGAGTTATCAACCAAAGAACAAACTCATAATATTCTATGGGATGGCTCATTCTAAATTCGTAAGCAGAAGCGTAGCTAACATGTGGTGAAATAATGCACTGAAGAAATCATGTCGTCCTCCTGTACAGCAGTGTTTTTTTAGAACAATTAAATCGTCTGCACGCGTCAAACTACACTGACCACGCGTTTGTGCAGTACAATGTAATAGTACGGAAGGTTGAACGAGTTGGTTTGAGGACAGTCTTGGAAACATTTCGGCACACATACATTAGTGTGCGCGCCGAAACGTAGAATTGTGTGCACGCTCACATTTCAAGAGCGTATACGCTGATGGTGAGGTAAATAGCGCTGAACGAACGGGGACACAAGACTGAGACGTGAAATGCTGATGCTAGTGTTGTATCCTCGTTAATTCAGCGCTATTTTTACTGTCATTGGTTTTAAAAAGAACAGAGAATGGATCTTCTTATCAAAAGAATAACGACAAGTTTAACAGGAACGCGAAGGTAGCAGTCGTTCGATATAATTGGTTGTGTTCCGCGCAATCTTAAGAACATCGGCGTGCACAGGGTTTACCTTCAGGCGTAGGCTCCTTCATCAGAGGAAACCCTCATTCCCCCTCCAAGTCGAAATGTGGGGCGGACTGCCCCCCCCCCTCTTTATGGGGCATGGGGGTGCCCGCCCACCCCAATGACAGCATCCAGCGCATGCCTATGCGTTAAAAAGTTGCTCGGAAGGTGTATGTGAAAGTTGTATTCTTCCACGCCCCCTACCCTACTCGCACCTGGAAAAATAATCCGACGGGGAACATTTCTAGAGCATTTCTCCAGTAAGCAATCCGTTTCCGACGTGAGCCATGAAGTAAAATTTGTTCAGTGCATAGGTGACGTAGTTGACAGCATGCCACTCTCTTGTGGCAATGTGTACACAGACCAAACTAGGCGATGATGTAACGAGCATTTAAAGTAAGGTTTATGCTCAGAATGGTTCCGACAGCCATTCTGAAACTCACTGTGCAAGGTGCTCATGCTGAAGAAAACTATCGCTGCACCATCATATCCCGCTACGTTAATCACTAGGCGAGGCTCCTATTAAAAGCGAAATCAATTTGGGAACGTGCACAACCATGCGTTAGCGTAGCTTCATTGACATTGTATAAGAAAGACGTTTAGTTTATGAATGCTTAGTCATTTTCACTGCGCAGGCCAAGTGCCACATAACTCAGTGTATAGACGTGACGCCCCCTTTCTTATTTACAAGTTCGAAAATGCGCTGTGTGTCCAGCCTCTTCTCGGACCACGTCTTCAAAGCGCATCCGTGTCCTGGAGATACCGCAAACGACCCCTCACGCATGTGCGTCAGTTCTCACGAGACGGGTGAGACCGCGGTTATAATTCGCCTTAGTGGACGTGCTCTTTTGATGCCAGAGAGAAGCATTGTTCACACAATTATTGCAATGATTTACAATGTGAATCGCTCCGGGAGTACTCCATTAGTAATGTTAGCAAGGCTAGTTAGTAAGGCACAATGTTAGGGTAAGGTAGCATATTGTCCCTTCTATACTCATCCACCTTCGTTGTTTTTGCTCTGTGCCCAAACAAGCTGATCTAAAATATCCCACTCATTCCCTGTCTTTCATGTTAAACCCCAAACATCAATCAATTACCCTGTCATTCTCCTACATAAAATTATGTTGTGATCGAAGAATGACTTACTACATTTCTATCTCATGTAATTGCGGCAATGAACAAGGAAACTGCTGCCCTTGTGTTCGCATCAGGATTGGTTATGTTCTTGCAACCACTTACTTAGACAGCTTCCCATCTAATGTAAACTTCCCCGCGTACCACACAAAGGTACTAAATAGCTCGTCTTTCACTCAACGAAGGGGTTCGTGCGTTCTACTTTACAGGCCTTTTCACCTCGTTCCCTATCCTCACTGACAAGTCTTCCTATTTGATGCGTAAATAAGCAGTCATGACAAAGCACTACATCTTTTAGTGTACACATGGGAATTCGTCTGGCTCTGTATTGGCAGAATTGCATGAAACGAAAATGTTGTTAGGCATTATTAGATATCATGACCATTTTGGGTAGGGGAAAGACAAGATTTGAGCTGGAGATTCAAGAAGCTCTTCACGTTGTGAATGATCAGAGTAATTGCGTCAGTGATACGTCCTTTTATATGTTGTCTGAAGAGGCTGACTATTTGTTTACATCGCCACGTGTTTCTTTGTCCTTTTCTTTTTCTCTTTCCCTCTCTCTCTATGTACTCATTTTATTTTCCAACTGAGTTACTGAAGCCCACGCTGAGCAAAGTGAGGCAACCATACACATACGGCGTCCACGTGCTGGCAGAGCGGAGCAGAAGAAGGATAGTATATATATATATATATATATATATATATATATATATATATATATATATATATATATATATATATATATATATATATATATATAGAGAGAGAGAGAGAGAGAGAGAGAGAGTGCGTGAAAAACGAGTTATTGGGCACATATAGTTGAGCGTAATCAACATCTTTCCGGAGGTGCAGCCTGTGACCAACGGGAAATGGGTGCCAGGCTGCTTCAGCAGGGTTCCTGCAAACTAGCCCTAAATCTCCGTATTGCTGTAGGGCCGTGTGCTGAAATTTGGGTGCCCGTCAAAGAACCCCAGATGATATAAATTTTCGGAGCCCTTCACTGCGGCATCTATGATGATCATATGTGGGTTTTGGGAAGTTGAACCCTACGTGTCAATCAATCCGATCAGTATATTGTGGCGCACGTGCTAGGCAACGCTAGACCATGTGCTAAGTGACACGACATTCTATAAAAGGCAAAGCCTTGGACCATGAATTTACAACCAGGCTTGAAATTGGCGAGTGAACGCCAGGTAAGTGGTAAGCACCTGATACGTCGGAGGTAAGCCGCATGGGCAGATGTTTAAGTGACTGTGGGTAAAAGACTGCGAAGTACTGTGAAGGAAAGCGAACGAATAATGCGAAGGCGTGCTGTCACGTGAATTCAACTGCGCCTTAAATCTGCGGGGGAAAAACGCACTAAGCAATCATGAATACCCTGGACAATGAGTATAAATAGGCTTAACACAGTGAAGCCATATTTTGAGATTTCATACCTCAGCGCATCGCAAACTAGTTATGTAGCCTCAACATAATTCCGAGAAAGTGTACTGAGGTCTTGCAGCATCAGCGAACTCAACACGGCAATTAACAATGATGACTAGTGGTGGCTGTTTCAGTGAATTTTAGACATGAACTCATCATCTGTATGGGTGAGCGCACCACGACAATCACACAAAAAAGAAACACATACGCACAGCGTAAACATGCAACTAATGTTTTATTTGCGATCACACATGCGATATATACATTAACAGAAGGCCGAGGAAACCTGGAAAAGGTCATGTTAATTTACAGCACAGCTCATGCACAGGTCATCACCATTGCGACAATCTTCACTCGCAAACGTCAAATTGAAGATTGTAGATACTTCTTTTCTTTAGCTGTCAAAGCTAGGGAAGCTACACTCACGCACTGTATTTTTCATTTTGTCAATTTCATAGGCTTCAATGATTTCACGCGTGGTTCTGTCACGTGCCCTATAAAGAATACGGGTGTTTTGAAACACAGGGACACAACCACAGCTCTGACTGTAAAGGGCCAAAGAACCAGATAGAGCTTTTTCTACGTTGTAAGTATGTTCCCTAGGTCGTTCGTTCACACGCCTTCCGGATTGGCCTATGTACACGCAATCACAAGTGGAAGGAGTGCAATAGACAACACCACGACCATAATTTTTCCCTCTGCTTGATCTTACAGTCCAGTTTCCCACTATTGTTTTTACTAACCTTCTAGCGCATTCATTCTAACCGTTTGGGAGCAGAATACAGTACATCCGCTCAAGCCTTTCTCGCTATCCTTCGCAAGTCATGCGATGTGACATGTATGTGAGGTGCTACAGCAACCTTGGTGGCCCTGGTGGTGGTTGCCTGGGCTCTGAAATTTGCCCTTCCTTTCCTGCTTATATTCTCGGCCACCGGTGGTTAACAGGCGCATGGTATAACCAGAGTACAAGAACCGTTTAGCTTGAGCCCACAAGCTTGCATCAAGCTCGTGGGGGCACTTCATCAATGAATTTTAAAAACAGGAATTTATCACCACACGCTTTGCCAAATTTGAGTAAGTGGCCCCGTCTCAGTGGTCTACTGGCTAAGGTACTCGGCTGCTGACCTGGAGGTCGTGGAATCCAATCCTGGCTGCAGTGGCTGCATTTCCGATGGAGGCGGAAAGGTTTTAGTCCCGTGTGCTTCGATTCGGGTGCACGTAAAAGAACCCCAGTCGGTCGAAATTTCCGGAGTCCTCCACTACTGCGTCTCTCATAATCATGTGGTGGTTTTGGGACGTTTAATCCCGATATATATAATCAATTTTTAGTGAGTGGACGTGAACGGAAGAAGTGGTTTATTTTCTTGCGATTCATAGCTCCAGCATACTCCTGCTGGCGAAGAATACAGCCCGAGGTCAAGGAATCTTATGAAATTGTCATATGGTACTTCATCCGCCAGCACCAAGGGAGATAATACTGTCGTGAACAAGGTCGGAATTTCTGTAACAACCACATCAAAGTTGCTATGATCTTTATTGGCAACGACTAGATAGTTGTCTACAAATCTAAAAACAGCAATCACATCAGTGTGCTTCACACGCTCGTCAAGAACCCTATTAAGTTTTGCAAACAGCTTGCTCAAGTACGGGGCAATGTAGGAACCTATACATATTCTGTTCTTTTGTTTCACAGTGTTCCTATTCTACGTCGCACAGGTCGAGTTTGGATAAAAGCAAAAGAGCTCTAAAAATTGTTCACTCGACACATCGGCAGTATTTTGAAATTGAACCGCTCCTACTCTGTCGATACCTTTCGACATACACGTCTTCAAGTGGGCCTTAGGGAGAGAGAAATAAATACTTTTGACATTGAGTAACAATGCAGAAAGATTAGCATTTTCATTGTCTGCAAAAGCTTCCACTTGTGCCGACTTTTTTTATCCAATATGGGTCGTCAAGTGAGATAAACTTCAATTTTTTTTCGTAGAAAGAACGCAATAAACTTTTGCCAGAATTCATTCTGCGAGTTATCGCTTTGAAAGGGCAGTCAACTTTACGCGTTTTCGCCGTTATTACATATAAAGATCCACTTTATTTATCTTCTTGATCGATCTAACAAGGCCTTCAAAATTACAGCTTTTGCAAAGCTTTATCGCGGAAGTTCGCACTTTTTTTAACGTAACATTATTTTGTGTATCAAATACAAAATCAATGGCCTCCGACGCCTTCGCCACATACAACGAATTACGCATGACTGTAAAACTATATTCTTTGTCGGCCAGTAGCAGCGCGAGTGAGTTTTCCTTCAAGCGCCCAATGGCTCCCTGAATGGCTATTCTACCGCCCGAGGAAGGACACGCATGAGTACGTCGACGCCTTCAGATACACAAATGTCAACGTCGCCTTCAGGTACTTGTTTGGACCATCCCTAAAAGTTTCCAGGCTGCATGAGCGTGGCGGGATGGCGAACTTTGGTCCACACTTGAGCACCTGTTGCACTTGTTGGGCAGGTTCACGCCACCGGTAACGCGAAGAGAATTCGATGGTGCAGAGGGCTTCTTCTGTACTTGCGTCCTCAGCCACGGCAGAACTTGCTGCCACAGGACGGAAAGTTCTTCACGAGTGTGTAAATCACACTGATGTGATTGCTCTTTTTATATTTGTAGACGACTATCTGATCATAGACATTAATGATCATCGAAGTTTTGACGCGGTTGTTACCGACTCTGCAACCATGTTCATGACAGTGTTATCTACCCTGGTGCTGACGGATGAAATACCAAATGACAATTTCATAAGATTCCTTGACTTCGGGCTGTATTTTTTGCCAGCAGGAGTATGCTAGAGCTATGAACCGTGAGGAAAAACCAATTCTTGCGTTCACGTCTGCTAACTCAAAATGGGTAAAGCGTGCTGTGATAAACTACTGTTTTCGAAATTCACCGATGAAGTCCTGCCACCACAAGCTTGGGGCAAGCTTGTGGGCTGAAGGTAGACGTTTGTTGGACTCTCGTTATACCATGCGCATGTGAACCGCCATGGCCGCAAATATTAGCAGGAAAGGAAAGGCATATGCCAGAAACCAGGCAACAACCATCAAGGCAGCCAAGGTTGCTGTAGTGCCCTATATGCGTTCCGTTTCTTATAACTTGCGAAGGATAACGAGAAAGGCTTGTGCGGATGTACTGTAATCTGTTCTCGAACGGTTAGAACGAATGCGCTAGAAGGTTAAGGGAGAGAGTTGTGGGAAACTGAATTGTAAGATCAAGCAACGGGAAAAATTCGTGCATTATTCTCATGATGTTTTCTATTTCACACCTTTGACTTGTGACTGCGTGTACATCGGCCAATCTGGAAGGTGTGTGAACGAACTACTTAGGGAACACAAGCACAACGCAGAAAAAGCTGTATCTGGTCGTTTGGCCCTGCACTGCCAGAGGTGTGGTTGCGTCCCTGTGTTTCAGAACACCCATATTCTGTATAAGGGACAGGACAGAACTACGCGTAAAATCGCTGAAGCCCATGAAATTGACAAAATGAAAGGAAAGTGCGTGAGCGTGGATCCTATAGCTTTCTCAGCTAAAGAAAAGAAATATCAAGAATCTTCACTTTGACGTTGGCGAGTGAAGATTGTCGCAATCTGTGATGACCCGGCATGAGCTGTGCTGTATCAGGATTTATCGGTCTACTGTTATTCTATAAATAATATGTGTGATCGCAAATAAAACATTAGTGGCAAGTTAGCGCTGTGTATGTGCGTTTGTGTCTTTTTTGTGCCCTTGTCGTGGTGCGCTTTACCCAATAAATGACAAACCCCAACCAACTAGCTCGGCAACATGCCTCAGCGTATGGAGAACTCGTTCCGTTTGTGGAATGCTAAGTGCATTACAAATGAAATCAGTATGCTTCTCAGCATTGGCAAACGGCTTCATAAGTACACGGATAAAAAAGGTATAATCCAACACTCCCCATGGCGTTGTGCACGACACAACCATTGACGAAGTATATGTCGCCAAAGCGATCAGCTGCTGTTGGTACTTGTTCGGAAATGGAAGACTGGAGCAGCTGAAAACTGGTGACGCTTGGTTATGAGTATTTTCAGAGAACGTATCTGTCATAACCAATTTCGGCACAAGAATTCACTTTTAATGATTCAACTTCAATAAATATGTTTCTGTAGCTCCTCTTGGTGTACGGGCTGATCAAATAGGTAATTTCTGAAGGTAGTCTCATAAAACAGAATAATAGAGTGGTTAAGAAAGCACCACTGCTGAAAGATGCATGCATACTGACAAGAAACCTGCAAAGTGGGTTCATTTATGTACAGCTGAGGTTTACTAAAAAGCAGGTCCCAAAGTCAAGCTGGCCCGGCCGCGGTGTTCTAATGGCTAAGGTAATGGGATGCTGACCCACAGGTTGCGGGATCATGATTGGAAAGTGTTGTGACGTATGCGCTGTTTCAGGCGAAGGCGACAAGTGTACCAGTGGCTCCTCTTCCGAGTGATCAAATGCGAAACTCAAGGCCTTTTGCAATAGCACGAGTTGATTTTGCAGAACCCATGTTCGTGAAAGACTACGTTGGTGGCACTAAGATAGTGTATATTGTGCTTTTTAGTGTTGTTGTGAGAGCCACTCATAAAGAGCATGTTCGGGCTCTTACTGCAAATTCTTATGACATATAACAAGTGCTGTGCATGACGAGGGACTCCGCGAATGGTTCACTCTGACAATGGTACATTTTTCAAAAAGGCTGGAAGAGAATCACATTTGATGCACTATTTGGTAAGAAAAGAAGAGGTTTCAAACTATAATGTGAACAATAAGGTGACTTGGAATTTTTCAGCACGAAAGGCTCCTTAGGGGAGTATTTTTTCGGAGAGACTCAATCGAATTTTAGAAGACTGTTTTCAAAGATCAATTGGTAGGTGCACGGAAACCTACTATAAACCTCCGTCGCTAGCAAAAACGGAAGCAGTGGTAAATTTTAGGCCTCTAACTTTGATCTATTGAAGCCGAAATTTCCCCGCCGCGATGGCTTAAGGTACGCGGCTGCTCACCCGCAGGTCGCGGTATCGAATCCCGGCTGTGGCGGCTGCATTAACAATGGAGGCGGTAATGTTGTAGGCCTGTGAGCTCAGATTTGGGTGCACGTAAAGAACCTCAGATGGTCTAAATTTTCGGAGAACTACACTACGGCGTCGCTCATATTCATATCGTGGTTTTGAGACGTTAAACCCCACATATCATTTTAAGACCGAATGAGCCCAAACTTCTAATTCCATCTCAATTTTTGTAAGAATACACACTGCTGCCTACACCTGGAAGTCTGGGAGAGCTCAGGGTATACATACATGTCTTCTTTAATTGTTGTATGTATAGCCTGAGCTTTTATACACACAACATTTTTTAACTTGTGAGTTCACCGAGAGCGTGTACTGCGACACTTATGAAAGTGGTGGCTGCACGAATATTTGCTTCTACTTCGCAGGGAACATTTGAGAAAGGTACTTCGTAATCACAGCTTTGAATAGCTAGGGTGATGTTGTGATTGTTCATGAGGACATAGTACCTAGAACATTTTGCAAAACTGCTCCAATCCACGAATGTATGAAGGGTAAAGATGGAGTGGTCCACGCATGCAAAATAAGATTACCATGGGTACCTCACGTTTTGCTAGTGTGGAGATTGTATCCCCTCGAACTGTTTTCAGGCCACGGAGTGCGTTAAATATTGGATATATAAAACAAGAAAGAAGACAACGAAGTGTGTCTGTTGAAGAAGTTGTGATGTTATCGGTATCTTCCCTATTGTATTTATGTACCCATCTCATGTAATAGCTCTGCAATGGGCTGCGGTACTTAAAAAATTAGTAATAATGATCAGTCGCATTCACTTTATTCGGGACAAAACATGTGACAAAGAACTGTGTTTTTGACATGTCGCCTGAGTACTAACGTGGTTCTTTTTGATAATAAAAATCTTCCCAAAGCATGGTTTTATAGGTTTGCACACTGCGTAAAGCATAGAATTCACTGACATGCCTTTCTCGCGTCGATGGCAGGTTGGCGTGAACACATATTGTTGTATATGCAGTTTTAGAACAGCGCACGCAAAGCTTCGCGTTTGTGTGGCGCGTGCGTACGAAGCCAACCTCTCGTGGGCTTCTTTTACAGGATGCTCGCAAAGCTACACCTGCATACTTTGCGTACGGTATTCTATACGCAGGTGACATGTAGCTAGCGGCCAGCAAGCGCTCTGGACATAACCTAGTAGGTTAAACACGGCATGGTTGAGCACATCGCAAGTATGGTGGGAGGGGGGACACTCTCCAGAGACGAGGCTAGCGAGAAAAGACATTTAACATGCGCACACAATACGCAGACCAAGTGTTGTGAAATTACGAATTTTACTTCACCTTTTTTACTCAGAAGTACGGTTTCGTGGCGGCAGCCTTTGGTCTTCTCATCTGTGCTCTCTGTGAGCACTGTTGGTATCCCAAGAGATGAAGTCGTCTACGTCCTTGCGGCTCAATAATCGCAGCACAAAGGTGGCCACTACGACCACACGCTCTTCGCACTCAAACCCTTATTTATCTTGTTAAACTGCTATATTATGTATAAGAACTGCGTCTCAGCAACAGTTGACATGTGAGTATTGTTCGCGCACACAAGATTTTTGGGGAAGCCATTGAAAAGAAAACACGTCAGTGTTGCTAACAAAGTCGTAAAAGTGGGTGTTTCACCACTAAAAAAGATATATTAGCATTGAACCTTTTGGGCTATCAACTTTGCTGCTTCAATCAAAAGAACCAGAACTCTAAACCATAAATATAGCAGTAACAAGCGTAAAAAGAAAATCAACCTTTCTTATGTAGTCGTATTCTTGTATATTCAGTTTTGGTTCCAAGTGACACCAAAGCTAGTTATATTATTTATAGGTGCGCTAAGACTTTCCACTATTTCTTTCTTCTGGGCTCAAGACTATTTCTCCAAGGAAAATAATAAGCTGGCAAGATCACGCTGGTGCCTCACTCAAATGGCGCGCCACAGAAAAAGAAATGATAACGTACGTGCCGGGCCTGTTGAATACAGGTTCAGCCTTCCGCCTAATTTTCTTCTAAAAAGAATAGTAATGAATTATTTAAAGCAGTCAGGTTAATTCTCCCGCAATATGACATTAAAACACATCACACCTGGAAATCGAATTTGCGACCTGAGGAATCGTGTAAATTGTGGCAGCGCGCCAAAACACTGAGCTATCGCAGCAGGGTTAGGTGGAATAAACAATAACAGGACATGTACTATCACACAACGAAATAATGCTATATCAGTGATATAGCATGGAGTGTGTGCGCACGCGCGCATGTGTGTTTATACGTGCACACGCAGGTGTTATTTCGTGTGGCGTTAGTACCGTGCACCTGTTGGAATGACGGGACCGTGGTGGTGTTGGCAGTGTTGGCCAGTCACAATAGACGGCGCGTAGCCACTCATGAAAATTGCTCTGTGGAATGTATGGAGCCAGAAAAAAGGATTGTCTGCTACCCTAGATGCCGCTTAGATAAGTTCTATTTCGAAGCAACTATTGACATCTGACAATGTTCATTCTCACATGTGGCCGTTAGGTTAACACTCATGTGAGGCAACCGCTTTTTTCCGTAACCGACAGTTTTCCTCCACGGGGCAATGCAGTCAGCTGTTTCCCATCTATGCATCAACTGGGTGCCCAGTGCGAGGAGGTGGGGGTGGGAGCTTAGTAGTGTAATATAGAGAATTCCGCAGATTATACATGGAGCTTTTAACAAAATTTATTTATTGAAATGAATGAAGTAAATAATGTTCAGTAGTGAAAGCTAGGATGGGATGAATTTCTTGCGTGGAATGTTTCTGTTTGAGTAACTACGTAATTTTCATGTAAAAAAGCTAACCTAATAAGAAATCATTCTGAAGAACAATAAATGAGCTGTGCTCTTATGTTATCTTTTTTATTTGGTGCTGCTAGTTACTCAAAATGCTTTGCATCTGAAAAGACAGTGGTAGATCAAATTGTGTGAGTAAGACTAATACTCGTTTTTTTTACCAGAACCATGAATTGTATGTTCTCATGACTTATCCGGTAATAATTACAGCTTTTGTGATCTTTTTATTATCGCATCAATTAGCTCTCCTCACTTTCAGTTTCACATATGCCAGCCGTCGTGCTGTGAGTGCAATTAAAGCCCAAATATTAAGACCTATTTTGACTGCAAAAGTTGCATGCAATGAAATGAACTATTACATGACCTGATCCATAGCTCGTTCCCCTTGCAAGATTGCTTAGTTGCAGAAATCAAGAATATATTGCCTGTTGTTTGGAGTTGCTATAGGAAACAAGTCAGTAGCATGAAGTTTGAATAGTATGTGCTTTTTCATAACATGCTATACTGATTGTAACATAAAGGGAGAAAAATAAACATGGTTAACTTGTTAGAGCATGTGTCATGCCAGCTTCAGTGTGTACTGCTGCCTTCATACCGGCCACATTATACAGCTGCCGTTGTCGTGGGTGTCAGCTTCTATAGCGACAGCTAACTCTCTCATGTCCCTCTCATCTCGTTTGTTTCTTTGTCTACAAATTCGCTTATGTGCTTATACTTCATGACGTAACATTTGAATAAATAAATCATTATTATTTACCGACTGCTCCTTTGTTTGTTTTTTAATATGCAGGCATATTCAAAGAGCTAGCTGTGGACAATGTTGGGCTCAAAGATCAACTAAGTCTATGGGATGATTTTTCTTTTTACCAGCCAGCGAAGTTTATGGTGATTCAGAAAGTAGTCAAAAAAGCCCCTGAATGTGCTCAAGTCATCGATGCGGATGCAGATCTTAGATTTTATAGTAATAAATTAAGCAGTAATGCCTTCTGGCCTCTCTGTAAGCAGATTGGAAGCTATGTGCTATTTGTTAATATTGTTATAACAACTATACTGCAATGGACAAAGGTGTATGGCTCGCTGAAGCTGTGTACTGCAATTTAATTTCATTTACTGCTTCCTTAAAGGAACGAAGGTATTACATACGGGGGGGCAACAAATACGCTGTGAGGGTGTACAATTCAATCAGAACAAATTATCATAAACAATACAATTCTAAATACGCATATGGTAGTTTTGTCAAGAATGACAACTAATCAAACGATAAACAAAAAAAACTTTTGACTGGGAAAATGAGTACAAACAACATGGCAAAAAAATTACACATACAGTACGCTGATGGGATATATCTAGAGCTATGGGTTATTGGGTGGAATGAAAGTGGGGTTCAAATTTTGCTTGTGATGATGTGCGGTCAGGTGTGTTAACTATGGAGTCGGGGAGGCGATTTTAAAGTGTAATTGCTTGGGGGGAAAAGGAGTCATTCATTGAAGATGTACGGCCGTTGAGTGGTGCAATGGGGATAGAATGGATAATGCGAGAAGTTCTGTTAGGAGGCTGTAAAAGTTCGTGTCTTGATTTCGGGCGGAAAAAGAAACTGTGCAGGGGGCATAGGCTTGTGATCAGGCTGCGTGACGCGAGAGATGGTAGTTGGATTGATTGCTTTAGGGCGGTGACGCTGATTTCTCTGGAGAAATTTGAGGTCATAAAGCGGGCAGCGCGGTTTTGGACTGATTCTATTTCGTTAGTGAAGTATGCTTGGGATGGATTCCAAATCGATTATGCATATTCGAGCTTTGGGCGTACGTATATTAAATATGCTAGTTTTTTAACGTCAGGAGATGCTGATTTTAGATTACGGCGCAGAAATGCAAGCGTGCGCCGAGCATCTGATAAGATAGACTGCACGTGCGGCGCAAATGAAAGAGTTGGGTACATGTGCACACTGAGATACCTGTACGATGAAGCCGAATGAAGAGGAAGCGGATTGATAAAGTAGGTATAATGAACAGTGTCGCGCTTACGGGAAAATGACATCGATTTGCATTTCGTTAGGTCTAACGGCATTGATGAGTCTTGACGCCATAGCGCAACTGTGTTGAGGTCTTGTTGTAGTTTAGTGCTGGTTTCAACGTTGTGAATTGGAGGAGTATATGAAACAATCGTCCGCAAACAGTCACAGGTTTGTTTGAATGTTTGTGGGTAGGTATTTCGAAATTTCAAATATTTTTTCGAAGTACTTTCGAAATATTTTGAAAGTTTTTTGCATCTATTCAAAGAAGCACAAACACCAATTTTATAGGCTGGCTTCACTCTGCCAGACAAATATCCTTTATATAAACATGACTATAAGCCAGTGTGAAACATGAGAAAGGTTGAGAATATTAACTTATCTTGGTGCATGTTTTTATGCTGACCCGACAGTGTGGTTCTGGTGGCCCTGTGCACCAGTATGGGCAGTGTTGATGTCAGGGACAAAACAAACAAAATGGCTGTTTGTATGTCATTAAGGGAGCCAACCGTGAGAATGTGTCAGTAGCATTAGCTTGGGTGATGATGTGTAGAAAAGCTCGTATCATGTCTGGTGTCACGGTACAGTAAGAACTGATACTAATGTGTACTTAATTTTGAAAGGTGCACTGATACTTACTAGTGCACTATCTAGGGCCCTTGAAGGCTTTGCTTTGTAATTATAGCTAAAAAAGCAAGTGGTAATTTTTGCATCATTAGCTTTGAATACTGATTTCACAAAATCTAAGCCATTTATTTGTGCTACTTTTAAAGTTTAGGCAAGATTTCATGCCGTGCATAAGCAGACCAACTTTATGAAAGTGTTTGTAATCTGCATCACCTGCCAACATTGCAGTCAGTAGGCCCTTGTGCTCAAAGAAATCAAATCTTTACGCCGTAACCGACAGTTTTCCTCCACGGGGCAATGCAGTCAGCTGTTTCACATCTATGCATCAACTGGGTGCCCAGTGCCAGGAGGTGGGGGTGGGGGCTTAGTAGTGTAATATAGAGACTTCCGCAGATTATACATGGAGCTTTTAACAAAATTTATTTATTGAAATGAATGAAGTAAATAATGTTCAGTAGTGAAAGCTGGGATGGGATGAATTTCTGGCGTGGAATGTTTCTGTTTGAGTAACTACGTAATTTTCATGTAAAAAAGCTTACCTAATAAGAAATCACTCTAAAGAACAATAAATGAGCTGTGCTCTGATGTTATCCTTTTTATTTGGTGCTGCTAGTTACTCAAATTGCTTAGCATCTGAAAAGACAGTAGTAGATCAAATTCCCCGCAGGGGCGCCTGCGCAAGTAGGCGTTTGGTGCGTAGCGACACCACAGACCCGAGCTAACGGGGGAGTTTCTACTCCCTCCCACGCCTAGCCGTGCGTGGCTCTACCGTGTCCGGGGAAAAGGGAATCCTGGGGGTTGAGCCGACGCTGGGTGATTGGACCTTTAAGGCCCCCCGGTAGAGGCAACACACCCCTCTGGCCCCGGCTTCATGTAGACGGCACCCCTGGGCTGACCCACCCAGGGGAAATCGGCAGTCGCCTTTTCCTATCTGACTCTGCCTACATCTTCGTCTTTATCTCTCGCTATCTATCTGTCCTGTCTTCTACTCTCTTCTGTTTACTTCCAATTTTCCTGGCGGCAAGGGTTAACCCTGTGTAGTTACCCAACCTTGGGTAGTTATATTCGGGTATAGCGGCGATCCATGGCTGGCGTTTCCAAGTGTTCACTATTCAACCTTGTAGCGTCCCCTTGTTGGGCTCGGTGGTGGGTGGCCACCATCGCCGCCGAATTTAAAATGCTTTTTATGGAAAACCCTTTTCCTGCACTCCCTGATCGCCGCCTGAAAAGGTGGCGCACCGATGACAGCTTCTTTACTGCACAGCCTAAAGAGACCTTCCCCAAGTACCATGTAATTCACAGCCAAAATGAAAAGAAAACAGTTCGATCTATTTCACCATTTATTGTCTCGAAAACGCTCACAGATGCAATTGGCCCTGGCTATCAAGTAACTAAGATTGGGAATGGCGATCTTCTTCTAGAAGTCCGCGACAAGACTCAGTACCACAAGCTCACAAAACTCGTTTCATTTGATAACATCCCAATATCAGTGGGCCCACTTAGGTCGATGAACACAGTGCGTGGTGTCATATCTGATGATGAACTCCTCGAGCTGTCTGAAAGTGAATTGCTCGAAGGCTGGCAAGAACAAAATGTAGTGAAAGTACAAAGAATAATAATCAGGCGAGATAATAAACAGATCCCAACAAAGCACATCATAGTTACCTTCGGTACAAGCAACCTTCCCGACTCTATTGAAACTGGTTACTGCAAGCTTTCCGTCAGACCTTATATACCGAATCCTCGCCGATGTTTTAAGTATCAGCGCTTCGGACACGGATTCCAAACGTGCAGAGGGCGCGCTAGGTGCGCGAAGTGCGCATCTTGTGAACATGTATCCGAAAAGTGCACTTCAGAAGCCTGTTGCGCTAACTGTGAAGGAGATCACGCTGCCTACTCCCGATCATGCCCTGCATGGAAAAAAGAGAAACAAATATTAGAACTTAAGGTAAAGTTTAACCTGTCATTTCAAGAGGCACGTCAACGTTTTTTACACACAATAATTCTGAACCTTCCTTCGCCGACGTGGCGCGTCGAGGCGCCGTGCCACGTCTTTCGGCACCCGCGAGATTCACACCAAGTGTGACTGCGGTTGTGCCAGAAGCGCCTCCGGTTGGAGCAGTCTGTACTGCTCCGCCTTCGATTCAAAAAGCCCAGCAGACTTCAGAGACTGCTGGACCACGGACCACTGCAAGTACAGTCCGGTCCGGAACTGCCATAAACGTGCCTGCAAAGCAGGAACGATCCACCACCTCAGAAGAGGTGATGGACACAAGCCATACTCCTTCGGCGCCCCACACGCCGAAGGAAAGGCGCAGTTCTTTGGAGCGAAGCAAGAAAGAGAAAACCCGTATTACAGGGCCCCAACAGGCCCTGTAACTTAAGGCAACGTTTCTGTGCACACAGCACTTAACTACATTAAAAATGGAGACACAAATTTTACAGTGGAACGTCAGAGGACTACTGAGAAACCTTGACGATATTCAAGAACTTTTACATAAACAGTCACCAAAAGTGCTGTGTGTACAAAAAACACACCTAAAACCCAAGATCACTAATTGTCTACGCCAGTATATCATTTTTCGAAAGGACAGGAATGAAGCCGTCACGTCATCTGGTGGTGAGGCTATTATAGTAAATGAAGGGATTGCATGTACTCATCTACCACTCGGAACATCTCTTGAAGCAGTGGCTATTCGTGTAGTCCTCCTGAACAAACTCGTGACCATCTGCTCTGTCTACATACCTCCACACTGCCATCTTGAAAAACGTGAATTCCAGTCCCTAATAGATAAACTTCCAGAACCTTATATCCTCCTTGGAGATTTGAATGCACATAGCAATCTATAGGATGACTCTCGCTGCGATGCTCGAGGTCGCCTGATCAAACAGTTCCTTTTTACTTCTGGCGCGTGCCTTTTGAATCGGAAAGAGCCCACATATTACTGCCTTGCCAGCAATACCTACTCGTTAATAGACCTTAGCATTGTCTCACCATCCCTCCTTCCTTTACTGACATGGAATGTCATCAATAATCCTTACGGAAGTGACCACTTTCCCGTAACGCTAAGCACACCCATATCAAATGAATATCACCCACAGATCCCCAGATGGATCACTGACAAAGCTGATTGGGAACAGCTCTCGCAGATTAGTCACTTAAGTTGGACTGACCTATCTGGTTTAAACACAGATGCAGCTGTACAATACTTTTCTACTTTTCTGACCGACGCTGCGATGAAATGCATCGCGCAAACTTCTGGACTGCCTGGCAATCGACGTGTTCCACGGTCGAATACTGAATGTCGCGATGCACGCAAACAACAAAACAAAGCGTGGAGATTGCTACGGGACTCACCAACGGCAGAGAATCTTGAAAGTTTTAAGAAAATCAAGTCCCAGGGCAGGAGAACGCGCCGGCAGGCTAGGAGAGAAAGCTGGCTTAAGTTTTTATCAGGCATCACATCATATACACAAGAAACTAAAGTCTGGAACATGGTTCGCAAGGTAACAGGACGACGCGCATCTTCACTACCTCTCGTAGACACACAAGGGGACACCTTGGAAGACCAGGCGAACTTCCTCGGTGCCCGCTTCGAAGAGGTGTCCAGTTCGTCGCATTACACTGCAGCTTTTGAACGACACAAAAGAAAAATCGAAAAAGAGAAACTTCCGCGAAAATCCTCTAAACATGAGTCGTACAACAACCCTTTCAGTTTGGCCGAGTTACAAGCATCGCTACATGTTTGCAATAAATCAGCTCCAGGTTCGGACAGTATAGTATACGAAATATTAAAACAACTGCCTTCTGAAACACAAAAAACCCTGCTTTCCCTGTATAACTCTATCTGGTTTTCCGGTGAAATCCCTTCTGCGTGGAAAGAAGCCATTATTATTCCGATTTTGAAGGAAAGCAAGGATCCATCTTCCGTTAGTAGTTACAGGCCAATCGCACTTACAAGTTGCATGTGTAAACGTTTTGAAAAAATGATAAATCGCAGACTTGTACATTACCTTGAAACGAACAATCTGCTCGACCCATTCTAATGCGGGTTTTGAGAGGGTAGATCCACCACTGAGCACTTCGTGCGTATCGAGGCACAGATCCGAGATGCCTTTGTCCACAAACAATACTTTCTTTCTGTGTTCCTCGACATCAAAAAAGCCTATGATACGACATGGCGATTCGGAATATTAAGAGACCTGTCCAATCCTGGTGTGCGTGGCAGGATGTTTACTATTATCGAAAGCTACTTGTCCAATCGTACATTCCGTGTCCGTGTGGGCAGTGTTCTCTCCCAAACATTTGTCCAGGAAACAGGCGTGCCTCAAGGGGGTGTACTTAATTGTACACTTTTTCTTATCAAAATGAATTTCTTGCCCCTATCCATCCCCCGCAATATGTTCCATTGTACATATGTCGACGACGTTCAGCTTGGCTTCAAGTCATGCAACTTGGCAATGTGTGAGCGGCAGGTTCAGTTGGGTTTAAACAAGGTCTCCAAATGGGCAGAGGAAAACGGATTCCGACTGAACCCACAAAAAAGCACGTGTGTCTTGTTCTCCCGAAAGAGAGGCATGCACTCAGAACCCGACATTGGAACTGAACGGTCAACGTCTGTCTGTAAATGCGGAGCATAGATTCTTAGGCCTAATTTTGGACAACAAGTTGACCTTCGTACCTCACATCAAGTATTTAAAAACAAAATGTTTAAAAGCTAATTAATGTTTTAAAAGTGTTGTCACGCACTACATGGGGTAGTGACAGGAAATCTTTATTTAACTTATATCAAAGCCTCGTACGCTCACGCCTAGATTACGGTGCTATAATCTATCAGTCGTCAACACCGTCAGCCTTGAAAATTCTCGACCCTGTCCACCATCTAGGCATTCGCCTCTCTACGGGTGCTTTCCGCACCAGCCCTGTGGAGAGCCTGTACGTGGATTCGAATGAATGGTCGCTCCACCTACAAAGATGTTCCCTGTCCTTTTTGTACTTTTTGAAGGTGAAGGCAGACAAGAAACACCCTTCCCATTTCACAATTAATAATTTGTCTTGTTCTAGCTTGTTTGAGAACCGTCCTTCGTTTAAGCAGCCCTACGCACTGCGTGTAAGGAGCCTGGCTGAAGAAACAGGTGTGCCTCTTGAACACACTTTGATGGCGCCTGCAATATATCTGCCACCGTGGCAGTGGCAGCTTATAGACTGTGATGTCTCTTTTGTTGATGTCACAAAGCACGCACCACTTGCACACATACATACACACTTCCTAGAACTACAACATAAATACACATGCCCTGAGTTCTTTACCAATGCGTCAAAGTAAAACACTTCTGTGTCATATGCTGCGGTAGGGCAATCCTTTTCCGAGGCCGGCATTCTTCATCCTAATGCAAGCATTTTCACAGGAGAAGCTTACGCAATACTGGTGGTCATAAAACACAATAAACAGATAAAATTACAAAAGGCGGTAATATACACAGATTCCCTAAGCGTGGTCAAAGCTTTGAAAACTCCTAAAAAACACAAGAACCCCGTGCTGGTGTCACTTTACTCACTTCTGTGCACACTCTACACATCACAACAGCATGTCGTTGTCTGCTGGGTTCCAGGGCACCGTGAAATACAAGGGAATGTTTTGGCCGACAATCTGGCTGCTTGCACCAATGTCACTACTGACAATGCATCAACACCAGTCCCTGCACTTGACTTAAAACCTTTTATAAAACGAAAGCTCAGGGGGAATGGCAGAGCATGTGGGATAAACACACAGATAATAAACTCCATGCTATTAGGCAGCAACTAGGTTATTGGCCGCCCCTATCAAAATCACGACACACAGAAGTAATACTAACAAGGCTTAGAACAGGACATACATTCTACACATTCATTTCTTCTGTCTACTGGCGATCCACCATATTGTGAGAGATGTGGAGAGCCCCTTACGGTTCTCGACATTCTCGTCCAGTGCAATGAGCTAGATTCTCTAAGAAAAAAGCGCTTTTTACTGCCCTACCGACAGCAGCTCCCTCTACACCCTGGGATGCTCATCGGTAGGGATCCGCTTTTTAAACTGCAAGCACTTTTTATGTTTTTAAAAGATGTGCAAAGCTTTCACCCGATATTTCGAGGTCATCCGTAGCACGACCCCTATAGAGTGGTCGTGGCTGTGGTGACTACATCTTAATCGTGGTTTTATTATCATGACATTTTGCCACCCACTATCACTACACATATGTCACGCCACTGTCATGATTTTATTACTTTCATGTTTTAACCCGCGTTAGAGCGAGGAATTTTAAGGCCCCTTTACAGCCACGCACCATACCATTGTTCATATCTGTAGTTGATTGAAATGGCGCTCTTTGGCCATTAATTGGCCCTTGCGCCACTAAAAACTACTCATCATCATCAGTAGATCAAATTGTGTAAGACTAATACTGGTTTTTTTACTCGATTTCACAAAATCCAAGCCATTTATTTGCGCTACTTTTAAAGTTTAGGCATGATTTCAAGCCGTGCATAAGCGGATCAACTTTATGAAAGTGTTTGTAATCTGCATCACCTGCCGACATTGCAGTCAGTAGGCCCTTGCGCTCAAGGAAATCAAATCTTTACGCACAGAAACAAACTAATGCATTTTTATAATAATTGTGTGGCTCTTCGCATTGTGGAATGTGCTGCACTGGTGAACAGCTTTCAAATTGCAGTCATTGAACTTAGCATGTCATGTCAAATTGTCCCTCACATGTATATACATATATGTGTTTGCCGTGCACCAGACATGCACACGAGCTTGGTACTAAGGACCGTTTTAAATCTAGTTTTGCATTTGTTGCTGAGAGAAGGCTACGAAACAACACATTGCAGAATATAATTGCCTCCATATTCAAGTACCTAATTTGAACAGTGTTCTGTTGAATTTTCGAATAATTTTATTACTATTATTATCTGTTCGGCAAGTATATCACGACATAATATGTAGTGTCTTGCACATAACAACAACAATAGAAAAGCTTTGTGTTAGTTTATAACTATATATTCTGAAATAAAGTAAACACACTACTGCACGGCTTCGCTTTATGTGCCTTTTGTCGGTCATCAGTTCCACAATGCGTAAAGACTTGGTGCTCCCAGTAAATTGAAGGACTGTCTGGTGTTCTTTGATGATCTGCGAATCACCTGGCCCAGGCTAGCTCTGTTGTGCATCATGAAGATTTAGTTTGTGCAAAAGAATATGGCGTACCACAGAGGGATAGACATAGGTCAGCAAACTTACTCATGAGTCACCCAACTCTCATTCAGATCAAGCAGCAAGTCTTAGTCGGAATAAGTTTGGGTGAGTAACATTTTGGGAAGTTTTAGTCCAAGAGTACGGTTCAAAAAAATTTTCCGAATGAGTTCAGGTCAGCCATGAGCACAACAGTTATTTCTTGCGTGTGCAAGCATGAGCGCCACTTTTCTGGCGACTGATGGTCCTATATACTCAACTTCTTTACTATCAGTATAATGTCGGCTCATGATTATGTTCGTGGCTACCCACCTGGATTAGTGCATGACAGTTTACACTCCTTGTAGATACTTGTTGATAAAAGGCATATGTTATGGTAGTGGGTATTTGGCCTTAGCTCACGATTTCTTTCACAAGACGTTATTTTAAGGAGAATAATTCGCATGACTTGCCTTTCAATAAAAATGTGCTTACTGAATCACCACTGATACCTCATATATAAAAGTACGAGGTCCAAACGGACTAATAAGGGCACCAAATAAAGTGAATATTATCATTGAAGGAGTACTACAAATTTCAATAGTTTTTATTGATGCTTCTAAAAAATCAGCGGCCAAACATGCATAGTTGTTTGAAGTGCAGTAATATATTTCTCATACCACTTCTTAAAAATTGTATGGTTGCGATATCGAAGTGGTGGTACCACAGTGATACGTAAACAGTGTGACATATGCCTAAGTCACAAGGGGATAGTAACAAGCACTGAGGTAATCACTGTAGGTTGTACGTGTTGCACGTAAACAATGAAGGGTGGGGTGAATGGACATACAGGTGGTCTAAATCAATTGTTGTTGCACACAGACACAGAGTTCGCAAATGAAGTGAGCTGTTCTATCTCGATGTGATAAGGTCTTATATGGGGGTTGTTTTACGGATGCGGGCATTTTAACAAAGCTTGGGAAACAATGTAGGTATGCCACAATATATTGAAATAGCACTGCAAGAAGCAGTAAGCTTTCAATAATGTGGCGGTGCTTCAATAAGCTGCATGGCCCAAGATGACTTTAGTATTTGTTTGTCAAGTGCCTAGCGTACTCTCCAGGGCAACAAAAACTTCGAAATGAAACAAAATTTTGTTATACGTGTTTACTGCTTTCATTGTTAATTGTAGGTGTTAACAATAAATGCCAAGAAAACTAAACAGCATTGACACCATGGTTAGAAAAGCTAATTATAAGTTGACGTATTGATGAGTCAACTCACCGAAATTAATTGAGCAACGCGTCCGAGAGCAAACGGCTAGTATTTTGTTGAGCTTGAGTAGAAGTGAGTCTGGTAGAGGAAGTCATTGAGGAGTGTGAGTTCAAGTGCACTCGGTTGAATAAAATTCTTAGTCCAAGCACTTGAGTCCACCAGAACACTGCTTGAGTCTACCAGAACACATCCAACCAGAACACACCTCACCAGTGTGATCTTCCTACCAGAACACGTACCCCTGGAACATGTCCCACCAGAACACACCAGTCTGCGTCGGCATTCCCACCAGGACACACCACACTAGTTCAACTTTCACACCAGAACACATCCCACCAAGTCACACCAGTGTGTGTCAACGTTCCCACCAGTGCACAGCACACCAGGCTGGTGTATACATCAGAACAACCAGTATGTTGTAGTGTATCCACCGGAACCCACTAGAACACACCAGACACACTGGTTGGATTTTCAACTGGGAAGTTTGAACACCAAGGTTGGGCGAGGCGTATACAACACTTGATAAACTAAACCAAAATAAAAAAATTCACGCTTAGTGAAAACAAGCTGAATAAAATCAAATGTGCGCAACCACATAGACTCATGATCGAATTCAAACTCGCACAGTTAAAAGACGGTGATTCAGCCACAATTAGCCATGAAATATTTGTTCAAAGTTACATTCAAGTTTAACAAATGGCTCAGAATACATGATTCCCAGACTATTCAGGCTACGTGTTGTTGTGGATGTGCTGGGTTTATTTACACTGAAAATGCCAGCGCTCAACCGTCACTGCCTAACATTGTCGCTCGAGAGCGTCCTACCTCTTCTTTTTCGCTCTCTCAGTCCGCGTTACATTTTCATCCGGGCAAGACGAAGCTCACCGAGCAAGTAGAAGCGATCGGTTGCTGTAGGGCTTCAATCGGGCTATGTGCACAATTTGCGTCTTACGCGAACACCGGTTCTGAGCTGTAACTTTACGTAAGTGACGTCGCTCAAGCACTGAGTTATGACGAATGGTCCTGAGTACGAGGAAAAAACCTTCTGGCAACGCCCCTTCTTTCGAACGGGCGTCCACAGCCAGACTAAATCACCCGTAGCGAAAGTCACAGGCGGGATTTTGCGTCGTAACGGTCTTTCGCGCGAGCGTGGGTGGAGAGAGAGCGGAGCCGAGCAAGTTGACGAGCTTCTTCGGTGCGACACAAAGTCTGCGCGACACTGGCGTTTTCACACGTCGAAAAAAATACGCATGGTGTCAAAAAAACTTTGGGGAGGACGAGCATAGAGGAGAAAGAAAGGCGCATAATCAGTGACCTCGTGTTTCGCGGTAATAAATGCGTATGTAACAAAAGGTAATACGGCATCCCAGTTCTTGTGATATGCCGTGACGTACATTGAAAGCATGTTGATGATAGTACGATTGGTGTGCTTAGTGAGGCCGTTGGTCTGAGGGTGGTATGACGTGGAATGCCGATACTTGCACCCACAAAGCCATAGCAACTCTTCGACAACGTCTGCGGTAAACTGCCGGCCGCGATCACTTATCACCACACGAGGGGCCCCCGTGGCAAAGTATAATCGAGTGCAGAAGAAACCATGACAGATCAGATGATGTGGCTGAAGCAACCGCCATCGTATACCGTGTCAGGTAATCTATGCACACAAAGTTCCAGCGGCGGCCGGTGATAGACTTTGTAAAAGGGCCCAGTAATTCTATGCAGAATTTTTTAAATGGTGATGTCGGTGGCTTAACCGGTTGCAGATAGCCGGCCAATGGCGTGGTAAGTTTTTTGTGGCGTTGGCAGACATCACAACTTGCGACGTCGTGCTTGGTAGTCTTCCAGAGTCGAGGCCAGTAAAAACGTTGTCGGATACGGTAAAGCGTTCGGGCAACTCCAAGGTGCCCAGACGTGATGTCATTGTGCATGGCTTGGAATACCGCGAGACGCAGGCATTCTGGCACAAGAAGTAGTGTGGAACCATGGTTGGAGTAATTCTTGCGATATAGTAGGGCGTCATGAATCACGAGTGGCGTGGTGCGTTCGGAGCTACAAGCCGCATCGATCATTAGTTTCAACGAAAGGTCACGCTGTTGCTCGTGACCAAAGACGTTCAAATTTGGGGAGTTGGAGGAGATTGTAGCCAGGTAGTTATCAAAATAATCATCACCAGCATCCACAGTCGCAGATGGAAGACGAGACGAGCAGTCGGCATCTGCGTGACATCAACCGCTCTTGTAGGTCACAGAATAATTATATTCTTGAAGCTGTAAGGCCCAGCGAGCCAACCGACCAGCTGGATCTCGTAGTCCGACAAGCAAACAAAGCGAATGATGATCTGTGACGCTCTTGAATTGCCGGTGGTACAAATAAGGTCTGAACTTTTGGACGGCGAAAACAACCACAGGACATTCCATTTCGGTGACCGTATAATTCCTCTCCGCCTTAGTCAAATTACGACTTGCATACTCCACGACGTGCTGGTGGCTGTCGTGATACTGAGCTAGCACGGCACCAACACCAATACCACTAGCATTTGTATGCAGTTCCGTGGGTGCCTCTGAGTCGAAATGGCGCAAGAGGGGCCAGAATGTTAGCAAATACTTCAGCTGCTCGAAAGCAGCCTCACACTCCACGGTCCTTCGGAATGGGGCGTTTTTGTGGATCAAATCTGTCAGGGGATGAGCCAGCTGGGCGAAGTCTTTGATAAACCGACGGAATAAGAACACAGGCCCACGAAGCTACGAAGATCCATCACAGACGTCGGTTGCTTGAAGTCTCGGACAACATTGATCTTTTGCGGGTCTGGTCGTATACCATCCCTGTCGACTAGGTATCTGAGCATAAGGGCTTGACGCTCACCAAAACGACACTTCTTTGCGTTTGAAACGAGACCAGCTTGTTTGACGCAATCTAGAACAACGCTAAGCCAATGGTTGTGCTCGTGAAATGTCTTGCCAAAAATTATTTTATCGTCGACATAACACATACATAATTCCCATTTGAGACCGCGAAAAATGGAGACGATGATTCGCTTGAAGGTAGCTGGGGCATTACATAAGCCAAACGACATAACGTTAAACTCAAATAACCCATCAAGCGTGACAAATGCAGTCTTCTCTCTGTCAGACGGATGCATTGGTGTCTGCCGGTATCCAGACCTTAGGTCGACGGACAAAAAGTATGCGGCCGAGTGCAGGCAATCAACAGCATGATCGATGCGTGGTAGCGAATACACGTCTTTCTTTGGGACGGCGTTAAAACGGCGGTAGTTGACACAAAACCGTCAAGAGTTGTCTTTATTTTTTACCAATATAACGGGAGCTGCCCAGGGAATGCTTGACTCTTGAATAACCCCTTTCTGCAGCATGTCGTTGACCTGATCAGCGATCACTTTCCCCTCTGACGGGGTTACGCCACAGGGTTTCTGGCGTATCGGTGTAGGATCTCCCGTGTTGATGCGGTGGTGCATACGGGATTTGGTCCACATGAAACAACGCTTGTCTTGAGTGAAATCAAAGACTTCTGCGTAGCGTGTAAGCACCTCCTCGAGGACATCCTGCTCTGAAGAAGGCAATGACTTATTGATCTTGCGTTTTATCTTGTTTGAGTAGTTGGGCGCAGTCTGACTGATGGCTGGAGATTCCGAGACCATTCTGACGTCAACTGTAGCCAGCTCATCAAACGTTCCCAGTTTAAATCCGGCGGGTAGGACAACAAGCTCTGATGCTGCATTGAGCGCCCACAAATAAGCATGTCTGTCGATGGCTGTAAGGACACACCGTAGGACCAGCACATTCTTCTTGATGACGTTTGTATGATCGGGCTCAACACGTCCAGTGCAGGGTCCTGAGTGGACGTGAGAAGAACATACAGAAACTAGCATTGCTGTCCGACCAGGGATCGTCACATCTTCAGACAACGAAAGCGAATCAAAAGGGAGAGTTAGAAAATCGTCAACTATGGCAGCGGGCAATGCACTTTGTAGAAAATAGCTCCAGTTCCACAGTCAAGCATAGCGCCGCATTCATGAAGGAGGTCTGTCCCTAAAAGGACGTCATGAGTTGCGCGATCCAGTACAGTGAATTCAACTCAGGAATTTTGTCCACCAATTGTTAGTGTGACTTAGCAAATACCAACAGGGCATAACGCTTCGCCTCCAACTCCACGAAAAGTTTCTTTACGATCCCACGCGAACATTAGTTTGTGGCCCAAGAAACGAGGCTTGAAACAAAGACTCATAACTTAAATAGCAGCACCAGTGTCTACAAAAGCAAGAGTGTCTACACCGTCTATACACACACGCACTTCGTTCATCAATATCACAGCAAAAGGAGCAATTGGCGAAAATGACCGTCCCGCGACCGCACCTCCATTGGCCGCACTAGCTAGTTCGCCAGCTGATGCGGGGAAGGTGACCGACGTGGAGACGGCGACCGGCAGGAACGTGTCGGAGGTGGCGTTAGGCTTCGCTCGGAGGCGGGGGACTCGCTGCGGCATTCGTTAGGTCATTGCTGTCGGGGACGGTGGTCAGCCAGGGGAGTGGTCCAGGTTTCGCGCATACGAGGCGGGTACGTCGAAAAACGTGGCGGCATGGGCGTTTCGTGCGTACGAGCTGAGTACGTCAAAAAACGTGGTGGCGCAGGTGGCCAGCTGGGACAGAAGCGTGAAATATGCCCTGGGAGACCGCATGTGTAGCAAACAGGGACTTGTCGGCTTACATTAGCAGGAGCAGAGGTGGCAGAAGTACGCGGAGACAGGTCTTGCTCTGCAGGAACATTTCGTGATGACGCATAGTAGTCTTCTATTAGAGGTCTTGTTGATGATGGTCGGAGGTCTGCAGCGGCACGCCAAGATGATGACATCCGGTGATGATCGTGATCCGTCGGGGAAAACGGAAGCCACGCGGTGAAATCTGCTGTTTCTGTGCGCTGTCAGTTTTGGACGTGGCGCTCTCGCTTCCCGTAGGGAGGTGGTGCGGGGCACGCGGCGAACGAGCATAGGTGGTGAGCACCACCTGCTTGAAGCCGTACGAGCTCTTCTCGAACTGTCCGACGTACGAGGAACGAAATGTCTTCGCAAGCGGCAACGCCCATACTTGTCACAGTGGAAACATTATCCAAGCGCCCTAACTTTGGGTAAATTCTCCAGGTCTTCAACGCCTCGAATGCGCGACACTCCTGCCTGAAAATAGAAGGAGTGTTCAAGTTCTCTTTCGTTATGAAAAAATTGTACAAGTCCTCGTCGATGCCTTTTAACAAATGACCGACCTTGTCTTCGTCAGACATATTTGCGTTGACAATCCGGCAAAGCTTAAATACCTCTTCATTGTAGATTGTGCACGATTCGCCGGGCAACTGAGCCCTACGTGACAGCGTTCTCTCAGCTTTCTTTTTCATGGAACTCGTGTCCCCAAAGCAGGCCTTCAGTTCCTGAACAAATATATCCCATGTGGTGAAGACATGTTCATGGTTTTCAAACAAAAGCAAAGCGGTCCAGGCAAGGAAGAATGCAACATTCACGAGCTTCGCCGGCGTGCCCCAGTCGTAGTAGCGGCTCACTCTGTCGTAGCGTTTTAGCCAAGCATTCTAGTCTTCGTATACGAGTTTTTAATACAAATGACTCCATTGAGGTGGGGAGGTGAGGTGGGGCAAATGAATATACATCGTGTGGGGTGACCTTGTGACAACGTTGTTTTTGGCTGAATATATTTAAGAAAAAAAGGCTAGCACAAAGCTACACAATCAAAAGTTCATATGAGTGATCTACAACTGCTTTCTGTTCTAGCAAGCTCACAGTTGTATGAAAATTTATTCATACATGTAACTCCTCGATCAAGATGTTTAATATCAAAGATACCTTGTTTGCCTAGTGGATTCAACTGAGTACGAAATTGCGTCTTCGCAGTCCGGCCATCTCCAATTCTTTAGGGTTCTCCACATAATGCCGATGATTTGCCTATCAGGTTTGACTTCTGTCACTCATCCCAGGTAAAGGGGTAGTTCGTTGTTTGCTATGTCGAAGTTATCCTTCTCGAAAGTTTTTCTCCGGAACCCGCACCATCGAATACTAAATGTTGCTAGTATAGGGAACGAGCGCTGGAGTTTCCACGGCCACTCTGGCGGTGAGAGCGCACACTTCTCAGCGGCTCCCGCAGACGAGAGTGGTGGCTGGTGGAAATGGTGCGTGCACGCATCGCCGTAAAAAAAACCAAAGGAGTCGCTGCTGGGGCATGTTGGTATTGCATTTGTTTAGAGAAATATACTTCCATAGTGCGAAGAGAATGTTTCAGAGAGAAGATATAGCAGAACGGTAGGACAAAGCGCACACTTACAACCACTTTTATTGAACAGACGGCGGGAATATGTATATAGCCAAGAGGGTGAGGAGATCACTCCCAGAAGAAAGGACAAAAGATGGCGCATGTGCCAGACCACCTTATTTTATTCTTAAAATGACAACTTAACTGAAAACATACCTGACAATCTGTCGGATAATGAGTATGGGCATTTGTTCAGTCATTTTGTCATTTTAGGACGCCAGTCATGCACCAGTCATGTATTTCGGCATCCATCGACGTCCCGTAACACCAAGTTTGGTATATGTGGAGTTAGCAAGACAATCGAAAGCACATGATGAAGAGCCCAATATATTCCAATGCAGCGTTCATGCGCGCGCACGCTGGGCACAGCGACGCTACGTTAGCAAACCGAAAGCACACTATGGTCTGAAGCCTATGTCCGTCGGCATGGCCCAACGGCAACCGGCGCAAGATGCAACATGCTGCACTTTGCATTGATGCGTTACCCAGACAACGCTTCATATCCCTCTTTTCGTGACGGAGCGACGCCGGATGCGCTGAAACGCGCACGCGTCAAAGCAAGGCAGTGCGGCGCGCACCTGCGAGTATATGGCAGGACCGGCGCGTGGAGTGGCAACGCCGGCGTGACGCGACAAAAGGAACGCCAGCGAGCACGCGCTCCACGCCACGTCGAAATGTAATGGCACATTGACTGTGGCATGTAGTCATGTTCTCACGTGACACGCATTTCATGAATATTATGTTGCACCAGTCCCATACCTTCGTCATCCATTGGCGTCACGTAATACCAAATTCGGCACATGTGAAACTAGCGAAACAGCCACGAGCGCATCATGAGCGTGACTTGTAGTAAAGAAGTTACATGACGCGCATGTCGTGATTATCATGTTTGAATGTGTCATTTACCTATGTCGTCCATTCGCGGGACGTAATACCGAGTTTGTACATGTGATTATAGTGAAAGGGCTGCGAGCGCATCATGAGCGTAGCATGTAGTCGTGTTGTTACATGACACGCATCTTATGTTTATCATGTTTGCACCAGTATCATTTCTTCGTCGTTCATTCACGTCTCGTAATACCGAATTGGGTATAAGTGAAGCTAGCGAAGTGGCCGCCAGGACATCATGAGCGTGGCATGTAGTCGTGCTGTTACATGACACGCATCTCATGATTATCATGATTGCACCAGTCACATACCTTCGTCATCCATTCATGTACCGTAATAACAAATTTGGTGTGTGTGTGTGACGCTAGCGAAATATCCCCAAGCGCATCATGAGCGTGGCATGTAGTCATGTTGTTACATGACACGCATGACATAATATTCTGTTAGGGTCTGTCGCTTGTGTTTGCCATGCTACCATGTTATACCATACCACTTTTGCAACATGCCAGGGGAACGAAACCACCGCAAGAGCTGAAGCACCATGAATAGTAAATAATAACATTCATGACATGGATGACATAATTTTCATCTTCTGACTGGTCAAATATGCTGTTCATATAGTCATGTATGAACAGCCTATTGATGTCAATATTGAAACGGCCAGGAGAGCTAAAAGTCGTATGTGGCTAGATAGATAGATACGCTCAAAGGCGCCGAAGTTCGCTAAGAAATATTTAGCATTTAAAAACTACGCAATCGAAAAAAATAAAAACAGTTGTCTAGGTCGCGAGGTGCGCATGACGTCTTTGTTCCCCTTCCTCAATTTCTTGCTTAGATTCAAGCGCTTTTGTGGAGACGAGAGAAGAGAGATTGCGATTGCAGCATGCGATAAATCTTTCTAGCTCTGCTCTTACTGAACGGATTCGAGAAATGTTTGTAGCTGTCAATTTGTGAGAAAAGAAGCTTTTTTAGGGACTCCATTCTATAGGTACGTGGTAAAGCATTGCAGGGCTTTTTTTAAGTGGCATGATTTAGTGGTTAGTTCTGTCGTATGCTGGCGTTTGCTGTTGTACGCTGTTGTATTACGTCGTGATCGGTAGACGTAACGCTCCATTGAAGCATACTGAGCAGGCCCTCACGCCATGGGGAAGCCTGCTTCGTTTTTTCGTTCGAGTCTCTTGAGGACGACCACTTATGAGCAAAACAAAACAGCTAGTGCGATGTACCGTAAGCCAGGATAAATTGCATACCAAAATAGAATAAAGAGAGTAAGTGACCACGACATAGATTCAAAGAGACAGTTGGGAAAATGCAAATAAAAGAGCAATATAGAGAAAGATATGGATTATAAAACAAAGTATAAAATAAAAAGAAATAAATTGAGAAGAAATACAGTTAAAGAAACGGGAAAGGAGAAAAAGGAACAAAAGGAACCAAAACAGAAAAGCCGAGAAAAGCAGAGAAGCCTGCGTAGTTCGGACCTTCCTTCAGACAAGCTTGGCACTTCTAATGCCAAGCTGCCTTAAACTTCTTAATCAAATCTATCATTTTGAAGTCTGGTGCTCCAATAGTTATTATCGTAATTATAGGTAGTGCGTTCATAATACCACGATGATAAACGTGCGGGAGTTCAATCGCTGTTCTCTGCACCGTTCAAATTATTCAGTCTCAACAAATTTACAAACCCCCTGAAAACGCAGTCATGAACTTAATGTAGCGATAAGCATAGAAACAGGTATGTGGCCTGCTCCCTGGAAGTTATCTATAGAACCCCACTTTCCTGCGGTGCTTGTTATGCTTGAACGACCAGAGGGTGTCTGAACGATCGACTGAGAGAACACGCTAACAATGTTGGAAACGAGACATGGTTTTCTTGCTCTGCACTGCATTGAGTGCAACTGTGTGCCCCTTTCCAAGGACACAGTGACGCTTTATAAGCACAAATATGAGCACACCCGAGTTATCGTCGAGGCCATGTAGATGGCACGCGAACAGGTGCCATGCATTAGCAAGCTCTCCGTGTCTTTGTCCTAGAAGGAAGTAAGGTTCCTCGAAGGTTTCGGTGCGCGCAAGTAGTGATATTACTTTTGCTTTTACTTTTCTGTTTCGGTTCCTTATAGACAATTCTTTGCCCTTTTCTGTGCTTTTGTTTTTTTCCCTTACTCTTGCATTGCTTTTCGTGCCAAATGGTTTTGGTCACATTAATTACTGTCTCCTCAATATTTTTTCGTGCTCTGCGCAATAAAAATTCAGCTGGAAGTTAGCGCTCGTGTCCTTCTTGTATTTTTGTCACCGTTCTGTTTTCTCGCTGTAACTATCGTCATGTCATACCAACTTACCCAAACTGCCACACTTCTAAGTTTCGTGACACCGTTTTGCGACTATGTGGCGCCGCCCTTAGGAAGGCAACGGCGTATCGCCCTCGGACCAACAGTGTTACTATCATGGCTGACGTAATAAGCGACATCGTAGACTTCTTGTGCTCTGCATCCAAATTGAAATTCTGGAAAAATAAAGAATTTGACTTTTAATGTCGACCACAAGAACTGGAATGACATACCACCCTACGTCACGTTCGCCTACAACACGGTTCGTCAAGAGACCACTGGAAGAAACCACTGAGTCTCGTCCATGGCCGTAAAGTTAGAGCCATGTTAAACGCAATGCTCCTTGATTAAAATGTCGCCAATGAAACGGACGCTCAAGAGCTTATGCAGCGAGTAGAAGAATGTTGGTCACTCACACAGTTTTGAATAATTGAACAGGACTTTGACTTGAAACATAAACATTACGATTTCCGGCACAGACCCGACACATTGTTTTCCATAGCCGTTCGTCATTTCGGGCTCTTCGGAAAGCTGTTGCGCTGATACTTCAGACATCTTACCATGCCCTCCAATGCATCAGTAACGTCAATTAGGGGTTGTTGAGGACAGCCCTCGGTGTTTAAAATGCCGAAGACATTCACCAGAAATCATTCATGAGCTTCAGATGAAGCCGTGTTTTCTGGGACAGCAGTATTTTTTACGTTTCCGCCCATGATCACCATACGTTCATCCAAACAAAATCCGTATTTTATTTTCGCAATGCCCAGAGCCTAATATAGTGCATTTTTCATAAAAAATAAATCAGTGAAAAAGTGCAGCTCGACTCGGCTCTGTTTCCCGGTACAGCATCAGTAACAGTACTAAATAAATAGGTATCAAAATATTATTGTCAATATTGTTAAACAAAAAAAAACAAAAACAGCAAACAGCAAAACAGATTAAAAGCAAAAAGAACTGTGTACAAGAAAAAAAAGCATGAATGCTTCAAACTACTGCTCAAGGTACAAGAGAAAGAAACTACTGCTACAAGCTTTTAAGGAATCATAAGTTGAACCATACATTTATCTAAAGACATACATTACATAAAGAGATCCAACAAGCTTTTCTTAGCACTGTTCAAAGCATCGACATTGTTTGGTATAGTTCATTTAGAGTGAATGCTAGTACAAGATCAAATTGTTCTCCCCCATAATGAGTACGCGTGAAAGGAACTTGATATGGAGGGTGATATCTGAATAGCTGGGACAGTCTATATGCTCGAAGATTCGCTATTGCTTCAAAAGGTTCTATTGTTCCTATTATAGCATTTTATATGTTTTTAGCAGTTTATCCCTACTGAAACTTTCCGCATATACGGATCCGTACATACGCAATTATTGGACTACGGAAAGCCACATCATGCGGAAAGATGCGAACATCCGCAGCTTACGGAAAGCGCCATATCATGCGAAAAGATGCGGACATCCGCAGCTTACGCAAAGCGCCATATCGTGCAGAAAGATGCGGACATCCGCAGCTTACGGAAAGTGCCATATCATGCTAAATTACTCGATAAGCAGCTTACCGAAATCAGCATATTGCAGAAACCATGCAGCTATCTGCTGCATCTTGCAAAGATCAAATGGACATCCTAGATCTCGAGTAAAAGCAATTGGTCATTCACGTACGTTGTTTGCAAAAGCAAGTACTGTGTAGAAATATATATGAATATTTCATTCCTAATATGTTGCATGAAGGTGAAATATGTTTGCTATCTGAAACAGCCTTGACGAGTAAACAAAGGCCTGAAGAAACAAATGTGTTAAGAAGCTACTTGATGAGGGATGGAATCATCTTTCTAATTGTCGTGATGCGGAAGCAAAATTACCTTTCAAATAAAATACATTACAAAACTACTAAATTAACCTGCTAGCGATCATAAATGGTGGTTACATTGCAACACATTAACGCAGTGTTCTATGCAAGACCTAAAGAACTTATAAAGTTATTATTATCAATAGAGAAGCATTATTATACACACCAACCCTGCTACAATCAATATATTTTTTTATTTGTCTGTATGCTGCAGCTGTGAATAGTGACATTGCAGTGTTGATGGTACACAAATGAGGTGACTACACCGTCATTTCACGAGCTTCACCTAAACCACAGGATGGTGGCACAAAACACAATGTAACAGCAATTTCAGAACGAAATGTTTAAACAAAAATAATAATCATAGCACTGTGAAAGTGTGGCACTGTGTTTGTCTCATGAACGCCTTGTGGAGATCGGCAAAATGCTGCTTGAGGCTCCGGCACCACTGTAAATTTGGAAGGTCACTGCCATAGAACTTATGTGTCCTTCATAGGCACCTGGAAATGAAAATAATTTGCACAAATGATGTCAAAGACACATGTTAGCACATTAGTTCACATGCACAAGAAATATAACACACAGACTGAAGCTGAAAATGTAAGGCACACAATCCTTCATGTTATGCATATGTGAATAATAGAAGGAATGAGTGTATAAATTAGTTCTGCCACATCAAGGAAAACAGCATGCTTATCACAGTGAAAATAACTAGGTTGTCATGATTTTCACTGGTAGAGATAATCGAATAATATGTCCTTATGAAATTATGATTTAAATGCTTCCTGCACAGTAAAACTTTAGAAACTGCAAGTGAAATCTCTCAATATACATTTATAGGGTGTGCATGTACATCTGCGGCCTTTATACTATACAGTTTGTGCACAACATTGGCATCTTGAACAATTTTGAGAGTTAAACCTATGCAACTTATGAAGGTTAAAATCACCATGAAAGCAAGCAGGACCAGGCAGGTGCCATTAAAAATCTGTGCAAGCCAGATAACTATAACGGAACTGCACACATATAGGGGAGCAAGAGTAACAGAAATTCGGCTGCTGACCCGCAGGTCGCAGTATCAAATCCCGGCTCCATTTCCGATGGAGGCAGAAATGCTGTAGGCACGTGTGCTCAGATTTGGGTGTACGTTAAAGAACCTCAAGTGGTCGAAGTTTCCAGTGCCCTCTACTACGGCGTCTCTCATAATCATATCGTGGTTTTCGGACGTGAAACCCCACATATAAATCAAGAATAACAGAAATAAACTGCCAACAGAAAAGTTGGGTGCATGTGCTATCGGTAAGTGCTTACACCTTACTACATACAGCATGATCATTCCATTTTAAATACCGATATTGAAAATAACTGCTCTATTAGGAATGTAAAAGGTAAGGTAGAACTGAACGACTCTACAAAAAGTGACCCTATTATGACATCACGTATTCTTACAACAAAATTGACTAAGACCATGAAATATCATTATGCAAGAAAAAATCTTCAAAAGAACAATGAACTTTGAAGTTTTATATTTATAACATGGCTCCTATGACTATAACCAAGAAATCGACCTCAACATGGCTAATGTTAGTTTTTAAGGCCTATGTTCACTAGACAATGAACTATACCACAAAAAGCACAGCGTTAAGGCAAAGCACCACACAAAAAAAGAAAGCAGTCCTTTTTGTTATTACCTACAATGCCTTTAAAATGGTATTTTTACCTCTGCTTTCCGCTTTTTATCTAAGTAACTGGTGTGAAACAAGTTAGCTGAAAATGCACTGTGACTCCAAAACCTGTTGGTTGAATCTGAATTTTTAAAAAATGGTGAAGCTTGGACTAAATTAGGCTCCACAAGCCTTGGAACAGCGAGACTGCATGACTCTTAGGACTACTTTGGTTACTTGTGTTTTGTTTCTGGGCCTAAGCATAAAGACAAGGGCTTAACTGAATTGCTGCTAACAAACAAATGCTTTCGAAATTGCCCGAGCGTCAAAGGATGCTCAGACATTTGTTGTTTTTTGCACTGGGCTATTCTACACCAAACATACAAACCATTCTGCCTGGCGACCATCACAGATGTATAGTTCAAAAAATGATGGTAATTTACTCTTGTGAAACAGTTATTTGCAGAAATGTTTTGAAGAGAAAAAAGTAGTGGTCACGTAGGTAACTTCAGAATTTCGCAGATGGTCGTGCGGGTGTTATTTGTGAGAAAAATTTCAAAGTACCGCTTTTTCTTGCCATAACAAATTTGATCTACATAATAAGTAAAGGTGCTTCTTAAAGTATTTGAAGCCGAGTAACATTAGTGCAATTTTTCCGCTACATAGGCTTTGAAGAATTCAGCCAAACTGTTTATTGTTTGCATTTCTTGTATGGCAATACTGCACATTGTATGAATATTTGAGCCACAAATACTCACTGCACAGAAGTTATATTTCACGAAAAAAAAATTGTTAGGTCCAGATTACAAATATCACTATATAATCGTTTTTGTCCACATTGAGATGCAACTTGAGCTGTCTGTTTGTCTAATTGAAAATTACTTTTATGTGTAAGTTGAAAGCAAATAAACAGTTCTTGTTATATGGCATGTGTTATCATTACAATTTTTGTTTAAATGAGGAAAATGATTTTTGAAGTCTCCTATTGAGGGCCATGGGGAACTTCGGAACGGAAGCTGTCGTATATCAAATGCAGAAAACAGCCATCATAAGAAAAATTCAAAAATTCATTTCTACTTTAGGACAAAGTGAAATCATATAACTTGCCCTATAAAGAGAACTGCTTCCTTGCTTCTGATGTGGCAAAAAATTGCAACAATATTACTGAGCTTCATGCACTACACACAATAACCTTTACTTAATACCTAGACCGAATTTGGTGTAGAAGAGGCAGCATTTTTGAAACACTTTTTACTTTTTACAAACAACACCCAGACGACATCCTGGCAAGTCCAGAAGGCACCAACGTGGCCAGTATTTTGTTCTTTGCGATATATTTTAGCATTTTGCTGTTTTCAATACAGTAAACGAGCACAATAGTTTTTTTTCAAAACACATTTAGGACGGTTGGCAAAATGGCTGGGATGTTTGATGTTTAATTGCTTCACTGCCAGCATTTATTCTTCCGATGCTCAAGCTACCTCTCTGTTACTGCCTCCCTCACATACAATGCCTGCATAGGAAAAAAAAGAAAGGCAGGTCCGACAAAGTTCGCAAGGCAAGATATTTTCATGTTGGATAAATTCATTACCATAAACAGCAGAAAAATAACATTCATTTTGAGTAGTCCAAGACACAAGCTATATACCAGCATACTAAGAGCCAAGCACAAACTTTTCATTTGAACATGTGTGGTGATAGACAGGAAGCACTTATTGCAAGACTGATCAGTCCGTACTTAACTGAATGAAGTACAATGCACTGTGCAATCCAACACCACATAGGCATCTTTGCTATAGCAAAGCCATGTGTCATTGATTCATGCACTAGATGGGACAGTGCAAATGTAACAAAAAAGGTGAAAAAAGAAAACAAGGGAAAAAAAGAAGAAAAGGAAGGATGCAAAGTAGGAGCAGTGTAGCACTACTTTTACTTTGCATTCCCCTTTTCTTTCTTCTTTTTTCTTCTTTTCTATCATTTATCTTTTTTTTGCTTCCCTTACCCCCAACCTCCGACAGGAGAACACTTTGTATCAGTGCAACCTAACTTGAAAAGAAGCAAGGGCTGCACTCTTCTGCTTTATATGTTTTTTTTCAGACAAACATTTCCAACAGGCACACACGCCTACACCAAAAGATGATGTCATTACTGACCCCATTTAAACTAACATGCCAAGGATGACAAGGTGACTTCTAAAAAATAGGTCCTTCTATCGCAACATCGGCCAGCCTGTCTGAGGCACTTCCACTGTTCACCCTGATTACCCCACTAGATGTTTCCATCTGTCGACTCACATCTTCATTTTGGATAACACTAAGACGAGCTTAAATTGATGAATACGCACGAAAGTTTAGTGATGTATCATGTATCAGATTAAGCAACTCTGTTAAAAAATTATTGATAGCTTGCTTCCAGGCTCTTTATACTGTAGCCTGAAACTTCGTAATTCCTTCTATGCACATGAACCAGATTGACAGCGTAATGCACAACATGCTTAAGAATACTGCGAGAAACATGATAATGACAAAACGACCGGCCACCCAAATTTTTCGCTGTACATGTTTATAAAATGTTCATGTACACCCAAACGAAGTGCTCATGATACAAGCCGAAAAAACCTACAAGTAGGGCCTTGGAGCCTTCTGGAAGTAGATGTGTTGCATTTTTTCTGTGGAGGGCTTTACACCCATAAGTGAGGAACAAAACTCCTATATAATGAAGAATGTTGGCAGCTATCAGTTATAGAAAAACCTAATGCAGCTAATCTTCCCCGACACATCTGTACATTTAGAGAGGTGACGTAGCTTCTGTGATTGTGGGAGTAACTCCAACAGGACCAGTGCGAAAATTGGCACTACTTGGCTAGACAAATGTCCAAACATGCCTGCCCGACTCCCTCTAGCCATCCCGGCTGAATCTGACACATGATTTCTTAACTGCTGGCTGGACAAAAACAAAACCACTGAAGCACTCACAATACACAGCGTGAAGTTCCTCTGGAGTGGTCAACTTCGTCTTCTGCGATGAAAGAGCAGCCCAGTGTACTGATAAGGCACTCCTTGCAATGGTTTTCAATGCCACACAGTGACCATGCTGTTCCTGTCGAAGAAAGCTTCGGGAGCTTGGAGGGTGCTTGCTCTTTTCTGGGGGCTGCTGCCGCTCCTCGTTTTCTGCTCAAGGTCAACCTGCACAAAGTTGTAGACGAGGCTTTAAGAGTTGTATATAATGATATGCAAAATTTCGCTGAACACACATTTCCTCGTGGCACACTGAGGAATTTCTTATAAAACTTAAGGCCTCGCATATGCAAACATTCACAATCGATCCGAAGATGCACCCGACTCTAAAGGAGCAAGTTTGTTATGTAGTGGATATAAAGAAAGGTCATTCTGCACAACCACAACTACAGTTGCACACGAAAACGACATTTTACACGATCGTGTTTATTTACATGGTCCATTTTATTTTATTTACACAGTCCATTTTGCACGGTCCTGTTTTACACGATCTGGTCTGCATGAACTCTTGAACCGGGCACCATATAAATTGAAAGACACACACAGAGTTTGAGACAAACCTAGTTTCCCGTGGAGCATCCTCTTGCACTATAACAACACATCTCAATTTAGTTAGTTGGTCAGAACGAGGTGAACACAGCTCGCACTTGAAAAGCACGGGCAGAAGGAATGACGCCTGCACCCTGTGCTCCCTGTACATTCTCGTTGATGATGCAGTTTTCACCTTATCCTTATGCAATTTCGCATTTATAACATTGTTCGCTGCATAATCTTTGTGGCATTAAAGTGTGTGATACCATCATGTGTATTTCATGTAATTTATAAAGATAGAATACAAGATAGCTTGATTCAAAAATAACAAAGTGCATCCAGTGCCGTGTGCTATAGCCATTCTTTAGGCAAGTGGCAGAATGATTTATTCTTCAAAACATATCTTACTTGTAACCACTACAAGAGCTAACTCGTACACTGGCACATTCTGTTTGCCTCTTCAGATTATAAGGTACCCTTTTTACACCAGAAAGTCTTCAAGAAGAATAGAAGTGTTGTAATTGTGAAGAAAGAAAAGTAGAAGGAAAAAAAGATAACCAGCCCTGTACAGGGACCGAGCCTGCGAACTTCGAATAACATGTCCGATGCTTTATCAACTGAGCTACCATGGCGGCTATTCCTCTTCCATTTTGTACGGTATATATGTGCGTTTATACATGGAAGAGTCAGTCAGCGCTGCCTGTTACCATTATGGCGAGTGTGGGACACCTTTTTTTTGCCTACTGGCAATTACATTACGATTGCAATTACGTTACGATTACTTCCAATATCCCTATACTTCTTTGGCAGCATTATGCATCTGTCAGTTCTCAGAAATTCTGCTAGTCACAGAAGGTGGCAATGGTTCGCCCTCCCACCTAAATGCATGTACTTGAACACATGCACAACTGATCAAAAAAAAACAAGTCACACACAGCTAAGATTACTGAGATTCACTGTTTCAGATTCATGAGTAAAGGAAAGAACTATATATTTAAGGGTTTGTTGTCTTTGTTGAACACATTATAATGAGAACTAGCAGAAAATGATGCCAAACAAACTATAGGGGATGTTATCAAAAGTAACTTTGACAAAATTGTGAAAAGAAAAGTGAACAAAAACGTAACTTGGGAACATTTTTTGACAATTGAATTGACATTACTTTTTATAACATCTCTATATTGACATTACTTTTTATAACATCTCTATATTTTACTGGGTAATGTTGTCGGGTACTTCTCATCATTAGAGTGGTGAGTAGGCTGACAAAAAAAACATATGGCATTGATACTCCTTTGAACACCTAATTGTTTGAGGACTTTAAAAAAGCGGAAGCTACTTTGAGTAGACCAGTATATTTAGTTGGAGCGAAAAAAAAAACGTACACACATTTTTACCAGGCTTTTTAACACATTTTGAGAAATAAAAGTGTATGCTGCCAGTAATGTTAAGTACCATTACTTTGGTGACACTATGCACTGTAGCAGGTGTAGTTAGAGTGGTGATAGTGAAGGATTAATCAAGCACGCCACCAACTGCGTTCACATCAATGGTCGCGTATTTTAAAAATAAACCTGCTGTATAATAAAAAAAGTTTAGAGCATTTATGTTTTTATCCAAATCAAGTTAAACCGACTGGGTAAGCATACCATTTGCATGAAATCAAAAGGCATAAAGTGATTCATGTATTATAACTATGTGAACAATTTCAGCAACGCAGGGCAAAGGGACAACATTTCTATTAAAAACCCCTCTCATTATAACATGCATGAAAAGCACCACACCAGAATATTTTATAGTGCATGTAATATCGAGACTACTAGACTGTCTGTTGACCTTTTAGACGAAGGGTATCTCCTTCACGTTCAAGGGGCAACCATTTAGCCTTTTTCTGAGCTTTTCTGTGAATACTTCCTGAATTTCAGATATCATTAGGATTGATTTAGAGTGAACAGACTTTGCTTAGGCATTGAAACCTAGTTCTGTATGTAACTGCAATTATGGGTGCCAAACCACCTCAAATCAATTTTTAACATTTAACTTATTTTTTAACTGCAGCAGCACAACTAGCTATGGGTGCCCAAAAAGAAGCTAGAAACAATACCTTTACCTCTTTGAGCCTTTTGGAAGTGTTCAGCTTCTCAGTGCTCACCTTACAACATTTTTTTAAATACGTGTTTGTGTGCCCACTACTCTTGCTCCTTGTACAGTGAGGAGGAGCACATTGCAAGAAGAGACAAGAAAGAAGCATAGCGAAAAAAAGCGAAAAGAGCGAGGACCTCTTTTGTATCGTACAATGTGTGTAACATTACTATTGCGACAAAATATAGACAAATTATCACGGCTATGCATCCATTGTAGAGTCATACACAGCTGCAACACTACGACTAAATTTCAACCTTGTGTTGGTTTAGGATCCCTTTATAGTGGCAAGCTAATAATATCTGCATTTGTTTGGCACATTGAGATGCAGCGAAATGTGATATGGTAATCTCATTTAGAATGCACGTCATGTGGCTTCATTGTATATGTGGCCACAAGTAACTCTGGTTGCAAAGCAATATGGCAGAGCCTAAACAGACGTCACCGACCACTCCAATCTGAACTTGCCTTTGCTACTTGCCCATTATCATCCCAGCAAAAAATGAATAATTGAATCTGCTACAGATATGTGCTAGCTTATGCTAAGGACCAAGTATGAAGGGTGTTTTGTCATTATTGAGATCAGTTATTTGTTCAAGAACACTTGCTGTCAAACACAAATACATTGCTGTCGAAGCATCAAGATTCAAATATAAAGCAAAACGAAGTGTCTCTTTAAAAATTACAGGCCACAAGGTGCAAGATAAATATTTGATATACTTGGGATGTAAGGCACCCACAAGAGGTGCTGCCATATTATACTTTTCCTTGTGTTGAAACCTGCTTGCTTTACTCACCCAACACATCTGTAAAGATGCTGTGAAAACACCAAGGAGCTGATGCAGCAAAGTTGAACACATGTCCAGGGATTCCACCATTCCTAAGCAGCCCTACAGCCTCCACAGTCCTGCAACCATTTGTAAGATAAATATAGTTCTACCCGAAGTTCTTGGTTTACAGACACACATGCAAGACGCATAACCACTCGATAGGAAGTTTGCATGATAATACGCTGGGTAGCAAAACGGATGCCAATATCAAGTATCCCGGCCTGCCGCTTCTTTCTTTCTACTCTTAATTAATCAATCCATGGTTAATAAATGTTCCCCCTATGTGAAGTGTACTGGCAGTCCGGTAAAGAATTGCAATGTATTTCAAACACAGTCCAATTCATGGCAAGTAAGCATGCAATAGCGTTTTGTCAGCTGTTCGAGAAAAGAGCATGAAGTTTAGCTAAAACCCATGTTTTTTTATAAACACCATTCAATTTGATATAAAAGTTGTGAGAATTATGTGAAGGAACACGGATTAATGTTTAATCAATGATTTCTTGTAATTTACTGATATGAATGCAACTAACTGAATATGAAACGATAATTTTTGCTTGAGAATTTAGAGTTATGAACACTATCGCTCTTGCCAGCTGCATCTTGTCCAAAACAGCAGCAAGATAGGCTAGTTTCTGTAGGTGAGCAGTAATGAGCAGTGCAAAGTAACAACAAGAAACACCAGTAACAACAGTATGGAGCAAGCACAGACTGCCAACTGTATAATTTATTGCACAAAAGTTCGCCTGAATATCAGTCAGACAACTCGTGCAAATGAAGGTCCAGTTGGGAATGAACAAGTTACGAAATCAACAATGCCTGCTTTCACTAACAGGACCCTCATTCACATGAAGTATGCAGCGATAGGCCCCTACCGAGGTACGTCACAGCATCATGTCACTGGCACATGTAAAATGTGTGGCTGGAGTGGCTCAGCCCGGTACAGTCGTGCGGTGTTTGGGGCAAGTTTCAATTTTTCAAAGCTTACACATCACGTTACAATGTCGATATTAGCTGTAGTATGTGTCAGCAAACATCTAGCTGTGTGGTAAACTGTGTGGTTAAATATTTGCCACGCTGTCTGTTTATCTTGAAGAAGTGAACACACGTGGTGGCCTGTGCGAGGAACAGCGGCATAGTCTTCAAAAATGTGCACTGTTGATTGCGGCATGGAGTGTGCATTGAAAGGTATTGAGAATATCGGTTCAACTGAGAATATTGTGTGTGGTGTGTGCAGTGTCAATAACAATGTGTCTTGTTTGCGAAGACGTTAGCACTCATAGCAGGGACCGGTCGATGAAAAAACTTGATTCGACATTTTAGTCAAGGTAAATATGCACTTGACACGAGCATCTGTGAGTGGGTACATCTCGGTGTTTGCGCTGTGTGCAGAAAAAGTTGCATGGTCACCGGGCTGGAAGATACCATTTGCTGAAGCTGCATGTATGAATCGCACCGACGAGTATACAAGCCCAATAAAGGTATAACTCGTTTTATCGAAGGCCTCATATGTCTTCATGTAATAAGCAGAGATTCTTGTTTCACAAATATTCAGTATCTTTACCGCTCGATATTCATGAAGTGACAATGCAAACAACAAGTTTGTGTGTTAGGTCCTAAGAGAGCAATGTAAATATGCAAATAAGTTGTAGGGGTCAGATGCAGTGATGTAACTGCGCAAAAGATTACGTTTATATTAGGCTACAGGTTTAGAATCGCATACATCTCAGTGGTCTATCAGGAACGTCACAAACAACTTCCTTGCCAACCAGCCCTTACACAGAGGGAGGGAATCGCTGGCACGGTGCTCGAAGTGACGTCACACTATTTGCAAACATAGAGAGGTTTCTTACCTAGGCAACATTTTGCACAATATATTTTTTAGATGCAAGACTGTACTCGTTCACATTGAACATACTGATGTCTTTTGTTTTTACTTTGTGCTGTGAATTACTAGGCATTTAGTCACCATGATCTTTAAAAGCTAATTTCAGTGTTCTCTCTCATATTGCTGACAACTGTGTTGTTGCATAAATTGGGCAAAAAGCAACACAGAAAGGCTGTTACAATAAATACACCAACATGGGTATTCTACTGCAAACAAAAGTCGGCACTGGTCCTGTCATTACCCGTCTTCCTTCTCTCTTTGCCTTGTTTGTGCTGAAACAGCCAAGCACCTGATGAGTTAGACGAGAAATATTAACGCATCAAAACTATAAGTGCTTGCATCAGCAACTACACAACAGCATGATAACCGCACCCCTGCCACACAGCAGCGAAACATATTTTGAACATGCTGGCAGTGTATTATTTTATAAAAAGCAACTCTGGCAGATTACAAAATCTCACATTGTGCATGCAAGTTTTCTTCAAAGTCAGGCGTACAATGTAGGTGCTGGCCGGTACATTATTAGTTACAAGCAAAAGCGTTTTGCAGGTACATATGCAGATTGCACGAACACCCCTCTCTCTCTACACTAGGCACACACATTATATCTTTTACAAGCACACGCCACTGTTTAGAGGCATAATAACGCTCTACCGTGAACGTATGCTAATCAACCCACTTAGGCGGTTGGCTAGGTGAATTGAGCCAAGTTACAAATTGTATCGCCCGCGAATGTAAACAAAATGCTGCTTTGCATCAAATGGCACTACAGGCTTCGTTTAATCAACAACGTAGCAAGCGCCATGTGCGTCTTTCTCACTACATTGCACATATGAAAATAATCGATCACCATACACATGCATGTTGCCGCAGTTGTTTCGAATTAGCTCCAGTAAGGCCGCGTCGATGCGCCTTGGCTCTGCTGGCGTTAGCGTTGTCAAAGCGAATCGGCAACCGCACTCGCAAAGGCGCGTAAGGTTGCCGTTTCACGACGCCTCGTTCGAGTGCAGCAACACACACTTGCACTGAGTGGCATACTTGGTCTACATAAAAAAGTGTCCCCCTTACCTTTAGTTTCTTTCACACTGTCCTCAGGGAAGCAACCACAGGCGTCAGCCGTCACCTCGGAGTCCTTCGAGCGCCCGCCCAACCCGCCGATTCTTTGAACGACTCACACTTGATCCGCACTCGAACAACCGCGGGAATAGAGCGCAATCTTAGCACATCACACGAACGAGGAACGGCGCTTCCTTGCGTAAATTTAACATTTCGTGCTGTCGTGTGTAGCAGCGCGAACACATGAGAGACGCGCCGACACGGCATCCCCACGGAAACAAAGACAAACAACATGTGGCTTTAGCTGTGAATGGATTTGGCTTGGATATCTGTGTGAAGAAATTAAAAAAAACTGTTGCTGCTGTAAACTGAAAAAAATGTATGTTATCTGGCAAAATAACTTTAAAAGTGATAAATGGTTATTCAAAAAACAAGTTACAACTTCTGAATATTTTCGCAGGTCTTTGTTTTGTTTTTGTTCTAGCAGACGACAGCCTCCTACTGCTTCTACGACAGACGTAGTGCGGTTACACGTTTGGTGCGTGTCGCCGACGCAAAGCTCTACAGTAGTGATATCAGAGATATCAATTCTCAATGAATCATAGGATGGCTACAAAGCAGTAACATTTTGACATAGTGCAGTACGCAATCTTTCAAGGTGTGACATTTCTTTGCTCTGAAGCAAATCGAAGCAAGCGGGCCGGCGCAATCAGCTGATGTCGCCACTACGCGAGGCATGGTCGTGCGCAATAGCGTCGCGCCCCGCGCTCGATTTGTCATCAAGCGATAGAGCTACTAAGTGGAATACAGCTAGATGCAGGGATTAATGGCGTATCACTCTAATTCCCTGTGGTGGCCGACTCAATCGCAAGAGAGCCCCGGGAAACAGCCTTCAACTGCTCAAGCTTGTGTGTGGGTGTAAAAATACTTGTTTTCGTCTGCGGCGGGGCAGCAATCTATAGTTGAAAGACATGCGAAAAGCTTGTGACGTATATACAATCACAAAACATATGCACACAACAATAGATACGATCGCATATCGTGCATAAATATGCCAACACATAGCGTGTAAAAAGAAAATTTATATACATAACCTAAACTCGCGTGCACTGTTCAGCGTGAATAGCTTAGCAAGTTAACGCACTCAGTTCACGTACGCGAGCACAACTAAGTGGTGCAGGTTCGCGTCCTGCTAAGTCTAAATTTTTTTTGTTTTTTTAACGCTTTTATTGTACTGCTATTTTTTCTAATGCCTTAGGTTCTAAAACAAAATAAAAGCAATATTGCTTTCAAGTACGTATGTGGGACTGTGTTTTTTGCGCAACAGTTATTAGTATTTTTATTTTCATTATTAATTTTTCGATTTATTTCATAATATACCAAAATTAAGGACTAAGGGGAACATTGGGTCTGCTTGATTGTCAAGGGACTCGAGAACTGAGAAAACTCAAACCAAAAAAATTATTTGAGAAAAAACTGAGCATTTCACAGCCGGACCAGTTTTTTCAAGGGTAGGCCCTAGGTATGCGCGAGACTTGCTATATGACTCATCTCAAGCTGTGGCAGTTGAGGGAAGGCAATATCACCGAGAAGCAGTTCCAAAATATATTTTGGTTGGTGTTTTTTGATTCCTCCAAAATAAGGGCTGCACAATTGTGATCGAGCCAAACCAAGAATAGCGGGCACGAAGTCATGAGACAGAAAATGAATAATGTTGATTGTTTGAAAAATTGCCCTTAATAAAAGGAAGAGTTATGGAGTGCTAAGTAGCTTAACTCGCAGTTAATTTTATACATACATATAGATAGTTTAAAATGGACAATGTTGCACACACAGACATTGGTTAAATTTCTTTGCAGCACAGTTGAAGCATCTATGTAGCATCAAGAGAAGCTCATGCGTCCTCACTTTATTGCACTTTACATAGCTTGTATGCGTCCATGCAGCCATGATATGATATGTTTTAAAGCATTTGTTTAACCTATAATCTTCTTATTCATTAAAGCTGGCCCATAAGTTGTGTCTTATGTAGCACTACAATTGAAGCGTAATCTGCATGGTGGTCTGAAACAATGCTTTTGAAAATCTCAAAACGACCCAGCTCTATACATGACCATCCGTGCATCAATGATAAGCACCATTATGTGTCCGTACATATCAGTTATACATATCCGTACATATACTTAATTATTTTCTGACCACTCCCTCTGCTCCTACCTCGTTTCTGTCGTGAAGCTGTGGCAAGTTGTGTATAGCTGTATTTATATTGTAGGAGCGCATACTATCAATAAAAAATTATTTTTAGGCTACATGCAATTAGTTTTCATAGATTTTCATTTCTTTTGTCGGTGCTCAGGAGAGCTAAGCTCATGGTCGATATTTTAAAATGACATTTCTCTTTGCCAATGTTAATGAGAACAGTTTCATTAATATTGACAAGTTCATTCACATTGAATTTAGTTCTCATTATTATTGTTTCTACCAAAAAACGAGCCCTTGAAGTTATGCTTTTCTTGCTTGATTTGTTTTCGTGTGACAGCATGCAAGTAAAATGACAGTTATTGTCATTCCTTTTGAATGACACATTTTTCGTGTGACAGACTTTAGCACCTGGTCATCTGCAGAAGTGTTATTCATTCTGGAAAAGGGCGAACAGCGGTGACTGACAACACAGACTAGCCTGCGTTATTCTTTTGTACTATGTATGTCACTGTGCATTCATTTATAACTTTATAGAGCTCGAATTTCCTGCTGAAAATGTGACAACTGTAGAGTTTCCACATTTTTGCAACAATCCACATGCCTTTCATACACTATTGCACATTTTCGTAAGCACCTTACAAAATCTGTATATTTCTGTAAGACCTTACATTCTGCATTTTCCTTATGAAAGCTTCTGTACACTCCATACACTTTCCTTATCCCCCCATATGTTCCATAATGAAATCTCTGTATGCTCTATAAGTTTCCTTATCTTTCCATATTTTCCATAAAACTCACTCCATCCACGCCATAAAACTTTTTTATCCTTCCATATACTCCATAAAAAGCCTTCCATATATGCCATACATTTTCCTTTCCTTTCTGTATACTCCATAAAAAGCTTTCCGTGTGCGCCATACAATTTCCTTATCCTTCCATATACTCCATAAGAAGCTTTCCGTAAATGCCATACAACTTCCAAATATTTCCATAAAACTCCATATTTTTCCGTATGTAGCATAAGGAAATGTTACGGAGTCCATATATTTTCCGTGAGATTTCATACGGAACTTTTCAGTAGGGATGTTTGTACAAGTTGTGAATCTATCATTTTTGGGGACGAATATAGGGTGTGTGCGTTCCAGATACTAGAAGTTTTTTCATTGTACGCAGGAATTTTTTTCGGACCAAAAATATTTGCCGTGCGTTGGATGATGTTGTGTTTCCCCTTATTTGTGTAAAGGATTATAGGTGTGAGTTAAAAAGGGTGAGTTATGACATTCTTTTATTGCTAGCAGGAAAAATGTAAAAATATGGTGGTTCCGATTCAATACGCCAGCTGCTCTGCTTAAATTTGGCAATAAAGCTTACACGTGGACATTCCAGGACATATATTCTGAAAAAATTACACTAAGAATCTCAACCTGTTTTGCTGCTTGTTTGTGAAGTGAACCAAAAGTTTTAGAGCCGTCACTTCTTCCTAAAATTCTGGGGGTACGGAACAACACACATTTAGTTTTTGATTGGTTTAAATTAGGCCTATTTGACCTAAAACAAGTCTCCAAGTCATGACAGAATGTACTACCCTTTCGTGTTATGGTCTCCAAATCTCTTTCTTCAATAAGTACTGAACAATCATCGGAATATCTTATATTGTCACGTAAGAGTGAGGGTGGCCCAAAGACAGGAGACCGGGAGGCTCGTAGAACAAGAAGGAGATCCGTTTATTTGGCGGACTTGCGCCCACTAACGCAAAGTGGACACATCGGCCTAGCGGGTGGCGAACAGCGTGTTCGACGGCCGTCGGAGAACAGAATGTCCCACTGGATTGCAAGGCGCGTTCACCCTCTAAGATACAGTCGTCGTAGCATCTGGGGCTGTCTCGTTATCAACGAATGGTCGACGTGCCGGCCACGATCTTCGCAGATGAATCGCGGTGCATCCTGGACCACAATAAGGACGCGTGCCGGCGGTATCGGGATGCACAACACTATCCACAATACGCTTCAAGGCAATATTCTTACAATCATTGTAAATTCTAACAATATCGTTATATAAAGGGAACCGTATCGGTGCCGGTACTACTCTGAGGAACACCAAATTCAATAGGCCGAAGGGGGGATTTGTATAATTACTGACGCATTGGCAGCGTGTTTTGTAATAAGATTTAATAAGTTGAAGTACTGTTCCACGTAACCCGTAATGTCTTAACATCTCAAACAAAATTGAGTGGTTTACCCGATCGAGAGCTTCACTGAAGTCCACAGATATACCTAATTGTGATGAGTTTATTTTCAAAATTGCATAGTATTTCCTCTTTTGAACAAGGTGTGCGGTCTCAAAGCAACGACCCTTCTAGAAAAAATTGCCAATTTGTTAATATGTTGTACCTTCTTGTGGATTTCTCAATTCGGCAGTGTTTTTCCAAGGGGTGAAAATGCCGCGTGGCGTATGTGACAGTGCACCGACAATAAAGCAGCGCGAATTCAGTTTTGCAGTCTTGGTGCCTGGTCATGAAGCGCTGCTTCTAAATGAAATGGCCGATTCTTTAATGAAGTCATAAATAAGTGGGCCAATCTTACCGTGGCTTCTATGATGCGCTTATAGCACGGCTTCGCCATTTCGCTGAATCAGAGCATCATGAAAATCTTTGCAGCTACAGCACTAAAAAATTCCACAGAATAAGATCAGTTTTGTATTTATTATTTATGTAGTTATTTCTTAATTGGATAATTCATCTCGTTACCTTCTGTACCAATTGGTATATTACTGGGGGAGTGTTTACAAAAAGCAGAATCTATTAAAGGATTCAGGGTTATTCAAACAAATAATCAAATTCACTTGAATCACAATCCGCAGTGCACATACCTATATCCATAAAAATGCAACACACTTATTCAAACCTAAAATAAAACGAATCCTTTGAGAGTGTAGAGGCAATGCTAGAGGGCAGTTGATTATATTCTTTGATTGTTTTGGCAAAAGATAATTTTAAGATACGTCAGTTTTGAATGCGATTTCTCTTACCTTAAACCTATGGCCGACGAGGTCTGAGACGTAGTACAATGCAAGTAAATATTTCGCTTTATCGATTTAGACCTGACGATGCTAAATAGCATGAAGGAACTTCAATCACAATTTGCGTCGCTGGTTCTGTAAACATTCCTAATTTATTCTTTGTTTCGGTCTTGCTGTGCCAATCTCTTTAATGTAAATTCTATTACACACCAAGCAGCTAAATTCAAGATTCTTTCCAAATTTATTATGTCGCGCTCAACTGGAGGGTCCCAGACTGTGCAGGGATATTCAAGAATTGGTCTAACATTGGTCTTGAAGTATATTTATTGAAGCGGATCAGGAATAAGTTTGACATTTCGTCCGAAAACTCCTGCACTTTCCCAGCATTTGCTGCAACGTATTCAACTTCTCTCTGTCACCTTAGCTGAGATGTAAAATAAATACCGAGAAAATTGTATTCAGATACCTGTTTCAAGCTTACACCAGTGTCATGTGATAACCACTCACACGTGGATTTTTTTTTCTGGTAAATGTTATGTAAACTGTTTTACTTAAATTTAACTTCATATGACATTTTGCACAGCATTCGCCTATTCTGTACATGTCTTTTTGGAGCACAACTGGATCGCCCATGTCTTTTATTTCTCTATCATCATCCTCAAGTAACGCAGATTGTTATTCCAACGTTGATTGAAAGCGCCCAGATGTCAGTCAGCAACGTTGCCTCAACGCGCTTAACGTCCTGTTTTTTGATTACATGATAACGTTGCTTGTAACATTAAGGACGATATGGCAACGCCCAGGATCACATTTTCAACATCACGGCTATGCTTTCGCAACATAGCAATAACGTAATGTCAACATGCCAGCAACGTGATGTCAACATACCAAAAACGTGATGACAGCATTCCAGCAACGTGATGTCAACATTGCAGTGTGACGTGTTGACTTTCATGCGACGTGCGCAAAAATATATACTACTGTGTGTGAGTTAATAATAAAAGGCATGTTGACTTGCTACGGCAACCGCCCCGAAGCTTCTGGGAAAAAAGCTCTGGAATGGTGTGAAAAATTGCATTATTATTGTCCATGCACAAAAAGTGTTACCTAACAGCACTTTATTATCACATTTATACATGCATAAACAAGTGGTGTTGGAACAGCCAAGCTATAAAAATGTCAATACACACTTAAAACTCCAAAGCTTCCAACACTTGGGATATACAATTTGCATTTTGAAAGCATTGAAAAATGTGGTTTTACTCTGTAAAGGAATAACTACAATAAGTGAGCATGTGTTGCGGGTGCAGTATTTTTATGTGCAGAATTGCAGCAACTATGAGGACATTCAGTCACACAGCTTAGGCAGGAAAGAACATGCTGAAGCGCCTGAATGCCATATGAAAGAAAAAAAGAAGACATTTATTTATGAAGATTACTTACTTCTTATTTATTTATCGCGGTCACAGAGCAAGACATGAATAATAGTGTTACAAAACACATTTTAAGCATTCAGTAATGAATATAAACAAGGCCCGTTGAAAGTTTCTTTTACAATATCTCAACTGCTGGGTCGTGAAAAACAAATACAGTTGCAAAATAAAAACACAACTTGTTTATACAATTTTAGCAAAAGTTTGACGAAAAAAGCTTTTATCTATAGTATTTACAATATCATTGGGAAAGTGAGTAGGCAACGAAGAAGACACTGGTGAAACTGCTATGTGTTAAATACACTGGAGGACACGAAAACCATAGACAGCTATTGTCTTGTCGGTAATTCTCCAACAGTGATGCATGCATTGTACTCAAAGATGATTGCCACTGCTCTTGACTGTCTAGGTAATCATTTCATGAGCAGAGAAATTATAGCAGCATCGAAAAACTGGCACATCCCACTCAGGTACAGATTGTTTTGACGGAGCGTAAAAGGTTCGAAACAAGAACTCATTTTTACCAAAACAGAAAAAACTGCCGGTATCTGTTTAGCAAAACATGTTGCACATCAAAATAAGCTTATCGGTTTGAAAGCAACTGAACATCATGATTAGTGCCTGATACGCATTCAGTGAAAAGCGGCTCATTGAATGTGGTCGGTCGATTACATAAAATACGCCTTTGAAAGTAAAGGTAGCTGGCACCCGGTCATAAAAAGCGAAACACGATCAGCAGAGCAGCTGCTCCGCTGATTGTGTCAACTTTTTTGGATTTGCAGTGAATTGAGCTTCCAAGTTGATACTTTGTAATGAGTGGTTATGCGTATCTTTGGAAAAGTGGCAAAGTACTCTCACTTGTTGCGCAAGTCGTTAGGAAGGAAGCTGATTTTTTAAAGGTAGTTAGAACGAGCACTATGACTAAGTACCCTATTTCTAACAGAAATATAACGCCATCAATTCCAACTACGGATATACATACAATCATACTTTTGGGCGCAGGAACAGCAGCACGCAGAGGAAATGCAATCTTTTAGAGTACAATGACAAATTGACACCAAACTGCATCACCATCGGAGAAGCAATTAAGAGCCATACCGCCACAACACTTCACATGCCCAGTGAAGTTCACATATGTAAACTGAGCAGCATGTTGAAGTTACCAGTCTTTGCTCGAGACTTTGCCAATGTGGTTCGACTTGAGTGAAAGAGCTCGCCAGGTCAGGGCACGCCCAAGAGGGGTACACTGTCGAGGATGTCGGCAAACAGCAATTGCAGGGTGTTGACAGTGACGACCGTGGAACAAGCCTTGATGCGAGGCAATCGGTTGATAATGAGGGCCTGCATTATGAAGAGGAAGTGATTAGACCCACACTAGTAGCTTATCAAGCAAACAAAATAAATGAATGGGAAAACTTCTATAAAAGTAGCAGTGAATTGGTTGACAAATATGGTCTGCAACATCCTATGAAGCTGTGCCGAGACTGACAGAAATCTATGGAACAATCCAGCAGTGAAAAAACACCGCAGTGAGGAAACTTAAATAGTGCATAGATGAAGCTTGTGAAGCTTTATTGAGCTGAATGATAGGCTCCTTAGTCTTTAATGAAGGCAAAGAATCAACATTTCGAGTTTATTTACATTCTTGTTTCAGTTCTTCAGCACAAACATATTCAGTATACCTAGTTATTTTCAGGGTGGCAATGTGCGTTGAGTAAATATTCCAAATGATGCACAAAGAAAATTGTTAGTAGTTAAAAATTGCTATATATTATGGTGCTTACCAAACAGATGGTACCGCAGTGTAGTATTCCTTTCTGTCATTCCTCATCTGCTGCATTGGTGGCAAAGTAAGATGAAATTCTGCTGCTCATTTTCTTCCGACACGTGCATATGTACCTAAAGCAAAATAAAAAGTATCACCCAAATCATTGAAATAAAATTATCAGCATAATTTTTGGTACACCACAGTATGCTGCAGAGATAAAACTAAGGAGCAGAAGTAAAAAATGTTTTAAAAGACAGGCTAGTTCATGATTTAAAATACAGACTTACACTTAACACAGCAAAATATAGCAAAAACTATATATACATATGTTTCGCCAAATATGCAACTGGCATCCTCAGTATGCCCTGGCACCAAATGAGTGGAGGTTACACAGTTTGCTGCTTGTCTCATATGTCGCTTAGTTTGTGCCCGCGGTTGTTGTCGCGCGCCAACTGGTCACACTAATAAATCATTACTCAAAAAGATTTCTCTTGCCCCACTTATGTTTCCGAGCTAGCGTTGCCTCATTACTGAAGCCGAAAGCATGTCCCGTCGTCGAGCAGTGTTCGACAAGTTTTGTCTTATAATGCGTGGCATGGATGGCGTTTGCAATGTCTTCTTTGTGCTCTTAAAGCCCTGTTGGTCGCTTCCAGCCTATTTCAGTGATGCATGTGGTGTCGCATACATCACTGATCAGCACTTGCAGTTATATAGATGGAAAATGTGGTTAGTGAATTGTAACGAAGACAATATCTGAGCAGGTTTATGAACGACACCCAGAAATACATGCAAAAGGAAACAAGGAGTATGTCATGAGAATACACAAAACCCAATGTTTCTGTACCTTAAGTTGAAAGTTTTCAGAATCTGTTCGAATAGCACTTCGTCCACTGGGAACTAAAACAATTTTCAAGCTTCATTGTACCTTGTTAAACGTGCTCTCTAAGCCCAAAGACAGCACCCCCTGCGGATGATCAAAACAGGGTTGTTTACAAATTTCTATGTGGTGGCTGCGACACCACTTATATTGGCAAAACTGGCAGGAAGTGGTCAATGAGTTTTAATGAACACAAAGGGGACATCAGAAAAACCACGCATTCTCAGACAAAAGTCATCAAACACTGCTTGAAAATGGGGCATGCCTTCGACTTTCGTCATTTAATGACGCTGGCTCAGGAATAAAAGAGAGGGAAGAGAAACCGTCGTGACCAGCCAGCATGCAACAACAATCACGGCCTCCATCCGGATGAGTAGACACATACGAGACAATCAGTGAACTCGGTCACCTCCACGCTATTAGTGCCAGTGAACACTGAGGATGCCACTCACCTAGGAGCCGAAATGTCTGAGTAGATTTGTTATATATTGTTGTGTAAAGTCGTAGTGCATGTTATAATCACAAAGGAGCAGAGTTTTGTTTCCATGTTAATTCCGCATATGTTCAAATATTTCCAGTGAAAAAAAATTTTTATTCAAACAAAAGCAAATATTTATAGACTTGATTTCTATCTTTGCATACACAATTCCCCCCTGAGGCAAAATAAACATTGCTACTGAGCATTCATGCCATGCATTGAATACCGATAATCTACAATCCCATAATTATGCTATTGCCAGTGAACTGTTTATTTGGAATTCGCTATCTATCCGTCTATTCTATTTGGCTACACCACCCGTGTTAATTCAAAAAGTGCAACAGTAGACTACCAAATGTTTGGTTAGTAGTTAGATCAACGAGTGCTGCTAACTCTATCAGATTGCTTCTTCCAAATTTGAAGCATCAAAACAAACTTGATCCAGTTTCATGCATTTGCCCTAATTAAAATTTGCCAAATTTTTTAAAATAGAACAAGCTTATTTTGCTCTACACTTTGTTGTATAAGAATAAAAATTTATTTGCTTTCTCGTCATGAAGACACTGTATCAGTGGCTTCGCAGAAGCATTCCCTTGAATATCATGTTAGGCTGCAAATTCACAACAAAACATGGCTAACTCACGTGAAATGCCTAGCCTTCATATTACTGGTATAACTTATACTAGCAACATCTTGCCTTGTGCAAAGCAACCTGTACCTGCATTTTACGACATTTCGTTTACAACATACCGTCTTTCTGACACTCAAATTACTCTAATATGCATCACTCTATAATGCCTCTGTCGGAGCTTAAAGCACACTGAACAAAAACAGGAAAAAAAGACGAAAGCATCGAAATTCCATTTGATAGCAGCTTCTCATCCAATAAACCATTTACTTTCAGTGTTTCTCAAGATCTGCCTGTATTTTTGAAACATTGCTAGCAGGCCGCAGCTACACACCAGTCTTTGTGAGGCAGCACCTTGATAGGCATGATGTCAGACGTCCCTGCGACATGATGTCAGATGTCCTGTCCTGCTACTTCCCTTTCTCCACTTCTGCTTTACATCGTGCACTCTTCCATCAACAAAAGTGCTAATATGGCCCCCTTTTCAGGGCTCTACTCTCCAGTCGGTAGCATTATTCACTGCCAATGCTATTCATAATCGTTCTATAGACCCTACAAGGGGAATGTATTGAGTTTAGAGATACGAGCGATAGCTGGCGAGGTTCGCGAACATTTTTCAGGAAATGTAAAATGTCGCCTCCTCTACTTGATCACGTGGCCACTTGATGTGTCAGTTTTAAAAAAACACCAGAACAGATGGCATGTGCTCCAGCGTTCCCTTTAACAGTTGACCCTCTGCACATATACAGCGGGTGTTGCGCATGGTGTGCATGATACTTATGCCGCTACATACAGAAGCTACCCAGAAAACTTTTACTACTTCCTGGCTATCATTACACAAAGCCCCTTTTTTGTGTCTTGCAGTGAGTTAACAAATGGTGATTTCATGGTCATGAACGGCGGAAGGAATTCACTAGCCAAAACATTACTAGCATCATGCATCTCTAAATAGATGTATCAGTTGCCACTTTCTTTTTCTTTCTCACATAGCTACTTGAAACCTTCAAGAATATGAATAGGGATTAGGGTGACATCGGTCATGATGTGGTGCAGGCGAAGTGAGCCGACAGAGGGAAAGATGAGATTAAGCAGCGCAACATTCATACTTAGAGGATGGTCTCACACTTACATACACAAATTCAGTGCTCAGATTTAGTGAAACACATGAGTCAATTTTTCAAGCTATAAAACGAGTTCCGCTGGCACCGCAATTGATATGTGAAACAGACACAAATTGCACCCGCTGAACTTTGAACAAAAAATCTAATGATGTCATATTCAAGCAGATTTTCAATCTAAAAAGTGGGTATTTATTTGATATGCCTTAGGAAGTATTCAATTCAGTGTGAAAAGTTAATATTATTCGCGCCCTCCTGCAAAATAAACAGCACAGTACACACATGGTCGGGAAAGTTTAGAGGCCTTATCAAGTGCGGAAATTGCCTGTCGCTGTCTACACAAGTGCTAAATAAAATCATTGAGTGGCATCATAGATCACCAAAATTTTTGAAATAATGGCATCATCAAGTGACATCGCCGCTTGGTCTAGTTTGGGCAGATCCCCAAGAAACTGACAAACCGCATGAGGTGCAGAAAGCTTTCCGCGATGTAATACAGTCGACCGAGAAACAGAAAAAGACGGCTGCTTCGGCAAATCCTCTAGGACAAACGCATTCAGAATCTTGGGATTCTTTTTGGGATAGAAATTTGACACCCCACCTGCGCACTTGCTGGGCTTTCACAAATCCGACGGTAGACCTGTCAGAATCTGATCAGTTTGTGCACATGGTACTGCAGATATTTTCACTCCAGTTTTAGAACAGCAGCACAGTGGTGTGGTATACGAAGTGATCACACGAAACGATTGCTTCATTAGTGCTCACCTATGTGAGTACTCATAGCACTAGAAGGTGATATGATTATCGCGAAAACTCACGCACAGTCTTTTTTTCAAGGTTCCGATTCTATTGTTTCAAACTTGAAATTTCCTCCCTCTCTCCCACCCCCTTTGTGCTTTTAGCATCTTGAGCGTCTGGATAGCACGCTAGCTGATTGGGACCCATGGCTTAGTGAGTGGAAGCTGCAAAACCAGTCCAGGTACTGCATTTGTCATTTGAAAGGTGCAGGGGAATAGGCGGCTGACACATATGTGGCTGCACCCAGTAAGCACTCGAAGAAGTTTATTAGAGAAATACGCTTGAGTGTGTGTGCGTTTTCGGCGAACGTCTCATTTTCTAAGGGTCTATGGTGGGTTATGCTGAGAGTAAATGCGTTAAGTCCTGCTATGGTCAGTGAAGGCCGGGTGCCTAGAAAGTAAAATATAACATCATTTACATAAGCGAACACATTATTGGCCAAAGCTAAGCTATGCTAGAGGTAAATGGTGGCCATCTTGCCTATTTTGTTCAGTGCAAGCTTTATTCCTGCTACCTCTCTGCTAGACCAGTCACTTCCCACTACATCAAGCGAATGGCATCACATTAATTATCTTCGAGGACACAATGAACATTCGCATTACATGTGTTACTGTAATTTGAGAGCAAGTATTATGCTAGCAAACACATTTTCTTATCAAGCAGTTGGCATACTGAAAATATTGTTTCCAAATTTCTACAGGTTTCAAGACACTTGATGTTCGATCTGCTGCGCGTGGTTGGGAACGCTATCGAGCTCACGCAGCAATCCGCACTTTTTCTGCAGTCAGGGAAATATGGCTCATTAACCAACAGTTTATAATAGAGTTACTGCACACATGAAAGTTTGTTTTCCACCAACTTGCCTGCAAACTATCCACACACTTGTCAGTGGGTCCTTTTCAAGTTTGAAAAGCGCCTCTATGAAGGTCACTGAAATCAAAACTGGGGGTCAGTTGCCTCTGAAGTTATCCGCCACGCACTAATAAAAAATTCTCGGGGGCTTAGTATTCTTCAGGAATGATTCGCAGACGATTCAAGCTACCTTTGAGTTAGCAACTGTCGCAACTCTGTGCAACGTTTATAGAGGCTGCTTGGCTTTGTGACCCCCTCCTCTCCCAAGAAAAAAAAACGCGATGAGTGTCATATCGCTATCCCTTCACATGTGCAGACTAGTCTCTCGAAAAAGGTGCGATCTTATACTACCCTTTACCCAGTGGAACGTACACTGCCAAACATTTCTTACCTCCCCACAATGTAAAGACTACCAGGTAATGTCCTACCAGGCTCAAAAATAGAAAGAGAGTCAAGTTCTGTGTACTTCAGAGAGGCTTCTGCAGTCCCCTGGCTACAAAGGCGAGCAGCCAAGCAGGTCCTGGAATCCTCGGTACAATTGCCAAACCACTTGGTCAGGAATACGGCACGCTTTTTTCCCTTCTTTCCTTTTTGTCACTCCATCTCCTTTTTTTTCAGAAGCCTCTTTGAGTTACATTGTGTATTGGAGACGTAGCAACTAAATTTACCCACTAGGCTATACACTGAAGTCTGAAATCTAGAGAAATAACCTATTTGTGTTTCGGCGGCACAGTCATGTTTAGCGACTTTTGATAAACATCAGAACTGACACGAGACAATTTCATGGTTCTTTTCACAGATTACGCCACCACTAAAAAGTGTTCGCAATATTTACTATTTGTTAAAAATCTTGAGTAAACGCTGCTACGCAAAGTTAGTGAGCGCTGGTAATTACAAAACATGACTTAGTCCTGCTAATGCGCGATAATTGTGAATTACCAATAAAAGAAAAAAGAAAATTTGCACAAACCTGGCAAGCAGAAAACTGAGCGATATTCACTCTGTCTTATCTTTTTCTAATTAACTTATGACAATTTCCTCTCTATAGAAAGGCTTGCTGCTTCAATATTGAAAATTTTAGATTTTCACCTTGGACAGTTTTTCCACGTCGTTGGTAGTGCTTGAACAAGTTGATCCATAAATTTGTGAATTCAAGCAGTTATTATTCATGAGCTATTCTTCAAAATGCGAAACAACTTCGCATAGACATTATGCACATTGCAGCCTGGAAAGCCACTACATATTGTTGTTTTGCACAAAAAAGAAAAAAAGTTATTCACCTATAAACCTACATTGTTATGCTCCTTTGATTGAAGCCTGCATGACTTTTTGATTGCTTTACTGGTTACATATCTTCGTAGAAATTATGCATAATGATTTATAAAGAGGCTCAGGAAATTTCATTTGGTTATGTTGAACAGTTTTGCCACACTTCTGGTGCAACGGAGGCTTGTACAGCAAATGCACTGGTCCTTGCTCACAATGTTTTGATTGCTCTGCAAAACTGATTCATATTAGGCGACAATACTTGCTGTCATTAGAAAGTGGAGAATGTAAGCTTTCTAATGCAATACAATTCACATCAATAAGCTGAGCATAGAACGTCAGCAATCAGTGAATAAAATGCAGAGCGGGTGCTGCCGGAGTGGGACCGCCACCTTAATAAATCAATTTGTTGGGCCAGTTGGTATATGCTTACTTAATTCTAAAAAGATTCATACCATCGGGGAAGAAAATTGGGGACAGAAGTAACAGAAAGGGCATCACTCGCAACTAATTTCATTCTGGGAAAACTAGCGAAAGATATAAGCGTAGCAACCTTGCGCACCCATTATGCCTCACATGCTAGTCAAAAAACACGCGATAAGATTGACAACAAAAGAATTATGACAAAAAAGCCACTAAGTGAAAAAAGATGCTGAAGAATGAAATTCGCCACCACGCACAGCAACACATATACCACTAACATGCGTATCTCGTTTTTTTAATGTAGTATGCTTCCATAATTTTGCGTGCTAGGGTGTCATTACTCTATCCAAGGAAGGACACACAGAAAAACCTAGCCTCACACTTGCAGGAACCACAATGTGCAGGCAAATGTGCCGGTGCATATAGAACAGGGTTAGGAAGCAAGAAATTCCTGCGAAAAGTAAACTTTCGGCATACTTGCCAGCACAATGTGGTTTCTGCAAATGTGAGGCTAGGTTTTCCAGTGTGTCCGTCCTTGAAAAGAGTAATGATACCTTGGCACGTCAAACTAAGGAAGCATTCTACATTAAAAAGAAGGGAGATATAGATGTTAGTGTTACATCTGTTGCTCTGCGTGGTAGGCGATACTTGTTTCTTAGAATCATTTTTTGTTTCGTGGATTTTTTGTCATATTTCTTTTGTTGTCAATCTTACGGCATGTTTTTTGACTAGCACGTGAGGCAATGTGCACGCGCATGGTTGCTACGCCTATAAACTTTCGCTGATATTCCAAGAATAAAGTTAGTTGCGAGTGACTCCTTTTCTGTTCTGTCCTCAATTTTGTTCCCGATGGTATGAATCTTTGCGTATTTCAGTAAATACTGTGTTATTTTCCAAACACAAAACCCTTGCAACATCGAAAATTTTCTGTTCACTTGTCCATCTAGTTACAGCATCGGTAAGCTGCATACAGAAAAACTACAAGAAATAAAAGCATCAAACCATACACCAGAATAAAAATAACACGATAAGCGAAACGAAAAAGATGCAGCCTGACTGCTCGTGTCTCTAATATCAACCAAAAAGGAATGCTCTTTCTCTCAAAGGTACAACGACAGCAAGCTTACACATGCGTCAGTTGACCTTGCAATCTCTTCCACCTCTACTATTTTCCTGAACCTTTGATCGGGACTATGTGCAAGAAACACACTGTCTTCAAAAATGGGCCTAACCCACCAACACACGCAAGCCTTTCGAGAAACCTTTAAACTGCTGCTTATAGACTGCAATGGAGCTCACAGAGTGTATCATTATGTAAGGTTCCTGTCTGAGCCAGTGACCCTCCTGCATGTCACAGAACAAAATGAGCATTTAAGGGCTCAATTATCTTTCTTGGACACAGCCTGAGCGCTCACACAAAATATTTGCATAGCGTTTTTTCTGTTGCAATAAGTAGCTAATGACACTAATGATGAATGGAACACTTAGTTACCTAGAAAAAAGTTTTAGAGTGCTCAGTCGTGATTTTGGTTTCAGAGGGCGCTAAACAAGTGAGGTGGGACGTGACGTGGTTTTCATGCGAACGGCTACATGAACGCAAAACGGCATGGACGTGGTCACCGCACAGACAACTTTCTTCCATGAAGGCTTTCTGGGTGCAGCAATAATTGCCTCTGAGAAGTAAATATGCATGAAGCATAAAAATGCGCAGCCAAAGCAAGGACATCAGCGTTTGTGCTCCCATGCTAGTCTGCCCCCTCTTCATTTGAACAAGTATGCTAGGAGAGCACTTGCAGGGGTTGTGGAATCCAACACAAAGTTATGGCGTAGAAGGCAGTGGGTTGTTTTGACAGAAACCAAAGGGGTGTTCTTCGAGTAATGGTATGGCAAGCACTGTAAAGTTGATTTTAAGTGTGTTCTAGTATATTCACTTGTTATTTTGTAGGCAACAACCGTGCCCCCGCTTATCTATCCCACAAGTTAACTCGCCTGCAAAAGCTGCTATGAGCAAATGCAATGGGAGGGACAAAAGATACAAAGATTCAGCTCCATCTTCCTACTGAAATTTATTACAAAGCAGTACAGATGTATATACAGTCCTTCACCGAGAACAGACAATCAGCCCATGTAAAATATAGGAGACATTATTAGTAGCTTTTTGACTATAGTACAGCAGTTACGATAATAAAGTTCAGAAGTAAGGTGGACAAACACACAACTATCCACCGGCAAAGACTGAACCTACAACCTTCAGATAACGCATTCGATGCTCTTATCAATTAGCTGAAGTGGTGGCTGTCCTCTTGTCGACATTATCGAATGTTTCCGAGCACGTAAACCTGGGAGTGTGAGTAAACGCGATTCACAGCACGTGATCTTTCTACGTGTTAGTAGCTGACAATAAGCTCTCCTACACTACCTAAAGGCATTAAGTCTACAGGAACAAGACCTTCGTCATGAATGAAGAACAGGAAATTTTAGGATCTCATTTTTCTTTGTTAAAGGTATTGTGTTCACCGTGTGTTTAAAACATGTTACACACTTCTGCCTGTGATCAGAGCTGCAGCCTTTTTAGTTCATTCAAGAGTTGGATCTGCAAAGGCATGAAAGTACACTGCCTGTGCTTCAACACTTTCTCCCTATATCCTTGAGTCTGTGACAGACACTGTACATGCAATGCACCACAGTTGCCTAATTCCTTCCTTGGGCTTTCGATGTGACCAGCTATTCCTCTTCACACCTAGGATCTATCACATACGTAAACAAACTTACAGCTATCAACAAGGACACATCCTGAGTGAAACCCGCAATATTAAAATGGGATGTTTACTCTGAGAATGCATCATACACCTTGTTTGAGATGAGTCGATTGCCACAGAGCATTCTGCAAAGGCAAGTGCACGTTCAGTCTTTTAGCCACTTTTCAATACTGTGACACAAAAGGAGCAATGACTTCCAAGCCAAGGTTCATACCACTAATATGAGTGTTATTCTCTGAAGAACCACCTTACGTTCAAGAATTTATTGTTGCCTCATTCAAGAAGCGGCTACGCTATTTCAAGAAGTTGGAGGACATCTAAAGAAAGCTTCAAAGTGGGCACGACATTGTATTTCCAGCGTATAGATTCTGCCTAGTGAAACACCAAAAAGTCATGCACAAAGCAGGAGGATTTTACAGCACGAGAAGTCGTTAACCTTTTATTATTACTTTTCCTTTGAGCACAAACGAAGTACAAGTCATTAAAAATCAGTGCAATGATTAACCAAATATAAACAGCCGGCCAGCGCAAAGGATCTACTGCGTGGCATCAACGATGCTATCGAATTTTTTTGAGCAGTATCCTTCCCTGAAAAGTGTTGAATGTCATGGGCAGGTTTTTGGAAGTGTTTCTCACGCTGTTGCTTGAGTCTACCTTTCCTGACTAGGTCATAAAGCGTATTTGTAACGGCAGGGTAATAGTATTAGTATTGAATCGAGCACTGTATGAATTCTCAGAGACCTGCACTTGACCAGTATTTAAAGGAACAATAATAACAGATTGCTAGGTTTCAGTGCTGTACAATATCTTGCTATGTGGGTAATTTTTTATTGTTTAATTTGGTAAAATCTGTGGACTGCAAGTAGGTTGTCCAGCTTAGTATGAAGTTTGCAGCACAAACTCCAGCATCTTGTGGCAACACATGAAATTCCTGATTGTTTCACAATTGAATCCCTGCGCTTAACACAGCTTTTTACAAAATGGTGCACAAGTGGGCGGTATAAGTCTCGTCCATGGAAGCCACTGCTGCCTTTCTCATTTGGGCCCACTAAAAGGGCCAAGAGGGCGGTCTTCCACCGGGCCTTGCAGAGTGCTCTGTGTGGATCACTTTAACACAGGGGGTAGAAACGATATTCATGTAAGTGTCTAGTCTTCATATCGCAGGTTCAACTCAAGACGAGTTTCCTCCAGCCGAGAATTCGCTTAGAATTGCGAGGTATCCTAGGCGTAGAAAGGAGCTACAGACCATCTGAAGAGCTGCAAGAAAAGAAGGTTGTCACACTAAGCATGCACAGTGTTTCTCACAAACTCTGCACGAAAATAGGTAGAAAGTGCTGGAGTTGAAGTAGTGTTTATGGCCCCCGAAACTTTCTGACCTACGCAGATTCATCGATCAGATGAAAGGAGGGAAACACTGCCACACTCATCACTGGCAAAAGTATATAACGTGTGTTGAAGGCGTGGTGTACACAATCACTGACATGTGGCAAGAGCTACATGGGTCCGATGGGACGCTGTCTTAAGGGTAGACACCATGGTACTTTTATAGCATGTAGGTGTCTTTGAAACCAGCGTAGTAATTTATAGTAGTCTTTATTAGGGGGTTATACCACTACGGTGATTTTTAAACATTAGGTCATTCAGGTTATGGTTAGCATTCGAGTGTAGAGATCGGTTACACGATTCTTAACAAAGTTGCATTCATTTATTCACATTTCACTTATTTGCAAGTGGTTAAAGCAAATGAATAGTTGTGCCACACATCACCACGTCAATAGGGATACGCTTTACAGGCTGCGGTTGTTTCAACTGCCTTAATAGAATCATACTTGTTCTCCTCACAGACTGATTGGAGTAAAATTATAATAATGCAACGAAACGAAGAAACGTGTACAAGTACAATAACGCTGACTTGAGCCAAACACAGAAGGCCATGATAACAGACGCGACGGGAGAGGTTACGACAAAACTGTTGGCCCGGGGAAACAAGGTGAAACCGTTGTTTAAACGAACAAGGGGCTGCCACTCATTCAAAGAGCCAATTTTTTGTAGACACAATCACACAGAGCAGCCTAACAATGAATCTGATACAGAATAGTTGATATTAATTTTACTTTATTTAGTGCATTTACTATTTACTTAGATTTACTATTTAGTGCATTTACTATTTATTTACTATATAAATCGGGATATTGAAAGTGTGTACGCAAAAATGACAGATTTATGATTTTTGGTTGCATGCAGTAGATTGCATCGGTGTCATACGAGCACTTTTGTGCGTCAAAAGGGTTGATTTGGAAGTGTGGCAGTTTGGACTAGTCGGTATGACATGACAATAATTGTAGCGCAAGAACAGAACGACGACGGGTCTGATTTCGTGATCGCGATCAACAATGATCGTTGCTAAGCGGCGCAAATTAATCTCGGTCGAGTTTGCCCAAACGAGTACAACCGCAATTCGGGAGCCAAATCACAATCAAAAGTGCCTGGGAGACACTCGTAGTGAACGTGACTTACGTCACAATTAATGCGACGAAACATGCGATGGCAAATAGAGCTACAAAAGGGAAGACTGCAAACCCCACTACTTACCCGATCATTCAGCGTGAGGAGTGGTCAGGTGAGAGCCATTGCTGGCGCCGAACGTCTTGCTTAGTTGTACACGGACAGGAGGGGACACCACAGAACACAAAGCCGATAAATGCAGCCACGCAGACTATAAATAAACTAAAATTTTACATTGTTAACTTCTGAGGAAGAGACCGTGGCGAAAACCTCCATTATTTTGAGTGCTAAATTATCACGGGACAATACCAGCCCATAATGCAAGAAGCAGCACAATGCTGACAATGTATAGCTTCTGAGACAAATGAAACTACTGCCAATCTTAAAGGCTATTGCTTGTTTTATAACTACGTTTTTAAATGTTCTTCGTGCCAACCGTAACATTATTTTTAATCATGACTTTATTTTTGTTTTAGTCATATTTCATGACCGCAACATGAGAACCATCGTAAAAACGCAGCATAGAGGTGCAAAAAGCATGTGATGAGTGCGTAACTGAAATTTCAGTTGCACTGTACAAGTCATAGCGTTGTCCTGCAGATCGTTTAGTGCGTAAAGTAATTCGTCCTTTACAAACAACTTTTGCCTCGATTTTTTTATGCTGCCTTGTCTTTTTTTTACTGTTACAAAACCACTTCAAAAATGAAGTTGAAATCGAAACTTGTGCAATTTTGATTTCGACTCACTATTATCGTCATCATTATCGTAGCACAGTAGCATGGAGTATCTTATTTTTGTGTGTTCTCGCTGTGCATTTTAGGTCAAAGGCGTCAAGTTAGGGTGGCTAGGTCAAGCGTAAGGAGTCGTTGAAGTGTGACTGATAACGGCAACCTCTAGTAAAAAAGCAGAGTACCTTCCACGCAACAGCTAAGCATCATCGGTGAGCTCACGTGATGCGGATCTTCCTACACAAAATAACGTCCACAGCAGATACATCTTGGCGCGTAAGTGCATGATCGGTGATTTGTGGGCAAACTGGATGCTGTTCACACAGCGATTTCAGCCTTATTTCACTGTTGCAAGTCAAGAAACTGCATCTATGGAATGGACGGTGGTACTCCGACTTTCCGTAGCCGGCGGACCTGTTGCCCGTATCTAAAACAGTTTAGATTTTAGTCCTCCAACTGAAGTGATTTCACAACCAGAAATGAACACTTTATGCACGCTCTACGCTGATACGCAACAAAGGCTATACCCGCTGCACCCTTCGCTGCTTAAAGCGGCAAGCTAAATAACGTCTCGGCTCTTCCCCCACTGCCTCTATCCTAAAAGTGCATGAATGTAACAATGAGCAGTAGCGCGACAACATAATCAGACACCAGACCTCACCAGGTACGACTCACCATTTGTTTGAACTAGCGAAAATAATCCACAATTTTCATGTACAGAGCTCGCAGGGTTCATCAAGCAGTGGCAGCTCTCAAACGACTTCTAGCTCAAATCAGGCTCAGCCCAATTTAATAGTTGACAGTTTGATAAATGCAGCCAAGACTTCGTTGTGTTGTGACTAACTAGAAAAACACTGCAGTTTACCAAATGTATCAGTCGCCCAGCTGCATAAACCTGGTGCTACTTCTACATCTACTACATAAAAAGCTGCGTGAAGTAATGTGAAGAAAGAATGGCATCGCAATATCAGCTTTGCCTCAATTGTGTGTCGTCTCGCTCGACCTACTCAAGCAAGGGAATCGCAATCTGTAGGGACATTCGTTCAAGCCGACATAAGCCTTACAGCCAAAGCGAACCTGAAGCCAGGTGTAGGACAAATGACAAAAGGACTGCAGTGGTCTGGTGTTATTTATGTGCTGCGTAGTGTGTTTTGCCGCCTTGGCATCTCCTTGTTGGCGTCTCCCAGATTTGCTGTGCGTGATATTGTTCCCAGATTACTGTACCCTTTCACGATACTGCAATTTGGGGTTTAGGTTTTCTTACCAACTACACAGTGTTTTCAGCAGCCGCGCTTTCTCTATGTTGGTGTCTACTGTGCTTGTTGTGAGTGATCGTCCTTTTGTATTAGTGTAGCATTTCATCGCGGTGCAATTCGATGTTTATATTTGCTTGCAAACAGTGTGTTTGTTCTGCAGGCCTTGCCTTTGCTGTGTGTGCCATGAATGGATAGCTTTGGCAGTGACAGAATAACACACTTTTTTACGATTGTTTAATTTTTGGCCGATGTTGACTTACACGCAGTTATTAAGAAGACATAAAATACTTTCATGACGATGCGAGTTCCCAACAAAGCTGTATGAGCAGAGCACGTGAAATAGCTGGTTTATTGCATTTTCATAAGTCACAGACACTACCAGGTACTCGAGTACTGCAAACAGTTGTCAAGATATTTTCGAACCAGAATGGGCATCCTTTTTGTGGAAATCTCAGTATGTTTATACATTCATTGCGACTTCGACCGTCACCCTATATTTCTGCGATCGACCCACCTTGTCGAACGTTTGTGACATTCTAGTGTGTGCGTGTTTTTGCTTGTCCCCGCTCTCTTTTTCTCTCTCATTCCGTTTTCCTTACCTTTCTGTTTCCCTGCCGAAGTGCAGGGTAGCAAACCAAATACTTGCTTTCCAGTGAACCTCCCTGCCTCTCTTCATACCATTTCTCTCTCTTTCGACCATGATTGTACTTTATTACTATATCCAGTTACTGATTGTCCTGTTTGCATCTTTTTCTCAAATCATTGCATTGCTTTTTATGTTCCCTAAGAGTAAGGGCTCTGTGAAACAGCTGTTTTTCTAGCTCCATGGTTCCTATTGGTTCCTATTCCATAATTCTTGCCAATCGTAGGGTTTGTTGTGGCTGTTGTCTTGCATCATGCAAGCATGTAGGTCTCGTTTTAGTAGATCTGTTTCTTGTGTGTTTAATCTGAAAGCACTTTTTAAAACATGATTGTGGTGAAGCATCATAACGAAAGCACAGTTTGATTTAACGACTGCTTGCTCACTTCAAAGTTCAGGTTCTCATGCTTTTTTTACAACCACACAGTAATATTTAAAATAGACAAGCAATTTATTCTTCAAGTCTACATGCATAGGAGTTAAGATGAAGCCTGCCTACAAGAGGCTTTTTGTAGCCTGAAAGTGTGGGGTTTTAAAAGGCTTGCTCTTGCACATATTTTTCTCAAACATGAATTCCCTGTGTTCAGTGTATCTAGCTACAGAGGTAAGAAGGCAGCGCCATAGTTTCCACCATGTGATTGTGTTCTTGAGTTTTTGTTTTGCTAATGCAGTCACTCTGTGTGAAGAACGTAAGGTGCGGAGCTATAGAGGCCTAGTCAGGTGACTCTTGGTGGTGTTTTTGACTCCAGCACCACAGCATTCGTGTATTGTCCAACAAACAAAGAAATAAAAACATAGAGTGCAGCTGTACAAAAAAATCAGATTCATAGAAGGATTAGTGTGTGAAACACATAGGCTGTACTGTTGTCTGTACTGTTCATGCTTCCTTTTTTTACTCAACCACAATAACTAGCCACTGTCAACCATTCATCAAATGAGTAAACGAAGCTGAAAAAGTTCCATGTGTGTTACTAGATGTTTCAGTGATTATGTTCTTCATGTTGTCTCAACGTTCGCTGTTAAACATGAGTTTGATGTCTATATACAACGTTAATGCAATGTGATTATTCGATTGTTGTTGTGACCGCAATAATACCCTAACGTTAGGGCAACATTATAATTTGTATGTTGCCTTGTTAAAAACAACACGTTAGGACGTCATTATTTGAATGTTGCTGCAACTAAACAAACACTATGTTATGGCAACGTAATACTACAAACGTCTGTGCAATGTTATATTTTACTGTCTAACGTTGCCTCACAATTGTTACACTCAAACCAAGTTGACTCAACGTTCTGCATTACTTGGGTCGGCGAATAAACACATTTCGAATTGAATACTGTCAGATATTTCATTTGTATATAAAAGAAATAACAGTGAGCTTAACACAGACCCTTGAGGTACTTTAAAAAAGTATTTTCCTTCATTACATAAACAGTTGTAGATACCATGCTGCCAACCACTTCCGCAAAAAAATAGTACATCCTGAATCCCGTATAGAACGTACAGCCTGTTCAACTTTCACGGAGATCTCCACAATGAAGAAATAAAGTAACGGCTGCTGCGCAACAACACCTGCTCCGTAGGGCTATTTTTGACACATTATTCATAATACTATTGCTACATGTCCCTAAATAACAAACGTGTTTCCAATAGAATCAATATAAGGCATACGTAATGAGCAGATCTTTTTTCTGCAAGTACAAGAGCATTCATAATTTTCCAGGCCACTATTCCAACTACTCCTGTGGCAGCTTCACCTGACAACTTTTGACCACACCTGCACATGTTAAAAAATTTGAAAGTGAATTCAAATGTTTGAAAACCAACACGGACACGTTTTTTCTTCACTAAAATTGAATTTTCTTTTCCTATGGTCATAAAACACAATACAGAACAGGCATTCTACAACTTGTCTAAAGAAACATTGTAAAAACCTAGCTTGTATTTTGACGTTCTTGTATCTAGAATTTAAATTACGAAGACGAAATATCATAACTTTCACATACTCAAAACACGTGTTTTCTTTTCCTAATGTAACAGTATTGTGCAGACTTCTTTTCTGAAAAAAAGAAAAACTACGTTTTGTTAGAACAATTACAACAGGCGAGTACACAGCAAAAACAGGGCGAGCATAATCAATTTATTCATTTCAAGGCTCCTAATGAGCCTTCTTAAAAGCACTGGCTTGCAGCGCAAAAATAAATGATAACACGTAGTGAATAATACATATCATACAGAATGAAATGGCTGAAAGTACAAACAGCTTCTTACACACACCAAAATATTGGCTAACAGTATCAGTTGACGCAAAAGCAGCAAAGGAGTAATTTAATGTTACAAACAATGCAACGATTATGGTTATGCCATGCAAAATCACTCAGCGTTTAATTTTACCATCGCGAATATCGTAGGAAAAAGTTTCACGTTTCTCGAAGTTCAAAACTTGTACTGGTCATTTATTTCCGTTGCCAAAAATTTTACTCCCTACTTATGAGAGCCTGTAGTATGGCACCGAATGAGCTAAAAGTCGTCAAATAACAATTTTTTTCAAAGTTTGTTTTATAACGAACTCAATAAATGGAAATTCCAGGAAGGTAATGAAGTGATCTAACTAAAAATAATGACTTACCTATGTACATCAATTCTTCGAGAGCTTTTCTTACGGGCAATATTTAATAATGTTGCCAGGTTTCGGGCATTGTCTGGTAACATGGCGGAGTCCATGGACACAAATAAAATATGTGCTGGTGACCTTTTTGACATGCTATAAATAAAAAATAAGTTACACTGAAATTTATCACATAATTTAAAAAGTGAGAACTTCACGTTGTTTGGGAAAAGCTTTGTGTTCAGCATTAAGAAACTTGTCTTGCCTTGGTCGGACAAAAATATACACATTTTATTTTGAAGCTCCATGTACTAACTCAGTATAGGTGAAGTAACTAAGGGGTATTATTTTTAAACTTTAGAAGTATTTTTCGAAATTATGTATCTCCACCAGCTTTACCCCTACTTAACTCAAGCGGAATAAATCACTTGCAAGGGCAATCTTCAACAGACTTCTACAGACCTGAGGTACTCCAAGCAAGCTTGATGCGGAGTGATTGAAATTGGAATGGGTCTATCATCTGCATTCAATTGCCAAAAGAGGTACGCTACAATGAATGTTGTTAGAGTGTGGAAACCAGTAGTCTAGCAAAAATATATTTTTCACATGGGGAAGGTGTGTGAGGAAAAGGTGACTTCAGTCATAATTTATGTACATTCTCGTGTGTTTGTATGCGTGCATGTAGGTATGCACATGCAGAACTGTGAAAATCACAGCATATCTACGAAGTGAATGATGATGTGCGCGGCAAGGTTTCAGAGGATTTTATCGGTAACCGTGAATTCGTCTGTCTGCCTGTCACTCAGACTAGCGCCTTCTGCAAAGTCACCGATAAACTAGGCGGTCACGAACCAGTCACAGTAGAAGGACAATCCACGGCTTTGAGATAAAAATACCTGGACTGTGCTGTGGGAGGGAAGCGATAAGCAGCTCCGATTGCCTTCCTGGCTACGCAACTGGCAATGTCTCCCAGATGAGCCATCAAGCAGTTAAAAAGTATACAGTACACACAACATAAACGAGATTATCGCCTTGGCTACCAGTTCTTGATTTAAAGTTTTTTTCGCTTCTGTATTCATATGACAGGCTTTGGGTTTCAGGGAGCAGGGTGCTTTCCTGAAAGCCAGAAAAATAAGAAAAGGTTGTTTTGCGATAGCGTTTATCAGTGTACTGCATCAATACTACTAGCATGCTATAAGACAAATGTACTGAATATGACTAAATATTCCTACTAGGTCTATAAAACAAGCCTACTGCATTTGAAGAACTCCCCAGGAAAACAGAATGTCTGACTTCATACCTATAAAGCTGCAAGGCTCACCTGGATGTCCCCCCACTGAACCCAGTCCTTGTAGCACACCTCCGTAGGCAACAGAATGCAGTTGATAGCCCTATTCCCATTTCAGTTATTCTGTAAAGAGCACCAAATTCGCTCTCTGTATTTTAGATCAGTGGGAATCTGCTGCAGATTGCACTTGCGAGTGTGTCATATTGTTGAGTTACCTAGACAAAAAGCTGGTGCAGATATATATTTCAAAAAGAACTACTTTTTCGAATTTGAAAATAACACCCTATAGTAATTCCGCCTATATTTGCTTGTTCATGGAGCTTTAACAAGAAAGTTTTTGTATATTTATAGTCCGACCACCAAGGCAAGGTTTTGATACTGAATACAGGGGTTTTCCAAAACAAAGTGACACTCAAAATTTTTTTCTTAGTGTATGTTGTATTATCAGTGCCTAAACTGCTTTTATATTTGAAGCATGTTGACAGGCCACCAGCACATGTTTTATTTGTGTCCATGGAACTTACCCCGCTACCAGAAAAGAATGCCAATTGTGGCAACTATATTCAATATTGCTCGTTCGAGAAGCCCTACGAAATTGATACACATAAGTAAGACATTATTTCAAATTTAGGTAACTCAATTTCCCTGTCAGAAGTATATTTTATGAGTGCATTTCAAGAACGTCTTTTGAAAAAAAATTGTTGTTTGACAACTTTTACCTTATACTTGGTGCCAAACAAGAGGCTCTTATAAGTGGGGGGAAAATTTTAGGCAACAGAAATAAATGACTGGAACGAGTTTCGCACTTCGAGAATTGTGTAGAAGTTTTATCAGCCATATTCATGATGGTCGGAAACACGTTGGGTGATTTGGAATGGAATGACTAATTAGAGATAACATCAACAGATCATTCAAAAAATGTGTCAAATATTCTTAAAAATAATAGAAAACAGGTATTTCTGGCTACATGTGGCAATTCCTTGCTGTGGCAGAATGCATCTTCAGAACGGTACAAACATGAAATATGGCAGTAACTATAGAATTTAACACAATTATCTATTTATTTAGTGGTAATAGCCGGTCGCGTAAAAAAGGCGTATTGAACCCCTTCCTACATAAAGTCCATTGCCAGTATAAAGTTTAGGAAAAGCGGCACTGGTACTTATCGCTGAGCAATGCATTCTTCTCATTTTAGCTGGCGAAACCAAAAAACCGACGCACCAAACAGTGCATCTACCTTTCACTTTGACGATGCTCTCCAAGGCGACACTGTTTTTGTTTCATTGGGGGAGAGCATTTAGTGAGCGTCAATAAGCGGGCACAAAGCAAAGCGTCTAAATTGATGGTAGATAATGGCTAGAGAAACAGCGTCGTCATTGAAGACCTTGTCGAAATTAATGCTTGATGTGCTGTCTGTTGCCTCGGTTTTCGTTTCGAACGCTAAATTAGGCAGATTTCAACACTCAACGGTGATTATCAGGGGCTCCTTTTCCAAAATTTCAAAGTGGCTATAGACTTCTCGTAGAAAGGACTTGAATATGCCGATTTGGCTCGACCAGCTCCTATCACAGGTAAAAGAGGTAATTGTCTAATTGATATAATTACTGTCGCAACTAACGCTTGTGCCTATCTGCAGATTCCTTTTGTGACACGAAAGGCAGTGCTGCAACTTGCACACAAGTACTCCATTTCTCCAATATTTAAAAAAATATTAGCAGAAACAACCTGTATTTCATGCGCATGCAGACAATGCGAGGTAAAAAGAAACGATGAAGAACGAGCAAGAAGAAATAATGATCTCATAAGGAGACAGTCCCATAGCCGGAAAAGTTTCTTGAAAGGTGGGGGGATCACATGTTGATTGCGATAAAAAATGGCTTTCTTCATTACTTCTGCTCAGTAGGACAACCCACAACATAATGGGAACACAGAGGGGGGGGGGGACAAACTCCTGGGCCTCCTTCTGGCTACAGGCTTCTACTGAGCACACTGCCTTGGAGTACAGCAGATGTCACACAAGCAGAAGTAAGGTTGTCATTACTACCAGATGTAAACAGAGATCTGCACAAAAGAAAGTCTTTAACTCAAGTGACCACATTCAGAGGAATGTTTTGCTGTGTTAATAAAATATGTAGTGAGAAACCCTATCAAGAGCTGCAGAAAAATATGGAAGGAATGCGTCAGCCTGAGAACTCATGTCGAGTAACAAATGTATAAAGTCAAAAAGGCCAGCAAGTCTAGTGTCACATGAAAGGCTTATGAAGCCGCATTCTTATTTGAAAATGATGTTACGAACTTCTAGCTAGAGGCCTTGCCCTGCAAGAGTGTTGCTGCTACTCATCACAGAATAAACTTCTTAATCGTTATAGAAGTTAGCAATGATGGCTTTGATCTTACTAGTTGAAAAGTAGCCTAAGCATGCACTCTCAAATTCAAAATATAGTTGCTGACTTTTTATACAAATTCCTTCAAGGCACTGCCCCTCATCTTACTGAAGTAATGTAAAAATACGAACGAAAATTTCGATTCCCTAGTAAGTACTGTTTTGACATTTGTGCTCCAGCTGACTAATTTGGCATGCTGTTAAACACAGTAACAATGTCCTAGCGATGTTTACAATACTCTTACTAGGTTGCCAGCACTGAATCTTAGCTCGAGGTGGCAAGTGTAAAATTCAATGCAGAAATTCCAACTGCGGGTCTTGAAGGTCACCTTTTGAAGGCTATGTTTTGAATGTGCGATGTCGAAAGCAAATTTTCAACAGGATAATGACAACTATGTAAACATCATCTACATGGTACAGGTTTGTTTCACACTAACGTAGAAAAGCATTACAATGAGTATGAAATATTGACTTTAGTACTATGTAGCTTCATGTTTCATATCAGTGGAGTGAAGATGGAGAGGAAATACTGCTTAAAGATTTCGGCCTTTGCAATGTCGTCAAATACAGTGTCATCACCCATTACCACGGATGGAACAGCTACCTTGTCCTCACCATTTTGTTTTATATGCTTCCATGATTCTTTGGGATTTCGCTGTAATGTAAAGTACAAAGTAGTAAGCATCTTTTGCCATACGAATAGTGACCTTAGCCTCGGATGTAATATTCTCCAATTTTTGATGGTCTCTAGTGGGGGTATCTTTAAAAAAATCCGATAGCATCTCTGCCTCTTCTGTGTTAGTCTGTACAGGGATTTGGTAAACCAGGGTTAGCTCTCGGCACGCCTTGGGGTTAATGTCCTTGATAGAACGAACTTATGTTTTAGTTCCACCAATTTTCGCCTCAATCATGTCTACAACTTAGCTATTGTTTCAGCCTCAGCTAGTGTCTAAAAAACTGCCAGGTAGGAATCAAGGACCTCGTTAATCTGAGCAACATTAGTAGTCACATAATTGAATATTCACCTATTAGGGCCAGTTACGGTTTCACGAAGCTTCACTTCCCTTTATTTTTTTAAAGTCTCTCTTCAGAGGTATTATATAAAGAGTGGTGTTTATTAAAACTGTACAATAATGTTTTGATGGCTTCGAAAATTATAGATGGGTTATTCATTGCAGAAATGGCGTGAGGAAGGCCGCTCCCGCCTTTTGCTGCTCTTACACAAAAAGAGGCTTTGAATGTTGTGGTTCAGCTATGAGGTAGTGACACTTGAAGCGGATAACCAGTGCGATGAAATATTTGTGGAGAGGGTATTATGTCGGGTGCATTATTCAGAGAAATTAAATAAAATTAACACATGAAAAAGAGAGATGGCAGCAATGTGTCGGCGAGAAGCAAGTGTTTCCAATCCTGACTCTGCCTTAAAAGATGAGATGCTGATGTCAAAAAAATATGCAGAGTGAAGGAACTTGGAAGGCCATATTTGAATTGATTCAAGCTCATTTATGACCTATATTTGGAGTGGGGGGAGGGGCTCTAGGTGAAAGTTGCGCATTCAATCTTTGATCTGACTAATGATTTACAAGCAAGCATTTTAACATGTGGTAGAGTATGACGTGGGTGGCGTCTAAGAAATCCTAGTTATTTATTAGCAGCTGAAAAGAGGTTAGTGGTGTGATGACGCCAAGACAGGTGTTAAGACAAGGTGACACCGAGTTATTTAGAGGACTGAACTGATTCTAATAGAATGTTAGCGATTGAATAGATGAACATTGAACAGATGAATAGATGAACATTGATAGATGATGATTGATAGATTGATAGATGAACATTGAACAGATGAATAGATGAGTGGGCACGTCGGCTGCTCCCCAGCAAACATGAACCCCTTCCTGTATTTCATGCAGATTGTTCTCGTCGGCTCGACTGGACTGAGCAGCGCATCTGTAGATGGGAAAACGCACGGCACTGCATCGACAGACTTAACTGGAGGCGCCTGCGCAGATGGGTTTCTTTGTTGCTTCGACGGCCACTGTTACTTCGACGGCCACATTGACCAGATCTACCCACCCCCCAGTTCGACGTCATCAGTGCGGCCGACTATAAGAGACGGACCGAGCTGCAATTTCTTCAGTGGGCACGTCGGCTGCTCCCCAGCAAACATGAACCCCTTCCTGTATTTCATGCAGATTGTTCTCGTCGGCTCGACTGGACTGAGCAGCGCATCTGTAGATGGGAAAACGCACGGCACTGCATCGACAGACTTAACTGGAGGCGCCTGCGCAGATGGGTTTCTTTGTTGCTTCGACGGCCACTGTTACTTCGACGGCCACATTGACCAGATCTACCCACCCCCCAGTTCGACGTCATCAGTGCGGCCGACTATAAGAGACGGACCGAGCTGCAATTTCTTCAGTGGGCACGTCGGCTGCTCCCCAGCAAACATGAACCCCTTCCTGTATTTCATGCAGGTTAGTAAAAATTACTCCATTGTCAAAACTAGCAACCGTTGTTTCATCCAGCTGACGTGCCCCACATGTCTGAATAAGTTGTACTTTTTTGTTCAAGATGTTGTATGCTCATTGCTGATAATGTGTGGTGATGTGGAATCGAACCCTGGGCCGAACACAGAGGAGCTTTTGCGCCAAATCCTTGATGGTCAAAAAACCATGCAAGCAAGGCTTGACACTATTGAATCCAAGGTCGAAAATTCGACAGCAGCATTTACAGAACTCACAAGCAAAATTTCCAGCCTTGAGGCAACTATCCAGACCATACAAACCAAACTGATCGACCTCGAAGACAGGAGCAGACGCAATAATCTTCTTGTGTTCGGTTTACCGGAACGTCCTGATGAAACATTCCAGTCACTAACAAATTCGGTGGTTTCTGAAATATTTGAAAACATGCTCGGTGTAAAGGTGTCAACAGTCGAAAGAATTCACCGAATAGGACAAAAGAGGCGAAACAAAAACAGACCGGTAGTGCTCCGGTTAATTGATCACCGTGAAAAAATTAATGTACTCAGAAACTGCTCTAAACTGAAGGGAAAAGATATCTCAGTTGCCGAAGACTTTTCACCAGAAACTAGGCAGACCAGGAAGTACTTATGGGAAAGCACTGCAAATATCAGGAAAAAGGGCGAGAAAGTGAAACTTGTACACGACAAAGTCATCATAAATGGAGATACATATGCTTGGGATGCTGCTGAGATGAAAAGAATTCCCGTTTTAGCAGCCAACAAAAAATCTAGGAAGAAACAGTGAACTCCTTCGGTCACTCAAAAATACTTCCGCATCATTAATCTGAACGCTCGCAGCATCGTAAACAAAGTTAGCGACTTGCAAAGTATTATAGTGGCGCATGAGCCGCATGTCGTAATAATATCTGAAACTTGGCTGCACTCAGGTATCTTAGACTTCGAGATAACACCACCAGGGTACAAAATATATAGGAAGGACCGAGATTCCCGAGGGGGCGGAGTCGCTCTGTTGTTTCAAGAGTCCATGCATGTTCAAAGATCCCCTGACATAGCAGACACCGAATGCGTCATTGCGAAAGTCTTTTTAAACGACTTCCATCTCGTAATCGCCGGTTTTTACCGCCCACCAAACTGTGACATATTTTTTGACAATTTGAATGAATTTTTGTGTACAGCTGGCACGCATTGTAAGAACATTTTGCTTGCTGGTGATTTCAACGCCCCGTCAGTTGACTGGTCAACTGATTTCCCTAATGCTCTTTGCGCAGCAGCAGAACCTTTAACCGATATCGTTCTTTTTCATGGGCTGACGCAACTAGTAAAACAACCGACTCGCGCACTTAACATATTAGATCTTTTCCTGGTAAACGACCACGTCCTCAAGCGCAATCCGAGAGTCGACATATTTGAGGGAATTTCAGATCACAGAATGGCATCTCTTACGTTAGAGTTAAACTTCCGATTAAAACCATCTAAAAGCCAACACTTAATTCCTGTGTACTCACATGCTAGCGACGTCGACATACTTGATGCTTTAGATAATGAGTTTTCCAAATTTGTATGTCTTTCGGAATCACATGACGGCTCTGTTCATAGCTTATGGTGCTTCTTTAAAAAACTTGTTCACAACTGTATCGACAATTTTGTGCCCAAAAAGCGAAAATATGTGTGTGAAACGAATCCGTGGATGACAAGAAACCTTGTGCGTCTTGGGCGAAAATTAAAAAAAGTGAGAAAGCAGCATACGGTACGACCATCAAAAGCAAACTCTGATAAGCTAACCAACCTGCGCCGACAGCTTAAAAACGGCATATTAAAAGCTAAAGATCACTATCAAAATGTATCACTGAAAAACTTTCTTGAGTCATCCCCGGATAAGTTCTGGAGATATCTATCGCCAAAGAAGACCCACGTGTCTGATATTTGTGTTGATGGTATCATGTTGACTGACAAACTCAGAATTGCAAATGCACTGAACGAGTACTTCTGCTCCGCGTTCACGAGTGATGATGGCAAGATACCACGCATATCTGTTCTAGACGCTACTCCGCCCATAAGCTCCCTCGACATAAACGAAGCGGGAGTACTGTCCTTGCTTCTTGGCATTGACGTGAAAAAATCGCCAGGCGTCGATGAAATACCTAATGCTTTCCTCCGGAGATATGCGGAATGGTGCGCCAAATATCTGTGCATTATTTTCAACAAATCACTTTCACGTGCAGAAATACCACACGACTGGAAGCATGCAAAGATTATTCCCATCCCTAAATCAGAAGACCGCTCACTGCTGTCCTCCTACCGCCCTATCTCTCTTCTTTGTACCTCATCGAAACTGATGGAGCACATTATATTTAAGCACATTTCAGTCTTCATTGAAAATAATGGCCTCTGCGACACACGTCAACACGGCTTCCGTCGCGGAATGTCAACCGTAACGCAACTACTGGAAACCGTACATGAAATTGCGGCAACACTGGACAGCCAAGGTCAAATTGACATAATATTTTTGGATTTTGAAAAGGCCTTTGACCGTGTATCCCATCAAAAGTTGCTATTAAAACTAAAACCCATTCTCAAAAACGACCAGCTACTTCAATGGACAGAGGCGTATCTGACAAACAGGCGGCAAACAGTCGTTGTCGACGACGCAAAGTCGGACTCATCTGATGTGCGGTCTGGAATACCACAGGGATCAGTCTTGGGTCCCCTGTTTTTTCTACTGTTCATTAATGACATAGTGCAACACATACCAGTTAAAATTCGGTTGTTTGCAGACGACTGCATACTCTACAATGAAATCCACAGCGAGGCAGATCAGGCTATCCTAAATTCATCTTTATCAGTTATAGCTACTTGGTGCTTAGAATGGCAAATGAGCATTAACCTCAGAAAAACAGTATCGATGACCATAACACGCAAACAGAAGTCATTACCTTTTGTGTACAGCATTAATGGCCATAACTTATCGTCTGTCACGCAATATAAATACCTCGGTTTAGTGATCACGTCGGACCTTAGGTGGAGTAACCATGTAGCTCACATTAAAAATAAGGCCATGAAGAAACTTGGATACCTGAGAAGAACCTTGGCTAAATCTACGAGCAATATAAAATTGTTGGCCTACAAGACATTCATAAGACCATTACTAGAATACGCTACTCCTGTCTGGGGCCCTTACACCCAATCAAACGTAAGCGAAATCGAAAACATACAGCGGAAAGCAGTCAGATTTATCTTTAATTCTTACCGTCGTCATACATCCGTCAGTGCTCTTTTACAGGACGCGAACCTCGAAACTCTAGAGGTACGACGCTATCGAGACAGGCTCAAGATGTTATACCTGATTTATCGACAACATGTCAAAATAGATAGGGAATTGTATATTAAACCGTGTAGTAGGCGCCCAACCCGTTCATCTCATTCGTTCAAACTAATCGAATACTCGTGCCGAACCAACATGTTCAAAAAATCGTTCTTCCCTCGTACAATCCATGAATGGAACGCATTGCCTGAAAATGTATTACAGAGCCCAACCATGTCGTCGTTTATGCACGCTCTCGCTCATCTATGACCGAGATGTTTCCTGTGGCGTCTGTCGCTTTCCAGATGGCGTGCGACATTGAAACAAAAATCATTACACCCTTCTTATCGTTGTCGAGCAGACTACTGCGTGAACATGCGCTCTTTTGCACATTCTTCTCTTTTTTTCCCCTTGTAGTTATTTTATTTGTCCTAAACTGAAACATTTTTTCACCCTGTGGTCCATGTATTTTCTTACCAGTATTTTCAACTGTATTATCGTGTGTGTTTTACTGGAACCTGTTGTTTCTTGTTTCACATACTGAAAAGATTGTTCAACACTGTTTTTAGTTTTATTCCACAGATTAGTTTGGAACCGTTCTCACAGATTGTTCATCATTTTCTTTTGTGTACAATCCACTCCTGCCTATGGCTTGTAAAGCAAGTTGGCAGTATTAAAATAAATAAAAAAAAAAAAAAACACAAGGGGGCTACGGCGGCAAGAAAAAGAGAAAACCTCAGATATATTAGGACTTAGTTTCATTATTCAATGATCACACCAGGTCTGTATGTTGTTGCGGTCATGCTGAAATATGTTTGGTCGGGAGCACTGGTTACTGATTGGTAAATAGCACAATAATTAGCAAACATTCAAAACTTACACGATACATTTATCGGTAGATTGGTAATATAAATGAGAAAAAGAAGAAGTCCTAGGACAGACCCCTGCGACACACCTGACCTTACAGGTAGCCGGTTAGAACAATGACTGTCGATAGCCCTACTGAAACGTTCCGTATGAAATCTTACGGAAAATATATGGACTCCGTAACGTTTCCTTATGCTACATACGGAAAAAATATGGAGTTTTATGGAAATATACGGAAGTTGTATGGCATTTACGGAAAACTTCTTATGGAGTATAAAAAAGAATAAGGAAATGGTATGGCGCATACGGAACGCTTTTTATGGAGTATACGGAAAGATAAGGAAAATGTATGGCATATATGGAAAGCTTTTTATGGAGTATATGGAAGGATAAGGAAAGATAAGAAAACTTATGGAGCATACGGAGAGTTCATGATTGAAGATATGGAAGGATAAGGAAAGTGTATGGAGTGTACAGAAGCTTGCATAAGGAAAATGCAGAATGTAAGGTCTTACGGAAATATACAGATTTTGTAAGGTGCTTACGAAAATGTGCAATAGTGTATGAAAGGCATGTGGATTGTTGCAAAAATGTGGAAACTCTACAGTTGTTGTCACATTTTCAGCAGGAAATCCGAGCTCTATAAAGTTATAAATGAATGCACAGTGACATATATAGTACAAAAGAATAACGCAGGCTAGTCTGTGTTGTCAGTCACCGCTGTTCGCCCTTTTCAAGAATGAATACAACTTCTGCAGATGACCAGGTGCTAAAGTCTGTCACACGGAAAATGTGTCATTCACAAGGAATGACAATAACTGTCATTTTACTTGCATGCTGTCACACGAAAACAAATCAAGCAAAAAAGCATAACTTCAAGGGCTCGTTTTTTGCTAGAAACAATAATAATGAGAACTAAATTCAATGTGAATGAACTTGTCAATATTAGTGAAATTGTTCTCATTAACATTGCCAAAGAGAAATGTCATTTTAAAATATCGACCATGAGCTTAGCTCTCCTGAGCACCAACAAAAGAAATGAAAATCTATGAAAACTAATTGCATGTAGCCTAAAAATAATTTTTATTGATAGTATGTGCTCCTACAATATAAATACAGCTATACACAACTTGCCACAGCTTCCCGACAGAAACGAGGTGGGGCAGAGGGAGTGGTCAGAAAAATAATTAAGTATGAGAGCACAACTGATATGTACAAACACATAATGGTGCTTATCATTGATGCACGGATGGTCGTGTGTAGAGCTGGGTCGTTTTGAGATTTTCAAAAGCATTGTTTCAGACCACCATGCAGATTACGCTTCAATTGTAGTGCTACATAAGACACAACTTATGGGCCAGCTTTAATGAATAAGAAGAATATAGGTTAAACAAATGCTTTAAAATATATCATATCATGGCCTCATGGACGCATACAAGCTATGTAAAGCGCAATAAAGTGAGGACGCATGAGCTTCTCCCGATGCTTCAGTTCTACATAGATGCTTCAACTCTGCTGCAAAGAAATTTAACCAATGTCTGTGTGTGCAACATTGTCCATTTTAAACTATCTATATGTATATATAAAATTCCTACTGCGAGTTAAGCTACGTAGCACTCCATAACTCTTCCTTTTATTAAGGGCAATTTTTCAAACAATCAACATTATTCATTTTCTGTCTCATGACTTCGTGCCCGCAATTCTTGGTTTGGCTCGATCACAATTGTGCAGCCCTTATTTTGGAGGAAACAAAAAACATCAACCAAAATTTCGGAACTGCTTCTCGGTGATATTGCCTTCCCTCAACTGCCACAGCTTGAGATGAGTCTTATAGCAAGTCTCGCGCATACCTAGGGCCTACCCTTGAAGAAACTGGTCCAGCTATGAAATGCCCAGTTTTTTCTCAAATAAATTTTTTGGTTTGAGTTTTCTCACTTCTCGAGTCCCTTCACAATCAAGAAGACCCAATGTTCCCCTTAGTCCTTAATTTTGTTATATTATGAAATAAATAAAAAAATTAATAATGAAAATAAAAATACTAATAACTGTTGCGCAAAAAACACAGTCCCACATACGTGCTTGAACGCAATATTGCTTTTATTTTGTTTTAGAATCTAAGGCATTAAAAAAATAGCAGTACCATAAAAATGTTGAAAAAAAACGAAAAAAAAATTAGACTTGGCGGGACTCGAACCTGCGCCACTCAGTTGTACTCGCGCACGTGAACTGAGTGCGTTAGCTTGCTAAGCTATTCGCGCTTAGAAATGTAGTGAGTTTAAGTTATGTATATAAATTTGCTTTTTACACGCTATGTGTTGGCATATTTATGTATGATATGCGATCGTGTCTATTGTTGTGTGCATATGTTTTGGGATTGTATATACGTAACATGCTTTTCGCATGTCTTTCAACTATAGATTGCTGCCCCGCGGTGGATGAAAACAAGTATTTTTACACACACACACACACACACACACAAGCTTGAGCAGTTGAAGGTTGTTTCCCGGGGCTCTCTTGCGATTGAGTCGGCCACCACAGGGAATTAGAGTGATACGCCATTAATCCCTGCATCTAGCTGTATTCCACTTAGTAGCTCTATCGCTTGATGACAAATCGAGCGCGGGGCGCGACGCTATTGCGCACGACCATGCCTCGCGTAGTGGCGACATCAGCTGATTGCGCCGGCCGGCTTGCTTCGATTTGCTTCAGAGCAAAGAAATGTCATACCTTGAAAGATTGCGTACTGCACTATGTCAAAATGTTACTGCTTTGTAGCCATCCTATGATTCATTGAGAATTGATAACTCTGATATCACTACTGTAGAGCTTTGCGTCGGCGACACGCACCGAACGTGAAACCGCACTACGTCTGTCGTAGAAGCAGTAGAAAGCTGTCGTCTGCTAGAACAAAAACAAAACAAAGGCCTGGAAAAATATCATAAGTTGTAATTTGTTTTTGGAATAACCTTTTATCACTTTTAAAGTTATTTCGCCAGATAACATACATTTTCTTTTAGTTTATAGCAGCGACAGATGTTTTTTTTTTATTTTCCTCACACAGATATCCAAGTCAAATCCATTCACAGCTAAAGCCACATATTGTTTGTCTTCTTTGTTTTCGTGGGCATGCCGTTTGGGTGCGTCTATGTGTTCGCGCTGCTACACATGAGAGCACTAAATGTTAAATTTACGCAAGGAAGCGCCGTTCCTCGTTCGTGTGATGTGCTAAGATTGCACCCTATTCCCGCGGTTGTTCGAGTGCGGATCAAATGCGAGTCGTCCAAGGAATCGGCGGGTTGGGCGGGCGCTCGAAGGACTCCGAGATGACGGCTGACGCCTGTGGTCGCTTCCCTCAGGACAGTGTGAAGTAAACTAAAGGTAAGGGGGACACTTTTTTATGTAGACCGAGTATGCCACTCAGTGCAAGTGTGTGTTGCTGCACTCGAACGAGGCGTCGTGAAACGGCAACCTTACGCGCCTTTGCGAGTGCGGTTGCCAATTCGCTTTGGCAATGCTAACGCCAGCAGAGCCATGGCGCATCGGCGCGGCCTTACTGGAACTAATTCGAGACAACTGCGGCAACATGCATGTGTATGGTGATCGATTATTTTCATATGTGCAATGTAGTGAGAAAGACGCACATGGCGCTTGCTACGTTGTTGATTAATCGAAGCCTGCAGTGCCATTTGATGCTAAGCAGCATTTTGTTTACGTTCGAGGGCGATACAATTTGTAACTTGGCTCGATTCACCTAGCCAACCGCATAAGTGGGTTGATTAGCATACGTTCACGGTAGAGCGTTATTATGCCCCTAAACAGTGGCGTGTGCTTGTTAAAAGATGTAATGTGTGTGCCTAGTGTTGAGAGAGAGGGGTGTTCGTGCAATCTGCATGTGTACCTGCAAGACGCCTTTGCTTGTAACTAATAATGTACCGGCCAGCACCTACATTGTACGCCTGACTTTGAAGAAAACTTGCATGCACAATGTGAGATTTTGTAATCTGCCAGAGTTGCTTTTCATAAAATAATACACTGCCAGCATGTTCAAAATATGTTTCGCTGCTGTGTGGCAGGGGTGCGGTTATCACGCTGTTGGGTAGTTGCTGATGCAAGCACTTATAGTTTTGATGCGTTAATATTTCTCATCTAACTCATCAGGTGTTTGGCTGTTTCAGCACAAACAAGGCAAAGAGAGAAAGAAGACGGGTAATGACAAGACCAGTGCCGACTTTTGTTTGCAGGAGAATACCCATGTTGGTGTATTTATTGTGACAGCCTTTCTGTGTTGCTTTTTTTGCCCAATTTATGCAACAACACAGTTGTCAGCAATATGAGAGAGAACACTGAAATTTGCTTTACAGATCATGGAGACTAAATGCCTAGTAACTCACAGCACAAAGTAACAACAAAAGACATCAGTATGATCAATGTGGATGAGTACAGTCTTGCATCTAAAAAATATATTGTGCAAAATGTTGCCTAAGTAAGAAACCTCTCTGTTTGCAAATAGTGTGACGTCACTTCGAGCACCGTGCCAGCCATTCCGTCCCTCTGTGCAAGGGCTGGTTGGCAAGGAAGTTGTTTGTGATATTCCTCATAGACCACTGAGATGTATGCAATTCTAAACCTGTAGCCTAATATATAGGTAATCTTTTGTGCAGTTACATCGCTGCATCGGACACCTACAACTTATTTGCATATTTACATTGCTCCCTTAGGACCTAACAAACAAACTTGTTGTTTGCATTGTCACTTCATGAATATCGAGCGGTAAAGGTACTGAGTATATGTGAAACAAGAATCTCTGCTTAATACGTGAAGACATATGAGGCCTTTGATAAAACGAGTTATACCTTTATTGAGCTTGCGTACTCGTCGGGGCAATTCATACATGCAGCTTCAGTAAATGGTATCTTCCAGCCCGGTGACCTTGCAATTTTTTCCGGCACACAGCGCAAACACCGAGATGTACCCACTCGCAGATGGTCGCGTCAAGTGCATATTTACCTTGACTAAAATGTCGAATCAAGTTTTTTCATCGACCGGTCCCTGCCATGAGTGCTAACGTCTTCGCAAACAAGACACATTGTTATTGACACTGCACACACCACACACAGTATTCTCAGTTGAACCGATATTCTCAATACCTTTCAATACACACTACATGCCGCAATCAACAGTGCACATTTTTGAAGACTATGCTGCTGTTGCTCGCACAGGCCACCACGTGTGTTCACTTCAAGATAAACAGACAGCGTGGCAAATATTTTACCACACAGTTTACCACACAGCTGGATGTTTGCTGACACATACTATAGCTAATGTCGACATTGTAACGTGAAGTGTAAGCTTTGAAAAATTAAAACTTGCCCCAAACACCACACGACTGTACCGGGCTGAGCCACCAGCGGGAGTGTTTTTCCATCCACACCTTTTTCATGTGCCAGTGACATCATGCTGTGACGTACCTCGGTAGGGGCCTATCGCTGCATACTTTATGTGAATGAGGGTCCTGTTAGTGAAAGCAGGCATTGTTGATTTCGTAACTTGTTCATGCCCAACTGGACCTTCATTTGCACAAGTTGTCTGACTGATATTCAGGCGAACTTTTGTGTAATAATGTATACAGTTGGCAGTCTGTGCTTGCCCCATACTGTTGTTACTGGTGTTTCTTGTTGTTACTTTGCACTGCTCATTACTGCTCAACTACAGAAACTAGCCTATCTTGCTGCTGTTTCGGACAAGATGCAGCTGGCAAGTGCGATAGTGTTCATAACTCTAAATTCTCGAGCAAAAATTATCGTTTCATATTCAGTTAGTTGCATTCATGTAAGCACATTACAAGAAATCATTGATTAAACATGAATCCGAGTTCCTTTACATAATGCTCACAACTTTTACATGAAATTGAATGGTGTTTATAAAAAACATGGGTTTTAGCTAAACTTCATGCTCTTTTCTCGAACAGCTGACAAAACCCTATTGCATGCTTACTCTCCATGAATTGGACTGTGTTCGAAGTACATTGCAATTCTTCACCGGACTGCCAGTACACTTCACATTGGGGGAACATTTATTAACCATGGATTGATTAAGAACGGAAAGAAAGAAACGGCAGGCTGGGATACTTGATATTGGCATCCGTTTTGCTACCCAGCGCATTATCATGCAAACTTCCTATAGAGTGGTTATGCGTCTTGCATGTGTGTCTGTAAAGCAAGAACTTTGGGTAGAACTATATTTATCTTACAAATGGTTGCAGGACTGTGGAGGCTGTAGGGCTGCCTAGGAATGGTGGAATCTCTGGACACGTGTTCAACCTTGCTGCATAAGCTCGATCCTTGGTGTTTTCACGGCATCTTTACAGATGTGTTGGAGAGTAAAGCAAGCAGGTTTCAACAACGGCATCTTTACAGATGTGTTGGGTGAGTAAAGCAAGCAGGTTTCAACACAAGGAAAAGTATAATATGGCAGCACCTCTTGTGCGTGCCTTACATCCCAAGTATATCAAATATTTATCTTGCCTTGTGGCCTGTAATTTTTAAAGAGACACTTCTTTTTGCTTTATATTTGAGTCTTGATGCTTCGACAGCAATGTATTTGTGTTTGACAGCAAGTGTTCTTGAACAAATAACTGATCTCAATAATGACAAAGCACCCTTCATACTTAATCCTTAGCATAAGCTAGCACATATCTGTAGCAGATTGAATTATTCATTTTTTGCTGGGATGATAATGGGCAAGTAGCAAAGGCAAGTTCAGATTGAAGTGGTCGGTGACGTCTGTTTAGGCTCTGCCATATTGCTTTGCAACCAGAGTTACTTGTGGCCACATATACAATGAAGCCACATGACGTGCATTCTAAATGAGATTACCATATCACATTTCCCTGCATCTTAGTATGTGCCAAACAAATGCAGATATCATTAGCTTGCCACTATAAAGGGATCCTAAACCAACACAAGGTTGAAATTTAGTCGTGGTGTTGCAGCTGTGTATGACTCTACAGTGGATGCATAGCCGTGATAATTTGTCTATATGTTGTCGCAATAGTCATGTTACACACATTGTACGATACAAAAGAGGTCCTCGCTTATTTCGCTTTTTTTCGCTATGCTTCTTGTCTCTTCTTACCATGTGTTCCTCCTCACTGTACAAGGAGCAAGAGCAGTGGGCACACAAACACGTATTTAGAAAAAAATGTTGTAAGGTGAGCACTGAGGAGCTGAACACTTCCAAAAGGCTCAAAGAGGTAAAGGTATTGTTTCTAGCTACTTTTTGGGCACCCATAGCTAGTTGTGCTGCTGCAGTTAAAAAATAAGTTAAATGTTAAAAATTAATTACAGATGGTTTGGCACACATAATTGCAGTTACATACAGAACTAGGTTTCAACGCGTAAGCAAAATCTGTTCACTCCAAATCAATACTAATGATATCTGAAATTCAGGAAATATTAAAAAAAAATTTATATTGACGATGTATTCCTTGTTTTTTAGTGTTCCTGCTTATTATTCTAACGTTTTTTTGTTATCTTTTGTTTTTTTCATCTTTAAGTTTTTTATGCTGTGTTTATTTGCTGAAAATGTATTTCAGTGTTGCTTGATGATTACCTTTTTTTTTTCGTGGGAGGTCCCGCCTGCGGTTCTTACCTTGGGACCTCCCAGTGAATCTGTACCCATGCACTTAAAAAAAAAGCTCAGGATAAGGCTAAGTGGTTGCCCCTTGAACGTGAAGAAGATACCCTTCTTCTAAAAGGTCAATAGACAGTCTAGTAGTCTCGATATTACATGCACTATAAAATATTCTGGTGTGGTGCTTTTCATGCATGTTATAATGAGAGGGGTTTTTAATAGAACTGTTGTCACTTTGCCCTGCATTGCTGAAATTTTTCACATAGTTATAATACATGAATCACTTTATGCCTTTGGTTTTATGCAACTGGTTTGCTTACCCAGTCGGTTTAACTTGATTTGGATAAAATCATAAATGCTCTACAATTTTTTTTTACTATACAGCAGGTTTATTTTTAAAATACGCGACCATTGATGTGAACGCAGTTAGCGGCGTGCTTGATTAATCCTTCACTATCACCACTCTAACTACACCATCTACAGTGCATAGTGCAACAAAAGTAATGGTATTTAACATTACTGGCAGCATACGCTTTTATGTCTCAAAATAGGTTAAAAAGCCGTGTGAAAATGTGTGTACGTTTTTTTTCGCTTCAACTAAATATTCTGGTCTACTCAAAGTAGCTTCCGCTCTTTTAAGGTCCTCAAACTTTTAGGTGTTCAAAAGAAGTATCAATGCCATATACTTTCTTTGTCAGCCTACTCACCACTCTAATGATGATAATTACCCGACAACATTACCCAGTAAAATAAAGGGATGTTATAAAAATTAATTTCAATTCAATTGTCAAAAAACGTTGCCAAGTTACGTTTTTGTTCACTTTTCTTTTCACAATTTCGTTGAAGTTACTTTTGATAACTTCCCCTATAGTTTGTTTGGCATCATTTTCTACTAGTTCTCATTATAGTGTGTTCAACAAAGACAACAAACCCTTAAATTTATAGTTCTCTCCTTTACTCATGAATCTGAAACAGTGAATCTCAGTAATCTTAGCGGTGCGTGACTTTTTTTTTTGATCAGTTGTGCATGTGTTCAAGTACATGCATTTAGGTGGGAGGGCAAACTATTGCCTCCTCCTGTGACTAGCAGATTTTCTGAGAACTGACAGATGCATAATGCTGCCAAAGAAGTATAGGGATATTGGAAGTAATCGTAACGTAATTTCAATCCTAATGTAATTGCCAGTAGGCAAATAAAAGGTGTCCCACACTCGCCATAATGGTAACAGGCAGCGCTGACTGACTCTTCCATGTATAAATGCACATATATACCGTACAAAATGGAAGAGGGATAGCCGCCATGGTAGCTCAGTTGATAGAGCATCGGACATGTTATTCGAAATTCGCAGGCTCGGTCCCTGTACAGGGCAGGTTATCTTTTTTTTCTTCTACTTTTCTTTCTTCACAATTACAACACTTCTATTCTTCTTGAAGATTTTCTGGTGTAAAAAAGGTACCTTATAATCTGAAGAGGCAAACGGAATGTGCCAGTGTACGAGTTAGCTCTTGTAGTGGTTACAAGTAAGATATGTTTTCAAGAATAAATCATTCTGCCACTTGCCTAAAGAATGGCTATAGCACACGGCACTGGATGCACTTTGTTATTTTTGAATCAAGCTATCTTGTATTCTATCTTTATAAATTACATGGGATACACATGATGGTATCACAAACTTTAATGCCACAAAGATTATGCAGCGAACAATGTTATAAATGCGAAATTGCATAAGGATAAGGTGAAGACTGCACCCTCAACGAGGATGTACAGGGAGCACAGGGTGCAGGCGTCATTCCTTCTGCCCGTGCTTTTCAAGTGCGAGCTGTTTTCACCTCGTTCTGACCAACTAACTAGATTGAGATGTGTTGTTATAGTGCAAGAGGATGCTCACGGGAAACTAGGTTTGTCTCAAACTCTGTGTGTGTCTTTCAACCTATATGGTGCCCGATTGAAGAGTTCATGCAGACCAGATCTAAACAAAATAAAATGGACCATGTAAATAAACAGGATCGTGTAAATAGTCGTTTTCGTGTGCAACTGTAGTTGTGGTTGTGCTGAATGACCTTTCTTTATATACACTACATAACAAACTTGCTCCTTTAGAGTCGAGTGCACCTTCGGATCGATTGTATATGTTTGCATATGCGAGGCCTTAAGTTTTATAAGAAATTCTTCAGTGTGCCACGAGGAAATGTGGGTTCAGCGAAATTTTGCATATCATTATATAAAACTCTTAAAGCCTCGTCTACAACTTTGTGCAGGTTGACCTTGAGCAGAAAACGAGGAGCGGCAGCAGCCCCCAGAAAAGAGCAAGAACCCTCCAAGCTCCCGAAGCTCTCTTCGACAGGAACAGCAAGGTCACTGTGTGGCATTGAAAACCATTGCAAGGAGTGCCTTATTAGTACACTGTGCTGCTCTTTCATCGCAGAAGCGAAGTTGACCACTCCAGAGGAACTTCACGCTGTGTATTGTGAGTGCTTCAGTGGTTTTGTTTTTGTCCAGCCAGCAGTTAAAAAATCATGTTTTCAGGCTACAGTATAAAAAGCCTGGAAGCAAGCTATCAATAATTTTTAACAGAGTTGCTTAATCTGATACATGATACATCACTAAACTTTCGTGCGTATTCATCAATGTAAGCTCCTCTTAGTGTTATCCAAAATGAAGATGTGAGTCGACAGATGGAAACATCTAGTGGGGTAATCAGGGTGAACAGTAGAAGTGCTTCAGATAGGCTGGCCGATGTTGCGATAGGAGGACCTATTTTTTAGAAGTCACCTTGTCATCCTTGGCGTGTTAGTTTAAATGGGGTCAGTAATGACATCATCTTTTGGTGTAGGCGTCTGTGCCTGTTGGAAATGTTTGTCTGAAAAAAAAACCTATAACGCAGAAGAGTGCAGCCCTTGCTTCTTTTCAAGTTAGGTTGCACTGATACAATGTGTTCTCCTGTCGGAGGTTGGGGGTAAGGGAAGCAAAAAAAAGATAAATGATAGAAAAGAAGAAAAAAGAAGAAAGAAAAGGGGAATGCAAAGTAAAAGTAGTGCTACACTGCTCCTACTTTGCATCCCCCCTTTTCTTCTTTTTTTCCCTCATTTTCTTTTTTCCCCTTTTTTGTTACATTTGCATTGTCCCATCTAGTGCATGAATCAATGACACATGGCTTTGCTATAGCAAAGATGCCTATGTGGTGTTGGATTGAACAGTGCATTGTACTTCATTCAGTTAATTACAGACTGATCAGTCTTGCAATAAGTGCTTCCTGTCTATCACCACACATGTTCAAATGAAAAGTTTGTGCTTGGCTCTTAGTATGCTGGTATATAGCTTGTGTCTTGGACTACTCAAAATGAATGTTACTTTGCTGCTGTTTATAATAATGAATTTATCCAACATGAAAATATCTTGCCTTGTGAACTTTGTCGGACCTGCCTTTCTTTTTCTTTCCTATGCAGGCATTGTATGTGAGGGAGGCAGTAACAAAGAGGTGATAGCTTGAGCTTCGGAAGAATAAATGCTGGCAGTGAGGCAATTACGCATCAAACATCCCAGCCATTTTGCCAACCGTCCTAAATGTGTTTTGAAAAGAAATATTGTGCTCATTTACTGTATTTTTCTGAAAACAGCAAAATGCTAAAATATATTGCAGAGAACAAAATATTAGGCCACGTTGGTGCCTTCTGGACTTCCCAGGATGTCGTCTGAGTGTTGTTTGTAAAAAGTAGAAAGTGTTTCAAAAATACTGCCTCTTCAACACCAAATTCGGTCTAGCTATTAAGTAAAGGTGATTGTGTGTAGTGCATGAAGCTTAGTAATATTAGTGCAATTTTTTCGCCACATCAAAAGCAAGGAAGCAGTTCTCTTTATATGGCAAGTTATATGATTACACTTTGTCTTAAAGTAGAAATGAATTTTTGAAGTTTTCTTATGATGGCTGTTTTCTGCATTGGATATACGACAGCTTCCGTTCCGAAGTTCCCCATGGCCCTTAATAGGAGACTTCAAAAATCATTTTCCTCATTTAAACAAAAATTGTAATGATAACACTTGCCATGTAACAAGAACTGTTTATTTGCTTTCAACTTACACATAAAAGTAATTTTCAATTAGACAAACACACCGCTCAAATTGCATCTCAATGTGGACAAAAACGATTATATAGTGATATTTGTAATCTGGACCTAACATTATTTTTTTTTCGTGAAATATAACTTCTGTGCAGTGAGTATTTGTGGATCAAATATTCATACAAAATGCAGTATTGCCATACAAGAATTGCAAACGATAAACAGTTTGGCTGAATTCTTCAAAGCCTGTGTAGCGGAAAAATTGCACTAATGTTACTCGGCTTCAAATACTTTAGGAAGCACCTTTACTTAATATGTAGATCAAATTTGATATGGCAAGAAAAAGCGGTACTTTGAAATTTTTCTCAGAAATAACACCCACACGACATTCTGCGAAATTCGGAAGGTACCCACGTGACCACTACTTTTTTCTCTTCAAAACATTTCTGCAAATAACTATTTTCAGAAGAGTAAATTACCATCATTTTTTAAACTATACATCTGTCATGGTAGCCAGGCAGAATTGTTTGTATGTTTGGTGTAGAATAGCCCAGTGCAAAAAACAACAAATGTCTGAGCATCCTTTGACGCTCGGGCAATTTCGAAAGCATTTGTTTGTTAGCAGCAATTCAGTTAAGCCCTTGTCTTTATGCTTAGGCCCAGAAACAAAACACAAGTAACCAAAGTAGTCCTAAGAGTCATGCAGTCTCGCTGTTCCAAGGCTTGTGGAGCCTAATTTAGTCCAAGCTTCACCATTTTTTAAAAATTCAGATTCAACCAACAGGTTTTGGAGGCACAGTGCACTTTCAGCTAACTTGATTCACACCAGTTACTTAGATAAAAAGTGGAAAGTAGAGGTAAAAACACCATTTTAAAGGCATTGTAGGTAATAACAAAAAGGACTGCTTTCTTTTTTTGTGTGGTGCTTTGCCTGAACGCTGTGCTTTTTGTGGTATAGTTCATTGTCTAGTGAACATAGGCCTTAAAAACTAACATTAGCCATGTTGAGGTCGATTTCTTGGTTATAGTCATAGTAGCCATATTAAAAATTATGACTTCAAACTTGATTGTTCTTTTGAAGATTTTTTCCTTGCATAATGATATTTGGGAGTCTTAGTCAATTTTGTTATAAGAAAACATGATGTCATAATAGGGTCACTTTTTGTTGAGTCGTTCAGTTCTACCTTAATAGAGCATTTTTTTTCAATATCGGTATTTAAAATGGAATGAGCATGCTGTATGTAGTAAGGTGTAAGCACTTACAGATAGCACATGCACCCAACTTCTCTGTTGGCAGTTCGTTTCTGTTATTCTTGTTTTATATGTGGGGTTTCACGTCCGAAAACCACTATATGATTATGAGAGACGCCGTAGTGGAGGGCACTGGAAACTTCAACCACTTGGGGTTATTCAACGTACACCCAAATCTGAGCACGCGTGCCTACAGCATTTCTGCCTCCATCGGAAATGGAGCCGGGGTTTGATACAGCGACATGCGGGTCAGCAGCAGAATTTCTGTTACTCTTGCTCCCCTATATGTGTGCAGTTCGGTTATAGTTATCTGGCTTGCACAGATTTTTAATGGCACCTGCCTGGTCCTGCTTGCTTTCATGGTGATTTTAACCTTCATAAGCTGCATAGGTTTAACTCTCAAAATTGTTCAAGATGCCAATTTTGTGCACAAACTGTATAGTATAAAAGGCAGCAGATGTACATGCACACACTATTAAATGTACATTGAGAGCTTTCACTTGCAGTTCCTAAAGTTTTACTGTACAGGAAGCATTTAAATCATAATTTCATAAGGACATTATAATTGATTATCTCTACAATTGAAAATCGTGACAACCTAGTTATTTTCACTGTGATAAGCATGCTGTTTTTTGATGTGGCAGAACTAATTTTTACACTCATTCCTTTTATTATTCACATATGCATAACATGAAGGATTGTGTGCCTTACATTTTCAGTTTCATTCTGTGTGTTATATTTCTTGTGCGTGTGAACAATTGTGCTAACATGTGTCTCTGACATTATTTGTGCCAATTATTTTCATTTCCAGGTGCCTATGAAGGACACATAAGTTCTATGGCAGTGACCTTCGAAATTTACAGTGGTGCCGGAGCCTCAAGCAGCATTTCGCCGATCTCCACAAGGCATTCATGAGATAAACACAGCGCCACACTTTCACAGTGCTATGATTATTATTTATGTTTAAACATTTCGTTCTAAAATTGCTGTGACATTGTGTTTTGTGCCACCATCCTGTGGCTTAGGTGGAGCTCGTGAAATTACGGTGCAGTCACCTCATTTGTGTACGATCAACACTGCAATTCCACTATTCACAGCTGGAGCATACAGACAAATAAAAAAATATATTGATTGTAGCAGGCCTGATGTGTATATTAATGCTTCTCTATTGATAATAATAACTTTATAAGTTCTTCAAGTCTTGCATAAAACACTTCATTAATGTGTTGCAATGTAACCACCATTTAGGATCGGTAGCATGGTAATTTAGTAGTTTTGTAATGTATTTTATTTAAAAGGTATTTTTGCTTCCGCATCACGACAATTAGAAAGATGCCGATGATTCAATCCCTCATCATGCACATTTAAGAAATATTGTGATTTGTACACAGTATTGCATGTACTCAAGATGTGGATGTCTATTCAGTTTACACATTATATTGCTTTGCGCTAGATTCAGACGTGACATGCACACATTTCAGTAATTTCCGCATGATACGTCTTTCCATAAGATGCGGAGTCCGCATCATACGTCTTATGCGGAGTCCGCATCATACGTCTTATGCGGAGTCCGCATCATACGTCTTCCATATTCCAATAATTCCGTACTTGAGGTCTCCGCATCTTACGGAACGTTTCAGTAGGTAGGGACAAACTGAGAGTGCTCAGTTAGGAAAGATGTGATCCGTGCAAGTGCGTTGGGGTCTTGATTTACAGATATAATTTCACAATGAGGTGTTTGTGAGGGACAGTATCAAATGCGTTAGCGAAACCTAGGAAAATGGCAGCAGTCTGAATGGTACAGTCACGGTAAGAATGTACGTCTTGAAGGAAAATGGCCAGCTGTGTTTCGGAAGAATGACACTTTCAGAATCCGCGTTGACATAAATGAAAACAGTGTAATGAATCTAAGAATTTGATAATATGGGAGCGTATGACATGTTCCTTGTTTTTACAGGAAACACTAGTTAAAGATATGGGACGGTAATTTAGTGGCGAGTTTCTGCTACCTTATTTGAAGACTGGAACAACGTTCCCCACTTTTCAGTATGGTGGCAGAGTGCTTGATAATAATCACTGTGAAAATAACAAAGTTAGGTACACGGCACAAACATGTTTATAGTTTTTTAGGAGTTCTGAGTTAACCCATATATGTCCAGCATCCAACATGTAGGACGCTGAAACTTTGCATTGTAAATCAAATGTTTTTTTGTGAAAAAAAGGAGCGCCGTGTTCATGATGTCCTGTCCTCGTCACATTGAAGTCTTGGTGGTCACAGGGCTACAAAAAGTCACGGGCTTGTAGTCACAAAAGGCCTTTGTCGTGTTATTGTAACTGAGCGCCATACTGCGAAAAAAACATAAGCAATATAGCGTAAAATTTTTGTCGACGCTCATGATATTTTTATCGATAGTTGGCCTGGTATGGGTTGTGCAGTCACTATCTTTGTAACACAGTGACAGGCGCTAATGTTGTTTTTTTCGTTCGCCGTGTGTGAAACATTGCTGTCCTTTTTATAGGACGGCTTCAAAACCAATGTTCGTCAGAGTTTTTTATGTTCTTCATTAAGAGCATTATTCTGTTTTCTGAGGTCATGAAAGCACTCATTTTGGCGAAAGAATTTAGTTTTTTAAAATTTTCCCAAGTTTGGGCATATAGGGGTAATATTGTCACGCGCTAGGAACTTGAAAAGATGTACAAGGAAAGGCGACTGTAAAAATTTCAGACGCGCAGAAGGATGTCTACGCTGGCACGGGTTGCTCGTCTTCGTCTTCTTCATACTCTGGCACAGAACTGGCTCATTGTTCACTGGCACAGAAAACCAGGTGGTATTACTACTCCTCCCAAGAGAGGATCGACCCGACGCTCCCTAAAACAAAAGTGTGCGCAACAGCGGGTTGAAGTAGGCAACATAAACGAACATTGAACAGAGTAGCACACGAGAGAAAATGCGTCCTGGGCCCGGCAATCAGAAAGAGTTCACTGGCACACGAAGAAAATTCGTATCATCATATAAAATATAGCTTTAGGTTGACGACATGTAGAGTCTCTGGGCGTGGTAACTTGCGCTGGGATGACTTTGAGCCTCCGTCTGAAACCACTTCGTAGTTAACGTCGCTCACACATCTGTGTACTTTGTAAGGTCCAATGTACTTCCTCAAGAACTTCTCACTGAGACCTCGCTGCCTAATGAGTGTCCGAACCCAAACTTGGTCACCAGGTTCATAATTACCTTTTGAATGGTGACTGTTGTACCGCCGTGCATCTGCACACTGTTGAGTTCTGATGTTCACACGGGCCAGTTGACGTGCTTTCTCAGCGCGCTGAATGTACTCACTGATGTCGAGGGCTAATTGGTCGAGCTTGTCGATGTCCTCATACGGACTCATGGCGTCTAGCATAGTTCTGACATCTCGACCATAAAAGAGCCGAAATGGTGTGAAGCGTGTAGTTTGCTGCGCTGCAGTGTTGTACGCAAATGTTACGTACGGCAGGATGTCGTCCCAAGTTTTGTGCTGCACATACACTACATAGAGATCATGTCGACTAGCGTTTCGTTTAGCCTTTCTGTTAAACCCTTATTCTGAGGGTGATACGCAGTGGTCTTTCGATGGTATGTGTAACTCAACCTGAAGATATCGTCTAAGAGCTTCGCTGTGAATGATGTCCCTCGATCAGTGATGACATATGACGGGGCGCCATGCCGCAGCCCCAATTTGATGCATAAAAAACTGTCAACGTCAGATGCAGTCTCTCATGGCAATGCCTTCGTCTCAGCGTAACGCGTCAAGTAATTGGTTGCTACAATAAATTATTTGTTTCCAGAAGAAGATAAAGAAAACGGGCCTAGGAGGTCCATTCTCACTTGATCAAATGGTGTACGTGGTGAATGATCGGTTGTAGATGGCCTGCAGGCTTTAAGGGTGGTGTCTTGCGACACTGGCATTCACGGCGTCCCTTCACGTAGCGTTTAACTCGGCAGAAATTTTAGGCCAGTAGTAGAGTTGTCGCACCCAATACATAGTCTCGAGTAGCCCAGTTGGCCGGATGTGGGCTTGCCATGGCAAGCTAATTAGACGTCATCGCGGAGGTATTCAGGCACGACGAGAAGATCAGATCTGTCACGAGCACCGGTGCTCCTTTTGTATCAGACGCCGTTTCGCAGGCAGGACGATGGCAATATTCGCGACATCGGAGGAGGAATGGGCAAGGTGTCACCTTCTAAGTGATCTATATTCAGTCTTATATCGGCGTCATTTTGTTGATGAGGCGTCGGATACGGCCCGCTGAGAGTTTCCACGAAGGCGCCGTCCTCTTTTGCGCTTGTACTGGCGGAATGAAGAGGTAGGTGCTCGTGATAGCTTGTCGGCATCTTTGTGCTTTTTGCCTGGCTTGTACACGATGGTGACATCCAATTCCTGTAGGCACAGGCTCCATCATGCTAATCGTCCTGAAGGTTCTCGTCTATTGGTCAACCAGAACAAAGCATGATCGTCAGTTACCACTTTATATGATCTTTTATAGAGATATGGTCTAAACTTCGCAATCGCCCAAATGACCAGGAGATATTCTTTCTCTGATGTTGAATATTTAAATTCCGCGCTACACAGTGTGCAACGTGCGTAGGCTATCACCCGTTCAATGCCGTCTTGTCTTTGTACCAAAATAGCTCAACGGCCAATATTGCTGGCATCAGTGCGTACTGCTTTTTCAGCCTCTTCATCGAAGTGGCCGAGCACGGGAGGGAAAGAGAGCTGAAGCTGTAGTTCCGCAAAGACTGCCTGCTGTTCGTCAGCCCAGGCAAATTGTGCGCCATCACGTGGGAGGCATATTAGCGGCTCCGCAATGATGGAGAAATTTTCAATAAAGCGTCTGTAATACGCGCACAGAACTAAAAATCGTCGAAGGTTTCTCTTGTCAGTTGGAGCTTGAAAAGCGGCGGCGGCAGCAGTCTTGTCAGGATCAGGCCGAACACCAACAGCGCTCACGACGTGACCAAGAAACTTAAATCGTTCGTAGCCGAAATGACAATTCTCAGGCTTGAGTGTGAGATCGGCCGATTTAATGGCTTCGAACGCGTTCCGAAGGTGACGAAGAAGTTCGTCAAACGTTTATGAGAACACAATGACATCATTCAGGTAGACGAGATAGCGTTTCCACTTGAGGTCGGCCCGGACGGTGTCCATTATTCGCTGGAATGTGACTTGAGTGGAACAGAGGCCAAAAGGGACGACTTTGAATTCATAAACGTCGTACGGAGTTTCAAAAGCGGTCTTTTCCCGGTCACGTTCGTTAATCTCTGTTTGACAATAACCACTCTTCAAGTCGACAAAAGAAAAATACTTCGCACGCGGCAGCCTTTCCAGAGAATCATCGACTCTGAGCAACGGCTACGCGTCTTTCTTTGTGAGACTGCTCAACTTCCTGTAGTCTACACAAAAGCAAAGCGTGCTATCTTTCTTTCTCACAAGAACGACGGGTGATGACCAATGGCTGCTTGAAGGCTGTATCGCGCAATTTTGATGCATTCTCTTTGCCTGAGTTTGAATCGCGTGCTGTTCGGTTGGCGAAAGGCGATGAGGCTGCTGCCGTATGGGTTGTGCATCTTCGTAGGCGATATTACGGTGTTTCATTATCGGTGTTTGAAGTATCTTCTAAGAACGTGGAAACCATGTGTGAAACTGCAGCAACAGCTCGCTCAAACGCTGCTGGGTTCGCTTCCGAAAGCTTTGGATTGATGTCGACACGGCGGAAAGGCGCTTCAGCAGTGCCGATGGCCTAGGAAGCAAAACACACGGTGACATTGGTGACTGGGTTTGCATAGGCGATGTCAATTCCTGGAAAAAAGGTGCCGGTGCTCGTAGCTTAAATCTGCGACAAAAAAGTTGCAGTGATCATCACGAAGGTCTCAAGGCTTCTCTCTACGCAGACACCCTGAGACAGCAGAAGCTAGTGATTGCTTTCCACGACTGCTTCACCGTGCATAACTCCGTCCCACGCCACCTGAACATTAACAGTTTTTCATTTTCATTTCATTTCATTTCACTTTATTTTCAATTTCAACATGATAGATAAAAAAAACTGTTTGGACCCATAGCCGAAGGCTAGAATAGGGTCCAATAATGCGATACAAAATGGCACAGTATCCAAACAATAGCACTAGGCAACAGTAGTACATGTATCAAAACAATAGAACAAGGCATTAAACCAGGATACAAGATGCTAAACATTGCGGATATAGTAAAGAAGGTTAGCCATTGTACAGACATATAAATTCATATACTCGAACTTGGGTAAGATAACGGGAACATGTAATTTTTGTACACAAACAAAATAAAGGCAATGAGTAATAACAACTACGCAGTAAACTTTCACTGGACGTAGTGATACTTATATACAAGAATTGAACAATTTTGTTACTATTAGGGGTTTACGAAGACATACTAGAGATTGCAAGAAAGTGTTTTTTTAATTTTCAGAGGAAAGTTTCATGGTGGCTGGGGTCTGTCCGCCTAAGCTTTTCTGGCGTTTGTGGTCGCGAAAATGACTAAACGTCGCCGAATGTCAATTAGAGCACCATAATCCCTGAGAAAATCCATGCCAATGATAAGGTCTCGGGAACACTCCCAGAGAACGCTCAAACTGGCAACAAACGTACTACTGCGGACTTGCAATCTTGCCGTGCACATACCGAGTGGCTTGACGATATGCACAGAAGCTGCACAAATAGGCGTAGTTACTTTCTTCAGAAGGGCGGCCAATTCTTCGCTAATTACGGAATAGTCCACACCAGTGTTTACTAAAACGATGACTTCGCGACCATCTAGCAGAACAGGAACATCTAAGGAAACTCTTCTGCAATCAGCCGGTGATGTCGTTGTCGGTGTATCGTCGGTATCTTCAGTCCGCGTCGATAGGGGCCTTGAGAATGACCAGTATGAGCAGCCTCGCCCCTGAAGGTCGCTGTGGCTAGTTTTCCCGACGCGGTCTATGTGACCGGCCCTGCACTACGCCCGATTAGATGAAATGATTTGGCAAGAACCACTGCGGTGATGGAGAACGTTAGTGGTGCCGAAATGTCGACCAGCGCTGCTGCGCAACGTAGTCCGCGATTTCCGGAGGCTGCTGGCTGAACTTAAGAGGTGGAGAGTTGGCCGAAAAACCACAAAATCCCAGCTCTCGATCAGTGCACTGTCGGTAGTTGTGCCCAGGTTCGTGACAGTGATAGTAGCAAAGAGGATAGGGGCCCGCCACACGTCTGATTTTCGCGGAATCGGTTGGCAGTCGCTGAGGTACGGGCCCGCTTGGACAGCCTGAAGCATGGATGATGGGTAGGTGTGAAGCCGTGTGAAAGTGGTGCAGGTTCGCAAAGCTTAGTCTGCCGGAAGCATTGCAGGGGCCGCGGTGGGAAGCGGAGCCAAAGGTGGTGCTGGCTGGAGCAGTGTTTGCGCATACGACATGAGAGAAAATTCATTAAGAGGCCGCGGCTCCGTCTGACAGGACGGTTCTCGTAGTGCCTTCTGAACTTCATCTCGGACGATGCCGGACAAAGAACTGACAGTGGGATCCGAGTATGCAGATAACTTCTGCAGTTCTTCATAGATTACAGAGCGTATGAGCTCTCGGAAGAAGTCGACGTGGCCCCCAAGATTGCCCATGTAGTCCGTAGCAGAGGCAGAGTTCACTTGTCGCTCGTACGTCTGGGTCTGTTGCCAAAGCGTGCTTTCAATGAGGACGGCTTCAGCAAGAAACTCTGACATAGTCTTGAGTGGGCTCCGTACAAGACCACCGAAGACCATCGGCTCCTTCACTCACGCATCAGGTATCGCACCTTCTTTCGGCATGTGAGTGTCAGCTCGTCAAAAAAGACGCGTCATGGCCTCAACATATGTTGCTAAGCCTTCATTTGGCATTTTCATACGGCACTGGAGTTCGCGCTCAGCTCGTTATCGGTGATCGGCACTTGCATACGTTTCGAGAAACTAGCGTTTGTAGTCCACCTATTACGTGAACACACCTGCTCGGTTTTCGTACCAAACACGCGTCCCGTCATTCAAACTGAAGTAGACATGTCGGAGCTTGTCGGTGCCATCCAACATATTATGAGCGGCAACGAAGTCATAGTTGGCTAGCCAATCCTCATGGACAGCACCATGAAAGGAATTCGGCATTCGTGGTTTGAACAGCGTATAGTGCAAAGGAGTTGCGCCTTTCATACCTGCTGGGTTCGAACCTCTTGGGATGGCGCTGCATAGGATAGTTGGGGTCGTCATCCTCTCTGGGAGAAATCTGAACTCAGGGTCCAGCCCACGGATCATTTGGCTAGCACGGCGAACAGGCGTAACCACCGGTATAGTGCTGGAGCTTCTTGTACTGGGAGGATTTCGGTGCACTGGGTACCCTGCACCTCCACCAGTGTTCACGCACTAAGAGCTCAAAGAATCGTACGAGGAGACGCGACTGTGAAAATCTCAGACGCGAAGAAGGACGTCTGACGCTGATCCTGATGCTGAGGGCCTCAGATGGATGGCGTTCACTCAAAAAGGGGGATAGGCCAAGAACCAGGCGGCAGGATACCTAAATGAAACTAAAATGAAAAACAAAGCAATCTGAAAAATTAGTTTAGAGATAATACTGCCAGTAAACAAAAGTGTTCGCTGAGCAAGTGGTGAAACCATCTCTTGTTCCTGACAGACATCGCTACGAATTATAAACTGAAGGTATGAAAATGTTAGGGTTCACTAGCAGAGTAATCTTTTAGTTTCATCGATGTAATCGAACCCAGTGGAGCATATATCCCTGTGGCAGCAACCAAATGAGTTGCCAACAAGTCATAATAGTACTGGTAGATTACTTGTATTCGTAGTTTTTGTAATGGGACTAAGAAAAAACTTTTTCTTTGATAGACTAACGACGACAACATAAAAAAGTGTTCAATTGCTTCAATTATTTTGCAAAAATGCACAGCGTTGACTTCTTGAGTCAAGCTTTGATAAGGTAATAATGTAGTTGGGGAATGTACAGCGCAATCTGGTAAAGTGACCTCTAACTGGCGAGATATACAGCACTGTTTGTTCCAGCAATACCTCAAATACTCGAAATCTTTAATTTTATCCTCATTACCTATTTCCCATTGCAAACAAGAATTTTGGAACCTTAGTGCTCTCACCAAAGCCGTATCTGACAAAACTGGGATGGTGAACCCACTCAGGGATACCACTTCTGCTGAAGAGTTCGCCATTTCTTTCAAATAAATTCCGTGGTGGCCTGGTGCCCATAACAAATGCAGTTTTTTACGTTTTTCAGTACTAAATGCCGAAACGTATTCACCAGTTCTGCATTTGCTACCGCAGAAAATGCACTACATACTGATAAGGAATCTGTAATGATAAGTGCTGATGATTCGCTTGAGGGCAATTTGCGTAGGGCGAAAACAATAGCCAATAATTCTGCAATGAATACAGGGGTATAATCTGGGAGTCGAATCGAAAAGTACCAGTCAAAAGAAGGAGAGAAGATGCCAACATCGGCCTTTCTTTTGACACAGATGCATCAGTCGCAATGATCTTGCTTATCTCTAGGAAAGCAAGATAATCTGCTAACTGGTCATTAAGGTAGCTATGCGCCAATTGTTTCGCGTAATGAGGAAATATATCATCAAATTGTCTGTGCTGGCACGGGTCACTCGTCTTCGTCTTCTTCGTTCTCTGGCACAAAACTGGCTCAACGTTCACTGGCACAGAACACGAGGTGGCAATATCGTTGATGCCTGCAGAAGACGAAAGCTTAATATTTGCTATGATTGAAATGATCGCGCTCGTAGAAAAATAATTGATGATGTAGGATTCATGAAAAAGCTCAGAAAATGAATTTTTCCTGGTAAAAACAAAGAAAAAAGCTCCTTTAAATTATTCGCACATTCCACGTTGTTAGCTACATCACCAGTCGCCTTTAGAACACTTATTGTGCGTCTCTTGAGGGTTCACCACCCGGCGAAGTTTGCGAAGGCTGTTTGCAAGCGTTTTAGGTTACTCCCCATAAAAAAAAGAGTGCTTGGCGTTTTGTGTAGCCATTCGATAATCATCTTCAGCGGCATTATACTTCCCTATGCAGACGAGAGCTTAAACTGTTTAGATGAACGAAATAAATGTTTTTCCTTTTTGTTTTAATTCCTTCAGTGTATGAGAAAACCAAAGCATACATTTTGGTTTGTGTTGAACGTGGTTTTCCGAATGAAGTTCTCCACAACAGTGGCTAGCTTATCTTTAAAAAGCTGGCAGATCGCACGTATTGTGGGAATCGATGATTGGTCTTCCGCGCCTTGTCTTGTAGAAGCCCGTACTCCGGTGGTAGCCCTTGCTGTCGGCGGCTCTTTCGCTGCTCCTGGTTGGCGTCGGTGTCTTCTCCGCGACGTGGGCTGGGTTCACGGCTTGACGGGGGCGTCCGGTACATGAACGAAGCAGCACCTCCACCAGATGTCACGGGGTCGTGACGTGGCCGAAGACAGGAGACTTCGTGTTGGGATTTAACTGTTTATTTGGGCGAACCTGTGCCCGGTAAACGGAAAGTCCAATTACAGCAGCAGTCTCGCACAGATGGAAGTCTCGGACTGATAGCGGCGAACAGAGCGTCGGCCTTCGATCAACAACTGACAAGCGGCGAAGCGCGTCGGCATTTATACTCTTGCTGTCAAATGTTCTAGCGTTATCGCTGGCGGTGGCGTAGGTTCCAGAACAATCTGTACCGTTTGCACAGTGGGCGTGATCTTATCGAAATAATCCACTATAGTCCGGAACCTTCTCAAAAACTGCAGGCGCGGTTTGCGCTGAGAATCGTGTGGTGTTTTGGGACGATAACAAAAACTTGGGAAATGGAACGTGGCATTATGCGAAGCACGAATGAGAAATGTTGATATGTCACTAAAAAATCAGCACAACGTTACGAGGTGGAGGTAAATGATGCCGTACATGACTTCCGTGTCATGATTACGATGTTTAAATGTGTTGTTTACCTTTTTCATGTATTCACGTCACGTGATACTAAAATTAGTATATATGGAGCTAGCGAAATAGTCGCGAGCACGCCGTAAGCGTGGTACGTTGTTTTGTTCTTACTTTAGACGCGTGTCAGGATAATCATGTTTGCACCAGTTAAATACTTAGTCATTCATTGACGTCCCGTAACAACAAATTAGCAATATGTGGAGCTATCAAAACGGCCACGAGCGCATCATGAAACGCCCAATATACTGCAATGTAGTGTTGACGCGCCCGCACGCTGGGCGCAGCGACGCTACGTTAGCAAACACAAGCACTCTATTGTCTCAAGCCAGGTGCGACCAGCGTCCGCTGGCGCGGCCCGACGGCAACTGGCGCGAAATGCTAGATGCTTCATTTCAAGTCAATGCGTTACTAAGACAACATTGCCTCTCCCTCTCTTCGTGACGGAGGGACGCCGGACACGCTGAAATGCGCATGCGTCAAAGCAAAGTAGCGCGGCGCGCGCCGACAAGTATATGGCAGGACTGGCGCCTGGCGCAGCTATTCCGGCGTGACGCGCCGAAATGAACGCTGGTGAGCATGCACACCGCGTCACTTCGAAATGTATTGGCGTCTTGACTGTAGCATGTAGGCATGTTCTTACACGACACGCACCTCATGATTATCTTTTTTGCACCAGTCCCATACCTTTGTCATCCATTGGCGTCAAGTGATTTCAAATTTGGCATATGCGAAGTTAGTGAAATGGCCGCGGGTGCCTCAACAGTGTGGCATGTAGTCATGTTGTTACATTACACGCATGTCGTGATTATCATGTTTGGATGCGTGATTAACCTATGTCGCTCGTTCGCGTCGCATAATACTGAGTTTGGTACAACTGAACTTAGCAAAAAGGCCACGAGCGCATCATGACAAGCATGTAGTCATGTTGCTACATGACACGCATCTCATGCTTATCATGTTTGCACCAGTGTCATATCTTCGTCATCCATTCGCTTCTCGTAATACCAAATTTGGTATAAGTGAAGCTATAGAAACGGCCGCCAGTGCATCAGCGTGGCATGTAGACATGTTGTTGCATGACAGGCATCTCATGATTACCATATTTGCACTAGTCACATAGCCTTTTTATTCCTTCACATACTGTAATACCAAATTTGGTTTATGTGATGCTAGCGAAATGGCCGCGAGCGCATCATGCGCGTGGCATGTATAGTCATGCTGTTACATTACACGCATGTCACGATTTTCATGTTAGGGTGTGTCGCTTGTGTTCGACATTCAATGATGCTAAGACATACCAAATTTGCAACATGACATGTGAACGAAACCACCGCAAGAGCTGCAGGTCTATGAAATGTATATCATGACATTAATAACATACATGTCATGATTTTCATGTTATGACTAGTCAAATATACAGTTATGTTATGCCTCGCCAAGTTTATTATCAATACCATTATCCAAACGACCAGAAGAGCTAAAAGTTGTATGGCTAGATAGATATATAGATAGATAGACAGACAGATAGAAAGATAGATAGATGAATAGATAGATAGATAGATAGATAGATAGATAGATAGATAGATAGATAGATAGATAGATAGATAGATAGATAGATAGATACATACATACATAGATAGATACGTCCAAATTCGCCGAAGATTACTAAGAAATGCTTCGCATTTATTATGACGCAGTTTTCATCAACAGAGCGTGCTAGACTTATTCTTTTAAAGTCGGGAAGGAAAGGCGTCAGTTCATTATTAAAGGCGCTATAAGTGCTTTTTTTCAGAAAGGCAGATCCTTTTAGTGACTAAATCGTTTTATAGGCTGAAACGAGAAAGCCGCGTGAATTGCCTTGGGGTCACTAATGGTGCGCAGATATATAATTGATAATAGAATCTCTAAATAACCAGTTAACTATAAATCTAAGAGGTTGGAATTGCGTTCTGTGACGCTTGTTGTTTGGGATACCAGTTGGGTTACATTGAAGTTGAGATAGAAGTATACGGAATCACTTGCAGACTCAAAGCCTACAGCTGACCGGACGTTACCACTATAAACTATTTGAGGAAAGAGGAAATCTCCAAAAACGAGTATCTCCGCTCTTGAGTAACGCTTACTAAGATTTTTCAGATCATTGTTTAGTTTAGCTGTTAACGCTGGGATACAATGTGGATGTCTCTAACAGACGTCTATAGGAACGGTATGGGGGCAAGCATAGCAAACGACCCAGAGAGTTTCAATATCGGAAGCTTCGGTGCTGGCCAAAGTGCACGATAATTGCTGATGCACGGCCATTAGGACACTGCCCCTTGGGCGCCCGTATGGTCCTTCCGATAAAGGTGAAATCCTGGTAAGTTATCTAGCACCTCTGCATCGGTTACATCAATTGTCATCCATGTCTTCGTTATTACGAAAACGTTACTGCTAGACAATAAAAAAATAGCTCAGAAAAAAGCGTCGCGTTATATAAAAAAACTGTGTGCAATATACAATTGTACCGACAGCGACAGGCTGAATTAGGGTGAGGTATGGCTGCGTTTGATTGATTTGTGTGGTTTAACGTCCCAAAAGCATGGCGGTGTTCCAGGTAGATTCGCGCCGAGGTAACCGCTACGACACTTCCTTCACAGTTTGAGATTGCTCATCGTAGACGTAGCGCTTGTGACCCTTTAGCATTGTTTTGTAATTCAAAGAGAAAGGCAGCGATTTGGTTTTAACGAAAGGAATCAGGCGCCAGTGGATCTTGTGACTAGAGGAGAAAAATCTTCGCTAACGCTGTAAATGGTTCTTTTTAAATTTCGACCATTAGAAAGAATCGTTCCTTTTGTTTTTCGGAAGGTGAACTTAGCAAAAAGGGGCGCTTGGGGTGATTAACTTTGCGGCGACCAAGACAATGTGCCCACTCAATTTCTTTCGGATAAGCAGAAGTACCTTGATGACCACGGCAGTGCTTCATAACAAGTTGTTCAGTTTGGCAATACCCTTCTAGATCAGTCATGCATCTAAAAAGATCTGCGATGGATTTATCTGTAGACAATAAATTGGACCTAATAATAGATGGAACTAAATCGCTAACACTCAACTTACACGCCACAGCATTATGATTACTTATACCAGGCATGACAATAGTTGATGAAACAAGTTCCTGTTGGTTTGTGAGTACCGAATGTAAAATATTTCCTTCCCGTGTACACTAACAGAGTTTGTTCACATGCGAAATATATTAATAAATTGTTCATTTCTTGAAAACAGCTATCAGTTGTGGTAACAATATTAGACTGTTTGCGTCAGTAGAGAGAAGGCAAGTTGAAGTCACCACTGAATACTAACGTATCAGTTTGCATTTTTTTGAGAGCTGTTGTAAGCTTCAATAGTGCGCTGATGGAGGAGTCTGGTGACTGGCAAACACTACACGCTGGTATTACTTTGCTGTTTGGCAGCATAAGCTCGCAGAATACTGCCTCACAATTGCCTACATCCACATTTACTGAGCATGACGAAACGTTACTATCTACTAAAAGAAACGCACCTCCCTCGTGAAAATTCCTATCCTTTTTATAGGCAGCGAAACGATCAGGAAATACTTCATTGTCAGTAATATTTCAATCTAGCAACGATTCGTTTCCTAGGATTACAGTTGACTTTACTGTTTCAATTAGGCTATTGAGATCATCTACACTTATTTTTTATTCTTCTGCAATTGACGAGAAAAGAAAGACCTATAGCCTCTACCCGTGAGGGTCAAGCAACGTTTTCGGTCAAATTAGGGCTACAACTTGTTTCGCGCCATCGTCGAACACGTACTTCAGCCCAATCATGATAACAGTACCATATCAAAGGCACACTTTTTTACACCTTTTTCATTTCGGGATTGATCATTTTGTCACAAAAACTTTCGTTTTGACCTCACCGTTTTAGAAAAGTGCTCCGAAAAGCTGATGTCACTTTTTTAAGCTTTTTAGCACGGCGCAAAATTTTTCGCTTTTCTTTAAACAAGGCAAAATTAGCAATCAAAGGACGTTTTTCCCCGACTGAAACTTTCCAAGTCTGTGGGCCCATTCGGTAGAAACAGACTGTATTCCAGTTTACTCTCCCAGAATTTGTAGTCATAACCTTCCGATTCTTCACCAGACTCTTGCGCTTTCTTGTAATCCACTCTGTAAAAGAGAAGGTTGCACTGTCGGCTACGATTCTCTAGGTCATCATTTTTCAACAAAAGTGTCTTTACTGCCTGCTGCTATTTTTCGTTTTCGTTTTTGCATTTCCAAACTGACACCTGGTGCCATCGATTTGGTGCCTGTCATTTTGTGAAACACGTAAACTAGAAGAGGTCATTACGAGGCTGCGCTGTTGGTTTCCCTAACTAAAATTTTACAAGCAAAGGTCTGGTCCAGCTACATTTCTTATGTGCGCTTTCTGACGCGAGCTAGAAGCTATAGATCACTTTTGTAGTTGTGAGTGATTGACTGCTGCTCAAACATCCAAGTAAGAAAGCCATTTATGTGCTTTAGGAATATAATTATTCGTTTCCTTCATTATGTACTTTGAAGCCTTCGTTTTTGAGTTTGCCAGTGCGAGAGTTTGCGTGGCTATCCCAAATTATCTGAAGAAAACTAAAGAAACAACAAACAAATCTATACTATTATCACTCTGTGTGAACACATTCATCACATTATTTATAAATGCTTTTAAAGAAGGGTGCTGATTTATCTATTTACTAATAAAAAGCAATATGCTTTATACATTTCAATAAGGATTTGAATTGGACATAAAGTTTGTTTGGTTTTCTTCTGTATAATTTTTATTACTATTCCAAATCTACACCAGAACTCATATGACCACCAGTGGCTTACCAACTCCGTCGTGAGAGGGGGCCAAACCTACCTCACTCTTCAACTATATATATATATATATATATATATATATATATATATATATATATATATATATAGTAACGATAGAATGATACCCCTATGGCAACAAGTGATACCTCAAATGGCCAACCCCCTCTGTAGCGCCCATCAATAATGCCAAACTTTCAGCGTTCATACTTGTGTGATTGTTAATTGAAAAGCAATTATTGCGCATATCTGAGGCACCATAAAACACGTCGATGTTTTGCAAGTGTATCTTTAAACTATGGCAGGCACACACAAGTGATTCTAAGGACTGTAGCGTTTATCACGCTGCACTGACAGTGCAACGCGATGCTCAAAGAGGCAATTGTTTTCTACGCTTTGCTAAGGCGACACGGCGGTGGCTCCTGCCTGTCCCTTTGCGTTCTACACTTTATCACCTCCGCGACCGGCGCACATCTTTCTCCGCCGGCGCACGCCTTCCTCCGTTTTCGAAGATAACTACCAGATGGCGCTCGTGTATAACGTGCATTGGAGTTAGGTTCGGACTGTTACGGTGGATGGGCGTGTTTTTTTGAGCGCTCCGGAACGACTGCGCAGATAAGTTGTTTTGCATGTTCTCAGCTTGTCTTTACAATTATAGGGCAGCAGTTAAAATCCCTGTGGCCCTTATTTTATTGTACGGCGTTTTCGGCGGTCAGTCACCAGGTATTTACACTTTGGGTGTGTGTGCTTGACGTTTTGGTTTTTTTGTTGTTGTTTTTCTTTTTCTTTTGCCACCTCGAGGGGGAGATGCACGTACATAGAACACGCAATCTTTTGTAGTAGAGCTTAGACTTGCTCTTTTCTGTAGGGCAGGGCTCGGGTTTTGTAATTATTGAGTGAGACAAGTCATAGAACAATTGGTGTCGGAAAGACATGGTTAAAAAGATTGTGAAGTGTTCACGATGTGGGGTTGGTTTGAAAGTCGACCTAAGTGTAGAAGCGGAAAGAGAAGATGCTGACGTGAAGTGTAGGCAATGTCAGGTCGAGGAAAAAAGCAGAAAATGATGGCTACCCAGAATGACATGCTGATGAGAATCACCGAGCTCGAGACTGCATTGGCGACAGAGCAAGAGAAAACGAGGGCTATCGGAGAAAAGCTGAAGTCCGCCGAAGAAGCACTAGCCAAGGTAAACAGAGGAGCGGCCTACGGAGAGAACAGTAGGGAACTGGCAACCAGAACTGCGGAGAAGAAAGAGCAAGCAAGTTTGCACTGTAAGCAAAAGTTAGCCGAGATGGGAGTTTCTCCAGCACATGAGCCCACAAAACTCCCCTGCCCCAATTATTTACTCCCTGGTAGGGAGTGAACTCGGCACATGTCATCGTAAAACGCCCCCTGCTTAATCACAGAGTTTATGAACGACATGGCCTTGTTAAACTCCCCAGGCAGTTTCAGGTCACGTGGTTACAAACTCCCTATAGGAGGTTTAAAAAACCCTCTTTGGGCGTGACGTGTGTGTGTGTGCGTGTGCGTCTGCGTGCGTGTGCGTGCGTGCGTGCGTGTGTGTGTATGTGTGTGTACGGGCATATGTTTGCACGTCGGTGTGAAACACATGTGCTTTGTGTGGCTAACCGTGTAAGCATCTGTCAACAGGCAACGAAATTATAAGTGCAGTGAAGAAGAGCAACGACCAGTTGGTTTTTGCTGTGAACATTTCAATGTATTTCGTACCGTTCAACCACGCTGCACATCGGTTCGATTCCTCAGCGAAATGCCGTGAAAGCCGCGATTCAAAAAGCCGAGTAACAAAAACTTCGAAGAATAAATTAATGGTAGCAAAAATAAGCTGTTACGGTCGTCAGCGGCTGCTCCTGGAGTTTCACCGTCAAAAACTTCGAAGCGGTCTTAAGTAGGCTTCGCTCGACTACGGCAGGTTGGCCGGCAACCGGTCTGAGAGCTGCGCCGGCGACGCGCTCGCCCCGTCTCCGCCGATAGTGGCTTCTAGGAGTGTCACCGGTATTTCACCAGCTGTAACCACTAAGTGGTAAGAAGGCCTCGCAATGCCATCGGTATCAAGCCGGCATCGTATCGAGCTCGCACTGTGCGCCGGCCACCGCGGCAAGCGCTACGAACTTGCACCGACCACCGGCAAGGCAAAGAAAGTGTTTCACAAAAAATGAAGGCTGCTGGGATGTATAACAGTCTTCTGCGCCTTGCGACCGCAGCTGTCAATGACTAACTACAAGGTGAGCGCCGAACGAGGGGGAGTACGATCGTCAGCGATTGCACCGTAAAACTTCGAAGCGGTTTGAAGTAGGCTTCGCTCGACCACGGCAGGCTAATCAGCAACCGATGTGAGAGTTGCGCCGGCGACGCGCTCGCCCCGTCTCCGCCGATGGTGAGTTCTCGGAGTGTCACCGGTATTTCACCGGCTGCAACATCTAAGCGGTAGGAAGGCCTCGCTATGGCGTCGGTATCAAGCCAGCATCGCATCGAGCTTGCACTGCGCACCGGCCGCCGTGGCGAGCTCTGCGAGCTGTACATGCAATGCATGCGAGCAACGGGAACAGCGACTGCGAACCGTCTCATTCGTTTAAGTCTATCGCTCCATAGCTAAACTGCGGGGATAGCGGCCACCTATTTCTGTGCATGGGAAAAACAACGAGACGTAAACTGCACATAAGCAAGCATTTTGTGAACGCCAGCTCTCATTCATCGAATCACCGTGCCGTACTCGTGAGTGAGGCCTATGATTTGTGGGGCTTAACGTCCCAAAACAACCATATGATTATGAGAGACGCCGTAGTGGAGGGCTCCGGAAATTTCGACGACCTGGGGTTCTTTAACGTGCTCCCAAATCTGAGCACACGGGCCTACGACATTTCCACCTCCATCGGAAATGCAGCCGCCGCAGCCGGGATCGTGAGTGAGGCCTAGTCGTCGAACGTGGTAGCGGCGGTGTACCTCGGTTCATCGCTGGAGCTGCTAAATGTGCCTCGTTAATGTGTTCTTTTAAGGCCGCGCGCACTTTGTGTATGATTCAGTGCATTTTACGGGTCCACAAACAGTACTGCTAAAGCAAATTCAGCCCGTACGACAGAGCGTCAACTGATGAAACTGTTTCGCCATAGTAGAAAAATATTGAATATTAGGCAGGCTTAGGATAAAAGGCATGTGTGTTGAAGTGCTTACATGAAACCACCGCAAGTTCATACTTACGCCGTGCGTATTTAATGCTTAATTAATTAGCGAAAAAAGGCTTTCACAAGGGCTATATGGGAGGTAAGAATGTGGTGCCTACATATACCCGGGAACTATATGGTAGGTGTGTACTGCGTGTGGCAAGCTGTGGTGATCATTCTTTCATCGGCACTCACGCGCGTCGGACGCAAGAATCATGAGCTCCATTGGAGCGGTGTTTGCGGCACAAACTAGCCGCGGTAACAGGATGACCGAAGACCAAGACGCAGGATACGAGATTATTTTGCCACCACTGCCCAAAGGACGCGTCGTGCAAAACACTGTGTTTTTACACGGTGATGTGCGTGGCAGACCGTATCGAGTAGAAGATTTCCGAGACGCGCTCGGACCTACAGGACTACTGCCGGAGGTGTTGGCGCTGGGGGCCTACCAGATAAATCATCTCTGGGCGGCCGCCATGAAGAACGTGGACGCTACGAAGCGCTTGCTGGACGTAAAGGAGCTGAAAGTCAAGTGTCGACGCTGCATCACCGTAGACCCCCAAGATCAGCAGGTGCGGCTGCGTCTTCATTGGCTGCTGTATGGCGTCAACGATGAAGACGTGAGAACGGCGTTGGCGACTTATGGGAAGGTCGTACAAGTCACCAGGGAGAATTGGCGTGTTCAAGGAGTCAGCGAAAAGGGGTCAACCACACGAACTGTGCTTCTTAAGCTCAAGAGTGGCGTGAAGGTTGAAGATCTCCCGCATCAAATCAGGGTGGCTGGTGAACTGGCACTTGTGGTTGCACCTGGTCGGCCAATGCAGTGTCTGCGCTGCCAAGGTACCGGCCATGTTAGATGAGAGTGTAAGGTACCCCGATGCTCGCGTTGTCGGCCTTTTGGCCACAGCGAAGACGCGTGCATGCGCACGTACGCATCGGCTATAGGATCAGCTGAAGGTGAAGACACAGCAGAGTTGGTGATGGACGTGACCGAGGCTGAAGACGCGGCGAAAGGCGCAGGCGACGTGGTGAACCCGGAAGCTTCAACAGGTACTGCCACACCGACTGGTGGTGATGAACCAACAGTCCAAGCAGACATAGAATCTGGGGAGGTTACTCAAGAGCCAGCCGGCCAAACCGAAGAAAGCTTCACAAGCACCTCATCGAAGGTGCCGGAGCCGGTGGTAATAACCGAACTTCCAGTGTCGTGCGAGAGTATCAGTGGTGGGGCGTCAAGCAAAAGACCCCGCGAGCAGTCAGCAGGACGGCGTGAGGTGTCCAGTGAAAAGCATGAACAGGGGCCACCTGCGAAGGCGATTTCGTTCAGACGCAGCAGCACAAGGCTGCGTCCCAGCCCGACATTGCACAAACACTGGCCACCTTTGCCCTCCAGTGGCACGGGTCCACCTGGAGGCTCCGAAGAGGTCTAGCGTCTATGCTAGACGCTGAAGGTAAATATCATGCCCTGGGCTAACTTTTTCATTGTGTAGACATGGCTTTTTCACCGAAACTTAGAGTGGCAACGTTAAATGTTCGAGGTCTTGCCGCCAAGCGGAAACAGAGCCAAGTCTACAGGCTGCTCGTGGATCATGATCTAGATATACTTGCTGTACAATAAACAAAAGTAGATGGTGAAGAAGAGACCCGGGGCATGGTGCTGAGGTTTACAGCGCGTTACTGCGCAATTGTAACTCAAGCATTAGGCACTTCTGCAGGCTGTGTTTTGTTCATTAAGAAGTTACCGGGCCTGGTAGTGCAAGATACCTTCTCTTGCCCGTCTGGTAGATTGGTTGCCTGTGATTTTTTATTCAATGAATGTCAGTGGCGTATAGTGTGTATTTATGTACCAACCATTTGCGAGGAGCGATCAAATTTTTTTTTCAAGCCTAAAGCAGCACTTCACTTTGGAAAGGAAATATGTATTACTGGGTGATTTTAACTGCGTCCTCAACGGGCGAGATCGAGCAAACGGACGCGCCATTTACGATAAAAGTAGTAGGACGCTAGCGGACGTAGTTACTGAGTTCGAGTTAGAAGACGTGGGCAGCTGTATGGAGGGAATGCGGGATGTGCGTTTCACACATTTTCAGGGGAATAGCCATGCGCGTCTTAATCGCAATTACGTGTCGCTTGAATTAATAGCCCACTGTAGACATATGCTGTCTACTAAATACACTTCAGTGATCATTGTTTAGTTAAATGTGATATGGGAGAGAAAACAAAATGTGGAACTTTCTCATGGGAGTTGTGGAAGATGAATTCCACTTTGATCACTGACAAATATTTCTTAGATCAGATAATGAACTGTATCAATGAAATAAAAATGGATGATGAAGTTAAACTTGCACAACAATGGGAAGAGTTCAAGCAGCGAATAAAAATAAAAGCTATTGATCGTTCTTGCGCATTGAGCTACGAAAGGAAAAAGAAAGAAAAAGAACTCCGAAATACTTTGGAAAGACTAATAGACTTGGAGTGCAAACAACCAGGAGAGTATAAAATTGACATACGCAATATTAAGCAGAAACGTGCTCTGTTTGACGAGGAACGCTACCGCGGTGCACTCGTACGTGCTAGGGCTGAGGCTTTAGCGGCTGGAGAGACGCCAACCAAAAGAGCGTTAGGGGTGGAGAAAACGAACGCTCGACGGAATCATATAAAAAAAATAGAGAAGGACGGTCACGAAGTAACCGATACGGACAGCATTTTATCCGTATTTTCAAGTAATTTTGAAATCATTTTTGCGTGTAGACAGGTAAACCTAGAAAGATTTAAAGAAGAATATTTAGGATGCATGCCGCAAGTGAGTGAGGAAGTGAAAAACGCTTTGGAATGATCTATATCTGCATCTGAATTTGAACGGGCGATTGATAAGTTAAATCCCTGGAAATCTCTAGGACCAGATGGTCTTTGTGCCAAGTGTTACAAATGTTTTAAAAGTGAATTGTCTTCAATACTTTCGGGCGTTTTTAATGAGGCATATCAGGAAAAGAAATTACCACCATCTTTTGGTGAATGGCGTACCGTTCTGATTCCGAAAACAGACGAGGTTGAAAAGCTCAGGCACGTCACAGCATACAGGCCAATCGCACTGACAAACGTAGACTACAAAATATTAATGAAAATTTTGGCAGCTAGACTTCAGTCAGTAATAAAAGATATCGTCGGTCTACACCAAACTTGTGGAATCAAAGGTTGGTCCATAGCTACAAATGTTCATAAAATGCGATCCGTGCTCGAATGTGTTGACACCAGTCAAGCTCGTGTGGCCATACTCCAGCTGGATCTGAAGAAAGCGTTTGATTGCGCTGCCCATGCTCTTTTGTTTGCAGTATTGAAGCACATTAATGTTGGTAAGATAATTATTGACGGAGTAGCCATGGCATACCGGAATGGTAGTACGAGACTAATTATTAACAAGACATTGGGCCCCCCCATTAGAATTGAGCGCTCAGTGCGTCAAGGATGCCCTGTTAGTCCACTTTTATTTTGCATATATATTGAAACTTTATGTCGGTCGATATTGCAGAATGACATCATTAATGGGCTTAGAGTACAATCTTCAGAGGTCAAACTACTCGCATACGCTGATGATGTTGCGATTTGTAGCACTTCCTACGAAGGTATTGAAGAATCAATCAGAGCTTCTAAATCTTTCGCCGAAGTTACAGGAAGCCACATAAACTGGGGTAAATGCCTCGGCTTCTGGCATGGATATTGGCCTTCGACACCAGAATTTTTTGCAGCCATTAAATGGACAAGAATGCCAGTTAAATATTTCGGAGTACCGCTCGATTCATACAAAAGTACTGATGAATATTGGACACAGCAAACGAAAGAAATTAAAAAGAAAGCGAATAGGTGGAATGCAACCTATCTGTCCATGTTTGCTAGGGCTACTGCATGCAACTGGTTTTTGTGTCTAAGCTGTAATATGTGATGCAAGTGCTGTACTGTTCCCGGGTCAATGTGCAAAAATTACATTGGGTGTTTGCAGTATTTGTGTGGGGTTCTAACTGGGAAAGGTGCAGTCGCACGAATTTTAGACGGGTGAAGTGTGGAGGCCTTGGGCTAGGACATCTGTTTATCAAGCAGTTAGTGAATAGGTTTTTCTTTTTACGCGAGACAAGAGATCCTTTCCTACTAACAGTGTGTCAAACAAGACTAAGTAGACTGTTGCCCGAGTTTGTTGTGAGCACTCATGGTACCACAGGGGCTGTGCAAGGATACTTGAAGGAAGTTGTGGCCAGCGTGCGGGTTTTGTGTGTTCGTTTTTCAACTGACTACCTGTGGTCTGTTGGAAAGAAAAAAACTGTACAAAGTTTTATGTGACACGATGCTCCCCATCCCATTGTATAGAGCGCTGTATACAGCACGCAAGGGTCAGAATGTACTTAAACGAGTTAAAAAAATGCCAGCAGCTCCAGGTGCGAAAACGTTCTTTTTCAAATTACACACTGGAACACTTCCTGTAAGAACCTTCCTAGAGGAGCGTGGGTTTTACATGCCTTGGGGATACCACTGTCTAATCTGTAAGAAACCGGAAACTATTGACCATGTTTTTCTGCACTGTTGGGAAGAAGTTTACTTTTGGGATGTATTACAAAAGACAATCAAAAAAGAGTTCCCGTTAGATCCTCATGGGATCAGGTATTTGGATATAGAGGACGAGGATGAATTACCTTTCGATTTTATTATGATGACTGCCTTGCACAGTATATGGCGCTCTAGAATGGCTGGATTTCATTGTGACCCAGACAGAAGACCAGCTAGAGAGTATTTTTAAGAAAGAATCTCAAGATTACTCGAGGTAGTAAGAACATATGAATGTGTACCTTTATGGGTAGAAAGGGTAGAAGCCCTACTGACCATGAAGGAATTCTACAACGTGATGTGTTATAGTAATGCTTGACGGGCTTAGTTATTTTCAAGTTTTTTGTATTGTTCGTTGTGAATTGTAATATATTAAGCGTAGCAACCAGTTTGTGAAGTTTACCGGAAATAAAGAAAAAAAAAGCAAGCTGTGGTGAGTGCGAGTGTTGTAATATTACGTGAAAGTTGTGATAATGTTTGTGTACTGTAATCATTGTTGTGCGCATTAAATGTAATGTAATTAAAGTTACGTTGCGCATGGTACGGCTGCTGACGTAATTTTTTCTCGCTCGATGCAAAAAAATTACTCCCATACTGACCTGACTAAGTTCCCCAATGGATGTAAATAAAAACCCCCCAGGCACCATGCAAAAACCCCCTACTGATGGGGAATAAATTTTTACTCCCTCCGGACGGTGTTTATAAAACTGCCATCGGGGCGTGCGCTAGAGAAGAAGGTCATTTACTCCCATCTCGGCTTATTTCTGTTTACAGTGTGGAAAAAACAGGTTCTGCCGGTTGATATGCCGCAAGGCCCAGCTTCAGCGAAGTAGTGGTGGGGCCGGCAGGGGACAAAGCAGACGGCGTCACAGGTGCAAGTAACCCCATGGTGCAGGACGCTCTAGCTGAAAAGTCACAGCATGTGATAATCGCCGGGGACTCGAATTTAAATCGATGCACAGAAACCATCAAAGAGAGGGTAAGATGTGAGAAGAGAGTTGCTGTAGGGGCGTTCCCAGGGCTCAAGCTGGAAGCAATAATGAGGCAAGCGAGCGCAAAACTCAGAACTACAGCTGACAGACAAAACCTCGGGATAAATTTAGGTGGTTTAAACGATGTCTTAAGTTAAGATACAGCAGGGCTAGCAACTACAGTGGTGAAAGGCGTCAATGACATGCGCGCCATTTCTCTTGAGGTACCGGTAGCGATATCCACGATACCGGAGGTACCGGTGCGTGAGAGAAACTTGCAAAGAGTGGTGGTCAACGCAAACCAAGAGATACGGCGGATGAGTCGTGAGAAAGGCTTTGAGGTGGTGGAAATAAACAGTGAGGTGCATAGGTTGGGTGGTTTTCAACGAGAAAGAATTCACTTCGATGGGCGGCTAGGTCATGAGGTGGGTTGTCGACTTGCAGGACGCGCAGTACCTTTTTTGGGGATAAGCGGGCGCTTCGGGGTGCAAAGTACCGAGGAAAACAACCAGGGAGACTCTTTGACAGGTGGTATGGACAGATACAATTATAAAGTGGCACCAGTATCTAAGATAGGTAGAGTCCGGGGCAGAAATAAACGTAGCCACGAGCACCGAGCCAATTCAGACATAGGGTATATTACCATGCAGGACGGTAGGAACAGGCTGAAGTGGGAAGAGATAGAAGAACAGCTAAGGGAGCAGAGGCCGATGGTATACGGTTTTGTAGAAACACATCTCAAGGACATGGAACAACCTCCTAACAATGCGGACTAAGCGTGGCAATATTGTAATAGAACATAAGGGAGCAGAAAAGGGGGTGATATTGGGGCATTCATTCATAAAAGTACAGACTGCCGACTGGCCAAGGGTCAAGCAGGAGGGCAAGGAACATTTATTTCTAAAAGGGAAAGTGGCAGGGCAAATGACACTCCTTAATTTTGTGTACTTGTGAACGGAAGCAAAGGCCAGAGAGGAAAACCAGGCAATGGTAGAGTGTTTATCAAAGGACATTCAGGAGTTAGGAGGAGAGTGCGAGATAATTATACTAGGAGATATGAAAGCACACCTAGAAGATATAGAGGGGTATACTGACCCGACAGGCAAAATGATCATGGATATGTGTGAAAGGCTGGATTTGATCATTTGCAACAGTGCCGAGAAGTGTGATGGGCAAATAACATGGGAGGTAGGAAGGCTGCAGTCAATGATAGATTACGCATTGATTTTACAAAAGATGTGTGATGAGCTCAGGGGAATGCACATAGATGGAGGTGGCTCCAGAAGTCTGGGTAGTGATCACAAACGTATCAAGCTAAGTTTTGGAAGAGCAGTGAAAGTGGGACAGAGACAAGATGAGCAAATACAAAAAAAATTATTAAGAAAGGCAAATTGATACAGCCACTAAACAAATTGAGAAAGTAATCACTGAGGATAATAAACAGTGTGGACATACACGAATCTAATTAGACTGTTTGAGCTCGAGCTTGCTAAAGAACGTGACAAGTCACCCCGGAAAAGAAGACACAAACCCCAAAGTTGGTGGGATGAGGAAGTTGAGAGAGCCATAGCAAAACGTCAGGAAGCCTCTAGGGAACATAGACATGCTAAGCAACGAGGTGAACCGACAGATGATGCTGAAAGAAAATGGGAAATCTTTCTAAGCTGTAGAAGAGATGCATCCCTTCTGATCAACGAAAAGAATAGAAGAAAGGGAGCCTAGTGGCTGGCAATAGTACATAAAAAAGGTAGAAAGGCAGCTGCGAAATTTCGGAACCATCTAAACTCCCTAAGAAATGAGACGAGCCTAGAGCAGAAGTTTATAACTAGAGCTCAATGTGCTAGGCTAGTAGGGGACGATGCTATTGAATATATAAGAACAAGGGTGGCAGAAAAATTTCAACACAGAAGTGCTTTATGCACCACAACTGACACGGATGAATCAAGTGGCGCAATGGCTTCATTTTCACAAGAGTGGGAAAGGGCTGAGAAAAGGGTTCCTAGTAGAACATCAAAAGGCCCAGATGGCATTCCAATTATGCTGATAAAGACATTAGGTCCGAAGTCTAAGCAGGCTTTGAGAGAGGCAGTGAGCAAAATAATAATTGATGGAGAAGTTCCCGATGGATGGAAACTTAGCAGGATGAGCATATCTATAAAGGAAAGGGGGACAAAGCTGACATAAACAACTACCGTCTTATAACAGTGACATCAGTGGTCTACAGACTGGCAATGCAGATTATAAAGGAAAGACTGCAGGCATGAATAGAGAATGAGGGGGTGCTGGGGGAACTGCAGAATTGGTTTCGGAAACACAGGAGGTTGGAAGACAACCTGTTCACACTGACGCAGTGCATCGAACTAGCAAAAAATGAACACAGGCCCCTATGGCTATCATTTTTGGATATCAAGGGAGCGCACTATAGCGTGGTTCAAGAGGAATTATGGGGAATACTGGACACACTAGGCATAGAAGATGTAGTCACTATATTTTTAAAGGAGACCTATAAAAGTAACAAGGTAGTTATAAAAGAAAAAAACAGGTATCTAAGCCCACAGAGGTGAAACGGGGGTTTAGGCAGGGGTGTCCTCTATCACTCTTGTTATTCATGTTGTACCTACAAAGATTAGAGGCCAAATTAGAGGGAAGTGGACTGGGCTTGAACCTCTCTTTCGTCAAAAAAGGAAAACTCATTGAACAGGCACTACCAGCATTGATGGTCGCAGATTATATAGTGCTAATGGCAGACAACAAGGAAGATTTGCAGAGATTAGTGGACATCTACGGTAATGAGGGAGACAGGTTAGATTTTAGATTAAGTAAGGAAAAATCAGCAGTCATGATCTTTAATGACAATGAAGGTAGTGAGCTTAGAATACATGAGGTCACACTAGAGATAACAGATAAATACAAATATCTGGGCGTATGGATAAGCAATGTGGCCGAGTACCTAAAGGAACACGAAATATACGTGTCGACTAAGAGTAACAGGAATGCAGCGGTAATGAAAAACAGGGCACTGTGGATTTACAATAGGTATGATGTTGTGAGAGGAATATAGAAAAGGGTCATGGTTCCTGGTCTGACGTTCGGCAATGTGGTCTTGTGCATGAGATCAGAAGTTCAAGCAAGATTAGAAATTAAGCAACGTGGAATAGGTAGGCTTGCTTTAGGAGCTCACGGGAATAGACCAAATCAGGGAGTACAAGGAGATATGGGATGTACGTCATTTGAGGGCAGGGAAGCTAGCAGCAAGATAAAGTTTGAGAAGCGATTGAGAGAAATGGGAGAGGAGCGTTGGGCTATGAAGGTATTCAGGTAATTGTACATGAAGAGTGTCATTACAAAATGGCGGAAGAGAACCAGAAAATTGACTGGTAAATACTTGGAAAACAGCAGGGGCCAAACCAAAAAGAATTATCGGTTAAGAAGAAGGTGGAGGAAGCTGAGACCGATATGTAGAGAATTGGCATGATTAAGAAGTCCGCACTGGAGATCTATCGAACTTTCAAGCAGGAAATAGCCAAGGAAAGGATCTATCATAATACTCGTGGTAGTTCTCTTCTGTTTGAGGCCAGGACTGGAGTATTGCGAACAAAGACATGTCGGGCCAAATACGAAGGGGTAGACACGGTATGCAGTGCGTGTGGAGAGGAAGAAGAAACTGCCGAACACTTAATAATGTTCTGTAAAGGGCTTCACCCTCTAGTTCAGGTTGATGGCGCAGAGTTTTTCAAAGCACTAGGGTTTAGGGACAGTGAGGGCAAAATAGACTTTAAGCGGATAGAATTACTTAAAGAAGGTTATCTGATTGGTGGCTAAGGTAAGGCACGAGTGAAAATTGAACCCTGCGCTGCAAAGTACGAATCCTCGACCTCACTATTTAAGGAAAAAAATTAATCTAGTTTTTGGTTCATTAAGTATTACCGCTTGGTGGCGCTAGCCACCGCCCGATCTAAAGGGTACTGCCATATCCATCCATCCATCCATCCTTGGTTCACTCGTTCGCGTTCGCTTTAGTTCGCTGCACGGATCGAGACTCTCTAACGCAGCGCTTCCAGAATACCATTCACCAATTTACTCGCAAATAACATCAAATAAACGTTTTTATTCACTCTATCCACACGCAAGACTATCGTCTTTCAACAACATTTGTAGTGAAACATGCAGATAGGGGGCCAATTTTTTTCAACATTTTACTTATGTTGATAACCGCCTCCCCTACAATATACATTCGTATCATGCCATGACATTTTTAATGGCAACAAGCAGCTGACAAAGAACCCAGTTTTTAAATGCGAAGCAATCCTTAGAGAACCAAAGATACCAAAGATAAGTAGATAGAGATACCTGTATCTACTTATCTACCTAGCTAGCCCGCTACGTAGTTGATTTGTCACCTTCGTATAGACCGAAATCGGCATAGGGGGGCACGAGGGTATGAAAAGATGCGTCTTATCACGTGAAAATAATGTGACAAATATGTGTACATCATGAAACTATTTCTTTCAGTGATGTGTGCCATATACCTGTATACCAAAGACTGCGGTATGTGGGTATGCGCCGCAAGAATTCTGTCTACAATAAAAACAAAAATACACCCAGCTGAAAGGACGCGAAGAAGAATGCGCCCGCTATGCTCCGGGGACGTCACTCAAATTGGATTCTACCGGATTAAATACATTCGTTTTCCACTGTTATCCTCCGTTGATCACCTGACGAAGGAAACCGGAGGAAAACGGGACCAATCCCCTGATTATACTCCCGTGGTTCCTCCGGAAATGTTCCCGCGCATCATTTTTGCCTCGGTGGATGCTCCCAAATTGCTCCGGGTCACCGCTAACTGGCATTCATTGGCTTTTCGACGAGTGACGTAGGCCGCCTCGCCGCCTCGCCGCCGGGAGGCCGTTTCCTACAAACGCACATGACGCAGACCAAGCCGGTGCAGTGAGGTTTGTGCAAGGCGTTTGGCTGCACTGGAGAAAAATAAATCGTTCTGAGCACCTTCTGGATATCACAAGCGACAAGCAGCAACGAAGGTTATCAATGACAGAAGGAAGTTGTGTAAACGGTAATCGTGTGATGGTTCCTGGCAGAAAACGACACCTTGTGATGTCGTGAGTATTGAGAGACCCGGCGGCTGCTGGTGCGGCGAAAAAATGATGAGTGAGCTCTCCTTGGAATACCTGTGTTATTTTTGTCAGGTATTGCTAATTTCACAAGACATCAGTAAAAAAGTAGCACAATTACGATAATGCTTTGTTTGCATAATTTCGGTAAAGGAAAACGGAGGGGTGAACGAGTTGGTACTTATTCGTTATGGCATTTATATAGCGCAAAAAAAGTGAACACCACAAGTGCTTGTGGTAGTTCGCTCTATTGTACTCGTCCTTTGTTGCGCAGCAATAACGCCACAATAACTTCGGAAAATTGAGTCAAACATTTAGAGTGTTGATTACATATGCAACAATAGAAAATCATAGTTTTCTGTTGAATTTATCAAACGTTATATTTGTTTTAAGGAAACCTAACTGGTTAAAGATATTTTTGGTCTTGTCAGTACACATAGTTTGTAACATTTGTCCACTTTTCATATCAATAAACGCCAGGTCGAGGTCTACGATTGATAAATATTTTTTACTACAATTTCTAAGCTGAACTAATAAAACTTTAATAACTAAAATCAGTGTTATTTCTAGTGGTAATTATTTATAAATGTAGTGTATTGAGATAGGGCAGTGTGAATGGTGAAAACTTTTAGAACGCATACACGCACTACTACTTGTGAATAAGTTATTTTGGTTGGATAAGTGGTATCTGAGATATCAATCTAAAAGTATACTAGACTCTTCGCGGGATGTGGTGCTTTCAGGAAAAAAAAGAGAGGGCCGAAGCAAACTGAAGGTACTAGAGGCGGCGAATGCAAAAAAAGAAGAGGGTTGCTTATCAGAACCAGTCGTGCAGCGCTCGATGTTTCTTTGAAAAAGGGAGGTGGGGGTAACAAATATAACCCATATGACAGCCAGCTCAACATTCCAAGATGTAGGGGACAATGTTGTGAAAAAAAGAAATAAAAGAGAAGCCACACTTTTGAAAAACTTGCCGTAATTTCAGCCTTGCTGATGGTAGGGATCACTCTTCTTGCTGCTGCTTTTTTTTCTATTTTCAGTCATGCTGCCGTGGCTGTGGCTGCAGTTTTTTTTTTGGCAGACGACGGGAGTACAAACAGCGCTGAGACGTAGTTTTGACCTGTGGAATGCAACGACACTGGCTTGTGAAGAGAAGAGGGGAAATGAAAATTTCTTCAAGCCTGGAATGCTCATCGTGACGCTTCTGTGGTCCCCGAACGTGTGCACGGATCGTTTAGGTAAGTTATTCGGTCGGCCTTCCTTTATTTCCATGAAAATGCAGTTGGCTTAGGTGGCATAATGTTTGTGTTTTCAGTTGCCTATTTATTTTTTTACGTTGTGAGCTTTTTCTTACTTTGTGCTTGAAGCTGTTCGTCTTGAAGACATACTTGCTCATACAATCATTACTTTGAAAAAATAATCACAACGACAGGTATCAAACAGAGCGGGTATGTCAAATGAAAAATAAAACGATGCCAACTTATTTTGAAACCTATTTTAGAGAGGAGATGAAGCTAGGCTTTCCCTAAACACAGGCCGCAACCATGCAAACTGTAAGAACCCACTTTTCTATAAGTATGACGATGAGCGCGCACTAAAATGCGAATGTTATAATCAAAATTATGATTTGATAAAATTAGGAAGTTATAGGGATAGGAACTGCTGATGCCGTCTACAAGAGTACCGAAATATGACTATTTTAGTAAAAATGGTTTTTCAATGTTTAGGCAAAAGTAAAGCTATCGATTTAGATATATATATATATATATATATATATATATATATATATATATATATATATATATATATATATATATATAGAAAACTTTGGCCGGTTTTGAACATTGTTGGCGTCAGGGACGTGTGTTTTTATCATGTTGTGGCTGTCTCACGCCAGATTAAAACGGATGTGCTTCTTGTTGTTGAACGCTCATCCTGTTTTGGTGTGTGTGTGGGGGGGGGGGGGACAGATTTAAAAGTTGCTTCTTCTCACAGACTCACAGACTGTTAGCGCCCGTGGCTTGAGTGTTCTCAGTTTCCGTTTCTGTAGCATCATTTGCATTTCTCATGTATAATTATTTTTGCTAAAGTATGAAGAAAGCAATCAGCTGAACTCTAGCGTCGTAAATGAATCAGATGGATGGTCCTTCGATGATGGTGATGAATAGTTCTCGGTGGCCACGCTTTCTTCATTTGTCGTGCATTAATCGTTTTGCAGCCTTATGGGGTTCATTTTGAAGCGCCGTGCTTCGAACTTCAATGCTGCTGATTTTATCTGATCTGTCTTATTGTGTTTTGTCTTTGGGGACGTTTGCTAGTTTGCTTATTTTTGTCTCCTTCTTTAAATGCTGGGCAATCATTCAGAATTGGCAGCGTTCTTTGAATAAAGCAATGAATAAGAACTCAAGTGTTTCCTAAAATTTTATCTGCTTGAGCATTGTGGAAAATAATACACAGTACCTCTGCAGTGCTTGCATGAGCATACGGACTTCTTTTATCTAACCAATGCGTGAAACGATCAGCATACAAAATAAATAGCTGTGCAAACAATTTAAAAAGTACTGGTCCACCTTACTGAAACTTTGTCCAAACGAAGTAAATACATTCGTAAAATACTCCGTAGGTACCTTACAAAAGCTCCGGACAGCCGAATTGAGGAACCCGCAAAGAATGCTTCGGAAGTGCCACGCAATCAGTCCTGCCGGCTGGAGGAAAATTATAGTAAAAAGTACTCCCGCAGCTGCACGCAATCGCTCCGGTCAGCCGGAGTGAAATTTATTTTAAGAGTACTACGGGTGCACCACTATATTCCTCCGGCAAGCCGGAGCAAAGATTTTGCTCCCGATGTCTGGAGCGAAAATTGCTTCGTAGGGGGGACGCTAGAGGACAAGCGTTTTACTCCGACCTCGGAGTAATTTTTTACAGTGTACCTAGAAGCGTGGTGACCACAGATGTCGGTAATAACAACGCAAGAACTTTTAAAAATCTGGCATCGACAGCGTTCATCAGACGACTGCGAAAAATAAAAATCTAGATTGGAGCAGAAATGGAACACCATTGCATTCCGTGTGGGAGTCATGAATTCTGCCACAGAAACACGCAAGGTCTGAATTTGCTTTGGAAAAGAAACTGTGCTAACATCAAGTCGGTGCAGTGATTATGGCTGCAAAGTTAGCTATCTGAATTATCTTCATAAGCATTGCATATGTACTCCTACTATACAGACGAACGTCTTGTCTGGTTGACATCACCTATAGCTTCAGTGCCAGCTTCCATTTTATAACAGTCTCATAAACATTCACAATCTATGCTTCGTTGCTTCCTTTTGAAATTGTCGTTGTCTGCCTGTATTTGGTCTGAACATTCTTAGTTATGCACACAGTCCCAGCTCGTTACACGAGTTAACAAATGATGCGAAAATGATCCATCACGTAATGGCCGCTTACGCACGGCCACGTAAAGAAGAAGAGAATGAAAAAATTTCACTCCAGCTTAATGTTTGGCATTGGTTCTTCAGCACTTAAAATTTTCTGTGTGCCATATAATCAGCTGTTTGTTAGGTGAAATCACGAGTCTGTGAATTGGCGAGGTGCTTATTACAGTGCATGGACGTCAAACAGCGCAATCACGTGCTAATCAATGCATAAAACGTTTTTAGAATAGCTGGAGAACCTCTCTTTTTAAATGTAATTCAAGTAGGTTGGCCGCTGATCACAATAGTAGCGCCTACTTATAGCAGCAGGACAGATGGATATATGAGTGTATTGAAATATTTTCATTTGCAGCAAAACCGCGGCTAGCAGTTTGTGGACGTGTGCGCACAACTGTAAGCTCATTCTTAGAGAGAGAAATAGGCAGCGCTGTACCTGTGTGCGTTGTTGTTGTTTTATTTGTATTTTGAACCTAAAAGACAATTCTAGTTAAAAAAAAACCAACTGGCCTGTCTTTTGATTGAGCCTACATAGTGATGGAAAATTATGAACCATTTTCCCGAAGGGAACCCTCATGGGATGCGAAACAACAGCAGTGCACACGACAGAAGCTGCTGCGGGTGAGTGAGAGAGTGATGAGTGAGAGAGTGAGGAGCCAGCAGCTGCTGCGGGTGAGTGAGAGAGAGTGATGTCAACGTGCAGCTGTGACTAGAACTACTTGACATCATTCCAACAACTGTGGCGCGAAAGGAACAAGGCATGGCGCATTCGCACGGATACACGGATGGAAAGCGTTACATAGGCTTGTCAAAGAGCTGCTTCGCATCTAAAACTACGGTCAGAGTCCTTCAATGCTTTTCTGGTCACGAAAGTGCCGCCTCAGCTTCATATGGAGCCAGCACTGGCCGCAAGGGGCGCAGCTGTGCTCGTGAGGGCATGCTGCCGTCCGCTACCGCTGCGGTAGTGTGTTGGTCTGCTTTGATTTCCAAGCTTTCTAAACTTCTGCAAAAGTCGTTTCACTTTCCCTCATTTACTTGGAACATTCAGCATGCGTCGGTGACTGCGTGAACGCGACGTCTGCCTTGAAATGAGCACCCGGGAGAAAAGAAACTAACAGCTCTGGACAAGCAGCTCGCGGCAGTCGCAGTCGAAAATGAAAAAAATTCAGGGTTTGCCACACCATAACAATGATATGATTTTGATACACGTCGTAGTGGGGGATTCTTGATTAATGTTTAACAGCTGGGGTTGTTTTTATATGCACGTAAATCAAAGCGCACGCCTTTTTTTCTGCTCTTGCGTTTCGCCTCGTCGAAATGCAGCCGTCAGGGTCGGGGGAGCGCAGCTCGTTCATCGCAATACTGCAACTGGTTTAGCTCTTCGAAATTTGCCTGAAATCAGACACTGTACATTCGCAATAACGCACTTGCTGTGCCACATGTAAACAGAGGCGAACATACGAGTTGTTACACGTCCATTCGCCCGGAAGTGAGCGAAATCTCTCGACTGCGCAAAGTTGCGCATAAGGCCAGATGGTTCGCACGGCACGGCCGCTCAATTTCTATTAAACTGTGAACATTATCAGACTCCTGGTGTCATTTTATTCACAACAGAAAACCCAAACAATTAAACCATTACTGCAAGAAATGCTTCCATAGAATGCCTTCTTTTCATGACAAGAAAAAAAACACCTGTTCTATGCGCTTGAAATTTCTGGACCGAACGATTAAATCCCTCTACGAGCCTTAGGTACAATATATGTAATATCAGAGTCCTTAAATGCCAGCAATACTAACCTCATAGCAGTCTTTGGTGCGGCGTGTTGCCCCGCCACGGTGTTCTAGCGGTTATGGCACCCGGCTACAGATCCGATGGTTGCGAGATCTAATCCCGGCCGCGGCGGCTGCATTTTGGTTGAGGCGAAATGTTGAGGCCCGTGTACTTGGAGTTTGGTACACGTTAAAGTGGTCAAATTTGTTCCGGAGCCCTCCACCACGGGGGGTCTGTCATAATCACAGCTGGTTTTGGGACGTAAAACCCCATCAATCAACCGGTGCGACGTTTAGTTTATGATCATGACGAACGTGAAAAGTAAGGTCGAACACAGTTGACAGTGTATTGTAATTAGGCCATTGTTTTATAAGCAGTCTCATATAGAAGAGACAGTAAACCAGTAACTTAAGCCGCTCGTGATTTCGACAAAAACACACAAGAAGTTACTTTGATTCTTCTAATGGCCGACTATATACGAGGGGTTAAGATATTCCAATCATCGATGCTAATATTGTTGTCAGTGTCAGAAGGAAAAAAATAATTCAACAAGAAAAATACATTCAAGGTGCCTGTGCGAAAGCAATATGCAAGCACAACCATTTATTAATTTTATTTAAAACAAACCACATACACAGAACACCAGTGCACCAGTTCATGAAAAGCTAATTAAAAAACGTGAAGAATGGACAGCAACATATGTGAGATATGGATTGGGTGCAAAGTTACCTTTGAGTGTTTGGTTTTTTACCACCCCCTGCTGGACATGAAGCGCACCCTTTCGCTTGCATCTGTTTGTTTCATTCTCTCGTAAAAAAATGCAAACGCACCTTGAGAAAAAACTGAACAACCTCTGCAGTCGTGCTCACAAAATGTGACTTGCAACCGACAGCAGCTGAAGCAGTCCGAGGGTCCATCAAAACATCCTCCACAATATTCATGTACACACCAGAACAAGCAGTTTTTTCAACTGTGTGCGCTTCCATGTGATCCTCCACAATTTGAAGGAGTGTGACGAGCTGGCTGGAGGGCACAAGGAGAAAACTTTTAGACTTAACAAGAATCAGGCCAGTTGCTGGTCGTTCTGAACTCCTCAGACTTTCTACGCAGCTTGAGCATCTCAGCGAGGAAAACTTCTTTGCAACGTATCCAGCGAGGTAGTCCAAGATCTTCTCCTTAGGAGGCTGCTGATGTTGCAAAAGTGAAGCCTGCTCCACAGTTTCTCCTGGCTCTAAAAGTACTTCATCAAAGAGAATAGCCAAACAGTCCGCCTGAAATGCAAACACTGTATTGCTGGTGTGCTGAACATATAAAGTGTACCGAACGAAAAAGATGTACTGAATGCCTAGTATTGCTTTACACCTTTTGTATGACGAAATCCAGGCTTTATCAGAAATCAGCTCGGTTTCTCCAAATTAATGGCTGCAAAATCTTCGATACTGCCTGCACTGCACAGTCCCCTGGCACATATGTAATGCTCATACAGCTTAGTGTGGCTAGAAATGAGAAACATCGCACCTAAATGCATGCAGCCTAAAAACTATCCTGAAAACTTAGTTAAAGAACTAATACGCTTTGATCAGTTTCATCCTATTCAGGAGATATCGCTCCGCAAAGCGTTTCTACTGTGTTCTTCCTTGCCTGCACTTTTTTTTTCATTTTGTTTTCCCTGACGAATTCTTACCATCTGGCTCAGATTTCTACCCTTTCAACCCCTGTTAATATATTCTTGCTCACGTGACAGGCAGCAGGTTTTTCCTTCTGGAATAGGTCTTGGAGCTTCAGGAGAAGTTGTGGGCCGTCTCCTACAACTGATGCTTGCTGAGGCGGCTGGACAAGATTTTTGACAGAGAGCATTCTATAAATGAACAGAAATTGCTGGACTGTTGGTTGTCCTCCGTCACCAGCCACGTGCCTGATAATGCCAAAAAATCTCTGAAAGAAAAAATAAGGATTACTATTTAACTATCAAGCGAGAACGTGCACATGCTTACCTTAATGGGTCCTGTCCAAACTTTCCCACTAGTACGTAGCGAAACCCTGAGGCAAGGAGGTTTTCAACCAATGATATTGTGCTGAGCAAAGTTATTCTCAGCACCTCACAGGTGGGCTTGCTTAAAAAGCAGACCTGCCTTTGCTTTGGCAGACTTTCGATGTATTTGCAGCACCTGTCCAACCATGAGATTCCCTCTTTCAGTGTCTATAAAGTAAGAAAGAATTTAGCCTGAGATCAAAAATGTGTGCAAGAGCAAAGTAATTATTCTCACGTCAACATGCTCAGCTTCACTGTACTGCACGTGTTCAGGCCTGCGGGAGTTCAAGCAGTCAAAGAGTCTGTTCATTTGTCTGGTGAATTCAGATGTTCCCGCAGACCCGTGAAGCTTTTTGCATGATTCCTGCTCACTGGAAAATATCATGGCTGTAGCTGTGGATTCACTGAAGAGCTGAAAAGAAATTTTTGTATTGCATTTCACTGTGAGTCACATCAAAAAGGCATTTTTTTTTTCTAAGTGCACTTGAGCGTTGTGCGCCTTACTTGAACAGCAAGTTTGACGCTCATTTTCTGAAAAGCGTTTGGGTATATATGTGCCCTCGTCAGCTTTGGTACAGCACGCAGCCCTGACTGTTGCTCTTCATACTCTAGAAGTGCTGCATAATGATCATGATACACTTCCTGACCTTGAGGCAGCTGTAGAAAGAAGGAATGTCAGATTGTCACTCGAGATGAGATCATATGAGTGACTATATCACAGGAACAGTAATAATTTCACTTACCAAAAACTTCCCAACTTTCTGCAGGTTATTTCTAATACATTTAAATAAGTGTGGTGGATCAATGATAGCATAGATCACCTTAGAGGGGTCGCATGGGTGCTGAAACGACACCTGCTGGTCTTTCATGTCACCACGAATTCCTGAAAGAAATGAGCAACTAATAAATTATACCTTTCCAGATAGTCTGCAGCAGAGCTTGTGTGTTAAACACTTACCTAAGGACCTCAAGGCACACCGATTGGTAGTTGAATTATCAGATGTCACAGCATCTATAACTGCGCCAGCATTACACAAGTGTACAATCCACTGAAGCACAAGCTTTGCAAGCATTGATCCCGGGGCAGCACTTGATGCACAAAAGGTACCCACAGTCTGCGACCATCCCCCCAGAAAGGGTCGAAACAGGAAGACCAAAACATGATCAGCATCCTTTTCACGGTCTGCTGGCCTGGTATGTTCTCCAAAGTCAACCTTACCAACGACTTTCATGTCAGACTCTCGGACGTGCAAACTTTTCCTGACACTCATTTCGTCGAACATGAGCACACCTGAAAGAAAAAAAAATAATTTCTATCACTTCAGAAAGGCGAAACCACACAGCATTCAGGTTAAGTGATGTGCTTTCAAACCTCGTCGTTCACTTTCAGGGGAAGTGAGCAGCTTTTCCTTGAGCACAGTAAATACATGCGCATCAAAGCCAAAGTCGGCTTTCAAGCTCTTCATATAGCAGTAGAGTGTGTGTGGATTTGGCAAGGGTAGAAAGTTGTTCTCTTGGAGATATGTATACACAGATGTGGACTTCGTTTTCAAAAGCAGGCAGTCATATAACCAGTCTTTCTTATACCTGGTAACGAAAGGGTGCAAATCTCATTCACATGCACAAACATGCTAGCACAGTGCTTCCATAATGCTATCAAGCATAAAGACACATTGCTGTTAACCAAGTGTAACTGCATGCCAAGGGGTAATGTGAACATGCACATTGCACTGTGTACACAGTGGAAACCTGATCAACATGCAGGCCAAAACCTTCATAATGAGAGCAGGCCACTATAAATGACACAGATCTATGGTGCATTCTCAATCCAGAACAATTAATAGAGAAAATAAGTGCACATTGGATCTCCAAGTTTTCAACGAAACTGCGCATAAGAACAATCATTCACTGTCTGTTTATAAACGTGCTCAAAACAATAGCAGTAAGGTGCGAAAAAAAGATCAACACATCACGATAACATGGTTATGAGGGTGTGAATAAGCCACTCGTAGTAGTAAAAAGGGCACATTTTTTATATGGACGAAAATCATTGTTTCATGATTTAAAGTATTAGAGTCAGCGCAGTAAAGGTGGACTCAAGCAGAAAACGTATTTCATGGTAGTTTTGAACGCTTAGCTGATTTTGAATAGAGCCGACACTTGTTCAGAAAACACCGGATATGTAGCTTTTAATTTGGTGAATATCTAAAATTACCACGTGAATATTCCATCGCCTTTACACGTAAACCATATTCGTCAAGTAGTGCTTGAAGCTTACCGTACGGCTCTTGCAGACTTCGCTTTTGCCTTCATCACGCACTGATCAATAATCAGTTTCTCGCGATCGGAAAGTCTTTGAAGGCTCTGCTGTTGTCGTTCGTACTTGGCAGTCTTCTTTCGGAACTCGGCGAGTTTTGTTTGGCATTGCCGAAGCTGCTGCTTCGCAGCTCGAAGTTGGCACCTCAACTTTTGCACTGCTGCACAGCTGGCGCAGTCAACCAAGCGGTCTGTCTGACAAGCTGTGTCCGTGTGGTAGGTTTCGACCGTTTCACTGGTCAGTGCCACATCTGCTAAAAAAAGAAAAAAGGAAGAAGAAAAGGAGTGAAGAAAAACAAGTTATGCAGTTTCAAATTTACAGACTCAGACGATACCCTCATACACGACGACACGGATGTAATCTGGCCTAGCGCTTACATACCTTCATTCACTGATGCAGCATCGGTGCGGTCTGAACAGGTCGTCGGCGATGCTCGTTGCTCCTCCGTCTCGCACGACAACTCACGTGCTCGTTTGCGCGGTGATTGATTTGTCGATGAGCGGGGTCGAGGTTTACGCTTCGTGAGATACGAAGGAAGGCCACCAAAGTACTTGGGACAGCGTCAGCCTTCAGCGTTGGCTTGTCACGCTCCAGGGACACGGCGTCGCCGTTGATATTGAAATCATAAGTAGTGACAATGTCCGAGGCGTCGAAATGCTTCGCACACACACGTGTATATTTGGACTCAAAGTTGAAGTCGCCACTTTCCTGCCGCGGTATGGCCCGTTTCCATTTCTCGCGCTGGTCCTTGTCAGGTGGAAAAGAAAACAACGACACCTTCTCGATCGTTCCTCTGTAGCCGGAACGACACCCCGGCACGCAACACGTGTTAGGCATCGTCGTCTCACAACATTTTGGCTAACTCGGACACGCGCGCACACTTCTTCCACCAGTTTGTCTCGCTGTGCGCACGCGTTTCAGTCTGTTTCAGTACGCGAGCAGCCCGAACGATGCCTTCTGTGGCGCAGTGGCGCCGCATCGCGGCAGTTTCGGGCAGCGTATGAAGCTCTCCCATAGAGTGACGGCGGAGTTTCGTGACCAGAAAAGCATTGAAGGACTCTGCTACGGTCTTTCACCTTCTTTTTGGTCCGGTGGCCAAAGTGGCGGGGCGAGATAAAAGCTAAGTTTTCAACTGTGCTGGTGTCTAAGGCTATATTCGTCGCCACTTTGTAAGCAGACGCCATCGATCCAAATTATCATACGCAAGGCGAATCAAAATGATCAGAGACTACAGAAAATTTAAAAATTTAAAAATATTCGCCACAATCATCGTCTCACAGCCGTGATGGTATTCTTTTTCGACAAAAGAGAATGATTTCCTTAACCAGCTAATGCTTTTAACGGTCTATAAAAACTTTACACATTCCAATTCATAACTGCATCGGTCAGTCACAAGAGAATGAAAGCATGAACAAGTAATGTTAGAGAGCCCCTGTTCAGCGCTTGCCTGCTCTGCAACTCCAGAGCACAAGACGCAACGAATAGGTGGAACGTACCGCAAAGAGTCTTCAAGGAAAACCATCCCAGAAGGAATCTTGGCAAAATTTTGCTATGTTGCAACACTATTCCCTTGTACTATTTTCAGTTTCTTGTAACAATATAATTGAGTGATTACTGTGGTGAACAAATACATTGTCTTAGTTGTTCCATTTTCTCTGCGTGCAGCAAACAGCGAGCAATGGCGAAAGTGGGGGGAGGGCTCAGTGAGAGAACTAGCGCTCGCCTTGGCCCTCGCCAGTTGATACGCTAATGAAGACCACTCGATTCTTAGCTCATGCTCCAAACTGGGTATGAGCCACAAGAGAAGGTGAACAGGAACGAGGAGTTGGCCCAGCGGAAGCACAAAGAATATGCTTGTTTCATTTCAGCTACAAATAAAGCACATTTGGTCATAGCTTTTGTTTGGGTAATTAATCACACGCCGTAACAATATGCAAAATTGTGTCTAATAGAGTACCTGTTGTAAAGGAGGCTGTCGGTAAACTCAGCAGATGACATACATTTTGAGAATCGGTTTCATGCCCAGCACTCGGTGACTAATTATCTATGCTGAGTTTCCTGGCTCTGATCGAAGCGTTCAGAGGTGGCTCCACATATTTTGGAAAGTGCAGTAGCTGTGCTGACATCAAGGAATTACTAAAAACGTCAAGTACACTGATATTTATCCAAATCCAATCGAAATACAAATCCAAACTTTATTTTCGCATTGCCCACAGCCAAATACAGTGAAAATATGAGATCGGAAAAAAAAAGCTCAAGCGAAAATATTAGATCATGCAAAAACAGTTCATGCGAAAATATGATGCGGAGAAAATCTGGATGCGGAGACGGGCGAGTTGTCATGCTTCTTGGGTGCACTGAAAGTAGGCAGTTCGCTTCGAGGTTTTCTTCGCCAGGGACATTTGGTAATATGACCTCGAGCGTCCTGGCCGAGTTGCTTCCGTAGAGCAATCTCATAGTGCCATCTGCGTTGTTTCATGTAACGTGCCGTGTTGTATGCGGTTGCATTCGGAAGGATGGCGGCCCACGTTTTGTGCTCTACGTTGACGTACATAGCCAGCGTCTTGGCGATGGTCTTGTTGAGCCGCTCGGTGAGGCCATTGGTTTTTGGGTTGTACGTTACCATCCGGCGGTGGCTTGTCTAGCTTACCTCAAAATCACTCGCGTTAGTATCGCAGTAAAGGTAGTACTTCTGTCAGTAACTTGGAACTCCGGGACGCGTGTTTCCATATCATATACTAGAAGATGTATAGAGAAAATATGGTGCCGCTATAGGCTGAAAGCAAACACCTATTCTAAACGTACTTCCGTTTGTTTGTTTTTTTGTGCAAGACGCGGCGCGCCTAGACGCTCGCATAACGCTAGTTTTGCAATACGCCGGTGAAGCTAGTTGAAGCCGTACGCCTTACAACTTATGCCGAAACATGTGGGATTTTCGCTGACGGTGTCGCCGAAACAAGTTGTGTTCTTACGCAGCTGGTGTGCTGCGATTTTTTATTCATTCAAACGTTCGTTTGGGCTACCAGCTGGCGAAGAAGGCGTGCCACTTGAGCTACTCCGGATGTCAGTTGTTTTGAGGTAAGTTGGTTATATCACCTGTAGAATTCGCGCTGTGGTCTTCATCCGCGCGTAAACTAAGACGAGACGAACTTGTTTCAACGTTAATTGTTTTGTGACAATGTGCCATTTCTCGCTACGCCGCGCGTTCGCCCAATGGTTCTTTGCCAACTTATTTCTCTCTATATTAGCGATGCGCTGCAAGCTTGCGTGCTGTTAACGCTCACAGTGCTCACAACGGTTGGAGCCTAGGCGTTCGCCAAATGTAACTTCTCATTTAAGATGGACACTAAAGGCATAGCGTAGTCCCTACCACTTTAACAAGTACATAGCGCAGTTGTCCCTCCCATACTGATGGGCAATCTAACGTCTAACGTTCAAAAATGTTCCGAGCTGTTTTCAAAAAGTTGTTATATGGAGCAGAAAACGGTTCATGTCACCTAATGCATATCACTGTCGTGTTGAATAAAACACTCAGTGGAAGTAGTATTTTCCACTGTTATCCACGCAACCTTACTATTTAAAAAATTGCATTGTGAAACAAAACGCGTACCTACTGAATTTAGAAACATAGTTGTACAGTACAGAGACACAGGGTATTTGCAGACACAGTTATTTTAAATATTGTACAGTTTTTTTACTGTCACTGAACATATATTACACAAAAGTGTCAATAATACAAATATCGACAAATGAACTGTAAAAATTAGCTTTGCAAGAAAAAAAGCTAGCAAGAAATTTGTGAAATAATACAAAGTTTGAAAACAGACAGAAAGAGAGAGACGTGTTCACTCGTTAAAAAATAAAACTGCTTTTTATTTCATGAGCTTCTGAAAACGAAGTGATTTTTGAGGCACTGTACATCACTGTCTCCTTTTGTCTGTGTATTTTCGTGCCATTTATCAATTCAATTTGTTTAAAAACCAATGAGTTCGTGAACCGAATAATGGCGAGTAGGTTTCTTAGACTGTGACATGTCTTCAAAGATATGACGGCGTGAAAGGAGAGCACTGTGTATTACATGTTATCTAAGAGAGAAATGATGTTAGGATTACACTAAAATCACTTCTTTTCTCAGCTTAGCATACCATGCAGCAGCCAAGCTATGATGATCTTTTACTGGAAGCACGATTGAAACACTAAAATAAGAGAAGCAATAGTAAATTTTTGAGGAAATTGTGTGATATAATTCTTTGCACAGATGCCATAAAATTGCACCAGAACGGCATCTACAAAAAGATATGTTCTCGTACGTTAGATATGTCCTCCTACGCCTCACAGTGGTGGTTCTAGTGGCTAAAACACTCAGCTGCCAACCCGCAGGTTGCGAGCTTGAATCCTGGCTGCGCTGGCTGCATTGTCGATGGCGGCGAAATTGCTATAGGCAGGTGGGCCCATATTTCAATGCACGTTAAAATTTGTGGAGCCCTCCAATACGGCGTCTCTCATAACTATATGGCGTTTTTCAGACGTTAAACTGCACATATATATCAAACAATACCTTTTGCTTAAATAGTTTCTTCCCTCGTCTAAACCTTGCATATGCATATTTGACCCAATGTAGCTTTGTTTACAGTTCGTCCACAGCATAGTTAGTTTCAATCTTTCTCCTAGTGATTTTTCAATGATATTGTCACGGGGGTGAGAGAATGTATGAAATAAATATATTCACAAAATATACAGGGAGAGTCAGAGGCAGCTGCAGCCAAGATGGAAGAACAGCAGCAACAACACGAGCACGGTCGCTTTCATCGTCTTCATCGTCTATGATGCTCTTTCGTTGCCAATGTCGTGTAACATATAACCCCCCGCTGCTGGCAGCACCATCTCGGCGCCTAAAGGAGAATAGGATCATATGCGGATATGTACGGTTTGAGGTGGGTCACGTGGACGACGTCAGTAGCGGGTGCGGACGACGATGACTGACTGTCCAACGGAGCAATTTCGTATGTGACATCGGTAAGCCGGCGTAAAACCTTGTAAGGCCCCAAGTAGCGAGAGAGGAGCTTTGAAGAGAGGCCAACGTGGTGGCATGGTGTCCAGAGGAGAACCAATGAACCTGGAGAGTAGGAAACTACTCTGTGATGGCTATCGTAGCGGACCTTCTGAGAGCACTGCGAGCCAAGAAGACGTCAACGTGCGATTTGGCGGGCTACTAGAGCCCGAGCAGTGGCATCCCAGGCGTACTCTGTAACCGTTTGCGTGGTTGATTGGAGAAGAGTCTCGAAGGGTAATGCTGGATGGCGGCCGAACAATAAATAGAAGGGGGAGAAGCCAGCGGTGTCGTGGCGTGACAAATTTTACGCGAATGTCACATAAGGCAAAGTACTATCCCAATCAAGGTGATCTTTGGAAACGTACAGGGAGAGCATTGTTGTCAATGTTTAATTTAGGCGCTCGGTAAGACCATTTGTTTGTAGGCGATAGGCCGTAGTGAGCTTGTGACGCGTCAAACTCGAGCGAAGGCTGTCACTTACTACTTTTGAAAGAAATGAGCGGCCACGATCAGTCAGCAGCTGTCGAGTAGCGCCATGGTGAAGAATTACGTCATGAAGCAAGAAGTCCGCGATGTCAGTGGCACAGCTGGTCGGTAGCGCTCGTGTGATATCTTGTGGCATAATCAGTGGCTACGGCTATTCACTTGTTTCCAGTGAGAGAAGTACGAAATGGTCCAACGAGATCAATACCGACGCGGTAGAAGGGAACGGTGGGTATGTCTATTGGTTGGAGCGGACCAGCTGGTGGGAAGGTGGAATGTTTGGAGCACTGGCAGGACTCACATGCAGCAACGTATCGGCGCACAGAATGGTAAAGGCCTGGCCAGAAGAATCTACGCCGCACGCGATCCTACGTGCGCGTGACCCCGAGATGTCCCGCGGTTGGGGCGTCGTGAAGCTGTTCAAGTACAGCGGAACGGAGTGTCGCAGGAACTACGTGTAGTAGCTCTGGTCCTTTGGCGCTGGTGTTGCGTCGGTAAAGAATGCCATCGCGTAGAACGAACAAGTGTAGCGACGGGTCTACGTGGGGCAAGCGTAGACTCTGCATGATAGACCGCAAGCGAACATCACTGAGCTGTTACTTGCGTATGTCGGTGAAAGCCGACATGGCGAAGACACAAGGGTCAGAATCATGTGCTGAAAGGTCAGATTGGTCCACGGGGTGACGGGATAGACAGTCGGCATCCTGGTGCATTAGGCCAGATTTGTATGACACGTCGAAGCTGTATTCTTGTAGTTTCAAGGCCCAACGACCAAGTCGTCCTGTTGGATCTTTAAGGGACGACAGCCAGCACAAGGCATGGTGATCTGTAATTACCGAAAAGGTACGGCCAAACAAGTATGGTCGAAATTTTTCGAATGCCCAGACTAGTGTGAGGCACTCAGGGTCTGTAATGGAAAACTTGCTCTCCGAAGGAGAAAGGAGGCGACTGGCATAAGCAATGACGCGATCCTGTCCTCGTTGCCGCTGGGCGAGAACGGCACCCAATTCCATGTCCGCTTGCATCGGTACAAACTTCAGTATGGGCTGACGGGTCGAAATGGGCAAAGATGGGTGGGGAAGTAAGTAATGTTGTAAGGGTGCTGAAGGCAGTTGCTTGGTCAGTACCGAAATAAAATGGCTTGTGCTTCTTCAGTAGCTCCGTAAGTGGTCGGCAAATGTCAGCAAAATTCTTCACGAAACGTCGAAAGTAAGAACAAAGGCAATTAAAACTCCGTACATCTTTTGCGGAACGTGGTATGGCAAAATTTTTGACACTTCGAATTTCGTCAGGATCAGGTTGCACGCCTCGAGCACTGACAAGGTGGCCGAGCACAGTGATTTCCCGACGACCAAAGCGACATTTGGAAGAGTTGAGCTGAAGTCCTGCTTTCCGGGAAACCTCAAGAACAGCCGTTAGGCGGCTAAGGGGGCTTTCGAATGTAGGTGAAAATACGATGACGTCATCGAGATAGCACAGGCACGTGGTCCATTTGTATCCACGCCGGAGAGAGTCCATCATCCTTTCAAATGTAGCTGACGCATTACACAATCCGAATGGCATAACCTTGAACGGGAAAAGTCCATCCGGTGTGATGAGTGCGGTTTTCTCACGGTCTCGATGATTGACAGAAATCTGCCAGTATCCTGATCGCAAGTCGATAGATGAAAAGTAGGCAGACCCATGTAGGCAATCGAGAGCATCGTCAATCAGCGGCAGTGGATACACGTCCTTACGAGTTACTTTGTTTAGGTGACGGTAGTCTACGCAGAAGCGCCAGCTGCCATCTTTCTTCTTGACTAGCCCGACCGGCGATGCCCATGGACTGCAGGAAGGTTCGATGACGTCTTTTGTGAGCATTTCTTCAACGTCCTGCTAGATAACTTGTCGTACAGCATTAGGCACGCGATAAGGACGTCGTCGGATGGGGCTAGCGTCTCCAGTGTTAATCCTATGAGTTACAAAGGATGTCTGACCCAAAGGGTGGCCATCAAAATCAAAGATGTCGCGGTAGGATTTCAGCAGGTTCCGGATGTCAGCTGTCTGTGCTGGAAGAAGATCCGGAGCGATCATCTTGTCGATGGTGGCATCCGCTGCGCCCTTCGAGGATGAAAACGGAGCAGAGGGTGAAGAAGATTCGCCAACGAACGTCGAAATGGCAGCATCTATAAAAAAAACTTTTGCCAAAGTCATGCCATCTGGGATAACTTGAGCGCAGCGGCTGAAGTTTAGGATCGGAAGAGATGCTGTATTTCCAGTGACTGTCAAAAGTGTGTGAGGCACGGCAACATTTTTAGCCAGCAGAACGTCAGCAATAGGTGTCAACATGTAGTCACCATGGGGAACAGGAGGGACAGATCTCAGGTTCACGTAAGTAACGGCTTGTGGTGCTAGGCGAACGTGATCTACAGAAAACAGACGGGGTTAAGCTGGTGTTGGGTCGTCATGGTAACACGGTAAATCAAGTTGAAGCATGCCGGTTCCACAATCAATAAGGGCAGAGTGGGCAGATAAATGTCCATGCGGAGGATAAGTCCAAGGGAACATTTCTCGAGCACAGCAGATAGCACTGTCGTGGAGCGATCAGCCACACTAATACGCGCGGAGAACATTGCAAGCACGGAAAACGTGCCGCCGTCGGCGACCTGGATGAGTGGCCCTGTGGGTGGCGTTAAATCTTTCCTAAGGCGGCAACGAAGTTCGGAATTCATCACTGATATGTGAGCCCCTGTTTCCACAAGTGCAACAACGGGTGTGTCATCTACTTCAACGTCAATAAGGTTGCGTCGAGTCGGCAGCATGGTCAGAGGATTTGGCGGGCAAGTGGTCGATGCAGCATCACCTCCGGGAGCTGCGTCACCTAGTTTTCCCGCGGCAGGTGGTCAGTCGGCGACGTTGGTTGGCGAAATTGGGGCGAGAAAGACGTTGGGCGACGGGAGAACGGTGAACGGGACTGGTGAGCATGCGGAGATGGAGAGTTACGACGATATGCCGGCATAGAAACAACGTCTTCACTGGTTGCCTGAGGTGACTCCCGGTAAGTTTTAAAGCGTCCATGATCCCTCTCTGGCCGATGGGAGTACCCATAGGATGCCTGATGCCAATACCATCGAGTGTTACAATGGCGGGCCACGTGTCCGATGTGGTGGCAGTTGAAACAAATCGGGCGATCGTCAGCAGTCGTCCACTCGGCTGGATTGCGAGGGTGCGCCGGAAGGTTTTGGCTTTGGGCATACGAAACAGGGGGTCGACGACGGTTTATCGGCTGAGAGGGAGATGTAGTGCACTCGGAGGCCAGTCCAGCATTGGAAAGCTCTTGTCGAACAATGGCATGTACCAGTAGCACTATCTGAGGGCTAGAGTCACAGGCATGGGAGCACGTGGACGCAGGAGACAGAGCTTCAAGTTCACGTCTGATGATCTTGGTCACGTGCTCTGCAGTTAACGGCGTCTGTAGCGCAGGCCTGTCTTCGCACGACCAGGTTGCAGCTGTGCTTGGTAGTCGAGTGAAATTATGAGTGATACGTCGACTTTTTGCGGCCTCGAAACGCTGGCACTCCTTGATGATGGCATCGACCTTGTTGCAGTCCTTGCATATGAGAAGGTTGAATGCATCATCTGCAATGCCTTTGAATATGTGAGCTCCTTTTTCGGTTTCTTCCATACCGTTCTCCGCTTTTCGGCAAAGGGCAAGCACGTCCTGTATGTAAGTCACGTAGGACTCTGATGACGTTTGCGCACGAGATGCCAAATCCTTCTTGGCCGCTGCCTTTCTACCCAAAGACTTGCCGAAAAGGGCGTGCATCTTTTCTTTGCACGCATCCCAGCTTCCAATTTCATCTTCGTGGTTCTAGAACCACACTTTTGCTGTTCCTTTCAAGTAGAACAGGATACTGGCTAACATAAGAGTTTCATCCCAGCGGTAATTCTTACTTGTACGTTCGTACAACGGCAACCATTCTTCGATGTCGACAGAACGTGCCAGGATCTTTTAGCTGTGGAAGGACAAGAGTTGTTGTAGTCGCCTCGGCGGGAGCCGGTCCCTGGTTTGCCATGATGGAAAAATCCAAACGTCGGACACTGCGGAGCTCTGTTATATCGTGTTGTACCCCGCACCACCACCAAATGTCACGGGGGTGAGAGAATGAATGAAATAAATATATTTACAAAATACACAGGGAAAGTCAGAGGCAGCTGCAGCCAAGATGGAAGAACAGCAGCAACAACACGAGCACGGTCGCTTTCATCGTCTTCGTCGTCTATGATGCTCTTTCGTTGCCGCTGTCATGTAACAATATCATGTGATTAATCTAGCATTAACTCTCCCTAGATTTTGTTCTTGAACACTATTATTGCCTTGGAAGCAGCACTAGGCTTACGATACTACTTGGTAAGCACATACCTGAGTCTAAACACCCGATTATTTCTTTATTCTTTGGTCTTTTTAGTTATCTCGTACACACTGTCGGTCTTAAGCTGAAGTGAATTTAAAACGATGTAAAAATAGCTAAAACAACATGTAAATACATCTGAGAAATTACTGTATATGACACCTTACTGCTGCATGTGACAGATTTCAACACTGCACCTGGCAAATTAATTGTTGAATTACATAGCTAGGCAAAATAAAGCAAACAAAGAATACAATTACGCAGCTGGTTGATCATAAACAAGGCTAAAAGATATGAGCAGAGAAATAACAGCAATCAGTGTGAGATTTCATGTGAAAAATTAACATATACAGCATCTTAATGTCCTTTCGCAAGACAAGTAGGGAGGAAAAATTAAGACTAATTTTAGCAAACAGAAAATAATTAGTGTATATCGTAGGTGAATAAAAGTGTACGGAAGGCTCAAAACAAACTAATATGAATAATAGGTGCACTCAGTAGAAACGAACTAGTCTGGATTGAACCAACTCGACATGCGGATCCTTGCAAACATGGGCACTGCTGCACATGAACATCTTTTGTGCTGATATTCGCTAACCTTTATTGAACAAAAGGCGCAGATTTGATACTTATGTACTGGTGAAAAGCATTGTTTCTGATACGCTCCTAGCTCTGTTTCTCATCTGCTACGACTATCTACGTCAACCATTATAACTATGAATTCAGGTGTGCTGATGGCTCTAATTTCAAAACGGTTAGGCAAGATCTGCGGTACAATGTAATTCCCTTTTTTTTCGCTTTTCGGTGAACAATGAAGTAACAAACCAGGGCATACCCAGCAAGAAGTCATTTCAAATGGTGTGATTTATGATGCACTTAGTGATGCAACCAATCTTGTGGAACTTTGCGCATATCTTGAGCAGCTCAAACCTGAGTTTTCAGCAGCAAATCAGCCTTTTTAGCACTTGACAGTCAATTTTCAAACGCACATTTCAGATCTCTAAGTGTTAGTAGTTTGATAGGTTTAACCAAACAAATTTCTGCATGCAGATTTGTATAAGGTGCCACAGAAAGTAAAGTTACCCACAGCTTCTCAGTTTCTTGCCGAAAGCCCTAGATTTTTGTATAGTCTTTCCATCAGAATTCTTGGCATTTCCTTGTGATTAGCATTTAATTTGCCAGTAAGTACAACTTTCCCTGACAATTTCAGAGGCCCAACTTTTCATGCATATTCCCTTTACTATCAGAAAGGACTAGCCATGTAATGACGTCTGTGCTTTCAATGCAACCTAGGAATATGAGTTACATGAAGAAGTACGTGCTGTTGCACTTCATGGACAGACTCGTTAAGCTTTTGGTTCTTTTGCACTCAATGAACAGTCCATACATTGTAATTACCAACAAAATGCAACACGATGTTCGCTAAAATAAAAGGCTAGGCTTTTCATTTTTTAGAGAGGCTTTTTTTACTTGCACTCATGGTAGTATTTCACTGTGCTACGGCAGCAAGATCTTCTAGCCACTGTAGTGCATGGTATTATTTATATAAGCGGTTCATATAGTATGATAAAGAAAACTTAAATGACCTGGATAAGTATAGTAAAATTCAAAGAAATAGAAATCCAAATTATTTAAAAGCTACTGAACTCATGCGACATGTTCTAATTACATATGTGTACTTCTTTGTAGTTATTGCAATCACTCCTCAGATAAGAGAATGGAGTCTCATAAAAACTTTTATTTCTGCACTTGTTGTTATGACTTCTTTTATAGTCATCTCTCAACATGCAGCTTGACAGAGATGAACCCTCACCAACTAGATAAAAATTCTACACTGCTCCAGCACCTTCAGTGGCTCTGCCAGGCACACAATACTGAATTCCGTGCTTTTCTATGCACAGGTTGGTCCAAAATACTTATGCATAGTGTTTTAAGACGAGCTATGCATGCCTTGGGGTTTTGAGGAGCCTTGCTTGGTGTATTGCATGATTCTCTTATTGTTAATTACGAAGGGTGATGAAAGAAACTTAGGGCCTAATAGAGAATTTCCGTGGAAGATCTTAAATACTGCCGCAGACTTTAAAGCTTTACATTAAATATTAATTTCAAATTGGAATGCAGAGTGTCTAAACACATCTGTTTTATCCAGAATACGCTTGCGTCAGTTAATGACTGTAAAGAAAAGGGTGAAAAGTGTACTGCAGTAGTGAATACGGCTAAACAACGAGTTGCAAAACTAATCAGTAAAATGGTGGGAGACTCGAAGGAATATTCAAGTGATGCTCCACACCCAAGGTTTCAAAAAAGTTAGGACTTAAAAACTTTATAATTTATATTTTATAATTATAATATAGACTTCATAATTGAAAAACTGTACCCCAATCGAAGAGGGTATCTAGCTGAGATGAACAGAAATTGACAGATGCGCATTGTGGGGCCATGGAAAAAGTCTTGAATGCATGTATTGTGCATGATTGCTGAGCCAGCAGCCAGCTCTAAATTTGTCAGGTCTTATCAGATTCTCGCGTGATCCAGCAAGCCTTCTAAAACCTACTGCTCTGTCTTGGTCATGAGGAAAATGTCAATTTAAACTCGTGCCTGAAGGCCGCAGCATCCAATGTGAGTCTCATTGTTGTTTAAAGTACACAATTTAGGAATGGCAGCAATGCCTAGCTTGGTGTCAGCAAATGACTAATTTGACCTAGTGTTATGTGACTTTGCTAGAAACTGTGCTGTAAGCACTGCCCAAGTATGTGATTTTCTTTATGTTATGCGGACAATTGTATCACACAGCTGTTCTTCATTAGTCGGGCCATATGACTTCTGTACGCACAAAAACGTTTTTGCAGTGTAAACTATAAGCTCACAATAGCCAGTTTCAGTGGCAATATTGTCTGCAGTTGTCATCCTTACGAAGAAAGGAAGCTCAGTGTGTGAGAAATCCAAGCTGGAATCCAGATTATGATCATTCATGCTGCCATGAAGTTGTGGAAGTGCTTGAATATTTTTCGCAGGAACACCATTTGCAGGCGTCATGCTCGATGCAAATCACATTTATTGCTTCGAAAATAGTACATTTGCACAAAACTTCACTTCAGGTGACCTGCTCAATGACTGGATGGTTGAAGGCCTCCCACTCGTTACGAAGAGCCAAACCATAAATCACCATCAGCATGATCATTGGCCGCAGAATCCACAAAGTGTACAAGCTACGTAAGCACCTTAGAGATGCGCACTGGGTGCTTTGTTATTATGGAAAATGATGGCAATTGGTGTAATGGGTACTCAGCTAGTGTACCTGCAGTAGGCACCCCATGAGAGTTTACTGAAGGCTCTACAGAAGGCCACTCCTCCAGCTTAAGCTGTGATTGTGCTACGTCACGCACAAAGGCCTCACATCTTTAGCCGACTTGTTCTTGTGCGAGGAATTTTTTCATGCTGATTTTTTCAACCACATTTTTACATTGTTTGAGTCCAATGAAAAGTACCGATAGGAAGAGGCCTCTCAAGGGCTTTTATGTTGTTGATGTAACCGTAGCTCACTGCCTGCTTTTATCTTTAAGCACATTACACAGTTTTTTCGAAGCTGCTGCTTTCTGTTGAACCAACCTGAACAGCTCTATGCAATCTGTGACAGTTGTTTCACACATGGCATAGAACTCTTCAGGTTGGTTCAACAGAAAAAAAAATTGCACAGTCAAAGTGAACACATGTTTTTAAAATAATGGTTTGATTTTACAGCTTGCGTTTACAGTTCAACAAAGTCATAAATTGTTTGATATTGATCATGCTATAGGCCTACTAGTGTTTTGTGAGGCAAGGCCTGCTGCAGGCCTTGCCTCCCAAAATTGTCTAAACTGCAAGTTATGATATAATAAATAACTTGCAGTTATTTGATACCCTTCCACGCCTCTTTGCGTGGAAGGGTATACTTGATTATAAAAATAGTTCAGAAGAAAACATGTTCCTTTCAGATCGGTAGGTGTGAAACTTTATGAAAAGTTTCGCTTTTATGAAAAGATGCTCAATTAAGAATATCTGACAAAATTTTTGATGCTGTCAAAGCTTAGAAAGACCATGCAGTCTGCTGCTTGCTTTTATTTGCTTTGTCTTGTTCCTATTTTCCTTTTAAGGAGAGCGAGAAGACTCCACTGGAAACTCCGTTTACCATTAGATGCCAAAATCAACCATGATGCAACCAAAAGCCTCCCTTCCTCTCCCCCAAGTGTCTTTTGACGCTGTTCCCCTTATTGCAATGAATAATGATGTCACAATTAACAGTTTTTAATGTAGTGAAATGAATTTTTTGTCATTTATTTACAGCAAAGAAACTTGATCAAACTTCAGTTTTTTTCGGAACTCATTTATATTGCGTTGCCCAACACCCACCGTTATTCACAGCAAGGATACTACCAGATGAATTGTTTCAACCCATAAAATTGTTTCAGTTATTTTGCAACCACAGCAGTTATCAGAGCATGGGATTTATAAAAAGACAAAGTACGCAACTCTGCACGTGGAGATACGCCAGCTGAGTTTAGAGTCGCTGAAATGTAAGTTTTCTCTTTTGAGACATAGTACGACTATTGTCAATATCTTTCGAAACATAGGACAACAAGGAAACACAATGTCTTCAGTAAACTTGTGAATGTATATGAATCTAGCAGCGTAAACAAGACTGATGAAAGCTTTCTTTCTACATTAAATTGCACTGACCTTAATGCTTAACAAGTTACTTGGTAAGGGCTCCCAAGAGAGGTAGGAAGTCATGGATTACTTTCAGTTTATCTAGAACGTTTCATAAGAAATGCTTTCATAATCCATATTTCTTAGGAAAAAAGACTTGAGCAGCATTTTAGCACTGAAGCAATTGAGATATGACTAAGTGCTGGAACTGTACTAAAAATTTGTAGATTAGAATCTTTCCCACTGGTTTATAGTTATAAGAAATGCATAGTTAATCTATGCGACATGGAAACACAGACACATGATATATGCGCAGGCAAGTTCGCATCTCTGGTTTCGTTCCTGCTGCTGTGCACCTTTCAGTTGTTAGTTGGCATAAATGACACCTTTATTTTACTCTGGTGACCATGTTTGCATGCCTTGTGTCTTACCAGGAATACAAACAAACTAGCTCAGCTCTGCTTTGTAGTGCTATTGCCGACTTGTCTTTCCTGAATTATTATTGTCTAATTCATTACAAGTAACAAAAATACATGAAATCTGGAAGGATTCTTAATGCGTACGGATTGTTCATCATGCCTTGAGACTTATAAAGCATCTTGTTATCTGTGTAAGATACAAATGCCTTTTGAAAAGCATAATATGAGTAATGCATATTCTGACCCCCCTCGCTTCATATAAATTTGTCTCTTGAAAACACTGGTTAGTGACAAGTATTAGGATACGTGTCGTAATTTATGCAATGAAGAGCTTTCCTGACCTGTTAACAATCCTGGTTCATTTTGTTCGAAATTTGTCAACACGTTTTCGAGAAAAGTTACTATAGCATTTTTTTATATAATTGATTACCTACTTTGAAAACAGCTGGTTATTTTGTACTAACAGATCGTAATAGCTTCCTGAAGCAAGTTTATTGACGTTTCAGCTTGCATCAAGAAGCTTTCTTACGTTAAATAGCACATGTTTATTGAAGTATTGAGCCTTTAGTAAATAATAGTTTACTAGCAATCTAATTAGTGGTGTATTAGGCTAGCCTTATGAAAAACTTGAAACAGTATGCAGTTTAATAGGGAATCTAATGCGGAGGACAATAGCAGAAAGTTTACATGTCAAAGAGGCTTCAGGTTGATGGTGTTGGTTTCACAAGTGTATGTGCTGTCATTGGTTTCTATTTAAGAAATATGTCATGTTGGGCAAGTACTAATTACATAAACAGTGTACTTTTCTGTTAGAAGAGTGTAAATGAAAAACAAACGCTTTTTAAAGAGGGCATGGGATTGTACAATGTTATACTGTCATTAGTGAACCTTGCAGATTGAATTAATTAAGAAGAGCATGTGCTCAAATACCATGACTTATGTCATTCTTTTGGCACTGTAAGTCCACGTGGCATGAGCATCATTCATCTGTGTAAACGCTGGAGGTTTGGGGGCAGTTGTGAAAAAGTGCATGTTTAGATATTTCTTACAGCAAACATGTTCCCACCATCATGTATTAGATTTGACAATCTAGGACGTTACAAAATATGGGTACAATCTCCAGGCCCAGCATATCGTTAACCGACGTCTGCCAGTTGTTCCCCATGCACTCGGGCTTTTTCTTTTTCAGCCCACGTCGCTAAGCTTGTTGAATGTCCTTCGTTTCACAATATTCCCTCTTTTATTTTTGTAATTTAAATGTCAAGAAATAGAATGGGACGAAAAGATAACTTGCCGCGGGCAGGGTTCAAATTTGCAACCTTCGAATACCACGCCCGATACTCTACCAACTGAGCTACCACGGCGGCCATGCACCCGTCCACATAATAGCGTATATGTAAATTAGATGGGGCAGCGTGCCCAGTAGCCATGACGGTGAGTGTGAATACTTTTTTGTGTCTGTTTGGCATCACGTGTTTTGTGAGCCTATTATGAGTAAGCAGCTGACCTCGTATACTATCTGAAGGCACCAAGTCTGTCAGAACGAGTCCCTCATTATGAATGAAGGAAGTACATTTATAGGCTTGTTTTCCTTGTTAGACACAATATTACTGAGATCTAACAGACTATCACGCCATTTGGCTCGATTGTCCAATAGACCTCATTATTATGTGCCTAACAAAAACAAAGAGCGCTTAAATGTACTACTTTTGTTTGGCATGATTGTCTGTTTGATATAAATAATATTGCGCCTAACAAAGAAAACAAGCCCTTTAGAGTACTCCGATCTTTTTTTTATTTCAATACTACAGTTTTTGTGGGCAATCTATTAATGTGACTACTTGGTTATGGATGCCTCATTCACTGTGACGGATGCATTGCACATGGACATGTAACGTCTTTTATACCTTTCTCGAGTCATAGCACCGTATAAAATTAAAATAGGTCACCTGCAAAGCGGGAAGATCAGTACACCCTGCCGTTTACAAAGTGAGGTACACTTACCAGAAGAAGCATGGAAGTTTGTAATGACGCTATTCCCGGAGCATTTGTTTTTTACATTTATATAGCATCAAGTTTTCATTGCAACGGCATCGAGCCGAGTTTTGATGAATGAAAGAAATATTCACGAATCGGCTCTGATCTTTATTTTTCGGCGTTGTTGAATATATATTGCGCTTATATGCAAGCAAAATGAAGTCTTAGGGTTTCTTGCGTCATGACAAGCACACACTCTTAGGATAATTATCACACCAAATGGGCATGCACACCTCCCGAATCTGCTTTTAAGAGAATTAAACTGCGCTAAAAATGAGACGCACGAATGAAGAGGACAGGACGATCACAAATCCACTTCGCTTTCGCGTCTTGTTTTTAGCGCAGTTTAATTTTCCTAAATGTCTTACCAACTCGCACCCCATCATACGCTTCAATGATTCTCGTTGTGCACCACTTCGTCCATCGCAACCCCATCCGCGCATACAGTAGGGCGTCCATCGTAAAATCGTCCGCGTATACCTTGAAAGCAGCCGCGAAGACATTTGGCAGCAAAAAGCCCGAACATTCCGGCGTCTGTCATGTGTGTGGTGCATGGATGGCTCAATCTTTACGGAGTGGGGCTTCGTATATTTCAGGCTTTAAAGACATGATTATACGCCAAAATGACATGTACTGCACGCTTCCGGAATAATGTAAACACCACTGCGTCCACCTAAAAACGATCTGCACAGTCGCGCGTAACACATGTCAGCGAAAAACACAAGTTTCTATGACACGTGGCTTCCACCAGCTTCGCAAGACTACTCTGTGTCACCGCCATCTTGCTTGAAAAGAAACAAAAACGAACAAAAAGCTGGAGGCTTGTTTTTTCTCACGTGACCACCTTCAGACAATAGCAGCGCCGCCCTTTCCCCTTACATCTCTTGGGATATAATAATGAAATGCGCCAAGAGGGCACCGTGACACAAGAACATGTATTCAAGGAAAGATTTAGCTATATTGGATGGACTGCGTTTCGAGGGCGTCCTTGTCTCGGCGTAGCAGGTGACGTTGTCGGCCCCTCTCAGTCAAGACGTCGCTGAGGACCTCCTCTGCCTTCTGCTAAATATCTTTATCTAATTGAAGTTCCAACAGAACCATTCTATCGTGTCGGCACCATAGAAACCTTTTTCTTCGACGACTACATGACATGATTGCATCGCTGTGGCTGCAGAATGTGTGACACGTTACGCCATAAAAACGGCTATGCTATCTAGTTCCTCCACTGAAGTTGCGGATGGTTTCTTCGTGATGACATCTTCCTCCACGGTGCACCACGATAGCTGTTTACGGGCCGCGACCGCTGTTTCTTGTCCAGAGTTGGCAACAAGCTCCTCCGATGGCATGCCACAGAGCACAACTGTCCACCCCCTACTACCTAAAAAGTAATGATGATGTTGAACGTCTTAGCCACATTCTCACGTAGATGCATTCGATGTACTTCTCACAACAGCATCGCAACTGGGACGCCATGCTTGCCTATCAGACTTTCGCCTAGAATTACTGTCGTCATGCAACCGCGGGATTCTCACCATTTGATCTTTTGTATAGTGGGAGCAGGGCCGAAATAACAGTGTGGAGGGCCCAGTTTAAACACAACAGGGGGGCCCCTCAGCCCACCCCCTCTCTTTCCTGCTTTGACATCTGATCTAGCTGGAGACTACGCTTTTTAACTTTAGCTGCAAAAAACACAAGTCATAGTTAGTCTAAGCCTCCCCGGAGTGTTTATTTATTATCACTTGTGCGCTTTCTTTTTTTGCGGAGAACTCGGAGATATTGTCATCGGTATACATATCCACCTTTTCTGGGTGGACGGATGGATTAACATGGCTGTACTCTTTCATCGGGCAGCGGCTCACGCCACCTAGCCATAATACCTAGTGAACAAACAATTGGATTTATCTTTTTTTTTTCTTTGAATAGTGAAGATGAGTTCGGTACTTTCCAGCGAAAGATTTATTTTCGCTGGTGCCTTGATTTTAGTCACTAATCAGATATTTTGCCCTAGCTGTCCCTAAACACCAGTGCTTTGAAAAACTCTGCGAAATCATCCTGAACTATAGGGTGAAGCCCTTTACAGAACATTATCAGGTGTTCATTGGGAGAGGCCTTTGTCCTGCAGTGGACGTAGGCAGGCTGATGATGATGATGATCAGGTGTTCGGTAGTTTCCTCCTTCTCTCCACTCACACTGCATCCACAGCATCCACAACAGAGAGGAGGAGTTTCGTCCTCCTCTCCGCACGCTTGCACCCACAGTACCCGTAACGCAAGTTATGAAAGGTTGATTAGGGAAAACAAAAAAAGTGTATATATTTATAACAGTTATTTAAACCTTTCTAATAACCTAACAAGCGAAAATAAAAAGAATAAAAGGAAAACTTATGTTTTGTAGTGCGCTGCTTCTTCACCGACTGCCTGCTCGAACTTTGTGGATTACAATCGAGGATGGATAGATGGATAGATGGATCCGGCTGTGCCCTTTAGATCGGGTGGCAGCCCACGCCACACAGCCATAAAGTCAAGCACTATCATTGTGTGTTTAAGGATTAAATTCCACTCGCGCCTCGATTGTATCCGCCAATCAGTTAGCCTCCTCCTGGCTATTTCTTCCCGTTTAAAGCCTGCTTTGCCTTCACTGTCCCTAAACCCCAATGCTTTGAAAAATTCGGCGCCATTATCTTCGACTATAGGGTAGAGCCTTTATAGAACATTATCCAATCTTCAGCCGTTACCTCTTCCTCTCCATACGCACTACATACCGTGTCAGCGCCTTCGTATTTTTCTCGGTACGTCTTGGTTCACAATACTCCCAATTTAGCCTCAAAGAGCAGAGCACTACCCCGCGAATTATCGTAGATATTTTCCCTTGCAATTTCTTGCTTAAAAGTTCGGTAGGTCTCCAGTGGTAATTCCGTATGTGTTCCCATCTTCCACATGTCCCTCTTTGTTTTCTTCACCTTCTTCTTAACCGATGATTCCTTTTAGCTTGGTATTCTTCTGTTGCCTAAATACTTGCCTGACAAATTTCGACTTCGTTTCCTCCATTGAGTATCGACATTCTTCATGTACAAGTAACTGAAAACTTTCCAGGCTCAACGCTCCTCGCCCAATTTTCTCAATCGCTCCTCAAATTCCATCTTCCTGCTAACTTCCCCGCACTCCAACGATGTCCATGCCCCCCTGTGCCTCTGATTCAGGGTGTTCCCGTGTGCTCTCAAAGCCAGTCTACCTACTCCACGTTGTTGAAATTTCAGTACAGCTTGAACTTATAATTTCTTGCAAGAGACCGCATTGCCTAAAGTCAAACCCGCGACCATGACACCTTTCCAAATCCCTCTCACAATGGCATACCTATTGTAGTTCCACAGTGCCCTATTTTTCATTAGAGCTGCATTCCTGGTGCACGTAGTCATTACGTATCTTTCGTGCTCCCTTAGATACTCAGCACCATTATTTATCCATACGCCTAGGTATTTGTATTTATCCACTATTTCTAGCGTTACTTCCTGCATCTTATGCTCACTGTGTTTGTTATCAATATTAACATGATTGCCGAGTTTCCCCTGCTGAACTTCAAATTTAACCTATTTTCCTCATTACCACAGATGTCGATATATTCATGCAGATCTTTTTTATCGGCTAAGAATACTATATTTATCTGCTTACATCAATGCTGGTAATGACTGTTCAATTTGTTTTCCTTTCTTGGCAAGAGAGACATAACCACGCTTCTTACGTGATACGACATATAACAGGCAGTGCTCCTAGCAGTCCCACCTAGAAGCTAGCGCGTTTTCAATAGAACCAGTAGTTTTTCTCGAATAAGTAATTGTAGAGGGTGAATGTTGAAAAACGCAGACTACAGAGCACGTCTAGGAACTGAAATGGACGAGCAGGCTGCAGCGATCATGCTGGGGTAAGCTTCAATTTTGTTCACAGATAACTGAAAGGGCCACTCGCCAGGTTTGATAATCTTTAGCTAAAAAGCACAAGGCGTAGACGAGGCGGTCACAATCACGTCTGCCAAAATTTGCAACGCTATGCGCCGCACAAATGGGTCGAATTTCAAGATGAACGCTGCTCCCCCTTCCATTTGCGGGTGCTCGCACAGAGAATGAGGGCATGACGTGCGCGTTTGAATTGTCCTACGCACACGGCAACGCAGTGACGCTGGTCCTTTACGTAGACGACTGCGCTTTGACGTTGGAAACAGTGGCACGCGACTTGGCGAAAATTATTGAAGTGATTGATAGATTGATATGTTGGCGTTACGTCCCAAAACCACTATATGATTATGAGAGACGCCGTCATGGTGGGCACCGGAAATTTGGACCACCTGATGTTCTTAACGTGCACCCAAATCTGAGTGCGCGGGCCTACAGTATTTTCACCTCCATTGAAAATGCAGCCGCCGCAGCATTGAGTGAACGTGACGAAAGCGTGTCGATAATATAATCGAGAGGCTTGCAAGATTTCATGACTATTTTTGTGAGGCGGCAGAACAATCTTTGAAAACTTTCTTTCGTTAGTTCACTTTGCTTTCCTGGTCAGCATAATATAATCTGGGGATTCACATTCCGAAACCATGCGGTAGACTCCGCAAGTTTTGACCATCTGGTGTTATTTAACGTGCACTGACATCGCATAGTTCACAGTCCGCCACCATTTTGCCTCCATCGAAATGTGACCGGTCAGGCCGGGATCAAACCCGCGACCACTGAGTCAGATGCCGAGCTCCACAACCACTACTTCAAAGCGGCGATCTCCTGATCAGCATATTTTGATCGAGAATATTAACTATTGACACACAAGTTTTGTTGCCCGAATGCCACTTTACACCGTTCAAACTGGAGCCCTATATAGGAAGGTTGCGCATAGTAGGTATTTTGTACTGGCACGTCCCAATCCAGACCCTAAGTGTCCGACCTCAAAGGCTTTCACGGCGTTCATCGTGGAGCGGGACACACCAGGACTGACACTAGGTCGCAAGGCAAGGGTCTTTATTTATTTTGGCCTGTTCAAGTGTGTGATTTACTAGTTGGTTAGATAACACAATGATGGCCCACCTGCCGGTTTAAATCCTCAGGTAGGGGCCAATTTCATTGACAGAATTGTTAACACATGTAGAAATTCGCGACAGTATTTCTAACGCACTTAAGGCTTGCTGAGCAGATATGATTTACTTTTGGGAGATTTTAATTTTCCGCACATAGAATAGGCAAAGCTAATCTCGCCTTGCCAAATTGCATCATATATCATTAATTTGGACCTGGACTTCAATTTCACCCAGGTTGTCAACCAACCCACTCGAGGATCTAATACTGTCACGCAGCAAAGGACGACGCAGTTGTCTATGAGGAAAACAAGTTTATTGGAGCGAACCTGTGCTCCCCTAACACCTGAATAAATACACAGGCGGCGAAGCAGCGGCCAGCAAAACGACGGGCACGCTACTGAGCGTCGGCGATCAAATGACGCGGCATCGGCTGTGCGGGAATTTATATCCCTCGGCGCGAGGGTTTCTCGAATATTCGAATTGTATCGAGAACGCCCTGATAGCGTTTGTTAAAAACGCTGTTCGTTAGAGCAGCGCTTCCAACAAACAACGCTTGAAGCGTTGTTTCTATCGAACAATGCTTGAAGCGTTGTTCGATAGCGTTTGTTCGAAACGCTGTGGTAGCGTTTGTTCGAAACGCTGGGAAAACAGCGATAGCACAGGCCGGCGCAGCCAGGCCGAAAAAAACAAAACACAAATAAACAAACCCAATGCATGGTTCGCGGCATTACCCCCCCCCCTCTAAGAGTGCATCGACCCGATGCTAACATAAGGGACAGTCCACACAAATTAATATAAAAGTTCGTCATCGTCCGTAGAAAGGTTTTAAGTGAACGACATGGACGACTTCGGGCCGCGTGCGTCGTCGTTCGTACGTTAGTTCGCCAACACGTCATAGAATCTGGTAGGGTCCGAAATAGCGTCGTAGAAGTTTCTCACTGAGTCCACGTCGTCGAATGGGAGTCCAAACCCACACACGATCTCCAGGATGGTACTCGGCGTCTCGGCGTCGGAGATTGTAGCGTCCGGCATCCACCAGTTGCTGGTCCGTTATACGAGCTCGAGCGAGCTGGCGGGCCTCCTCCGCACGTTGGAGGTATCTTTGGACGTCGGCGTTGAGGTCATCGTCTTCTACGTGCGGAAGCATGGCGTCGAGCATCGTAGTCGGCCGTCTTCCGTAGACGAGCTCGAACAGTGTCATCTGCGTGGTTTCTTGAATAGCCGTGTTGTACGCAAACGTGACGTACGGGAGGACTTCGTCCCACGTCTTATGTTCGACGTCAACGTACATAGACAGCATATCCGCGATTGTCTTATTGAGCCGTTCCGTTAGTCCATTCGTTTGGGGGTGGTACGCCGTCGTTCATCGGTGATCTGTGTTGCTGTAGCGTAAGATTCCTTGCATGAGCTCCACAGTGAAGGTCGTTCCACGGTCCGTGATTAGGACCTCAGGGGCTCCATGTCGCAGCACAATTTGGTTCATAAAGAACTTTGCAACTTCTTGTGCAGTTCCCCTAAGAAGAGCGGTGGTCTCTGCGTAGCGCGTCATGTAGTCTGTCGCTACGACAATTCATTTGTTCGCGGATCGGGATGTAGGGAACGGGCCCAAAAGGTCCATTCCGATCTGTTGGAAGGGCCTCGTTGGGACGGCGATCGGCTGCAGCAGTCCGGCTGGTCTCGTCGGTGGTGTTTTTCGTCGCTGGCAGTCACGGCAGCTCCGGACGTAGTGGGTGACTTCGGATGTAAGGCGGGGCCAGGAGTATTTCGCCTTGATTTCTGTAATCGTGCGAGCTGTTCCGAGATGTCCGGAAGACGGGTCGTCGTGGCACGCTTCCAAAATTTTGTCACGAAGGTCTGCGGGGATGACAAGTAGATAATTCGTTCTCGTTCCGGGGTTGAAATTCTTCTTCACTAGGATGGAGTTTTTGAGGCTGATTGCTGGTAAGTTGCGCTTGAACGCCCTAGGCACGGCGACGTTGCGTCCTTCGAGGTAGTCGATCATGGCGCGGAGGTCAGGGTCGGCACGCTGCTGGGCGGCTAGGTCGTTCTCTGTCACGACTCCGAAGAACGCGCTGTCTTCATCGGAGTCCTGTGGTGGTGGGTCAACGGGGGCGCGGGACAGGCAGTCGGCGTCGGAGTGTTTCCTGCCGGATTTGTAGAATATTGTAACGTCAAACTCTTGCAGGCGCAAGCTCCACCGCCCAAGACGGCCAGAGGGGTCCTTCGAATTGGCGAGCCAACACAGCGCATGATGGTCTGTCACAACCTTAAATGGTCTACCATAGACGTATGGGCGAAATTTTGAAATGGCCCATATGATAGCCAGTCACTCTTTCTCGGAGGCAGAGTAGTTTCTCTCCTCCGTCGACAGACCACGGCTGGCATAGGCGATTACCTTTTCGTAACCGCTTTGCTTTTGGACGAGGACGGCACCCAAACCGATATCACTGGCGTCCGTGTGCATTTCCGTTTCGGCGTTTTCGTCGAAATGAGCGAGCATGGGCGGGTTTTGCAGGCGTTGTTGCAGCTCGCAGAATGTCTTTTCTTGGTCGTTTTCCCAGCTGAAAGGGGTGCTTTCTTTCGTCAGGCGCGTGAGTGGCTCTGCAATGCGTGCGAAGTTTGCGACGAAGCGCCGGTAGTATGCGCACAGTCCGAGAAACCTTCGCACACCCTTCTTATCTTTCGGCCTTGGGAAGTTCGCAATGGCTGATGTTTTTGCCGGGTCAGGTAGGACTCCCGCGGCGTTCACGACGTGACCCAAGAACTTGAGTTCCTCGTACGCGAAACGGCACTTCTCAGGCTTCAGCGTTAACCCCGACGTACGAATGGCCTCGAGTACAGATTCCAACCTTGTGAGGTGTTCGTCGAAAGTCCGGGCGAATACGACAACGTCGTCGAGGTATACGAGGCAAGTGTGTCACTTCAGGCCTGCTAGCACAGTGTCCATGACTGCTTGAAAAGTTGCGGGCGCCGTGCACAGCCCAAACGGCATCACCGTGAACTCGTATAGACCGTCCGGGGTTATAAACGCAGTCTTTTCTCGGTCTCTCTCGTCTACTTCAATTTGCCAGTAGCCGGTCTTCAGATCCATGGATGAGAAGTACTTGGCGTGGCAGAGGTGGTCGAGGGCGTCGTCGATTCGTGGCAGGGGGTACACGTCCTTTTTGGTGATTTTGTTTAGTCTCCGGTAGTCAACGCAGAATCTTTAAGTGCAATCTTTTTTCTTCACGATTACAACCGGCGCAGCCCACGGACTTTTTGATGGCTGTATTAAGTCGTCGCTGAGCATGTCATCAACTTGAGTCCGGATGGCTTCGCGCTCGTGTGAAGAAACGTGGTACGGTGACTGTCTGGTAGGTCGGGCTCCATCTTCGGTTATTATCCGGTGCTTCGCCAAAGGTGTCTGACGTAACTTCGAGTGCGAGGAAAAACACTCCCTGTAGTGACGGAGCAACTCCAGTAATCTGTCCCGATTTTCTTGCGACAGTGCCGGGTTCACGTCGAAAGGATGTAGCAGCCTGGAAGCATCTGCGCGTGCGCGTGCAAAGGTGGTGACCGCGATCACTCTACTCGCTTCTTGCGTTTCTTCGAGGAACGCAATTGCAGCGCCTTTGTTTAGATGCTGGTACTCTTTGGTGAAATTGGTGACCAAAACGTGGAATCTGCGTTGCTTAAACCGTGCAATGCCTCTTGCGACAGACACACCGCGGTCTAGAAGCAACCTTTGGTCAGTCTCCACGATAGCGTCGACGTCAGGAGCAGAACCTTCACAATAGACGGCGATCATCAAGCTTGCGCGGGGTGGCAGGGTGACGTGATCGTCGGCGATCCTACAGTAGCACGGTGTCCGAAATTCGGCTGCGGCGCCGTGGAGTGATCGGAAGAAAACGTCATGGACCTGGTCGGCAGATCAAATATTGCGCCATTGTCCGTCAAAAAGTCCATTCCGAGAATTACGTCGCGGGAGCAGTTAGGCAAAATGACGAACTCCGAAGGGTACGTAGTGCCGTCTATGGTGACGCGCGATGTGCACTTTCCACTTGGGGTCACGAGGTGGCCTCCTGCTGTGCGTATGTGCGGACCGTCCCTTCTGGTCGTAACTTTCTTTAGCTTGGACGCGAATGACCCGCTCATGACCGAGTAGTCGGCTCCCGTGTCGATGAGGGCGACTACGTCAAGGCCGTCGATGGACAACTGGACATCGGATGCCGCTTTCCTCGACTTTCGGGTGCGTCGGGGCGTCGTATCGCGGATTACACGTGTTGATGGCCGGGCGCTATGCGTCGTCATCGTCGTCTTCTGAGCGGCAGGCTTCGTCATTTCGGGTACGCGTCGCGCAGCGTAGCTGTCCTCGTTTTCGGGGGTCTCGTCAGGGTGTCGTCGGGTCGTCAGGATGAGGGCATGTCGTGAGTCACGGTCTTGCGTCGTTGGAGGATTTTCATTTTCTCGCCGTTGTGAACTTCACCTCCAGAAGTTGCTGCTTTTAGTTGTCCCCTCCTGGGCTGGGGGACCTTCCACGGGCGAAGGCAGCATGACTGCGACGGTTGGGGGATTGGTACGGGTAGGGCGACGGCGAACGGTTGAAACGGGATGGTCCACGGTTGATGTTCGACAGGTATTCTTCGATCTCAAATGGGTGCTGGCCGGCTCGCGGGCGGGGTGCGTTGACGGAGAACCCACGCAAACCCAGCCTCTTGTACAGGCAGCGGTGGTAGACGTGGTTGGCCTCTTCGCAGTGGTAGCACAGCGGACGATTGTCTGGCGTTCGCCACACCTCGGTCTTCCTGGGCGCCTGGTTTCGGGTTACAGGGGGTCGGGCGGGCGACATTGGGCGGCGGTACGGCGGGGCCTCTTGATAACGGGTTGGGACGGGTCGGGGTCGACGAGCAGCAGCGGAGTAGGTCATCGCTTGTGGTTCGCAAGATGCTTCCGACGGCGTGGAATTCCCCAGTGCTTGCTGAACCTCCTCGCGGACGACGTCAGTGAGGGAGGCGACTTGGGGCTGCGGCGTTGCTGGGAACAATTTCCTCAGTTCCTCGCGAACGACGGCGCGGATGGTCTCCTGCAAGTCTTGCGTCGCCAATCCAGGGGCGTTTACCGGGTTCAACGAAAGGGTGTTGAGTGGTCTATCGTATTGCCGCGAACGCATATCCAAGGTCCCCTCGATCATCGAAGCCTCGGTGACGAACTCAGCGACGGTCTTAGGGGGGTTGCGGATGAGTCTAGCGAAGAGCTCTTGTTTAACTCCCCGCATCAGAAAGCGCACCTTCTTCTCTTCTGCCATTTCGGGGTCAGCTGTCCGGAACAGCTTCTTCATCTCCTCAGCGAACAGTACAACACCTTCGTTAGGGTGTTGCATTCGCGTCTCCAACAAAAGGGCGGCTCGTTCTTTCCGCACAACTGTAGCGAATGCGAATGTTTTGAGGAATTCGCTCTTAAAGACAGTCCAGTCGGTTAGGGAGCCTTCATGGTTCTCAAACCACGTTCGAGCTGCATCCTCAAAATAGAAGAAGACTTGACGAAACGTTTCTTCGTCATCCCACCTGTTAAAGATGCGGATGCGCTCCAGCTTCTCCGGCCACTCTTCCGGGTCTTCACCAGGAGATCCCCGGAATGAAGGGGGCTCACGAGGTTGTTGCAGAACGACGGGAAGGTTGGTAGCGCTGGTCATGGTGCCTGCGTTGATCATCGTGGTTTTTATGTCTTCTTTCCTTTTTTATCCGGGAGCAGTCCAAACTCTGGCTGAAGGCCTTGCTGTCGGCGGCTGACACGAGTTGGGCGTGCTTGTCGGCTTGGCAATGGCTTAGGGTTCATGTACCCCGCACCTCCACAAGATGTCACGCAGCAAAGGACGACGCAGTTGCCTATGAGGAAAATAAGTTTATTGGAGCGAACCTGTGCTCCCCTAACAACTGAAAAAATACACAGGCGGCGAAGCAGCGGCCAGCAAAACGACGGGCACGCTAGTGAGCGTCGGCGATCGAATGACGCTGCATCGGCTGTGCGGGAATTCATATCCCTCGGCGCGAGGGTTTCTCGAATAGTCGAATTGTATCGAGAACGCCGTGATAGCGTTTGTTAGAAACGCTGTTCGTTCGAACAGCGCTTCCAACAAACAACGCTTGAAGCGTTGTTCGATAGCGTTTGTTCGAAACGCTGTGGTAGCGTTTGTTTGAAACGCTGTGAAAACAGCGATTAGACAGGCCGGCGCAGCCAGGCCGAAAAAAACAAAACACAAATAAACAAACCCAATGCATGGTTCGCGGCAATATACTTGACTTAGTATTTACAAGCAACCCGGAAACATTAGATAAAATAACTTACATAGATGGTTTTGGTGACCATTATCTGCTCCAATTAAGCATTAATATTTCATTGCCTTCACGGGCTAGGTAAAGGAAACTATTTGTAATTATAGCAAGGGTGACTATGCTACAATGATTACTGAACTAGAGTTGTTTTTCCATACTGAAGTTCTTCCTTCTGTGCACAGTCGAATGGTCTAGGAGAACTGCGTAGTGTTTTTTGATGATATGCTCATTAGTAAACCAGTGCATCCTGTGAAATAAAATAACTAATGATAAATCGAACCCCTGGTTCACGAATTTCCTTAAGCTATTTAGAAACAAAAAGAAAGGCATTTACAGGTGAGCCGAAAAATTAGATTCCTCGGTGGCTTGTGCAAGATACAGTGAGTGTCTAAAAAATTATAACTTCGCTTTGAGCACTGCAAAAGATCAGCACTTTTTTCACAACCTTCCATATCTGCTGAATTTGAACCCTCAAAATTTTGACAAGTGATAGCCCCGAACCGCGACACCAATAACAATTCATTACACGACAGCGACCACGTGCCTATTACTGATAATGAGTGTCCCTCAAGCTTCAATACATATTTTTCATCTATTTTTTGTGAAGAAGATTGCTCCACCATTGTGGGGTTCCTGACTTGGAGTATCAGTACATGAAGCCCATCGAAATCTCTATTGACAGCATTATTGAACTCATAAATAACCTCAAGTTCTGTAATTCTTGTGGCATTGATCGAATCAACTCCAAAGCACTAAAAACACTCACTACGTCAAGCAAAATGCTATATCGCATCTTCAGGCTGTCACTAACTTCAGGAGAGCTCCTGTCTGATCGAAAGATTGCGAAAGTTGTCCCGATATTCAAAAGCGGCGACAAACACTCACAAGATAACTATAGATTGATTTACTAACCTGCATTTGTTGTAAAATGCTTGAGCACATCAGTGCATCGCAGATATACAATCATCTAGAATGAAAGATTTTTTTTTCGCCAATCAACGTGGGCTCAGGAGTGGTTTTTCATGTGAGATACATCTCTTAAAATTCACAACAGACTTGCACTTCAACATGGACAGTAACTTACTGATGGATAGTATATTTCTTGATTTTTCGAGGGCATTTGACCGTGTAGCCCACTGCCACCTGATTTCAAAGTTATCTATTCTTAACTCTTTTGTTACCGCGTGAAAATGGTGTTTTTCATATATCTCTGGAATATCGTTTTTAACAGTTTGTAAAGTACTCCAGTGAGCATTGTAGCATACCACACTTTGCACAATGAAATGCTCTTTCGAAAAGTTATATGTTGTAAAGCAACAAAAATATTTTAAAATGAATAAAAATGTGAGAAGCGTGTAACTTTTTGTTGTTAGCTGGTAAACAGTGCAACAAAAAACATTATATGCAAAAATATTCAAAACAAGGAAGATTCAGAATATATATTTTGTACATGAATGACCCAGGAACAGTATAAAAATACTGAATGTTGTGCAAAGTTTCCTTGTAAACGTTTTTTGTTTTGCAGTAAGAGTCTCAAGGTGTTCGAATATAGATGAATGCCCATGAAGTGAATAAGCCCTCCATAAACGAGATGTCCAATGAACTTCGTTATTTTATATAGTGTCACCTCTTTCCATGAGCCACCTCACTTCGCATAGGTTGGCATTTCAATATATGAATCCAAGCATATTTCTTTGCTGGTCGGCGATGGCGTAGTGGTTAGAGCATCCGCCTCGCATGCAAGAGGTCCGTGGTTCAAATCCCGGTGCCGCACAGTTCCCAACCGGATTTAAAAAAAAATCCGCGTGTTGATGGAACTGCATTAAGAGGCCTGGGGTGCGGCCTCACCGGTAACCACCACCGGGAACGCACTCCCTCATCAGAGAAGGATTGGCCGCCCTGGTGCAGTATCTGGCCACTACCTCCCACATGCATACGTCAAATAACTCACGGCCCTCAGTTCCAGCAGCTGCGAAGCAACTGACCACGGCGGCGGTCAGATTTGCAACGCAGCAGAGGGTGCTAAGAATATCTGGATCCGGACAGGCCGCCATTGGAACCTGAACTTGGCAACGCTTAACGCTAGAACCTTATCTAGTGAGGGAAGTCTAGCTGTACTATTCGAGGAGGTAGAGGGTGTTAAATGGGATATAATAGGGCTCAGTGAGGTTAGGAGGACAGATGAGGCCTATACTGTGCTACAGAATGGGCACGTCCTTTGCTATCGGGGCTTGGCAGACAGAAGAGAACTGGGAGTGAGGATGCTAATTCACAGAAACATAGCTGGCAACATAGAGGAATACTATAGCAATAATGAAAGGGTGGTAGGTATTGTAATTAAACTGAATAAAAGATACAAATTGAAGATAGTACAGGCTTACGCGCCTACATCCAGCCATGATGACGCTTCAGTGGAAAGCTTCTATGAAGACGTGGAATCGGCAATGAGTAAGATAAAAACACAGTATATACTATAGTGATGGGCGACTTTAATGCAAAAGTAGGGAAGACGCAGGCTGGAGACCAAGCAGTAGGAGAATATGGCATCGGCACTAGAAACGCCAGAGGAGAGCTACTAGTAGAATTCGCAGAACGCATTAATTTGGGGATTTTCAATACCTTCTACCGAAAACAAGAAAACCGCAAGTGGACATGAAGGAGTCCTAATTGCGAAAATAGGGGACGAATTGCAACTCATAATTACGGAATTAGACAAGGAGAGCAGAAAGGTGGGTCTTAAAACGAATCTGCAGAAAACGAAAGTAATGTACAACAACCTCGGAAAAGAGCAGCGCTTCGAGATAGGTAATAGTGCACTTCAAGTTGTAAAAGACTATGTCTACTTAGGGCAGGTAATAACTTTAGAGTCTAACCACGAGATTGAAGTAACTAGAAGAATAAGAATGGGGTGGAGCACATTCGGCAAGCACTCTCAAATTATGACAGGTAGATTGCCGCTATCCCTCAAGAGGAAGGTATATAACAGCTGTATCTTGCCGGTACTTAGCTACGCAGCAGAAACCTGGAGACTTACAAAGAGGGTTCAGCTTAAATTGAGGACGACGCAGCGAGCAATAGAAAGAAAAATGGTAGGTTTAACCTTAAGAGACAAGAAGAGAGCAGAGTGGATTAGGGGACAAACGGGGGTTAAGGATATCATAGTTGAAATAAAGAAGAGGAAATGGACGTGGGTCGGGCATGTAGCGCGTAGACAGGATAACCGCTGGTCATCAAGGGTAACTGACTGGATTCCCAGAGAAGGGAAGCGGGTTAAGGGGAGACAGGAGATTAGGTGGGCAGATGAGATTAAGAAGTTTGCGGGTATAAACTGGCAGCAGCAAGCACAGGACCGGGTTAACTGGCGAAACATGGGAGAGGCCTTTGTCCTGCAGTGGACGTAGTTAGGCTGATGATGATATAGGAAGCTAAGTTCAGGCATGACCACATGCATGTCGTCTTTACTGCGGACTTACCCATAACTGGTACCCATGTCAACACAATACAAAAGAGTGAATGATAACAACGAAAAAAAATGGAACGATAACGAGTGCTTTTCGTAATAATGCTCTTGGTGATTCAATGATCCAAGTGTTTGATACTCACTAGTCTGCCTTCCGTACAGCGTTCGTGAGTGAAACCAGCGCCTCTTCTATCTTTTCAGTGCCCGGGTGAACGAGCGGATTTTAATGGGAAGCGGTGGTCGGTGCCAGTGTGGCGCTTCTCCGCCAGGCGCCGCAACTGAAGTAGAGATGCCGCCGTGTCGTCTTCTCGCGCAAACGAATGCGGTGGCTGCATTCGAAGCTGCTCTACGGCTCTGTTTTCGGCTCTATTCACATTGTTTAAAATGTAATGAAAACTTGGAAACTGGAATCGTGAAGCACTTGTTGTTCTGGACACCAAGCTCATTTCAAAAGCATGTCTCGTTCGCAACTACTTCATCGAGGCGCTCACGCATCGCTTGCTCGACTGATGCCAGATAGCTGGTGCCAGTAATCCGCAGAAGATTGTGGTGTCACCGTTATGTCAAGCGTTCGCTTGACTGAGTGTTGCTTTTTTGACTAGCTGAAAGTCGATTTTTCAGAGAAGCCTTTGTCAGAAGCTAATATTAAAAGCATGAGCGCCTAATGCTACCCGATGCTTGCTACTCTCTAGTGGCGTAGCACATTATGTGCAAGCCGGCAATTAATGCGCAAAATTGCCCGAACTGCCTCTAGACTGCTTCCAGAAATATAGTTCATCATCCGTTTTCTTCGCAAAGCATTACATCTGTCACCACCGACAAAAAGCAAGTGCCAGAAAATGAGGAACTATGGCAGGTGATTTTACTATTTGAGAGCATAAAGAAAGAAATCTTCGCGAAATAAATTAGAACAGCTCCAGTTGTGGCGCGATTTCTGCGATCATTGCCAATGTTTGAACAGGCGCTTTGGAAGCCTGATGTATAATGCCGACTCTCAACTTGAGCTAAGGTGACAGGCATGAAAAGTGCGGCCTGTGGTCAGTTGCTTGAGCTTGTCTCGGTATTTGTGATGGATTGTTGTAGCCTCATTATCCGGATACTCAGCTCTGTTTCTTTCTTCTTCCCTCTGACCTCTTAATTGGGTAGTTAGCCGAGTAGAGCCGATTGGCTGTGGGGTGCCCATGGGCTGCCATTCAGCTTCGGAGTATTATGTTAGCGTTGCACATGGCAGTGATCGCGAGGCAGCGTTGCTACTGATTGACTAATTTATTGACAGCTCGGATGCAGCGCGCTCCCGCTCAGTAATACCAATTGCCGTGTTGCCAAATGGAACGGGTAATCATCAGCCACCACAATTTATAATCTATAAAATACTCGGGTTGTAGATGACGGCTACTTATTATTCAGAGTGTAATACGAAGATTGATTAGGAGACCGATTGTTAAAAACAGCGTGATGTCAGTACGTTTCTTGGCACTGGTACACGCTGGAGACACTGATACACGCTTGAAATCACTAGCAATTCGCTGGGCGCACTGAGAAAAAGCTGTTTCGCACTGGTAGGGGCGCTGGCTCAACCACTGTGACGCTGGTGCACACTGCGAAGCGCTGGAAGCACTGGAATTGCCACTGGCAAGCGCTGGTGAATACTGAAGCACGCACTGTTTCTACCACCGCAGCGTGCACATTATAGTAGCGTGTGCCGTGGTATTTTTTGGTGTCGTTGCATATATAATGCCTAATTCTGCGGCATGGAGAGATGCTACCCTAACAGATACCGATCATACGTAATTTTTGCGGCGCACGTACGTATCACAGCAATTATAATGCACCTTTTTCGCATATGCCCCCGTGTATACCGGCGACATTCGCATCATCCGTGTATTGCTGTAACGATTCCAAGTTGCAGTGTTTGTAATCCTGGAGTTGCACGCCAATCCTAATAAAAACAGGAAATTGTTTTTGCCGCAAAGTTGACGAAACGTAAAGGGGCTCTCGAGCACGATGGCTTCGCAAGGTTTTCCAGCGGAGGCGAGAAAAAAAGCTGTCGTTCAATTCCGCCACACCACATAAATGTATGTCTGGCCATGCTTATTCTTCTACTTACTTCAGGTAAGAGTAACAAATTTCCGGGGCTCAAATGCGGAATCTTCAGCCATCCCAACTCACCGCACTGAGAGCGGTCTTACGCAGTGTCCGGCCGAACTAGCACATATGTTACTGGCGCTTCTTGCTTCGTGTATACACAAATTTAAAATGTGAGAAGAACGGTAAAGTGTAGTTTAGATATCCATGAACCTAAATCAACTGTTTCGTCATGTGTCGATATTCGCACGAGGAGCGCTGAAGATCGAACATCGCGCTTTTAGCTACGCAGGCTGTCACCGAAAGCTGCCAGCCGCACTTAGCCGGCACTTCTCTGACTGATACGTAACAACACGCAATTTTCAGTTGGTATTTTGTACGCCTTCGTGAACTGACTCCATGGAATACGTTTTAAGCGGATTACATTAGTATTTCTAGGGGTGTTTTTTTATTGTTGGTATTTATATAACTGCATATACCTGTGGAATGGCATGCCCACTGTATACTGCCCGCGGAGGCCAGAAAAACGGCTGTAACTCGGCATCGCCACTTTCTAAATGCATTTCTGGCATTGAATGACCTTTCACTTACTTCAGGTACAATTTAGGTAACAATTAAAAACGTTGCAAAGCTCATATGCAGAAACTTCAAGCATCGCAACTCAGCTGCTTCGAAAGCTGCCTTACCCAGTGCCCCGTTCCAGCGAGGCCTATCGTGCCGGCCGCGTCGGTGTACATGCTGCTGGCGCTTTTTACTTTAGGTGGGCTCAATTCTAAAGTGTAAGAATGACTGTAAAGTACAGCTTAGACATCCTTGAGCCTAAATCGACCATTTATTTGCGTGCGCGGTGCCAGAACAAGGAGCGGCGAAGATCGATGTGTCGTGCTTTCAGCAACGTAGGCTGTCACCGAAAGCTTCCGTCTTAGCGCAGGAACCGGTACTTCTTTGACTTGTATCTAAGAACACGCAATTTTGAGTTGGTAATTTGGTACGCGTTAGTGCACTAACATACTGGCATACTTTTTCAGCGGATTGCTTTAGTAATTTCTTCGGCGGTTTCTTAGTTTCAGGTATCAATATAACTGCAAGTATGTAATCTGGCACGCCGGATATGTATTGCTACATCGTCGCTAGTGCGAAAAAAATACTCAAAATTCGCTCGTGTGCGCGATTATCCATTAAATAAGACATTTAAATCTTTTGTACATGTTGACCAGTAGCAAGTACGAGAACTGACTATCAATGGAAAAAAAACTATCGGCCGTAGCAGCTGATCATCTGTGGCTGCTCCTCCAGTCAATTTGAGGTTTTTCAGAGTTAAGATGTGGACTCTTCAAAAAACTTTGCGCTTTTGCTAATTATATCCACACGTTATTCGGTGCCCGGAAGCTGTTCGTCACTGTCGAATCAATACGCAATTGTTATTTGGAAACGAATATCGTGTCAGTCTTGACTATGCGACTTGTGAACATGAAGTCGAACGGGGCGTTCTTTGGCAAAATAGTCATTTTACAAGACCTCTCGCACGCTCTGGCGTGGCGTAGAGGGTAGCGTACTCGGTTCAAGATCAGGAGGTGGCGAGTTCAAATCCCCTAAGAAGGTGTTAATTTTTTTATTTTTTAATCTTTATTGTGAATTTGAGTTATTTTATTTATATAATTATAATTTATTTATTTATGGCGAATGGGCACCAGTTTTTCAACCCTGTGAAGTCATTTTCCGCAGGGTACTGGGACGCTGCCGCTCTAGCGTCCCAGTACCTGCGCTGGGAGGCCCTGGTACCAGCGCCATACTGGGCCCATAATCAGGCATGGCGTTCACGTTGGTACCCAGTGACGCCGGTTTTGCAATAAGGTTCTGCCTGATTACTGCAAGCACGCTGTTCCAGAACACCAGTGGAAGCAGCAATTTTACGGAGCCACAGCCATACAGTGCATTAAAGTGATAGCTTCAAATGCCTGATCAAAAGCGAAAATTATTGCCCTCGGCGATCGGCGTCTTCTCACGTGGGCGGCGTGAAACGAGTTATGCAAAAATCATCATTACGTAAAAACGTCATCATATGGTGTCGCATATCATAAATGTTTGTGACAAATCTGAAGTTCACATAACTTGACGGCATCACACAACATCTTCGCTTGGAATAAATGGGCCGATCATGAGGGCAATGCACAATCAGCAGAGAGACAGAAAGCTAGCCTTGTCTCCAATCCTTGAGGCAGCAAGAAAACCACGCCGGGCGCAGAAATATCCCGGATGGAAGTAGTAAACGTTCAGTGCATTGAATCAAAAAAAAAAAAAAACGAAGCTACTTTTTGCTTTTCAGTCGTCTCAGGTTAATCCATGCGGAGACCAGTGTGCTTTTTTGTAGCTAATGAGAAATAAAAAAAAGACAATAAGATTTTTTTTCGTCGCATATGCGGAGGCGTACACAGCAGTATTATATACCGAGCATGCAAACAACTAGGTTGCAGTAGCTTGAAAGGGAAAATAAAACGCTAATGCTATGAAACTCTAACACATATATCGAACTGATGGCACGGCCTGGCAGAACCAGGTCAAAACAACGTGCCGCTATCTTCGTGTTACTTTTCATCTTCCCTGCATGCATGAAGCGGCAAAGAAGCATGACTGCAAATTAACTCGCGTGAAAATACGAATTCGCGAGCGTCCGAAAGCCTGTTTTACATGCGAGTGACTGAGTGGTGGCAGTCGCGGCGATTAGCGGCAGCAAGACGCGCGGACGCGCGTTTGTTTCACTTGCACCACTGCTACCACTGCACCTGTGCAACGCCCGCCACCCTGGCGGGCAGTGTTGCCCGTGGAAGATGCCGGTAATTGTTGTTTTGAGTGTTATCTAAAAGCCACACTTTGCTCTTAGTATCCTTCTTTTGGCACCCATGGGCTGCGAGGTTCATCATCAATTGCCGCTCGCCTTTGACGCGTGTGCACAAAGATTGCACTAAGTTTAACGTAAATCTTATCGCCAATAAATGGCGGTTGCAGTCGCTTTTACTTTTGTTCTGGCTTTATAACGTATGGTTACTGTTGCGCGCTCATACAACTGGCCATGGAGCAGCAAACGAAAGAGTTTGCTGGTAACGTTTTATTAGACAGCTCTTCCACCTAGATCAATGCTAAAGAAATGCGAGCTTGTTTTGCCCAAAATTCCCCGTGTTTCTTTTATTGATCGCTCCTGTTTCAGCGATTCACTGTGAGACGTGGAACGAAGTTTCTGTTAGCCTAGTATATGCACCTCGCAAAGCTCATACCTAAATTTTGGTACGTGCTCGCTTGAGTCAAAATAAAAGTTTATATAAAAAGCTTCGTGGTTAACTTCGGCCGTGTTTGTGATCAGCCTGTGGCATATGCGATGACACTCTTCATCGGTATTTCCGAAATGGTTTACATCTCTTCTGGTGCTCGAATTTGTATGCTTCCACATTAAATAGTCAGCCTCTTAGGTTTTCTCTATGATTCAGTAAACCATTTCAGAGAGAGTTTCACCCACCGCCGGTAGCATGGTAAACGCGATACGATCATTGTTCCGGTTATTTGGCTGCTGTATATATACACTGTATACCTACACTCGCAGCAACATCATGCAGCAGCGGCGAGCGAAGGTGGAGCGCACGCTCGATGGTCTGAAGAGAGCGTTCGCCCGGGCACGAAAAAAATAAAGAAGGTGCTGGTCAAACGCAATAATGATTCATAAACTATAAAACAGATCAAGCATGCATTTCTTCTTTGCCTTTAGTTTGCGATCAACGTTCCACTTACATCTAATCGCTGGAAAAAAAAAAAGTGCTGGCGATGGGTCAAATTCTTCCAGTGCGGTCTCGTATCCCATTCGCACGTGGCGGCCGCTTTTTCGTCAATATTTTGTTCTTTTTCATATTGGTACCATTCTGCCATCGCTTCACGTTCATCTTAGTGAAAGATAGCCTTTTCAATCGGCCTGCCTTCGTGAAAAGTACTTGATGATTCATTAAACCTACCTTTGAGGACACTAAAGACACAGCGCGCTAAGCGGCAGTGATGTGACAATGTTTCACTTTTGCAAACTTTGAAAGAAGATTGGCAAAAAGTAGGCAGCGGGGTTGTCTCATCACAGAATTGAAATTTTATTATTTGTGTTTAGATTCTAGAATATTCGAATTGACGGTTTTTCACTGGAGTCCCAATTGGAAAGTTCATTATTTTGATTCGAATAAACACTGCTTTGAAATGTTTCTCGTCAGTAAATTGAAGTGGATGCATGATAAAAATAAGATTCAGTTGTGTCGGCCTTGTTACAAGACTAGCGAAGAGTGGAAGAAGCCAGACCAACCGTGTGCGTATACACTGTATAGTTATGTTTCGTAGCGCTATAGCACAATTTTATAAAAGCTATACTACTATTCGTGTTGAATATGATTTGCTACGCTAAGGGAAAAAGAGGTGTTAATATGCCTTTAGGTGAGTGATAAATGACTTCACAGGGTCAAGTTATCGCTCGCTTTCTCAATCTGTCTCGAATCACGAGGGCTGTTGTCACAATAATGGAAACAATTGGACTATTGAGAGCGCCTATCACCAGAGAGGCTGCTATTTCGTCCTTTTCTTAATTTTTGTCCCTTTGTGGCCTGGTACAAAGAATAATCTGATGAGAGCTGCGTGAGTAGGTAACAGAAAATGAAATGTTTGTGAATTATTTGAAGATAGTATTATAAACGATGTTTAGGGTTTTACGTCTCAAGGCCCCGTGATAATTAAAAGCCGCTATTTTTAGCGAGTGCCGAAGAAACCGTTAAACATCTGTCTCTATGCCCACACTTGAGATTGATGGGCTGCGCTTTCGTAATGCCATTTCGTCGAAGAAACTGATAAGAGAATGACAAGTCCTAATGAGAATGAAAAATTGAAAGTCTCCATAAAAATACCAATGCCAGATTTTTTTTCAAAGTGTGAGGCATCTGTAGCTACGGTATTTTTTATCTTTTCTTCAAAGGCTGTCAATGCTTTTGCAAAAGCCAGTTTATTATATGGTCAGGCGAAATTATTGCTTGATATGTACCTATATATATTCTGAAAAACATTTTTAAAGTTCTGTCTTATTACGAATGCAAAGAACTTCACTTAGTTTAACATCTCTTGGTCCAGAAAGTGCTATTACGAAGCCGAACCACGCTGTATGAAACCGAAGTCAATAAGTTAGGAAAAACAACTCATGCTGATGTATACAAACAAATAATTTTTTTCAATAAAATTCATATATATATTTAGTATTGATTGCACAGTAAGTATCCTAAATCTGCTCAAAAGAGAGGACAACCTCAATTTAAGTAGAGGACTATATTGTCTGTGCATTTCAAAACTCTAGAGAACAAATTTGGGCCCCCCTTCTCAAGAGTACAAAAGTACACAATTTATAAGCCGGTGCCCAAGACTATACACATCCAAAATCTAATACGAGGCTAACTCGCTGGTGTCCTGAAAATGTGCATGTATGTAGATTTTGTAAAGCATAAGTATTGATTCTTTCCCTATTTTTGATCGACTGCTGCGCAGCCTCCGTAAAACTGTCAGTGCCCGTACTCCTTTCTTGGTCAATTGCCAAAGGAGGTGGTTATCTTATGATATTCCCAGATATTTTACCGAGTTCAACTGCAATATGTTCCACAGGTTCCAAGTTGTTCTAGATATTAAAGAGTGGTTTATCTAAAAGTAAAACTGTATTTGCGCTCTAAGAAACATTAAAACTTAACTGAATAGTCTGCATACTAATAATAATTTCTCACTTATACGTTTGCAAGAGAATATATAGCGAGTGTATATCACTGTGTGAAGCAAAAATGATATATTACCTGCATATGCATATGTGTATACATCATCATGACAGGGAATAGTGCTTAGCAATATGTTTAAGTGAAGAAAAGATGTGAATGCTCCCTCAAGAACTCGTATTCTGGAATGCGTATTTGAAGAATGTCACTTCAGTAACGCTGCTTGTTGGGCGAGTTGAGGCAAGTCGATCTTAGCGTAGTGCAGCGCAAAAAACAAACACCAAGTGAGCGATAAAACGAGGACATAGCGCATTCTTTCAACTGAAGTTTATTGGTTTGGAACGAACGTATGCAGAAGCAAAGCAAAAAAAGATAGAAACCAGGAAGAAAACAATGATAAAGAAAACTGAGATGTTAAAACTAACGAAGGTCAGAAAGCCACTCGTGATTGCTAACAAACCATTGGTAAACAATAAAACTCCATTCTCAGTTAAAAACACCCTAAACTACCTAATCATATAAACAGAGGTATCCTAATATTTCATTTCATCCAAAATAATTTCATGTTTTACTACGTCATAACATTTTCACTGAGGAGATGATTGTTGCTTTTAATCTTCTTTTTGCTCACGCAAGTAGCCCAGTTGAAATCCCACGTAGTGTGTCTGCTGTATTTTAGTGTGATCTGGTGTATACACCAGAACACACTGGTGTGTTGTGCATACACCAGCCTTGTGTGCTGTGTTTTAATGGGAACATAGACCCACTTTGGTGTGTCCTGGTGGGATGTTTTGTACTGGTTGGTTGTGTTCTGGTGGACTCAAGAAATATATTTCATGCTTGGGGCTTGGACTAAGCATTTTCTTTAAGCGAATGCCCTTGAACTAACACTTCTCGTTGTTCAATCGTTTTCATTGAATTGACTCATGAGTACGTTAACTTATAATCAGCTTTTTCAACCACAGTGTTAATGGTCTGTAATATCCTTGGTATTTATTTTTAACACTCACAATTAAGGGTGAAACTAGGAAAAACGTTAGAAAAATTTCGGTTTCATGTCGAAGTTTTTGTTGCCCTAGAGAGTACGCCAGGCCCTTGAAAAAAATATCAGTCATCTTGGCCGATGCAGCTTGTTAAAGCATCGCTGCAATATGGAAAGCAGTATGTCATGCTCCTTGCATTACTATTTCAATGTATTTTGGCATATCTACATTGTTTATGAAGTTTGTTAAATTGCCCACAATCGTAAACCCCCATATCGGAGCTTATCAAATCGAGTGAGAACAGCTCACTTTAGTTGCAAACTCTGTGTGTCTGTGCAACTAAATTGCTCTTGGACTACTTGCATGTCCATTGACCCTTCACTGTTTACATGTAACACGTACAACCTACAACGATCTACTCAGTGCTTGTACTATTCCCTTGTGACTTAGGCATATGCCCCTCTGTTCGCGTATCACAATAATACCGCCACCTCAATATCAAAACGAAACAATTTTTTTAGGAAGCGGTGATAAAAAATATACTTACTGCACTCCAAATAACTATAAAGTTGGCACCTCAACTTTTTAAAATCAACACTACAAAAACTGTTGCAATTCGTAGCACCCGTTTAATGATAATATTTACTATAATTGGTGCCCTCCTTAGTTCAATTTGACCTCGTACCTTTTATTATGGGTTATTAGTAGCAATTCAGTGAGCACATATTTATTGAAAGGCAACTCACACAAGATATTTCTGTTTTAAAAAGCGCCCTGTCAAATAGATTGTGGACTAAGGCCAAGGATCCACTACCATAACTTGCGCCACTTATCAACAAGTATTTAGATGGAGTATAAACTGCCATGCACTGAAGCATGTGGGTAGGCACAAGGATGAACATAGGCCGACATAAGACTGGTAGTAGTGAAGTTGAGTAGATGGGACCATAAGTCGACAGAAAAGCGGAGCTTATGCATGCTCACTCAAAAAATACATTTTGTGCTTATGGCCAACTCGAAAACATCCCCAAAATTTTTGTGAACTATACCCTTGGACGAAAACTTTCCTAAATGTTACTCACCTAAACTTACTCCGACTCAGACTTGCTGCTTGATCTGAATATCAATTAGTTGATTCATGATTGAGTTTGGTGACTTAAGTACATCCCTTTCTGGTATGTGATATTCTTTTCCGCAAGCCACATCTTCATGTGGCACAACACAGCTTGCCTGGCCAGGTTATTTCCAGGTTATCAAACAACACAAGACAGTTTTACACTGTACTGGGAACACATGGTCTGTACACATTCTGGAACTGATGACCGACAAAAGGCACATATACCAAAGATATGCAATAGTGTGTATACTTTATTTCAAAATACATAGTTAATTACGCTAACACAAAACGTTTCTATGGCACTTGATATGTACAAGATACTGCATATATGTGATTTTATACTTGCCCAACAGATGCCATTGTCATAAAATATTTCGAAAATTCAACAGAACACTGTGCAAATTAGATACTTGAATATGGCAGCACCTAAATTCTGCATTGTATTGTTTCGTGGCCTTTCACAAAGCAATAAATTCGAAACTAGATCTATAGCGGTCATGAGTACCAAGCTCGTGTATATGTCTCGTGAACAGCAAAGACATATCTGTGTATATGTGTGAGGGACAAGTTGACATGGCCTCCTAGGTCCAATCACAGCATTTTATATGGTGTTAACTCGTGCAGCACACTCTACAATGCGAAGAGCCACACAATTATAGTAACAATGTATTAGTTTTTCCCCTACATGAAAGTTTGACTTCCATGAGCACAAGGTCCTACAAACTACAATGACAAATGATGCAGATTACAAATGAAATAACTTTATGAATTTCATCCACCTCTATGGGGTTTCGCAGGCTTGCCTAAGCTATAATTGTAACACAAAAATGGGTTGGATTTTGGGAAATCTGTATTCAAGGATAATGATGACAAAATTACCAGTTGCTTTTTCAGCATTAAATAGAAGACCAAGCTTTCAAGGACCCTAGATTGTGCACTAGTAAGTATCAGTGCAGCTTGAAATTATAAGTAAACGTTAATATCTGTTCCTACTGTAACCTGACACTACGACGTATCAGAAACTTTTCATCACATCCTCACATAAACTCAAATTATTAACACAATTTCACGGTTGCCTTTTGGTGACGTACAACCTTTTTGTTTGTTTTGAATTGACATCATCAACACTGTTCATACTGGTGCACGGGGCCACCAGGAGCACAATATCGGGTCAACATCACAAGGTGCCCCAAGCTAAGTTAATATTCTCCGCCTTTCTAAGTTTCCACTAGCTCATAGTTATTCCGTATAAAGGATATTTGTTTGACAGATCTAAGTTAGCTTTTAAAGTTGGTGTTTGTACTCCTTTCAATAGACGCAAAAAACTTTTCAAGATATTGCATTATGAAGCTTCAGCAAGCCATCCACCTGTGTTCGTTGCAGTCTAGTTGTTAAAACAAAAATTAACAACTAGCACAAAGCTTCCAATCTGCTTACAGAGAGGCCAGAAAGCATTAATGCTGAATGTCGTAATATAAAACTCAAGATCGGCATCACATTTGAACACTTGAGCATCTTCAGGAGCTTTTTCACTACTTTCTTATTAACCGTAAACTTCGCAGACTGTTAAAAAGAAAAGTCATCCCATACAAATGGTTCATCTTCGAGTCTAACAATGTCCTCAGCTAGCTCATTTGAACTTGCCTGTATAAAAAAAGAAAAAAACAGCAGTGAAAGAATGTTAAGAATTTACCCATTCAAATGTTAGATCATGAAATGTAAGCTCAAGAGCGAATGAGTAGACAACAACATGAGAGCGACATGACAAAGTTGGCCGTCAGCTATAGAAGCTGAAACGAACGACAACGGCAGCTGTCGAGTGTTGTCGGTATGGAAGCAGCAGTACACAATGAAGCTGGCATGACACATGCTCTAACAAGTTAACCATGTTTTTTTTTGTCCTTTGATGTGACAACCCTTAGAGTAAGGTAATAAAAAGTACATACAATTGAAACTTCATGCTACTGACTTTTCTCTTATTGCAATTCTGGACAACAAGCAATGTATTCTTGATTTATTCAACTAAGGAATTTAGCAAGGGGAACGAGCTAGGAATCAGGTCATGTGATAGTCCATTTCGTGTCATGCTACTTTTGCAGTCAAAATCGCCCTCGCGGTGAAGGGCTTCAATTACACTCACAGCATGACAGAAGATGTGAAACTAAAATTGCGGACGGCAAATTGATGTGATCATAAGACGATCACAGGAGCTGTAACACGGGACAAGTCATGAGAACATACCATTCCTGGTTCTGGCAAGAGTATTAGTAAGTATTATTAATAAGGCATTTGCGGCAAGGCAACTGATGTAAACGAAGTCTGCTGGCTTCTTTTAGGCACCAGAATTTTTGAGGAAAGATCAGCGTTCTGCTGATACTGACTCTACCAGGCGATTACACAGTGACCAGTCCACACGTGCTGCTTCCGGCCCGTGGCAAGGTCCCGACCGTTTCCCCTGCGCAGACAGTCGACATCGCTCACCGTTATCATCGTAGCGGTGCTTCTATCGCCCTTAAGCCTCTTTCTTGCCTATAAGAAGCCGCGTTAGCTACAAGCCGGTGGGATTTGCGGCCAGGCAACTGATGCCAGCGAAGTCTGCTCGCTTCTTTTAGGTGAGTTTGAGCCTTGTAACCGACTTAACCTTACGCTTGTTGGTCGCAAATCCCACCGAGTGATTACTGTGTAAATGGACATGGGTAAAATTTCAACGGTATGTGCATATATTGTTGATATATGCACATACAGTGTTCGAATTGGCTATTTCATAGCATCAAGTAAACACGTCTAAACACAATCACCTCTGCGACTGGCCTTCACCTGGCCGAGAACAATCTGCCATTCTTTGGGTGTGGGTAAGGTGTCCTTGTTGTCTTGTTCTGCCTGTCGCATCTCATTCTTCACGCTGGAGATGTTGAGGCTAATGTAGGGCCTGATAAGATAGATCAGCTACTAACGTTCCCGAAGTATTTGGTGTCTACAAACGAGAAATTTCAAAGGGATGTAACAGGTTGGCTGAAGGATATGCAAGCAAGCATCACAGATGTAAAAATACAAATATCCAGTGTATGAAAAATACCCAAAGATATAGACATCTTTTGGGAAGGTGTTGGCGATCTAACCTCAGCGCTAGATGGTGTAAAAGGTGATCTCAAGAGCTTCGACGTGGCGGCACTCCGCCCAGTCCTTGAAGAAGTAAAAACTCATCTCCGAAATACTGGCTCAAGACAGTTTGAACAAGCTAGTATTGTAGTTGACAATCTGAGTAACCGGCTGAGACGGAATAATATGATATTCAAAGGAGGGCCTGAACAAAAAGATAAAAAATAGGATGATACGGAAAAACTTATAAGAAAGTTCCTTTTGCATTACCTTCGCCATAATATCAGTAAAATTGAACGTACACACAGAATAGTACAACAAACACCCGGTAAGAATCGCCCAATCATTGTGAAATTCTTGAATTTCAAGGACAACAACATCTTGCAAAGTGTGTCAAAGCATAAAAATCTTGCATCTTCGTCCATTTGGACAGAAAATTTCTCACCACGAATTCCACTTATTAGGAAAAGGCCTTCGGGCTTTGCACGTGCTGAACGTAAATCTAACAAAAAGTACAGATAGCGGTTCAATAAACTGTTCTTGGGTAACAAACTGTATACCTATAATAACTCGACCGATAGGGTAGTCGCACTTTCGAGGTGGCATGCGCCCACGTCAACTACTTGAACCAAACAGTATTACAGAAGTAGAACCTTACGTTTGATACAGGACCACTTGTGTTCTTTTATCGAGGGCTGCTCTGCCGACATTGTACTTGGTACAGAGACATGACTGTCCTCGGATGTGACTAACTTTGAGCTATTACTTTCTAATAATTTCCTTGTCTTTAGAAAAGGTATAACGGCCTCTCGGGGCGGAGGTGTGTTAGTTGCTCTACAAAATAACTTCAATGCTCACATAGATAAAATATAGGCTACCATTGAAACTTTATTTGTCGCACTACAGTTATCGTTATTTGTAACCTGTGCTGTAGGAGTAATGTACCATCCGCCATACTCGCCAGTCAAACTGCATGTCAAACGGAGCATAAATACAAAAAACGACTTTACTCGAAAGCCAAACAGCCGGGAGCCGGCAGTGATTGGGAGTGTTACCGTGAACGATCCAAGCATTGTAAGACAGAAATCAAAGCAGCCAGAAACAAATTCTTCAACAATATTGTAACAACGCTCCTAAGGAAAAATACAAAAAAAACTCGGAAGGTAATCATCCCCAAACAATCTTGATCACAAGTGTATATTTCCGAGAATGGTGTACTTCTTTCACCATCATGTGTTGCAACGAAACTAAATATTTTTTTGTTCAGTATTCACAGAAGAAAATCCCATTATTCTCGACCTTAATTTCAAGACTCTAGATTCGGTTACTTTTTAAATATTTAACACCAAGGTATTGAACGTGCTACTGAAAGGATTCCAAACAATTCGGCACCCGGCCCAGACGGCATCTGCACTAAAATGTTGAAAATGACAAAGCCTGCTATTTCTCACATTCTAGCTTCTCATTTTCAGCAATCTATCGATAGTGTCATTGTACCAGATGCATGGAAAATTGCCCACATCACTCCTATCTTTAAATCAAGTGACCTCCTTATGCTCAATAACTATATACCAATTTCACGAACGAACATACCATGTAAACTCTCAGGGCACATTATATCATCGGCAGTTATGACATATCTAACCAAGAACAAGTTCTTCTTATCAAGTCAGCATTGTTTTGAGCGTAGCCTTTCATGCGAAACTCAACTATTCGAACTAATAACCGATACTCACGAAGCGATGCATAATAAAATATACATTGCTGCTCTCTTTATAGATTTCGCCCAACCCTTCGACAAGGTCTCCCATAACAGCCTAAATATGAAACTAAGCACCCTCAACATCAACCCTAATATCTGTAAATGTATTGCTAATTTCTTGTCCGATTGCTATCAGTTTCTTTTTGCTATAATGCCTTGTCTCCATTTGTAAACGTAAAAACACTGATTGTTGGCCTAGTTGGTACTTGCTTACTGTCATGATTTGGCCACAAATAATACGCACACAGAGTGTTTATTTACTTTTTGTGCGTATTATTTGCTGCTAAATCATGTCTGTTAAGATAAAATCAGGTGTTCCGCGAGGTACCCTGCTAAGGCCAATCCTATTCCTTGTTTACGTTAATGATATAAGTAGCCAATTGTAATTCCCAATCAGACCTTTTGCAGACAATTGTGTAATATACAAACAAATTGCTAGTCATATCGATATGAGTGCGCTGTAGTCTGACATTAAACAAATCACCCGCTGGTGCTACCAATGGCAAAAGAAAATTAATGTTTCAAAAACAAATTATATTCAATTTACAAGAACTACAAAACCTGAGCTGCATTTTTACATGATAAACAGTAGGCTAGTCGAAAATGTGGCCACAATAAAATATTTAGAAGTTCATTTTGCACACAACCTCTCAGGGAATGCTCATGGGGAGGCAATAGCCGGTAAGGCTTTAAGAGCTTCAGGATTCATTAAACGAAACTTGCACTCTGCTAACCAGGTCACCAAATTTCTCGCAGACACAACCTTAGTTCGCTCGAAATTGAATGTGTCACCCTTATTTGGAATCCAAACCAGCAATACCTTATTTATAAACTTGAGACCATTCAAAACAAATCAGCCCACTTTATCACAGGAATATATTCTCAGGTATGTCGCATACCAGCTCTTAAAACGACGTTGAAGTTACCTACTCTAGAAATAAGTACGCTTATCGCACTGCTGTCTCGTTTTCACATGCTTTAATTCAGTGAGTTATCTTTTTTACTTTCGCAGATTAAGCCAGCTCATCGCATTTTCCCAGTTGTGGATCATGCTTACAAAATAAAACCAATGTTTGCCCGTACTAACTTCCTTCGTGACTCACCATTGTTTCTTGCAATATATAATTGGAATAAGCCACCAAGTGATATAGTAACTGTGCGTGATCACGACACGTTTTTTAGCAGAGTAATAAAGATGTGGAATGCAGAACCATGACATTTTGTGGCTTGCTTTTGTTCAGACTAGTACCAATATTACATTAGTTATCGCACACCTCGTTTCATGCCATACTGAGTGCTACATTGCATTACTATGTCTTATTTGGTGCGAAATTCGTTTCTGCGTTTACCTTTTTAATATATTTTGTGTTCTGTGCAAATTCTTTTTTGTTCCGCCCATAACCCTGCTGTATTGTAACTACCCCCTTCCTTTTATATATTTATTGCCGAAATGAGTCTTTAGGGTACATGAATAAATAAATAAAATAAAAAGTCTTATTCACACAATTCAATTTTCTTACGTAATGCCAATGTGATTCCTGATTGAAAAGAAAAGAAAAGTGAGCCCCGTAACTGTCTCTCAGGGGGAGGACACCTCAACAGTAGCTCACGAGGAATGGAGGTAAGGAGAGATTAAAAATAAGATTAAATTGTGTAGAGATAGAAAGGGGGAGCAGAGAGGGTGGTGCAGGGACAGCAACATGCAGAAGTAAGGAGAAGATAGGACAGATGAACACGGTCGCAGAAGTCCGAGGACGAGACCCCACTCAGCGAGAGCTCTTGTCGGCGTCAGGAGTTGGCGTAGGGCGAGCCAGTCGGCCGGAGCTGCGGTGTCGTTGGAGATCACGGGGGTACAACAGGTCAGCATGAAATCCAGCGAGCGCGTGAAATTTACTCTATCACTGTCTTTTCGCAAGATGCTAAGCACTTTCAATAACTATCAACAGCGAAGGAAAAGGTGTTGATCACAGCACCGCTCATTTAAAAGCATACTAAAAGATTTCTTATTTTAGTTTTGTTACAATAAAGGTACACAGTAGCTTAAACAGACACATTCCGCGCCAGAAACTCTTCTTATCACAGCTTTCACTACTGAGCATTAACCACTTCATTCATTTCAATAAATCAAATTTTAATAAAAGTTCCATACATGGGCTGTAGAATTACGGGTTATTCTCAATATTACGCCACTACAACACCCCCCCCCCCCTGCTCCTCGCGCTAAGCGCCCGGCTGATGACTCAATGTGAAACAGCTGACTGCATCGCCCCGTGAAGGAAAGCTCTCATTACGGCAAAACAAAGCACTTGCCACACATTAGCGCGACCGCAGCGTCTCTATGTGCCAATCGACATTGACAGATGACAATAGTTACTTCAAAACAGACGTACCTAAGCGGCATCTAGGGTAGCAGAAGAGCCTTTTTCTGGCTCCTCACATTCCGTAGAAGAATTTCGACCAGTCGCTAAGTGCCGACTATTGTGACTGTCCAACACTTCATCGGGACCATAATTTCAAAAGGTGCATGATACTAACGCAACAACAAATAACACCTGCGCACGCACGTATAATCAGAATGCGCACACAAACACGCCATAGTATATTAGTCAAATGTCAGTAATTTGTCGTATGATCATACAAGTGCTGTTAATACACTAGGCTGCCTTCTTGCTGCGATAGCTCACTTTGTTGGCGCGAGGCCACGACTCTACATATCGCAAGCTTAAATACCAGGTGTGATAACTGCATGACAGTTTTTTTATTTCATTTCATTTATTTATACTGTTAGCCCAGAAGTGGGCCGTTACAGGGTGGAGGTACAGACAATTATTTGCGAAAAAGAAGTACCGTACAGGTCTCGAGATAATTTCTCGGTATTATTGTAAGCAGCAACTCGAAGTTATACATAACAAGAAATGGAACACACATGCAATGCAATACATACGCGCAGAACAGCACATGATGCATTAAAGGCGGCACTTTTGCACCGCGCTGAAGATTTGAAAGACAACTACTACAGTCTTATGCAACCAACAAAAAGAACACACGCACACCGCTGTTATTCAGAAAATAAACGTTTTAGATTCTGTTCAAATGATGTAAGCGAGGAACAACCAATTTTAGACTCTGGCAGCATATTCCAATCTTCAATAGCACGTGGGAAGTAACTAACCTAAAGCAATCGTTACGTGGGGCTAGGGGTGGTATGTACATATCATAGCGATGTTTGGAGTGTTCATGTGTGTTGACCTGGAAGCAATCTGAATAGTTTAGTTTAAAATGATTATGAATTAACTGGAAGAGGAATTTCAGACGCTCAATCCTCGTCCTAAGTTCAAGACTATCCAGTCCAGCTTTTTTTACAAAGTTCAGTAGGTGAATGATGTCGGCGATATTTATTAAAAATAAATCTCGCACCAAGTCGCTGTACTTTTGCTATTTTATTGCAGTTTGTCTTTGTGTAAGGGTCCCAGACAATTTTAGAATATTCGATAACAGGTCTGACAAGGGTTTTGTAAGCAAGACACTTTATATCAGATGGGGCGGTATAAAGGTTACGTCTAAGGCTATACAGTGCCTTGGTAGCCCTGGAGCATACATTATCAATATGAGTGATCCACCGGAGGTCGGGCGTGAACCATAACCCAAGATAATCATAATTTTGTACACGCTTAAGCAAAGCATTGCCAATCTGGTAGTTGTAATCTAGAGGTGGTTTCTTTCTAGTTATAGTCATAAAGACTGTTTTTTCTGTGTGCAAACTCGTTTGCCATTCTTCGCACCAATCTTTTATTCTTTGAAGATTGTTGTTTAGATTAACTTGGTCATGTTCAGTCTCGATTCTGCTATAAACAACACAGTCGTCGGCAAACAACCTTATCGGGACCGTAACCCGGTTTGGTAGGTTATTTATATATAACAAAAATAAAAGGGGACCCAGCACGCTCCCCTGGGGAACTCCAGAAATAACTGCAACTGCTCTAGACTGTTTATTTTTTATTTGAACAAACTGCTGACGGCAGCTGAGATAGGATGAAAACCATTTTGTCAAGTTGTTATTTTGAAACGTTTTGTCAATTTTAAACAGGAGCTTTGAGTGCGACACTTTATCAAATGCCTTTGCGAAATCCAAATATACCACATCAGTTTGACCACGCAAATTGATAGTTTTTGAAATATCATGAACAAATTCGATTAACTGTGTAGTTGTAGATAAGCCTCGGCAGAAGCCATGCTGCTTCGAAAATAATAGATTGTGCGTATCAAGATATAACATCAGGTGTTTGTTAATAATGTGCTCGAGTATCTTTGAACATGTACTGATAAGCGAAATAGGACGGTAGTTGCGCTCGTCCCGTGAGGAGCCACTTTTGTGAACAGGGGTAATTTTAGCCCGTTTACACGCTAGTGGAAAAGAGCCACTGCACAGGGACGACTGAAATGTTTTTGTAAGGAAGCGAGCTGCCTATTCAGCGTATCTGTACAGAAATTCGTTTGGTATACCATCAGGGCCGGGAATTTTTCTTGTATTTATATTAAGTAAAAGATTTAGGACACCCTCTTCGCTAAATACCACATCATCGATCGGCCGCTGCAATGATGACGTAGAAAACTCGGGCAAACTGCCATTATCATGAGTAAACACAGAAGCAAAAAAAGAATTGAAATCATCAACACGTTGTTGAGTAATTTCAGGTGGCTTCGGGGAGCTTGCTGGGGTAGTTATAAAGCGCCAAAACCTTGAGGGGGCTTTCTTCAAGTATTTCGTCAATGTCACATTGAAAAACCGATCCCTGGATTGCTTGATCAGACGTTTCAGTTCTTGTCTCATTGAAGAAATGCAAGCTGTTCCTTCAGGGGTACAATTTTTTGCACAAGATTTTTGTTTCCGTTTTAGTTTTCTTTTTTGTGTGAATGATTTCTCTGGTAATCCAGGGATTGGTTTTACAAGTGCGTTTTCTAATCCTGGGTACACAGCTGTCTATGCACTTCCCTACAACAATTGAAAAGAAATGCCATAGCCTATCAGTGCTGCAGTCAGTGTTGTAAAGGACCTGAAATTCATCAAAGGACCTTTCAAGATAGTCCAAAATAGACACATCATCAGCCGCCATAAAATTCAATACAGTGCTAAGTGTGGGTTCACCCAAGGTGTCTGGGGACAAAGGTAGGTGCGTTACTACCATTCTGTGGTCGGACAGGCCTTCTACGACTTCACAACGGCTGAGTAACGGCAACAGCTTTGGGGACACAAAAACCAAATCAAGGATAGATGACCTTGTAGTCCCTATCCGAGTAAATTCAGTGACACTTTGCGTTAGCCCGTAGCAGAATGCCAACTCCAGTAGCTGCTCAGCACTTGCAACCTGTTCCGATCCAGGAGACTGGCATAGCCTATTAATATCCGGAAGATTGAAGTCCCCTAATAATAATACGTTATCTTTGAGGCTAAAATTAGAATACATAAAATTTCTTAGCTTTGCGATTATATCCAGGGAGGAATTCGGCGCTCTATAAATCCCTCCAATATACACAGTTCGCTCGCTGAACCCACACCTAATCCACAACATTTCTATGTCACAATTATCATCCAACACTGAAAACCTAATGTTGTCTTTAATAAGAAACGCAACACCGCCACCTCTTCATTGCCGGTCTTTTCTAACAATTATGTAACCAGTAGGTGTTACTTCGAAATCTGCTACATCCGTATGTAACCAAGTCTCTGTTACGACCATTATATCCGGTTCGTGCTCCAGGATTGCGGCTTCAACTGCATCAGCTTTATTCAGCAAGCTTCTGGCGTTTACATTAATAACCTTAACAGATGCTGTTGGTCTCGATTTGCGTCAATCAGAGCTGGTGAGACCTGGGCTAGCATACCTGAATCGCTCTTTGGTAGCCTCATTCCAGCCATAGAGAACATTGTTTACTTTCAGTTTATCAATGATTAGTTTGACCTTTGCTCCATTAGCTCTTTCATCCACTGATGAAATCCATAGTTGTTTTCTGATTTGAGCTACTCGTTTAGAGTAATCTTCGCTGATACTGAATTGTGTCCCCTTGAGGTTGCGGCAGTTTTTCAGTATTTTGGTTTTGTCCCTGAAGTCTCCTACTTTCAAGATGACCGGATGGCTTCTTGCAGGTATTTTCTTTCCTAGACGGTGAATTCTCTCAATGGAGCTACACTTTGAGCCAAGTAATTTGTCAAAGATATCGTCATTCACCTTACTTAAGAGTACTGCCTCATCCTCAGATTCTTCTTCTTCTACTCCGCGCATAATAAGGTTGTTGCGTCTAGAGCGATTATCTAAGTCATTGATCTGCCTGGCAAGAGCCGTCAATTCACTGTCATGGCGACCAACACTTGATTCTATCATAGTAAGCCGGTTCTGTGTTTCACCCAACCCTTCAAGTTGTTTTTCAGTAGTCTGGAGCCTAACATGCATGTCGGAAATGCTGGCATCCGTAGATGACTGCTTGGCCTGAATTTCATTAACTTTAGCTAGTAGTTTACTCTGGTTACTTAATATTTCCTCCAGCATTTTTTCAACCTCGAGCCCAGGATTTTCATCTACGTCTCCGGACAACTTCAGTAACAGGCTTACAACTGAAACACAGTCGTTTAAGCAACCAACAACAGTGTGTGGACTCGGCAGCACAATCAGGCAGGTACAGTTACTACGAAAACCATACTTTCGATCACCAACCTGCACAAGTAGAGGCACGTAAGGCGACATCGTCACGGCGGTGCTGCCGTGTCCACTGAAGGTCAAGACCATGGCCCTTGCTTTTATATGCTCCGGGCAGCTTGCTATCGGGGAGGCGGAGGACGTAATCGTGCTCCACGGGGGTGCGCAGTCGACGAAGTCCACGTGGCACAGCATCGTTGACGCCACTGGCGGTGATCTAGTTGCGCAGTGGTTGAGTTCCTTCGAGTGCTGGTGCGCATTCTAAATCGGGGTCCATTGGTAGTGTTGTCCAGCGATAACATGGGCCGTTGCTGCGTCCGCGAAGAACCACGCCAAAACCTGCCCAAGTAGAGGCACGTAAGGCGACATCGTCACGGCGGTGCTGCCGTGTCCACTGAAGGTCAAGACCATGGCCCTTGCTTTTATATGCTCCGGGCAGCTTGCTATCGGGGAAACTGAGGACGTCATCGTGCTCCACGGGGGTGCGCAGTCGACGAAGTCCACGTGGCACAGGCGGGAGAACTTAACTGACTTTTCCTAAGAGCTTTTTTTTCTTTTTAGAAGAAATTTAGGCGGAAGGTTGAAGCTGTATTGAAAAGGCCCTACACGTACGTAAATATTGCTTTTTCTGCTAGTGCCTCATTAGAATTATGCACCAGAGTGATTTTGCTGGCTTGATCCATTTACTAGGAGAAATAGTCTCTAGCCCAAGAAAATGATGATGATGATGATATATGGTGTTTTTTGGCGCAAGGGCCATTATGGCCAAAGAGCGCCAGTTCATGGGACAAGGAATGTGGACAATGATTGTGATTAGCGGCTGTATAAGGGCCATAAAATTCCTCGCAACAAGGCGGGTAAAACATACAAGTAATAAAATCATGACCATGCCGTGAAAGGTGTCTGTGGTGCGAATAGATGGCAAAAGTTAATGATAATAAAAACGATGGTGGACATGTATGGCATTAGCACAAGTGCCTCACACGTTCATACCCTTGCGTCCAAGGGCCGTGAGGCAAGTTCTTTATTGTGTAGCCACCGCAGTGAAAACCTCTCTGGAGAGGTCGTGCTGCGGTATGCCGGGGTATATGACATGAAAGCTATGAATTTCTTTTAAAAACGCTAACAATGATTTGTGACTAAAAAGCGGTTCCCTACCGACGAACATTGCAGGGTGTAAAGGTATATGTTGCCGGTAGGGTGATGCAAAGTGTTGTTTTCTTAGAGTGTCCAATTGTTTGCACTGAATTAAAATGTGAAGAACTGCTAGTGCTTCACCACATCTGTCACACAATGGTGGATCGCCACCGGAGAAAATATATGAGTGTGTTGTGTATGTGTGTCCTATCCTGAGCCTCGTTAATGTTACCTCTGTGTGACGTGATTTTGATACTGGTGGCCAATTGCCAAGGTGTGGCTTGATAACTTGTAGTTTGTTTTGTGTGTGTGTATCCTACTTGCTCTGCCAGTAGTCTCTGAGTTTTCGTTTGAGAGACGGATTAAGATCAAGGGCCGGGATTGATGAAGGTGTAATGGCGGTGCTTTCGTGGGCGGATGCAGCAAGCTGATCCGCCATCACGTTGCCTTGAATTTCACGGTGCCCTGGCACCCAGCACACAACAACATGTCGGTTGAGTGTGTAGAGTGTGCATAAAATGGAGTAAAGTGAAACGAGGACAGGGTTTCTTTGTTTTTTAAGACTGTGCAGAGCCGTTACCACACTGAGGGAGTCTGTATAAATTACTGCTTTTTGTATTTGTGATTGTTTGATGTGTTTAACTGCCACAAGTATCGCGTAAGCTTCCGCTGTGAAGATACTTGTGCCTGGATGTAGAGGGCCAGCATCCGAAAAGGATAGGCCGACAGCAGCGTAGGACACACAGGAGTTAGACTTAGAGGCATCTGTAAAGAACTCAGGACGTGTGTATTTGTGTTGAAGTTCCAGGAAGTATGTTCGGATATGGGCAATAGGTGCATGTTTTGTTACTTCTAGGAAAGACACATGGCAGTCTATAGTCTGCCACTGCCACGGTGGCGGGTATGCTACAGGAGCCAATAAACTGTGTTCGAGTGACACTCCAGTGTCCTCAGCTAGACCCTTCAGGCGAACTGAGAAGGGCTGCCTCATTGAAGGCCTGTTTTGAAAAAGAATGGAGCTCGACAAGTCGTTAATAGTAGAGTATGAGGGGTGCCTCTTGTCTGCTTTCACCTTAAGGAAATATACAAAGGACATGTAGGTTCTTTGCAGATGAAGCGACCACTCATTTGACTCAACGTAAAGGCTTTCTACGGGGCTGGTGCGAAAAGCACCCGTAGAAAGGCGGATGCCCGAATGGTGCACGGGATCCAACATCTTCAAAGCACTTTGATTCGCAGACTGATAAACAATGGCCCCATAATCTAAGCAGGTGCGAATAAGGCTTCTATACAGGTTCATGAGGCATTTCCTGTCACTACCCCACGTAGTATGTGACAACACTTTTAGAACATTCAAGGCTTTTAAACATTTTGTTTTTAAATACTTTATGTGGGGTATGAAGGTCAACTTGTTGTCAAAGATTAAGCCTAAGAATTTATGCTCGGCTTTGACGGACAGACGTTGCCCGTTCAGTCGAATGTCAGGTTCCGAGTGCATGCCTCTCTTTCGAGAGAACAAGACACACGTGCTTTTTTGTGGGTTAAGTTGAAATCGGTTTTCATCTGCCCATTTGGAGGCCTTATTTAAACCCAGCTGAACCTGCCGCTCATACATGGCCAAGTTGCATGACTTGAAGCCAAGCTGAACGTCGTCGACATATGTACAATAGAACATATTGCGGGGAATGGAAAAGTGCAAAGAATTCATTTTAATAATAAAAAGTGTGCAACTAAGCACACCACCTTGTGGCACGCCAGTTTCCTGGACAAATGTTTGGGAGAGCACACTGCCTAGACGGACACGGAATGTCCGGTTTGACAGGTAACTTTCGATTATATGAAACATTCTTCCGCGCACACCAGGGTGGGACAAGTCTCTCAGAATTCCGAAACGCCATGTTGAATCATAAGCCTTTTCGATATTGAGGAACACAGGGAGAAAATATTGTTTATGGACGAAGGCGTCTCTGATCTGTGCCTCGATACGAACAAGGGGGTCTGTGGTGGATCTACTTTCTCGAAACCCGCACTGAAATGGGTCGAGCAAATTATTTGTTTCAAGAAAATGTACAAGTCGGCAGTTTATCATTTTTTCGAATACTTTGCACAAGCAGCTTGTAAGTGCTATAGGCCTATAACTCGAGGGTAAAAAAGGGTCCTTGCCCTCTTTCAAAATGGGAATAACATTAGCCTCTTTCCAGGAGGTAGGAATAGTGCCAGAAGACCAAATAGCATTGTACAAACAAAGTAAGGTTTTTCGGGTTTCGTTTGGTAGGTTTTTTAACATTTCATACATCACACGGTCAGAACCTGGGTTAGAAGTACTGCAGGAATTTAGAGATGTTCGGAGCTCAGCTAGACTGAAAGCTTGGTTATATGCCTCGTATGTGGTGGATTTGTGTTCTAGTTTCTGCTTTTCTATTCTTGTTCTGTATTTTGGGAAAGTGTCAGTATAGTGGGACGAGCTGGATACCCGTTCAAAGTGTGCACCGAGGAAGTTTGCCTGATCTTCCAAGGTATCACCCTGAGTGTTTACGAGTGGGAATGAGTGTACTTTTCTTCCTGCTACCCTACGAACTATGTTCCAGACTTTGGCCTCTTGTGTATACGAGTTTATTTCTGATAAAAACTTGTGCCAACTTTCTCTTCTGGCCTGCCAACGCGTTCTCCTGACTCGAGATTTTATTTTCTTTTATTTTTTGTTCAATGAGACGACCTCGTGCATCAGAGCGAGAATCGCCCCGCAGTCCACTATGTGCATTTAGGTCCCCAAGAAGCAAATAGGGTTCAGGCAGTTCATCTATTATAGACTAAAATTCACGTCTTTCAAGACGGTGGTGGGAAGGTACATACAAAGAGCAGATGGTGACGAGTTTGTTTAAAAGTACCGCTCGAACAGCCACTGCCTCAATGCATGATGACGCCACAGCGTCATCTCGGTCCTTTCGGTATATGACGTAAGCACGTAAAAAATTTGTATTGGAGGATTTCAGATGTGTTTCCTGTACACTTAGCACTTGAGGTGAGTGTTTGTATAAAAGCTCTTGGACGTCGTCGAGGTTTTTAAGCAGGCCTCTGACGTTCCAATGTATAATTTGTGTTTCCATATTGGAAGTAAAGTAGTGCTCTGTGTACGTTAAGGGAGTGATTTGTTTAAGCTGAAAGGTCGAGCTCAAGTAGCAGGGCTATTATCAGGCCCTGTTATGAGCCATTCAGTTTTCTTGGCGCGCTCCAGAGAGCCGCGTCGGCTTTTGGCACCAGGGGTGCCGCCGTATCCATTGCCTCCTCGGAGGCACTGGATGCCCGCTCATGCGAGCTGGTTTTTCGAAGCTTGGGCCTCGCCTGGCAAGGTGAGGCCTTGAGACCCGAGGACCCTGGAGTCCCTGGTCTCTGTTCGATAGTAGGCGGAGTAGACTCAACTACTGCCGCCTTGGGGGCAGGCGCCACAGCCAATGGCTCGCTCTGCGCAGGCCGAAGGAGTGGCGAGGGCTGGTGCGACACTGCCCCCTGGCGCGCCGCATCAGCATATGTGGGACCATAAAATGGCGAGACTCTTTTTCTTGCTTCTTTAAATGTAATGTTTCCTTTTATTTTTAAACTGATGATCTCTTTTTCTTTTTTCCAGAAAGAACAGGAACGTGAGTACGCGGCATGACTACCGCCACAATTCACACAGTGTGCAGGTGCTTCGTAGTTGTCGGACGCATGGCCCACGACTCCACACAGAGCACAAGTTTCCGGCCACGACAGCTTTGCGAGCCGTGGCCATATCTCTGACATTGGAAGCAACGGCGGGGGTTGGGAATATATGGCCTCACAGATGTCTTTGTATACCCAGTCTGAATGGTTTCCGGCAAATCCCTCGAAGCAAAGGTCAGTACTAAGTGTTTGGTTGGTATTTCTTTTTGATCTCTTCTTATCTTAATACGCTGTACGTTTGTCACGTTCTGGCTCTTCCATCCTTCCAGAAGTTCAGCTTCGGTCAGGTCAAGCAAATCTGTGTCCGATACGACCCCGCGAGATGAGTTCATGGACCTGTGTGGCGTAATACTGATGGGTGTGTCTCCAAACGTTGTGAGGGTGTTCAGTTTATCGAATTGGTCTTTGTCACGTATTTCAAGGAGTAGATCTCCACTGGCCATTTTGGTAACCTTGTACCCGGCACCGAGAGTTTCGGTTAAGCATCTAGAAGCTACGAAGGGGGATACAGTTCTGGCTTGCTTGTTAGTTTTTTCGCAGTGTATAACGTGGAAATGAGGAAACATTTGTCTTGGCCGGATGAAAAAATTGATGTCTTCGGTGCGTACCCGCTTTGAGGAGGCACGATCACTGAGTAAAGAGAATGCTTTCTGCATGCTAATTGTATGTTGTTCAGCAGCGTTGGCGGCCACCCACCACGGAGCCCAACGAGGGGACGCTACAAGTTTGCGGATGCTGAAACCTGCAGACGCCTGCCGTACAGCGCCACTATAACCCAATGCGCCTAGACCAAGGTAGGCTATTTGCACAGGGTTAACCCTAGCCGCCAGGAAGTTTGGAAGTAAACGGAAGAGAGTAGAAGACAGGACAGATAAACAGCAAGAGATAAAGACGAAGATGTAGGGAGAAAGAGATAGGAAAAGGCGACTGCCGATTTCCCCTGGGTGGGTCAGCCCAGAGGTGCCGTCTACGTGAAGCCGGGGCCAAAGGGGTGTGTTGCCTTTGCCGGGGGGCCTTAAAGGTCCAATCACCCAGCATCGGCTAAACCCCCAGGATCCCCTTTTCCCCGGACACGGCAACGCCACGCACGGCTAGGCGTGGGAGGGAGTCAAAACTCTCCCGTTAGCTCGGGTCCGTAGTGTCGCTACACACCAAACGCCTACTTGCGCAGGCGCCCCTGCGGGGGAGCCCCCCCCCCCCCCCCAAAGAAAGGGGAAGCAATTGTTAGCGCTTTAATAAAAAACTAACTAGCTTTGGTGTCATTTGAAACCAAAACCGACTTACAAAAAATTGTGACAAAATAATTAAATATTGATAATGTTTTTATGATTGTTACTGCTATATTCATGATTTAGAGTTTCTGATCATTCAAATGAAAAAAAAGCAAACTTGATAGGCCAAGAAGATTTATTGCTAGTATAATTTTCTTAGCGGTGATACACTCTTTTACGGCTTTGTTGGAAACACCGACGTATTTTCTTTTTAACGGTTTTCACGAAAACTCTTGTGTGCATGAACAATCGCTCGCATGTCAACTGTTGCTGAGACGCAGTTCTTATACATAATGCACCAGTTTGACAAGATCAATGAGTATCAATAAGTGCAAAGAGCGTGTGGTTGTAGTGCCATCTTAGTGCGGCAGTGATTGAGCCACAAGGACGTTGACGACTTCACCACTGGGGACACCAACAGTGCTTAGAGGGAGCACCGATAAGAAGATCAAATGCTGTTGCTACGACATCGTACTTCTGCTTAAGACAGGTGAAGTAAAACTACCGATTCCTCATTACGTATTCCGTGTATTCTGCGCGTGTGTTTAATGTCTTTTCTCGTTAGCCTCGTCCAAGAAGAGAATCCCCCCCCCCCCCCGTAGTTCCGATGGGCCCAGCCACGCAGTGTTTAACCAACTAGGTCATGTTCCAGAGCTCTTGCTGACCACAAGCTACATAAACCGGCGCATGGAATTTTGTACGCAAAGTTTGCAGGTGTAGCTTTGCGAGCGTCATGTTAAAGGAGTCGGCGAGAGGTGCGGTCCCAGTTGAAAAATACACGAGCCCGACTTGGCCGTATACATTAGAGCGTTAATTCAGACACGGGTTTGGTGTTTTTTTGTGTGGCTGGTCTAGTAGATACCGGTTTAGTGTTTTTAGTGTGCACGATTCAGTGTTTTTAGTGTGCACGATTTAGCGTTTTAGTGTGCATGGTTTAGCGTTTTTAGTGTGCACGGTTTAATGTTTTAGTGTGCCCGTTGTGGCGTTTTTAGTGTGTTCGGTGTGGAGCTTTTAATAATCAGCACGATGGTACCACAGTGATAGATACTACCGTTTTGTGTAACCTATTTCAGCATTCATGCAAGCTTCTCAGAAAGAGCGGTGAAAACTGCCACAGTAACATGTAACATAACAATATGATATGAAAAAACTCCTCACTTTATTTAAATAATTGCAGCATTACTTAGCAACAGGCCACTTGCGTCGCAGCTCACACGTTTTCTGGGACAGCCACATTCGAATGTTTTTAGAGCTTTTGTTTGTCTCCTCCACAGAGAGCCCTCACGCCTTTGCGTAGTGCCTGAAAAAGACTGAATTCATTGACATCAGTCAATTGTCTCAGGTGATAAACCACACTTTTATCGTAGCAGCAGCATTATTTGAATTTTAAGCTGCATTGTACATATGTAAACACAAAAACCGGAAACGCCTAGTGGATTCCCTATCTTGTACGTAAAAGTGTAACAGAAACATACAGCAACACATACCAAGTATAAAAATTCAGTTATCTCTTTGTTCGTCAATTTTCTTTGAAAATATGCTTCATAAAATGTTTATTTCATTTATTGCTGAATAAAAATCTTCAGTTGAATTTATTTTTAAAAGTCGCCAAAAAATTTTGAGAGAGAATTAAGGTGACCAAAAATGAAATTTGTTACACATGCTTCATTTGGGAGTAACAGCAAGCAAAATCCTCAGAAAAATTGTGTCACAGTAACAAGCAGAGAGATCGGAAACCAGACAGTGATCAGATTTGGAGAAGTTCAAGCGATAACCACCCAAAGGACAAAACCGAAACCCGCCGCACCTTGCACCCTTACTGGGTGGTGCAAGCAAAAGCCAGCGCACTGCTGTGGAAAGAAATTGAAAAAAAGCAATGAAGAGACATCGATGCATTGGAAATCGACGTATTCCAGAAATGCAGCAGCACAAGCTAAGGAAGAAAATGTGGCAGAAGAATACCCTATCTACTTGAATTTAGGCTATCCTAATTGCAGGCCAACCCCCCAAATTCGAAGGCCAAAAACTGTTACCTCAGAATCAGCACATTAATTGCATAAGCGCGCACTTCGTAGGCTCATTAGTCCTAGCCTGTGGTTCTGCATGTTGTCGCCGAAGTTTCTCCAAGACAGCATGAAGGCTGCTTGTCGACACTATCGCACTCAAGCACTAACTCAAGAGCAGTGCACGAGACACAAAGTTTGAGTTCGCGGCTGCAAGATCAAGGGCGCTAAAGCCCGCCGAGCATGTGTAAGTCTGCGCAGTAGCAACAAAGGTGAAAGCTTGAGTCATAAAACCGCTAAAGCTTTTGAAACGTGATAACGCCAAGGCTTTTCTCGACAGAAAACTCAAAGCGCACTTGGAGACATGATCGTCTGATCTATGCGAAGTGCGCGCGGCCTGCAATCGGCCAGAGCAATGTTGGCGCTGGTGCAAAGGTTGCTACGACGCACTGACTACTGTCCACCTTCTTCACTTGGCGAGCCAGCGAAGCCGCGATCTTTTTTAAAAAAATGTTTTTTTCTTCCATCCTGTTAATGTAGGAGGGCGTTGAATTGCAACCGTGCAAATACGGTACAGAACTGCTGATCACTGCCAAGTTCGGGGTGCATTTTATGCATGAAACTGAAAAGTCCTTTTTTTTTCTCGCGACCAAACTAGGGGTGTGCCTATTATGAGAGTGAATGCCGTACATATACATATTTGACTATCAAAGGGTTAATAGAATGAGTAATCAAACTTTAAGCCGATATGTTTTTATAACAAGTGCACATATCTGTTATTCGGGTTCGCACTTAAGTTGGCCAGACAGCCCCAGAAGAAAACTGGCGCATGCAAAAACAGAAATACAGTAAACAGAAAAAATACTGCTTGCCTTTCAAGGCGTCAACTTTTCGTGGTGTCAGGGGCCTCTGTGGAGCCTTCTTACTGCCATCCGTCAGATACCTGTTGGACAGTGTCCCGGAAAAACCTCTTTGTGCTAGCACTTCAGATGACCAAATCGCAGTGGCCCCACACTTGATGAAGTGTGAATCTTTAGGGACTGCCATTAGTGTCTCGTACACCTATTTTGTGACGGTTACATTGTTGACTAGGGGCACCTGTAGGAAAACAATTTTCAGTTTTACTACATTCACATCATCTCTGATCGTCCTTAGTTCAGGTGATCGTACCATGCCGCTACCCATCAAAGTGAAGGCTTGTGGTGTCTTCGCAGCAGGTGGCTGTGGCCTTGAGTTCTGGTGTGACTTGGGTTCCGCAGGTTCAGTCTCTACAAAAAAAATTGTAGTACTATAGCAGTTGTAAGCACAGTAAATTTAAATAGATGACTCCTGCGACGGCAGTTGGGAAAAAAATTAAGGATCTTTACCCCGCATTTCGTGCACCCCGAATTTGGAGCAACATTTTAGGGAGAAAAAATGCACCGTGCTTATGATGCGAGTACAGTCGGACTCTGCTACAACGAACGTTGCTCCAACCAGCTTTTAGCTTCAACGAAGGATTTTTTATTCCCCGTCAGCTTGTCATAGAAGTAAATGCTTCAAAGTTCTCACCACAACCAACCTTTTTTCGCGCTTGTTTTGCTTCAACAAAACTTTCGCTCACTGGAGCTTAACTTGAAAATTTGTCTTAGGATAATTTCAGCACATTGTCCACCACAATACTTTTCGAACAGTACCTGCGCTTTGTTTCCATGAAAATATGTGCCCACTGCTCGCTCGTAGGAAAGCACCATTGTTTGGTGGTGATAACGATGCGGCAGGCCACTTTCAGGCAAGGTGCAGGCTCACTTTGCAATGCTGGAGCCACAATAGCCAATCCACATTCATTCTAGATCGCGCATTCGCAGAATTGCAATACAACAAAAGCACTAAAGCATCTTTTAAAGCGCCGAAACATGTCATTTGTCACTCGCGTGTGCTACGGCAGCCAGGGCATGGTAAACATTCACACAGACGTTAGCCCAGACAATTATATTGCAGTTGATGCAGACTTTTCTGCTCATCATGAGCTAAATGACTAGGCAATAAATGAAGAAGTTCGCTATAACACTACGTCGCTGGACATGAAAGTGATGCACAACACACATCGGCGCCACCTTCAGTAAGTTAGCTGATTATAAGCAACAATGCCCGCGTCAACGGCGATGTATTCATTGAAGGTGATGGAATGAATGCATTTGACATTATTTGCACTTTCATTGGCGCCTGCGTATGACCTCGCGATGCACCTGCAGACCACGTGCGTGTGTTGAACCGTTGAGCTGACGTCCAAAGGAAGGGGGCAAACGAAGGTGACAGTCTTTTTCATAAAACAAACGGTGTTTGTGGAGGGTGTGGTGAAATGTGGCAGTGTTCTGAAGCAGATTTTGCCACAATGAAATTTTCTCCGCGTTCCGTCAGTTTCGTAGTAGCGAGGTTCGACTGTAAATATGGTAATATTGCTTGTTCACATAGCGTTACGTCAAGATAAAACACCTTATTCTGCTAACAAGAATTAACAAATTTTTCTGCTTCTGAAGCTACATTATACCTGCAAGTGGTGGATGTGGCCTTGAATGCTGAGGCGGCTGGGTTTCTGCAGGTGCAGCCTCTGTACACAGCAGTTGGCCTGGAAACGCTGCAGAATCCATCCCTGCAAAAAATATTCATTCGTTTTTTGCCAGGATGTTGCTACAAAATTTCCTTCTTTCTACTATTCATTAGGCAGATGTAAGCACAGTAAATTTAATATGAAGACTCATTTGTTTCAGGAATATTCTCTCAATGCCCAATAACAGAACAGTTTTCTTTTATTTAAAGGGCCCCAAACCACCTCAAATAATCGCCCAGGAGGAGAGACGAGCCGATGAACAAAAGAAGGAGTGAAAGAAAAAGGGGCTTCTTTTAACGCAATAGCATTATAAATGTCGTTTCGCGGAAATCTCAGTGTCAGGGTAGTTGGCTGTGAGCTAAAAATCACCCGTGACTGAAGAATAGGAGAAAGCTGCAAATAAAATGAACAATAAAAACTTTGGCGTGAGTGAGAGTCAAACTTGGGCCACCTGGGTGGAACGCAGGAGTCCTACCCCAAAGCCATGGCGATTCTTGAACCTGTTTCGGAAATATACACTATATAAATGTCTGGTAGTAGATAAAGTCTCATATTGGCTTCTTCAGCAGCTAATAGGCTCATTGTTGTGGCTGTTCAATGAAGTTTCTTGTGCGGTGCCATGTGCCGAGAAAGCTGGGATAGTGCACCCTTTGCCGCTAAATAAACACTTTGCCTTGTTTTAGCAGTCAGCATCACAAGATGTAAAGACACTCTGGCAAAGTCACTGCTAACATTCTTTTGCCAGGCTAAATTCACTCCTAGATTTTACTATGGATAAAATCTGCCACTGCACATGGCCCCTGAAAGAACTTCTCAGTGAAAACATTTTCGTTCATTATATTCTCTTGCCCTTAAAGGGTACCTGTGACTCTCCTTGAGCACGGTCAGAAATGCGGCCGATAGACAGTTGAGGCTTCTGAGAACACATGAGCCAAACAATAAAGTGAAATACATAGCCTGGAATTCACAATGAACTGTCAAAGCAAGCTAAAAATAGCTTTTATTTAAAAAAAATGATGCTAGAATTCAAAATAACCATGTCATTTACACAAAGTTCACGGCCACTGGTTGATTAGAGTATCGTGAGCTGCATAGTTACCGCTGCCAGCACGAGATGCCGTGACTTGCCAACACGTGCGCTTGCTTTCACACGAAGTCACCCATGCATTTGAAGAAACAAAAAAGGAAACAAAGTGTCTGAGGTCGCACGCTGGTGAATGAGCCTCCCGCCTTTTTGTGATGCACCCCCGTGTAGATTTTATTGCACTCACTAGTGCCAAAGGAAAGAGACAGCACTGAAAGCATACAGCAAATCTCTCTCTTCGTACTCGATGGATTTAAAAAAAGTTTGCGGCAGTTGATTTGTAAGGCAATAAACTTCTTTATGAACATTACCCACTGAATACTTGTAAAAGTGCACCAAGACTCTTCTGAAGGCTAGTAATAAAGCAAGCACTTCATCACACTGTATTTTACCAAACACCACATTGGATTACATCGCATTAGAAGAATTAGGAGGAAATGCTTATGTTATCACACAATGAAAGCACTTTGCACTGGATACTTGAACTTTAATACCTGTAAATAACTGCTGTGAAACTGGCGGCCTGTTCTGAGGGACTTGCCCAGAATGAAGGGCATCTGTATGGTCACCATGCATTGGCGACCATGTGGCCTCTGACCTTCTCGCTGGTGGGGATTTTTCCTTTACCTTGCCGCAACTGCATGTGGCCGTTTGCTCACTCCGCATACCTAGGAAAGCACAGCGAATGTATGACTATAAACAATTCATTGCAAAATTGTTTTTCTAGAGTTGACGTAAATAGTCAATAAACACTTTCTTTTCTTCCATGGTCAATCACTCATACTCCTGTGGACACTGGGTTCCATTGTGTTGTTGCTATTCCTAGTTCGGCTCTACAAACACGTTAGTGGTTACACATTCTTAGGGATCTTATAAGGCCACATTTTCTGTGTTAAAATGTTATCATTTCTGTTAACTATTACAATACTTTTTCTTTCCTTTGTATCTGACATCTTTTGGTGGTCATTTTTTCCGGATGCTATAAAACAATGGAATTCTTTACCCCAACATGTTATTAATAGCACCGATGTACAAACTTTTGACAGAGAAATTGATGCTTATTTTGGTAATGGTTGAAGTACTGCCCATTGTTTTTTCCTGTGTTTATTGCTTAGTGGTTTTTTAGGCGTTCTTTTTGTACTCATATTGTACTCCCTCCCTGTTATGACCCTCAAGCGAGGGTTGACAGTATTAATAAATAAATAAAGAAATAAATAAAAAATAAATATACACCATGCATTTCAATGAACTCTTGCATTATTCTTCCAGTCTTTTGCATATTAAACTTTTTTTCTATGTCAAATTAGTCTTGCTTTGTTGAAGTGACAGGCATTTCATTTCCTCACATATTTCAATCTGTGCCAAAGGCTCTTCCGTCACCCATGGTCCTGGCTGAAGTCTACGATCGAACCTTCAGAAGTGTACCATTGAGTCAGTAGCTTCTAGCAGAAGTCTTTATTTTTTTCTTAAGCCAGAAGTTCTGCACAATGCTGAATTATGGAGTATCGATTAGCTCGAACTTATACAATGATCAAGTGGACGCCAATAAGTAAGCAACTTGCTAAGTGACAGCTGTAGAACAGTGTGCCTTGTTATTTCCCACCAAATTTACAGATATTGACTAACAACTCACCGCCATGTACACACACTACAGTTTGGCTGGTGAACTCAAATTGGCATTATTTCGATTGGTTGTTTCAAACTTCTCACTCAGATTAGAAAATCCGTTTTCTTAGATAATTTTGGTAGATTTACAAAACTGTAACCCACGTGCTTCTGAAAGGTGGTGCAGGAGCTCTTCCTGCAGCTTCATATTAAAGGATTGCCGCTTCTCATTTTCCTCTTTCAGCAAAGCTAGCTCCTTACGGAGCTCAGATGGCTGTTCCTCGGTCATTTACTGAAGTATTTGTCTAGACACCATTTGCTTGGCCACCTGTCTATTTTTTTTGGACCTGAAAATGAGATAAGTGATGCTTCACTTTTTTACCAATATCAAGAGTTTTTTATGTTACTGAATGTGTCATAAGCATATGTTGTCATATTCACAGTTGTCTGCAGTATCTGGGAAAAAGACACTGACTTCAAAACAATAAATTTGACGCTGGGCAATGTGAACTAAAAAAACAAGGGACATGACATTGCACACGCAGAAGGCTTGAGTTCCCGAGTCATTACTGTTTCACTGCAGGCTGCATAATGTCCTGAAGAATTCTCCTTCATCATAAGTGCGAGGAAAATTATCAAAACACACACACTACGCCAATTGGCATGCCGCACGAATTTTAACGCGGCGCGGTCACTGAGACGCATGTGCCCTGCGATGGCGAACGAAAGACAGAAACTGACATCACTTTCAAATATTTATAGCACAGCATGCAGCCTGCAATCCACAATCGCTTCACAAAGCCAGGTAGATATTGCTTTTTTCCCTTCAACTACTGCCATAAACCAAAATGATGGCACCACAGACCCCAAGTACACAACTACTGACTTAAGCATCAGTTAGCATGATGTAAAATCTTGTTCATTTTTGATGTGTCATTTGTTCACGCTTTCTTAGGACAATGAAACTGTACCAACCAGCTTGATTCCACCTATTTCTAAAATTAGTACACCACGCAGACAAAACACGACGCACTGTGCTGGTAGTATCATACAAACTTTTAAATAACGCAGAGCTGAAATGGCACAACTAAGTTACAAGCACGAGATAATTGTAGGTAAGAGACACCCAACACATGAATCGCTATTCTACCATGGCCATGTGTGCAGTAGCATTGCATTCAGGCAAAAAATTCCAACATGTTCAACCACTTGTAAAGCACCAATACCTTGTCATCACCATGGGCGGTTGGGGCTGCGGTAGCGCCTTTGCTGTTATGACGACTCCTGACTTCCTTTGGGTAGTCGTCGATTTCCTCCTTGCAAGCTAAATATACATTTAAAAAAGTGAACTGTTACACGCTGCATTGACTTTGTGACGGCAACTGGTACTATGACGTTTAGAGACGATTTAGAGAACCCAAATAAATATCCGCTGTTATTGCTCTAGGCACGGTGTATGCAGTGTGAACAATGCATGGCAGAGGAGCTTGGTGTATCTCTCACCTGTCATGTGCAGGATCTCGGCGTCGTATTACGCCCCCGCTGTGCGGGTGTCCCCCTCCCAGTAAACGCTATATAAGCGTTTAACTTCGAAATCACTCGAGTTCTCTGGCTTGAAGTTTTTCACGTGGTTAGAGGTTGTCACCTTTTTCACCTTGTCAAAGGCGTATCTCACGTACACAAAATACATCATGACTGTCGGCAGGTCCCCTGTAAAGTTCACTCAGCAAAAAAATCAACAGAGAAGGATAGTGATGGCAACTATACAAAATAAACGCACGACCTCTGCGAGGCACATCAAAGAAACACGACGACTGTTTACAGAACACCTGACTGTTTTGTGTACCTTCAGGCACAAACAAACGGCAAACTTTCTGACAGCGGCGCTAGTATCTGGTTACAAAATAAAACCTTTTTTGAAGAAACAGTACTTGCAGAATTCAATTTCAAAATGTAATATTAGTAGTTTATGTGTTTCTAGAGGTTGTTTCATGTTATTTCGTGGAACAAAACGTTGCAAGCGTAGATTAGACGTTCAAGAAGTCTGATAGTAGTGGCCAAAACTGCCTCGCTGTTCAACCGGGATGGCGTCTAATTATTGTGTATAATATACATTATCATGTATTAAAAACTGCACAAGCTATTGGCCAGAATTGCGAAAGTTTGCCAATCGTTCCGTCATCCTTTGATTAAAAACTTATTAACAACCACGCAATAATGACAGCGCTGCGTGCGGCGTAACACAAAAACGTATGCAAACAAACAACATTAAGGGCAGTTAATGTTTTACGTTGCTGCCCCTAGATGTTGCGAAAACCTGCTGGCTACGGCACATGCCTGTTCGGGTTTCACAGCTTTGCTGCAGGTATGATTGGAGAACCCTGGTTCGGCTTGCACATGTGAATTTGTTGGTATTTTGCCGTAGCCACCGTTGTGAGCCAATTTTTAGGACATCTAGAGCGCTACAGCTTCTATGCGGAGTTCGGCCTTCTGGCCGCTACGCTACAGCATTCCAGGCACCGTAGCTACGCTATCTGCACCCGGCAACCGGCGAGCTTCCCACTCGAGCGAGGTAACTAAATTCCGCGATTGCCGTCAATAAATAGTTCTTGCGCTTCATTGGTGTTCGAAACTCGCTACGGCTAGGTTTTGAAAAGCTTTCCTATTGTGCGTCATGCCTTCTGCGAAGCGTTACTCTTCGTACTTGGAATCCGGCATGACATCCGCAGATGTCCTTCGACAAACTGTGTGGAGCCAGCAGAAGAAGGCATGCCAAGCGACTTCTGCGCTTGCACCTTCACAAGTAAGTGGTGGTCCTTGCGTAGCCACTGCGTTAACTACCGCGCAGAAATTGCTTAGTAGCCTTGAAATGGCACTTTGAAACGAGCAGCAGTGGCTGTAAGGTGTGCAATGCTGTCATGTTGCACTTAACTGCTCAAACTAACTTGGTGTTTTGTCTACGTTTGGTAATGTGCTTCACGACTTGCCAGCACAACTAAACAAACACGTAAAAGACATGCCATCTGCCGTGTGATCTCAGACGACTCTGTTGTCTTTGTAGAGTTGTCACGCTTCCAGATAACGAACATAATTCATCATGCCTGCTCTATGCTAATTGTGCCTATTATTACTGTTTTTGTGTTAGTGAGTCAAATTCAGTCACTTTCCTGTTATTATATTGTTTATATCAGACCTCCCATTGTGACAAACATGTTTGTCAAATATTCGCAAAATTGCCTCTCTATTCAAGAGACACAATTTTATAATTTCACAATTTAAAATTATATGTGGCTTATTAATTGGCTACTTCACAACATTGCGTTAACTGCACTCTTATAATATCAAGTCTCCTCTTTGTCCGTGTCAGGTGTTGTGCAATGAATGATGAATCAATATCGAATTGCCCTACTGTCACTTCTTTTGGTACTTCAGCAAGAGCTCATTTCGACACTCGTTAACTCTGAAAATAGGATAATTTGTACGAGCTCTCTGGTCTCAGCCAACATGTACACTGTTTTATAGCATAAAATTCTCAACCCCGTTAGTTTGTACGATTCTCGAACTGAACCAAGCATGAAGCACCACAAGCGTGCGATGCAGAGGACAGGAAATGGCATTTGCGAACAACTTTAATAAGGCAGTGCAGCCTGCATCACCATCGTCATTAGCATGAATTGTACGGCCATGGCGTTTGTGGTTAAATTCAAGGTTGCATGTTTCTGGTTAAAGTGTAGGCAGGGAGGTTCTGAACTGCATTCAAATTGTAAACAAAGTCGGGAGTGGCGACAATTTCGGCTGTTATGTTACTCTTATGCACATCAAGTAGAGGATTTACACATTCCTCAAGCAAATACCTGTATAAAGGCATACAGACATTTATTTGTTGTTTTCTTTATACTTTCAATGGTTTGGTTAATTCTCACAATTTTGTCCAGTGCCGTGAGATCCGAATAAACAAGCTTTTGCTGTAGTAAGATCAAATTTTTTTGTATTTATTACTGAAAATAATTTCTCCAGAATTTTGATATGCCCTTATTCGTAAAACGTCGGTGATGAAAATATGAGCTGTTCATGAGGTGAAAATGAATTGGCTTTAACCTATCAATTTTTTGTCCACAATAATGAGGACTAATTTATATCTTCAATTGCAAGCATGATTCATGAGAATAATGAAAAAGCTGCCCCCTCATAGACATTAAAGTTCTGTCTTTGCTTTTTTTCTGCTTATGCTGCATCATCTTCATTCACCTGGGGCCACCGCACACAGGGACTCCACCAGCCTAGGAAATGGCTCAAATGATTCAACCAGCCAAGGGATTGACTCAAATGAAGGTGGTGCGGATGTGTCAATTGAAGACGCAATGCTCGAGGGTCTGTGTGTTGCAGACGACGACCCTGATGTTGACTTTGCGAAATTGATCAGGATGAATTCCGAAAAATGTTGCCAAACCAAGCAACGAGCTTACTACGATCAATTCTGTTGGTTCTAACGTTCGTCGCTGCTGCCGGGCTCACGTGGACACAAATGTATGGACTACTAAAACTGCTGAATCCTCTCTTTGGATAGGACATCTTCCCAGCATTGAAAACTGGACTGCGAAAACTGTGGGACCTTCAGCGGTCAAAGAAAGTCGAAGTTCGCCCCTACTGTCTGGCATGCTTACACTTGACTGCAAACTGTGGAAACAACACCGAACGGTGTAGTGTTTGCGCCATGCAAGCAACACTGCCACACATGCTCAGTAAAGGGAACTTCTTCATTACCCTTGATTTAAAGCCGCAACTACTAAAGTTGCTGAAGAACACTTCGGATTTAGTGGGAAGAAGTTTGGAGAAGATTGCATCAATCACTAATCGAGACTCCTTCGAGGACGTGACTCATGAGGAACTTTACAGAAACTGCTGCACCAAAAGCCAGCTATCCTGCAGCGACCTTACTGTCACACTGTATAGTGACGGCTCACCAGTGTTCAAATTCAGTAAGGGATCTTTGTGACCAATTCAAGGGGCCTAAAATGAGATACCGGTTCCACATCGCTGGAAGAACATTCTTGTTGGTGCGGTATGGTTTGGCAAAGAACATCCCCAAAGTCATCTGTTCTTGAAGACATTTGTGGAAAAGTTTAATGCGATTGGCACACTGGTGTGGTCTTTTGCTGGACGCACTATGTGTTCCACAGTCAGTGCTCTGTGTTGTTGTGTTGACTCACCGGCACAAGCTGCTCTTCTCAACTCTGAGGAGTACAACGGTTACTATGGCTGTTCGTGGTGCCTTCAGAAGGGGACACTCATCGACGGTAAGGTTACAATTCTACATGTTTGCATAATTATTGATAAGAATTCTTCTAATGACCATGAGTAACTGACCTCAATGTTTCATTACAGCAGAGCAGGGTCATTATGTCATCATTTTTGTTCAACTGTCAGAATGCATAAGATATAACGATGTACTGACTGCAATTCTCTAAGCTAAGTTTACTCTCCCACACATATGTCTGCATACAGAGCGCTGAGCGACTATGAAGTTAAGTAAATGCTTCAAAAAAGATTTTAGTGTGACAAAATTATTGTTTCTCGTGGTGCACCTCCTGACACCAACACTAGTATGACATAAGAACCAATTTTGGTGACTCCGCACGCTAGTGCTGCTATTTGTGACGTTGTCAGGTCACGAACCATAACAAATGGCTGCTTGCATGTAGTCAACAGAGCGGAGCACACTATCTGGTGAGAACTCGTGGCTAGGATTTGATACCATGGCAGGACAAATGGGTAAAGTAGGAACGGAAGCCATCTGTTAGAGACATGCCGTAAAATCATTTTTAGTACGTACTCACGGATAACAGTACATTTCCTGTGCTCTCGAGGTGCTCGGCCTCTCATTTGATGCAAACTAAATCTCCAAATTTTTGTGTCAGTACTGTATAAGGCAGCTTGTAGCTTAGCAGAAATAGCACCTTATAGCTTAGTGGAAATGTGGGGCGTACTGTTGCATGTGCCGTCTTGCCAGTAAATCAAACTTTCTAGGCTGTAATGAAAAATGCAAGAAATGCAAAACCCTCGGGATCTGACCAGTGTGACAAATAGGGTGCACAATGAATAATGATCTGGCATATGGTCATAATTTGGCAAACAGTCTTTACATTGGTAGATCAGTAAGCACGTAAAGGTTTATTAGCCGGATCATGCACTCTTGTACTATGGCAGCCTTTATTTAAAGGCTGTTAAAAATCTGTTGTCATTGCTATAAGTGACTGTGAGTTAATTTCGTTCTCATCGACTAGATTCACCACTAGCTAAGGAGGGAAGGTGCTTGAGGTTCGGAATAGGTGCCCTTCGATCACTCGAGTGTTCAATGGCAGCGCAAAGGAAGAGCCGTAGTCCGGTGAATAGATGCTTTATTGCAGCCTCAGCCGTCTGCGCGAGTCCAAGCCCGAACCTCCACTCTCCCATTTCTGATTCAAACATCCTCTTTTCAACCCTCAGTTGAACAAAGGGTCTTCACACAAGCCAATCACACATTGGTACTGACATCATCACAACCAATAACAGAAACACTTTCATAACAGACACTGCATTGGTAAAAACCACGTTGACCAGGTGTGCACGTGGCAGTGAGGCAGCCTGACATCCTAACAATACTTCGTAATGACGAATAGCAAGGGAGGATAAGCTCGTCTGCGTGCCACGACAATGTCTCTGTTATCACAGTGGTCGCGTCCATGTGGCATTCTCAATGGCACACGTGCATGCCAACAATGACGTAAACTCAGACGACCACGCTTGTCGTGGTTCTTGCAAGATACACTTCCAAGTAAGCTTTCCCCTTGTAGTCCCAAACTGGGGTGACCTTGACGGCTCTGCTCTTAAGCCGTGTGAACGAAGAAGTCTCCTTTATTTCCCGTGCGAATGCCTCCCGCGTTTGCCTTTGCAGAACCGATCAGCTTCGTTAATTGATGGGTCGAGAACTGGCTCCATGCTCTGCAATTGCGCTACACACAACACACCGCTAATGGTTGCCTCATACTAACTCCGTGGATAAGACTGCCAGGCCCATTGGTGTACACATTGTGTACAGTTGACACCCAAAAATATCAAAAGGACAACAGCCATCACTGTAGCTTCATTGGAAATTCATCAGCTGCACACTCAGAATAACTAGTGTCAGCTTTGCTTTTTTACTTATTGTTTTTGTTCTCTGTCATTTTTGTTGCCCTGGTTATTTTAAAAATTTCAATAGAACATAGGAGTTCATTCGCACTATGTTTTCTTCAGCTTTATTTAGGTAGTTGGGGTAGAAACTCAGTCAGCATTGTATCAACCAATTATTTTTCACTGTCATGCTCAAATCAAAGTTTCTTTTGCTTTAATGTTTGGATAGACAATGATATTGTGTAGCTTTGTGCACTGACACTGAAGAATCTTTTGTGTGATGATATTTATTAGATCAGTTACAAGTGGGTATGTATTTTCCTTTTCAGGAACACTAATATATATATCTATGAAGGCCCAAATATGGTGGAAAGGTGCCGTGAGTCAGTCATCAGCGCAATGAGGCTTGCATCTACAAGATGATGCCCCGTGGATGGTGTGAAAGGTCCCTCAGCTGTTGCCAACTTGCAGACAGTGTACATGGTTTGGGGCTTCCCAACTGATTATTTACATTGCATTTTGGAAGGGGTTGTTTGCCAACTGATGGAATTGTGGCTCAGCTCCACAGGAAAGCCATGGTATATAGGAAACAGGATTGGTGTGCTAAATGACCGTATCATAAAAATTCGTCCTCCCGGATTCTTCACCAGATTGCCGAGGTCACTTTCTGAGAGGTCGTTCTGGAAAGCCACTGAATAGAAATATTGGCTTTTATATTACGCAGTGCCTTGCCTCGACAACATTTTGCCACATAAGTACCTGCTCCACTTTTTTTTGCTTGCACACAGCACATATTTGCTGTTGAAAGCAAGCATAAAACAATGGGAAATCTCGGATGCCAATAGTTTGTGAAATCAGTTTGTGCAAGACATGCCGAAATTGTATGGTGAGAACACTTTCACCTCCTGTCTTTTAACCTCCTGTATTTACGAAACCCATTCTGTAGTTCCCTCAGCACCGCTTCATCATCTATCTATGCCTGTAGGCTTTCCTTTATAACCTGCCTCGTCAGCGTGCAGACCACTGATGTCTTTGTCATAGGACGGTAGTTGCTTATGTCAGCATTGTTCCCTTTTTTTTATAAATCATGCTCATACTGCTAAGTTTCCATCCATCGGGGACTTCACCATCGATGATTATTTTGCTCACTGCCTCTTTAAAGTCTGCTTAGAATTCGGACCCAATGTTCTTATCAGCCTAATTGGAATGCCATCTGGACCTGTTGGTGTACTACTAGGAACCTTCTTTTCAGCCCTTTCCCACTCTCGTTGGGAAAGTGGAGCCATTGCACTACTTGATTCATTCTTGTAAATTGTGGTGCTTAAAGCAATTCTTTGTTGAAACTTTTCTGTCACCCTTGTTCTTAGATATTCAATAGCTTCGTTCCCTTCTAGCCTAGGGCCTTGAGCAGTAGTTATAAACTTATGCTGTAGGCTCGTCTCATTTCTTAGGAAGTTTACATGGTTCCAAAATTTTGTAGCTGACTTTTTATCCTTTTTATTTACTTCTGCCACCACTGAGCCCCCTTTCCTTTATTCTTTTCATTGATCAGAAGGAATGCTTGCCTTCCACAACTTAGAAAGATTTCCCGTTTTTTTTAAACATCATCGTTCGGTTCACGCCGCTGCTTAGCATGTCTGTGTTACCTAGAGGCTTGCTGACGTTTTGGTATGGCTCTCTTAACTTCCTCATCCCACCAACTCTTGGGTTCGTGTCTTCTTTTTCGTGGTGACTTGTGACATGCCTTAGCAAGATTCATTTCAAACAGTCTGATTAGATTTGTATACGTCTACACTGTTTTATTATCTTGAGTGATTACTTTGTCAAATTGTTTACTAGCTACATCTATTTGCCTCTCTGAATAAAAATTTTCCTGTAGTTGCTCATCTTGCCTCCTCCCACTTTCATTGCTCTTCCAAAACTTAGCTTGATACAATTGTGATCACTGCACAGACTTCTGGAGCCCCATTCAGCTATGTGCATTCCCCTGAGCCTATCATACATCCTATGTGACATCAGTGCGTAATCTATCGTCGACTTCAGCCTTCCTACCTCCCATGTTATTTGCCCTTCACAGTTCTCAGTACTGTTACAAATGATAAAATTATTTTTTTCACACATATCCATGATGATTTTGCCTGTTGGTTCAGTATACTCATTTATATCTTCTATGTGCACATTCATATCTCCACGTATAATTACCTCGCACTCCACTCTTGATTCCTCAGAGTCATTTATTATGCACTCTACCATTGCCTAGTTTCCCTCTCTGGCCTTTGTTCCCGTCCACAAGCAGACCAAAGCAAGGAGAGTCTTTTGCCCTGTCATTTTCTCTTTGATCAATAAATGTTCCTTTCACTCCTGTTTGACCATTTGCAAGTTTTTAGTTTTATGAATGAATGCCCCAATACCACCCCCCTTTCTGCTGCCTTCTGTTCTATTACAATATTTTCACATGTAGTCCAGAATGTTAGGAGGTTATTCCATGTCCCTAAGATGTGTTTCTACAAAATTGTATACCATGGGCCTCTTGTCCTTTAGCTTTTCTTCTGTTTATTACCACTTCAGCCTGTTCCTACCACCCTGCATGTTAATATATCCAATGTCTTAATTGGCTCGGCCCTTAAGGCTACGTCTATTTCTGCCACGGACTCTATCTTAGATACTGGTGCCACTTTGAAATCGCATCTCTCCGTACCATCTGTCAAAGTCTCCCTTGTTGTTTTCCTCGTTACTAGCTACCCTGCACCCCGAAGGGACCGCGTACTTCCCCAAAAAGCTACTGCGCGTCCTGCAAGTTCCCAACCCACCTCATGACCTAGCCGCCCATCGAAGTGAATTCTGTCTCATTGAAAACCACCCCAACTCTGCACCTCTGCATATTTCCACTACCTCAAAGCCTTTCTCTCGACTCATTCACGACATCCCTTGTTTTGCGTTGATAACCGTTTGCAGGTTGCCGTCACGCACCGGTACCTCCGGTATCGTGCATATCACTACCTGTACCTGAGGAGAAGTGGCGCGCATGTCATCGACACCTTCTGCCAGTGTGGTCACTGTTCCCGCCGTATCTTCATTTAAGACATTGTTTCAACCACCTCAAACTATTATGATGTTTCGCCTGCCAGCTGTAGTTTTGAGTTTTGCGCTCACTTGCCTCATGACTGCTTCCAGCTTGCGTTCTGGGAACGTCCCTACTGCAACCCTCTTGTCAGCTCCTACGCTCTCTGTGATTGTTTCTGCACATCGATTTAATCTTGAGTCCCCGGTGATAATTACATTCCGTGACTTTTCAGCTGAAGCATCCTGCACCTGGGGGTTACTTGCACCTGTGACGCCAGCTGCTTTGTCCCCTCCCTGCTCCTTCACTACTTCGCTGAAGCTGGGTTTTGCGACCATTGAACCGGCCGAACCTGTTTATTCCAAACTTGCTTGCTCTTTCTTCTACGCCGTTCTGGTTGCCGGTGCCCTACTGTTTTCTCCATCAGCCTCTCCTGAGTTCACCTTCGCTATTGCTTTCTCGGCGGACTTCAGCCTTTCTTCTATAGCGCTCGTTTTCTTTTGGCCTTTCGCCAATGCAGTCTCCAGCTCGTTGATCATCATCAGCAGTTCACTCGGGGCGACCACCTTTTTCTCCCTTTTTTCCTCGTCCTCACATTGCCTACACTTGGCGTCAGCCTCCTCTCCGTTCACTTTTCCACTTGGGTCTATTTTGAAACCCACCCCGCATACTGAACACTTTACAGCCTTTTAGCCATGTCTTTCTGACAACAATTGTCCTTATGAATTATCTCACTTGATATTTTCAAAACACAATCTCTGCCCTACGAAAAAGAGAAAGTCTAAGCTCTACTAAGAAAATTTGCGTGTTCAATGTTTTTGCGCCTCCCCCATGGGGTGGCAAGTGAAAATACATCTTCATCATCATTATCATCATCATCATCGTCATCAGCCTGACTACGTTCACTGCAGGACAAAGGCCTCTCCCATGTTCCGCCAGTCAACCCAGTCCTGTGCTTGCTGCTGCCAATTTATACCCGTAAACTTCCTAATCTCATCTGCCCACCTAACTTTTTGTCTCCCCCTAACCCGCTTTCCTTCTCTGAGATCCAGTTAGTTACCCTTAACGACCAGCGGTTATCCTGTCTACGCACTACATGCCCAGTCCATGTCCATTTCTTGTTCTTGATTTCAGCTATGATATCCTTAACCCCCGTTTGTTTCCTAATGCACTCTGCTCTCTTCTTGTCATTTAAGGTTACACCTACCATTTTTCTTTCCATTGCTCGCTGCGTCGTCCTCAATTTAAGCTGAATCCTCTTTGTAAGTCTCCAGGTTTCTGCTCCGTAGTTAAGTACCGGCAAGGTACAGCTGTTATATACCTTTCTCTTGAGAGATAGTGGCAATCTACCGGTCATAATTTGAGAGTGCTTGCCAAATGTGCTCCACCCCATTCTTATTCTTCTAGTTACTTCAATCTTGTGATTCGGCTCCGCGGTTATCACCTGCCCTAAGTAGATATAGTCTTTTACAACTTGGAGTTCACTATTACCTATCTCGAAGTGCTGCTCTTTTCTGAGGTTGTTGTACATTACTTTCGTTTCTGCAGATTCATTTCAAGACCTACCTTTCTGCTATCTTTGTTTAACTCCGTAATCATGAGTTGCGATTCCTCCCCTGTGTTACTCAGCAATGCATAGTCATCGGCGAAGCGCAGGTTACTAAGGTACTCTCCATTAACTCTTATTCCTAACTGTTCCCATGCTAGGCTTCTGAAAACCTCTTGTAAGCTAGCGGTAAATAGCATTTGGAAGATGGTGTCCCCCTGCCTTACACCCTTCTTGATTGGTATTCTGTTGCTTTTTTACGAAGCACTATGGTAGCAGTTGATCCCCTGTAGATATCTTCCAGGATGTTTATATATACTTCATCGACGCCCTGATTCCGCAGTATCTGCATGACGGCTAATATTTCTACTGAATCAAACGCCTTGCCGTAATCTATGAAGGCTATGTATAGTGGTTAATTATGTTCTGAGCATTTCTCCATTACCTGATTGATAGTATGAATGTGGTCGATTGTTCAGTAGCCTATTTTAAATCCTGCTGATTCCTTTGGTTGATTGAATACTAATGTTCTCTTTACTCTGTTAGCAATTACTTTTGTAAATAGCTTATATACTACAGAGAGCAAGCTTATCGGCCTGTAATTCTTCAAGGCCTCTTCATCTCCTTTTTTATGTATTACATAAGAGATATTACATAATACATAAGAGAAAATACACAAATAAACACACACACACCTGCACAAACTAATAAATACCTCGTGAATACCCCCCCCCCCCCCGAAGAAGCCATAAAATGTAATAAGTGCTACAAAGATTTGAAATGCTGCCTTAATAATTATAAAGGCAATCAAAACTTGCAAAACCACTTATGCGCGCAGTCGATCGGGACCACTTAAAAAACAAGTCCATCCACCATGCCTGTCTGAACAGACTGTGTGGTGTGTGTCCAAGGACATATACATACCACACATTCTAGTGTGCAATTTGTAAATTAGAGGTGGCTACTATGGCCCCCGAGATGTCGGGCGCGCAGCGGATTCCTCTCTGGCCCTCCTAATTGCAAGGAGAGAGCGTGTTTCCAGAATGGGGCGTGGCCCTCTCTTTTCTCCGCACCGCGGTGCTCCTTCGTGTGGCCGAAAAGGCTGCTACGCAGTTGGCAAAGCTTACATTTGGCGAGAAAAAATTGGTTTCGCGCTTCTGTACAACTTCGCGCTCATTTTGAGTATTCGGGCCAAGATGTACGAGATGCAAATTCAATGCTTGGCGTATTATCCTCAAATGTGCTTTTTTGCTGTAGATTTTTGACGCCAATATTAAGGCATTTACGGTTGCTATGCCTCTGCGAGAGATCCGGATGGGCTGGAAACTTACTGTACTTCTAAGTTAGCCGGCTTTATAGAAGGAAGGGCACTGGCGAAGAAAAAAAAATATGACAGCCCGATCGACAAGCGAAGTCAGAAGAGTGCCGCGTTCTATGCTCACGGGTCACACTCTATAAAGGGTTGCTTTTTCTTTCCTTTAATGGAACTTGTGCTGCTTTTCATTTTAACACTGTTTAAAAACTATTTCCCTTGAGTCACAGTAGCAGGATACAGGGAGGAGGGTGCAGATGGTCGCCATGCGTCTAGACTGTCTTGACTGAACGTCACTGGCTATGCGACGACCACAGGCTGTGTACGGGCATGTTTTCGTTAATTATGGTCACCGATTTGCACTTTGAGTTTTACGGCCTTCAATAGATACAATGGGCAATGGAATAAAAAACATCGAAATGCTTTGTTTGTTCAAAAAGTACGCCACACGCATTTAGAGTTTGATTTACCTGCTATGAAACTTTGCGGTGTTACTTAGCCGTGACAATTCACACTGTTCCTTTCTTTACTAGTCTCCCTCAGAAATACTTAGTTTTCATTAAAAGCATGCCGTTATGCTACATGCTCGGTCCTTTTACTTGGACAGTCTAGAGTACAGTAAATGTACACGGCAATGATATGGTCATTGTGCTACTAAAACATAATGAAAATTCAGATGACAAAACAGGAGACGATCACAACTCAGGCACTTTTACTGTTAAAACTTGGGGAGTGAATGTAGGTTGGCTAATCAAAGTCTTCTACGATATTCCGGCGATATTACTTCTCACGTACCTTATTTTAATGACATGAAGTGGAAACGCAGTTATATAGAGTGTAACTGCCCTTCGGTTGACCACCTCAAAAAGAAATTGGCCCCCTACCAGCATGTTTCACTGAAATGTTTGTCGAAAGATGACAGCCTTGCATCTAGAGAGAGTGAAAAAAATGTTTATTTTACGTTCTGCGCAAAAAAGATTTGGTGAATGGTACTCTGGAGGCGTTGAGTTAGAGTATCTCAATGCATTCCGCGGATGCGAGTGAGCACATCGAGGCACGTCACACGTGGGATATGAGCACTGTCTGGCCGTTTCAAAATGAAGTGCGCGGCATGCGCGCCCGTCTCGGAGGCAATAAAGCGTAGAACGCAAGGCGATGGGTAGGTGCCACCACCGTGTCGTCTTAGCAAAGCGGTAGAAACACTTCCCCTTTCGTGCGTCACGTTTCATTGTTTGCGCGGCGTCATAAATGCTACGGTCCCTAAACTTACCGATGTATGCTTATCCAGTATTAGAAAGCACATACAGAATATTGACGAGTTGTTATTGTGCCTCATACATATGCCATAACTGCTTTTAATTGGTAATTGCACAAAAATGAACCCTGAAACCAGAGCAATATTGGTGGACGCTGCAGATGGAGTGGAAGTTTGGCCATTTCGCTTATCGCTTCGGCGGACAAACAGACAAGTCCACCACCAGCATACAGACAGACAGACAGACAGACAGACAGACAGACAGACAGACAGACAGACAGAAAGACCGAAATTTTTGCGTCCAAGGTCCCCAAGAAAGACTATCGTCTTTGTTAACTGCGCGCGATATAACCGTGAAATTGTGAGACAAAATAGGAGACCAGTATGATTCGACGACAATAATTGGCTCAGTTTTCCTCTATAGAAGTCTCCAGAAAATAAGAATGCTGGAATGCCTTCATTTTTCAAATAGAAGTGTTTAGCACCAACCCGAAACCGAACCATAATGAAAAAAAAACTGCCACAGACGAACTGATGCCCTATTACAATTAGCTATCAAGAAAATGCCAGAGTTGTCATGCTTTTCTTCGTAAATGTAACCAAAATAAGGCAGTAAGAACAAATACTATTATTTAGTTCAGCTAGAAGACTCTGGCAATGATTATTGCTTGTACGCGAAGAAAAAAATCACAGCATATTCATGACGCGAAGGATAACGAGAGAAGCGATAAGGATGGAGGAGAGGACGGACAGACGGAAGGGCGGACGCATGAACGGAAGGATACGCGAACGTACGGACTCATAGAACGGATGCACAGACGGATGCACCTGTGGATGCACCGACGGATGCACACATGAACGGACGGACAGATGCGTGGACGAACGCCGGTACGGATGAACGAACACACGGATAGATGAACGAGAGGACGGACGGATGGAAGGGCACATGGACAGACGAACGGACGGAGGTAAAGATGGATGGATGAGCGGACGCATTGAAGAACGCCAGGACGGACGCATGGATGGGCGGACGGATCCATAGACGAATGCGCGAATGGATGGACGCACGGATCAACAGATGGACGCACGGGCGAATGGACAGATGGACGAATGCAGGAACGGATGGAAGAACGCAGGGGCAGATGCAAGGACGGATGAATGGACACAGATCGATGCACAAGATGGACGCACGAGAGGACGAATGAACACATGGACGGATGGATGGACAGATGGGCACATGTGAATGCATGAATGGAAGGACGCAAGAATAGACGTATGGTCATAACGAATGGACGGGTGGACGAACGGATGAACAGAAGCGTTAATTAGCGGACGATTCGCCCCACTCATCATTATTCATTTCATGGATATGCTGTGATTTTTATTATTTATCACAGAAGCAACACCATCTAGTATCGTGTCATTTTGAATTTTCAGCGTATATGCATTTCGTTATATGTACAGGTACCGCCCTCGATGGTCGGCTAAAAAACTAACGAGAGGTGGCTACATATTGCCACCGTTGATGAACGAGCCGCTGCGGTTCATACCCGTTTTGGGGACGAAGAAGAGGAGAACGTTTTCGTTCCTTTGGTTCAGGTGAACTCCTGGCTGCAGGTCTTGTTTTCGCTCGCGACATTACTGGTGGAGGCGCTGGGTACGTGTACTTCGGCTGTGTCGGCCATCGTGGAGACAGCTACATCTCCCAGAGCAAGAAGCAGCCACCGCCTGCGTGGGTTACCCCCTGAATTTGGTCCCTCGACATCGACAGCCAGAAAGATGGCAACTCCGTGACAAGCCAGGCGGTCCAAACCAGTGATGCCCATGGTTCTCTTCTCGCCCATGTTTTTCATGCGCCACAGACACCAAAGCCGTTCCATGGAGATATCTTCGAGGATGTTGATGACTGGCTCGACCACTTCGATCGGGTTGCCTGTATCAACGAATGGGACGATGTTCGCAAGCTGCGCCGAGTTTACTTTCACTTGGAAGATTCTGCGAAGATGTGGTACGAGAACCACGGGGGCTCCTTTGCAACCTGGCAATAGTTTAGCTGTCAGCTCCGTGACGCCTTTCGGAACACTGAGAGGAAAGAGAGGGCTGAACAAGCCATATCCTGCAGAAACCAGCGGCCGAACGAATGAGTATCCATGTTTGTCGAGGACATGCTTCTGCTCTTCAAGCGCGCGGAGCCTGCCATGCCCGAGGAAAAGAAGGTGAGGCATTTGATGCGCGGAGTAAAAGAACAGCTTTTCGCTGGGCTTGTGCGCAATCCACCAACGACAGTCACCCAGTTCATCAGTTAGACGACCACTATGGAACGCACGCTGCAGCAGCGGTCATCACAATACGAACGCCAGATCCCGAACATCGTATGCTCTATCGGCTCTGACAGCGAAAGACAGGCCCTCGCAGACTTCATTCGACAGCTTCATGCGACAGCTTCAGGCGGTGGGATCCCATCAACCTGTGTCTGCCCTCGCGAATGTAACCAGACAAGAAGTCCGGCAGGCCGTCACACCCCTGACCCCAATCACACCAACGATTCCCGAGGCGCCAGTCCTGACATACGCAGCGGCATTGCGATCCCCTGCACCACCGGCTACAGATCCTGCTATGCGGCCCAGGTACCAGGCTATGCAGTCATTCCACGCCACTGCTTCAAGCCCGCCTCACGGCTCAAGGTTCCCGACCACACCCACCTATCTGCAGTCTACCTCAAGACAAAGAGGTAGCAATGCAAGCACGTGGCGCACCTCGGATAACCGTCCGCTCTGCTATCACTGCGGCGAAGCGGGTCACGTATACAGGAACTGTCAATACCGGCAACTAGGTCTCCGCGGCTTCCATCCTGATGTTCGATGCCCGCGCTACGGTGAGCGCCCCCGCGAAATTGAAGCCTATCTCACGGGCCAGCGAACACCTTCGACTGTTTAGCACCACCAGTCGAGATCACCGTCGCCTCGCCGGTCTACGTCACCTAGTTTGACCTCATCGTCTTCCGCTCCTTTCAGGAGCCGGTCACCAAGTCCCCGCAGGGAAAACTAGGAACGGCGAGTTCTGGAGGTGAAGTCGCGGCCCGGCGAACTGTAAAAGACCCTCATTCGTCGCAACGACCAGACGAGAACCATTCCGGTTTTGCAGTGTTCTCTAACAGCAGAAAGATCGTTTCTGCCGAAATCGCCGTCTTCGTCGACAATCATGCTGTCAACGCCCTCGTCTACACCGGTGCTGACTATTCCGTAGTGAGCGCCGCACTGGCATCTGAGCTGAGGCAGGTTACCACACCTTGGCAAGGACCCCAGTTGCGCACGGCAGGGGGCCATCTGGTGATGCCTACTGGTATGTGCACGGCACGCATTCGTATACGTACGTCGACATTTGCAGGCTCTTTCCTCGTATTGCGCGTGTGCTCTCGGCCAGTCATTCTAGGAATGGACTTCCTTCGTGAATACGGCGCCGTCATCGACCTCCGTGAATTACTTGAGTCGTTCGAGGATCCTTTTTGCGCTGCAACTGACAGTACACAATTCCGGAAAAGAGCACTTCATGTTACCGACGATTCTCTGACTCTCCCACCTCGAAGCAGCCTCTTTGTCGAAGTAGAATTGGGACAGGACATGTTTGACGCGGTAATTGCAGAGGCCAATTTGCCTCTCCTTATTTCACGACAAATCTGTGTTGCCCGAGGAATCATTCAGCCTAGCAATAGGCATGTTCACCTGCTGATGACGAACTTCAGCGACGAATATCGCCACCTAACGAGACACACTGCCATTGCATATTGTGAAGAACTTGACGATGCCGATGGTTCGCCCACGTTAGCTTTATTTTCATCGAATGGCCATCCTGACGAGGCGTTCGCGAGCACTCTCGACGTAAACGAGAGACTACCTTCGTCTCAACGACAAAGCCTTTCGCGTTTACTCGGCTCATTTCAAGACTGCTTTGCCACTACGTCAAAGGTTAAACAGACACCACTTGCTCAGCACCGTATCATCACGGAACCCACCGAGAGACCCATCCGACAACACGCCTATAGGGTGTCGCAAAAAGAGCAAGACGCTATACGTGACCGAGTCCAGCAGATGCTGCAGGACGACGTCATCAGCCATCAACCAGTCCCTGGGCTTCGCCAGTTGTGCTAGTAAAGAAAAAGGATGGTACGTTGCGTTGTTGCGTTGATTACCGTAAACTGAACAAGGTCAGCAAAAAGGACGTTTATCCTCTACCCCGGATAGATGACTCGTTGGACCATATACGTAACGCTAAATGTTTTTCTTTCTTGGATTTACGTAGCGGCTACTGGCAAATCACAGTAGATGTGCGCGACCGCGAAAAGATGGCGTTTATTACTCTCGACGGCCTGCACGAGTTTAAAGTGTTGCCTTTCAGTCTATGCTCAGCGCCAGCTACTTTCTAAAGAATCATAGATACGGTTCTCACAGTGCTCAAATGGCAATCATGTCTTGTTTACCTTGACGACGTCGTGGTCTTCGTAGACACGTTTGAACAACACGTCCAACGCCTTCATGCAGTACTTCAGGCAATCAGAACAGCGGGGCTTCCTCTCAAACCCGCGAAATGTCATTTTGAATACGAAGAACTGAAGTTCCTTGGTCACGTTGTGAGCCATGCCGGTATCCGCCCAGAACCGAAAAAAAACCCGTGCTGTTGCCGCCTTTCCCGTGCCCACAAATGAGCGCGACCTACGCCGATTTATGGGGCTCTGTGCGTATTACAGGCGCTTTGTCAAAAACTTTTCGAAGATTGCTGAACCCTTCAACAAGCTTAGAAAAGACGGTATCTCGTTTGTTTGGGGTCCTGATCAGTGTCGTGCGATCAACATCCTCCGAAACCTCCTCCAGGCTCCGCCTGTACTGGGTCATTTTGACGAAAGCGCTGACACGGAATTACACACTGACGCCAGCAACGTTGGACTAGGAGCGGTATTAGTTTAGTGGCATAATGGCGTAGAGCGTGTCATCGCCTATGCGAGCAGAACGTTATCCCCAGCGGAAAAAAACTATTCTGCAACCGAGAAGGAATGCCTCGCTGTTGTCTGGGCCATAACAAAGTTCCGCCCATACTTGTATGGCCACCCATTCAGGGTAGTTAGCGACCACCATTCACTTTGTTGCCTCGCAATTCTCAAAGATCCCACAGGTCGTCTAGCACGATGGAGCCTTCGGCTACATGATTTTGATGTCACCATCGTCCACAAATCTGGGCGGAAACACACTGACGCCGACTGTCTCTCACGTGCACCGGTCGAAAATGCCAACACTGACCTTGAAGACGACTACACTTTTCTTTTTGCCGTATCAGCAACCCGCTTGGCTGAGCAACAGCGTCACGACTCGGAGCTCATTCCGCTAATTGACTACCTGGAAGGACCCGATTCCCACCCTCCTCGAAGCTTTGCACGCTCACTATCCTCCTTTTGTTTCCGCGATGGAGTGCTTTACAAAATGAAGTTTCATCCTACACAAGCTATGTATCTGCTTGTTGCGCCAACTACGCTTCGTGGTGACATTTTACGTGCGTGTTTTGATGAGACATCGTCCGGACACCTCGGCTATACGAGCACGCTGCAACGGATTCAACGCTCCTACTACTGGTCACGTCTCGCAAAGACTGTGAAGCATTACGTTCGCACACGTCGCGACTGTCAGCGACGTAAAGTTCCACCTTCACGACCAGCGGGACTACGGCAACCAATAGGCCCACCAAAGGCGCCCTTTCATCAGATTGGCATGGACTTGCTGGGGTTATTCCCCACGTCTTCGTCTGGAAACCGGTGGATTGTGGTCGCTACCGACTACTTAACACGATACTGTGAAACAAAGGCGCTTCCAAAAGCAACCGCAGCAGATGTCGCCCAATGTTTCGTGAACAGCATAGTCTTATGTCAAGGTGTCCAGCTGTCGTCATAACTGATTGTGGGACAGCTTTCACCGCAGAGATGCTGCAGGAAGTCTTGCGATTAAGTGGCACAGAACATCGTAAAACAACGGCTTACCACCCACAAGCAAGCGGCTGACTGAACGACTCAATAAGACAATTGCATACATGCTATCAATGTATGTGGACATGAATCGCAAGAACTGGGACGCCATACTTCCCTACGTAACTTTTGCGTATAATACTGCTGTTCAAGAAAGTACCGGTTTCACACATTTTAGCTTAGTCCACGGTCGCGAGGTCACGACGATGCTCGACGCCATGCTCCTGCCCGACAACTTAGGAATATACCGCACCGAGGCCGCCAAATTCGCGCAGTGTGCAGAAGAGGCCCGTCAAATTGCTCGTCACCGTATTCAACATCACCAAACCGCAGACGCACGCGGCTACAATCTTCGTCACCGTGAAGTTATTTTCAAGCCCGGTGATGAAGTCTGGGTGTGGACCCCTTTCCGACAACGTGGCCGTTCAGAAGAGCTTCTTCGCCGCTACTTCGGCCCTTACAAGGTCGTACGACGTCTCAGCGACGTCACATATAAGGTTCTCCCAGAAGGCACTTCGAGACGTTCCCGTTTCACCCCGCGTACTGAAGTTGTTCACGTTTCATGGCTGAAACCATACTTTTCGCGCTGTGAATCGCCAGTGAGTGACTGACTTATTCGTCTCTACCTCACATTCTTTCCTATTTTTCTTATTTCTAGTGTAACTCTTGGCTCCACAACCAACTATGTTATTCCGCCTTACGCCATTCATTTTGCTTGCATGGTAATTTTCATCTCATTTTCTTTTTTTTGCCTTCCTGTACAGCATCGAGACGATGCTTCTTGGGAGAGGGGGTAATGCCACCATTGATGAACGAGCTGCTGTGGCTCATACCCGTTTTGGGGACGAAGAAGAAGAGAACGTTTTCGTTGCTCTGGTTGCCATTGCCACAGGGATGCTTTCAATGCCGTTTGCGATTATATTCAGGCAACCAAGCGTATACCTTTGTGATCTTCAATCAAAAAAAAAAATTATTTATTACTCCCAAGGTCAGAGTGAAGTAAACGCAGCTAAGTGATAAACATAACACCTCAAATATCAAAATTGCTGAACTTGATTTTTTTTTTCGTTTCCTCTTTTTATGTTGTTTTTATTTTTACATTAGTCTTATTATAATACCAATTCATTACACATAGTTAAAATGATTACAGATAAACTGCACTACACTTTCTTGGCCAATCCCCCTGAGTGGGTATGAGCCAACCTCCCAGGGAAACAAAACAAAACAAAACAAATGCTCTGGTTTGGGTGAACTCCTGGCTGCAGGTCTTGTTTTTGCTCGCGACAATATGATTACGACGGTACGCTCAGCCCATGCCTTAAGGAGTTTCGCTCGTAAAAAACATGAACACGCTGGTATCCCGTGCGCTCTGTTGTCTGCCGGGGTCTCTGCCGCTGCCAGAATCTACACCCTCTCCCTGTGGCCAGGCGCGTGAGGCGATACTTGTTCATTTTGCTGAGAATTGAAGCAGTTGGGATGGCCGGAGAAAAACACGCCGCGCACCAACCGTTTCGGATGTCGTGTGGCTACCTACATACTGCAAATGGAGGTGAAAACGAGCCCACAACATAAGGAGCTTCGTCCTGAAAACAGCTTTCTCTGTATGCTTCAGCTTCGCTGACTCGGTAGCCCACGCTTTATTTGTCTGCGTGCGAGCACTTCGGTAGTTGACACATGGATATTTTCAAAAATTGTTCGAGCGTACTTGCAGTAAGTACGCTACCAGTCTCTTGCTACTTTTGATTTCATACAAAAACAAACATTCAGGCTCTACTAAATCAGCGATTTGATATATTGCTGTTCTACCTTGGGTACACGCCTACTGATTACATAGAGCTATACAGATAGTTTATAATTAAAATATTTTCGAATTGTAAAGGGGGTGGACCAAATATTTCGGAATAGATGGCACCCATAAAAATGATATTCATGTAGACCTTTCACAAAAATGTTCTAATAACACTCGACAAACGACCAACCATATTTTCATTTATGAAGAAATCCTTCCCTTCTAAATATGTTATAGGTTACATTTTCACGTGCAATATTCACTTTCATAGAACTATAGGAGAAGGAAACTCATTTAAGGCTCACAGCTTTTTTGCGAAGCAATGGAATTTCTTGGTATTTTTACAAAATATTCCATCTTAATTTCAGTGTAGAAAATATGTGAACTCTCGCAAGAATGCGATCTTGAGCTGCGGCATGTATACTCATTAACTTGTTATTTGTTTTAATTATTTTTTAAAAGCAACATACTCATAAATAAAAAAGCGCTTGCACAAGAATCATGATTACGTAACAGTGTGCCTTCTCGTAAGCAAAGACACATGTTATCGTCACGTTTTAGGCAGCATAAGTAGGTATTCACTCCTCAACAATCATTTTCGTGTCTTTTGCTGGGTCATTAGGTTGATGAGCTCTCCAATACTTAGTACCCTGCAGAGAACTTCTGTTTGTATGCCAAGCATTGACAAATCACTGATGCAGCTGTCACTCGCCGTAGTTACAAATCGCAAGGAGAAGTAAAAGGGTTTCACCACAGACTACAAAACTTTGAGATGACTTCAAGATTATTCAAGTTGTCCAAAGAACAACCTCTAAGAAGCATGTATATTGAGTATTGAAATATATAATCTGTTTTTCTCAGGGGCGTCCAGCAGTAATGTTAAACTTTTTTGAACCAAACAAAGAAGTCAGCTATTTTTTTGGCCCTTGGGCACCCTCTAAAACCGGAAGGCCCAGTTCATTCAAACTCTTTGAACCCTGAACATTCCGTCCATGGTTGCAAGCCCACATTGCCGTTCGAAACCACCTCACCATCTGTACCCTCTGCTACCGCGTACACTGGCGACGCATTTGACCGGGCTCATGTGGGTCATCATGTCGCCTGGTCTCATCTCTTCTTGTCCTAGAAAGAAAACACCACACTTCAATGATACCTGAAGGTTCGTATCGGGCTGACACGAGTGCTCCACTAGTTTGCGGTCCTCCCAGTTATTTGCGCTCACTTACAACAGGAAGACACCCCACGTATATCAGCTTAAGGCGTTATCAATCAGTCAGAAAGTTTATACGCGATTGTCTCCCAAGAGAAGCTGTGGCTGCCGGCCACGGGCACATAGATACAGGAAGGGCCAACCATACCGCAAAATAGCGTGCCTTCTGGACAGCCCGGATTGGGACCTTCTGATCCAGACTGATGCTTTTCGTCCTCAGGGCGTAATTTTTCCTGAGAGGCTCACCGTCAAAATGCCGTGCATTGTCAGAATAGCGTACGCCGCCGCTAATAAGTGCAGTGAGGCTTTATGCTGTCAATAAAGAAGCTGTGAACTAATGGCAACGGGCAAGTAGAGCCTTCTTAGTAATACACTGCGCTCTCGAGAGCTAATGGTGCGAGAGCCGCCCACTACGCCTCGCCTATTGGTAGTGTTTCAAAAAATGATAAAGGCGGGGAAAGAATTGTAAAGTCACAACTGGGAAAGAAGCATGCCAGAAGTACTGACGTGTATGTTGAAGCAAAGTGTCCCCACTTTCGAGCACACTCGCTCGCGCGCAGGAAGGTCCCGCAGGAAAGAACTCTCAAACATGTTCCGCAGCTGCTTCCCTGAGCATGCATGTTATCATCATTATCATTATCACTTATTGAACCCAAAAGCCCCTTGCGGGGTATTACATAAGGGGGAGGCAAAAACACAATTCAACAGATGCATGATTGTCAATGGTACAAAGCATAATCGAAAGTGAACTACATAATAAAAAACAATGTCAACAGAAGGAAAAAAATATATTTACTGGAAGAAAACGGCGACAATTGAAAATACCTAACATATCAAGCGATTTGTGATTAGCTGTTTAAATTTTAAGCGGTTTTGTTTGTGCACTATGGATTCAGGCAGGTTATTCCGGTCTTCAATGGCAGTAGGTAAAATGATTTATTGAAAGCGTTAGTTGAACCATGTAAGCGATGTAAACATAGGAAGTTAAAGAGGCGACGCAATGAACGGGCGGGAAGTAGAAGAACGGTATTGCGTTGCGACGAGAAATTATGGTATAATTTGTGCAGAAGGCAGAGCCGAGTGACTTTGCGGCAAATTTCTAGAGGCGGGAGGTTGAGTGATAGTTTGATACTGGTAATACTTAAGCGAGAACTGTATTGTGAGGTGATGATTCTGCCAGCGCGATTTCGAATTGCTTCTAATGCGCCAATTAGGTAATTTTGGTGAGGGTTCCAAATAGCAGAAGCATATTCAGGTTTAGTACGCGTGAAGGTTTCGTAAGCTGGTTTTCGGATTTGCGATGTTCACTGAAAATTTACGCCTATATTCTGTTCTCGAAGTTCCCGAAGTTCCTCGTAGCACTTTGGAAGGTGCAGGCCTTCTCAACGAATCAGGAGGGCGAGCACATCTAAGTGTATCCTTCCGGGCCCTGTCGTCTGCTAGCAGCGAGCGCTGGAGCGAAAGCGGAAAGAGCACCTCGAGACACTGTGCAACTGCGCAGTGAGATGAGCTGTAATTGAGAAAGTGGTTAAATAATCTCATCGGCACCATGAAAGCGCAGGTCTTCGAGAAACTTGCAAGTAGACACTTGAGAGATAGGGTTCAGTGGCTCATGTTCGGGGGGAAAGTGCCGCACTAGCCAAATTGAATATGAAAGCCCCACGCTTCATCAAATTTCGTATACGCATGCCTGCGGGCGTGAGAAATGCCACTCGCGTTCAATACGACATGATGGCTGTATTCCCGGCGCTTTACTTGTCTCTCTCTGCGCTGTGAAAAAGTATGCAAGCCGTACTTGTGCACACGTTGCGTCCTAATGCGCTGCGGATTTCTCGCTAAGCGTACAGGATTCACTCCGACGAACTCAAGCTGAATGGTTTTGCGTTGACCACGTTCTCCTGCCCGTGAAGATCTCACCGATCTGCTCGTCACCTGCGAGCTTTTGGTGCAGTGAGTCGTCTCGATTGACTGTGCCTCGGAGGCCTCGCTGATCGGCATGTGGTCCGTCATCTCTGATGCTGTGTAGCTCTCTCCAGATCGGCGCACCCCGTCTTCGATCTGATCTGACCGTTTCCATCTTTCCTGTCTCTTCTCCACTTCTGTGTGGGGGTTGTCTTTTCTTTCTATCTATTCACTCCCCTTCTCCCACCAAATCCCTCTGCTGGCCTGTTGAGGTGCCGTTGTAAGGAGAGACAGTTACGGTCGACACTTTTTTCTTCATTTCTTTTTGATAACCACTTAGAGAGAGGAGTGCAGAACGCGCTGTCTAATGCTGCATATGTAAGTTGACCTCAAGCGTTTTCTACGCTACGAATAAAGGATGCGTAGCGTGTGTCGTGCCGCTACCTGTAATGTTCACACGGGGCATGGTGCATTTGTCATTGTGTTTGATCCTGAGTAATCAGGCTAGAAGGCTATACAATGAAAGTGACCTGCTCGTTACGAAGTGCAACTCTGATTGTCTCGAGCTGTGTGCAGTTAGTACTGCACTTGTCACTTAAAATACTTATTTAAAATAGATGTTCTGAATGGTATATTATACGCGCTAAGTGTGTACTGTGTTACGAAATAGTGCAGATACAGGTGAAGGAACGAGATAGCCGGCTTCATTTAAACCTTATGAGCAACAACTTGCATTTAGGCAGTGCCATAAAGCATAAGTGGCGAGAATTGGTAGAGATGTGTTTGTTAAATAAACAAGGTTGGCAAGTTGCTCCACACGACCTCCAGCAATTGAATATTTTAACTGCAGCAATTCTTCAAGAAAATGATGTTCATCTGCCGCCTTAGACCCACACTTTCACCCATGGTGGGCTCCTTCGAATTCTAGTACTACAGAAGCTTCTCGGGTGGTGCTCTTTGTTTTCGTAAGCTGCGAGAGTCCACTGCAGTAGGAACTTTAGTTCTTAGAATGGGACCAGTTTTTCTATGCTTGAATACAGACAGCACGACTGAAACGGAGGCAGCAGACACATAAATGCAAATAAGCCCCGGTTGACATCTGTTTTCGTTTATAACTACAATCAACACACCACACAATGCATCACATAATAAGAAAGCTCACTTAAAAAGAATATTTCGTATTAAGGCTCATTTGCCAGCTGTGACACCACTCGGTTAATTTCGTTGGAGTGCTATTGAGTAAAACGTTGTCTTCACTGCTGTGCATTTCCTGATATAATAAACAATGGTCTGCGAAGAGTTCAACTTTACAATCAATGGAAGTTGTTATGTAATTGATAAAAAACAAAAATAACAGCGGGCCCATAACTGAGCCCTGTAGGATGCCTGAAGTCACCGGCACAGGGGCAAATGAGATGTTTTCGATAATGACAAATTGAGATAGATAGGTTAAAAAGCTGTTTATCTATGCAGTGACGGGACCGTCACCAATAACGCAGTAAATTTCGCAATTAGTTTGGTAAGGCACACACAGTGAAATGCTTTACTGAAGTCAAATAGAAGTGGGTCTGTTCGATAGTGGTTCCTAATACCTAATGCGAGATCATGAACCACCTCTGTAAGCTGAGTGGCTGTCGATAAGCCTGTTCTAAAAGCATGTACACATCAAGCAGAATTTTTCTTCGACATATGTCGCTAAGATCTTGAGTACAATGTGTTCTAAAATTTTACATGTTGTGCTGGTAAGAAAAATTGGTCTGTGGTTGAATGGTACATTAGTGTCTCCTAACTAATGAATCGGTACAATTTTCGCGATCTGCCAATATGTAGGTAGATCGGATGTCGAAAATGACTTGTATAAAATAAGTCACTTTTGACGTCAGAACTACCTGCAGATCGCAAGATTGCAAATTTGTACCTATGCATATATAGTTCCAAGTTTACTTTGAAGTCACTCGTGTCCTACTTTGTCAAAAAAAAATAATCACAAGTAAGACGAAGTGTGTGTGTGATTTGTGACTGGTTGTATTCACTGTGAGCGAACGAAGATTGTTTTTTTTTGCGTCGCTTATAGAATGTACCACTTGAAGTAACTGGCCAAACATGGTAATGCCTTCGGAAAAGTTATTTTCTGCAGCAGCACTCCGCACGGCAAAGCAAAATGACAGCACACTAACGACGAATTGGTTAAAATAATCACATCACAGTGTTTTTCTTCTTTCATGGCAACTTTTCAAGTGAACATGCAGAAAGAAGTAATGTTCACAAGTGGTGTAGATCACACGACTATTAGGTATCACTCGTCTATTAGGTAAAAGTGGAATGTTCTTTCATTAACAAAATATAAACTTGTCAACATTCAAGCATTCAGAGGAAGCTTGATTTCCAGAACACTGACTGTCAGACCAAGCACAATTCAAGGTTTACTGATTGTATGCAAGCCATTTGCTGTAAAGCCTTGTGTGAAACATCATAAAAAATACAACAAAGTAAAACACAGATGGAGCTCTAACAAATGAGTCTTCATTATTGTTTAACCAGCAATAAAGATCAAATTATGGACATGCAATATCATTCAAATGAGACTGCTTATTTAAACTGTGCCAGTGCTACGCCAGTGTGTCGTGCATTATTGTCCACCTTTTACTCGCTGTTTCACACTCAAGGTTCCCTGATGCCCTGTGGTAGTGGTACTGCGTATGAAGTTACACTTAGTTGTGGTGAAGTGTGCACAGCCCAAATCAGGCGGTGTATCAATGTACGCCTCAAGAAAAGCCACTATTCATTAAAGGCTGCCCCTACCTTTCATTTACCTAGCTGATGTCACGCCTGTGTTTGCATACATGCAGTTTTTCAATGATACCATTGTTATGATACACAGAGGGCATGGCGTGCATTAAGTAGCTGAGGCTCGTTTGTAAATCAAATTTAAAGATCAACAAAAGCAAGTTCTGTCCTTCAATTGATTGAGATGTTGTGGGAAGATTGAATTCACATATTTAGTGCTCCCCAAGTGTACCAGTGCGTACATATTTGCACCTTCAGGTTTTTGTTTATTTCGTGGCGACATTGTAAGGTAACTAGTTAAGTAATTCTTTACCTCTAAAAACATGAACACCCAGAGGCCATCCTGCTTATTCTCAACTAAACGTCATTGCAGTCACACCATCTGCATTGTCTAGAGTTTTCATCTTTAGAATTCACAATCAAACAACAATGAAATTGAGACCTTAAATTTACACTTCTTTCCTGATTCATAGCGAAGGTCTCATTCTCGCAGACTTGGTTTTTCCGGTAGTATGCAAGGAATATATGGTCAGCTGCCAGCTTTTATTAGAATCACGTGGTACGTGACACCAAACAGGCAGAAAAAAAGTGTTCGACACTCGCCCTCATGAAAACAGGTGGCGATGACACACGCTCCCACGTTTAGTAAAAAATATATCCCCTAAAACGTGAACGGGGGAATGACCGCCACCGTAGCTTAGTGGTAGAGCAACGAACGGATTATACAAAGATCGCAAGTTTGGTCCCTGCTGGTGGCAAGTTATCTCTTCGTCCAGTGTTTATTCTTCACATTTAACTTTGCAATTACGTTTGTTAACATCCCCTGTGCCGTCCTTGTCATCATAGATTAACAGTTCTCATTAATATTGTGTATAACGCAGCTTGTTCTACAGATATGACTTTGCCAATTAAAGTGTGAATGGAAGACACATCAGGATACGTTATCTCAAAAGTTTTCATATCTTTTTATACGACCTCTGCTATGAACTTGTGTCGCTTAGCATCAGCATGTCCACATGTAAATATGAATCAATGTGATTCCAACATATTCTTATCACCATTATTTATGCATCCTTCAAATCCCCTGCTACAATAATGCATGGAGATGGCCTACATTAAAATAAATGAAGTTTAGACTAACCTAACTAAAAGCAGTACATTTAGAGAGATACTCATGGTAGAACACGTAAAATTTAACATTGACAAAACATGTAGTCAACAGCAATGAAAGATAAGCAAAGGACAGTGTGGATCACTCAAAAAAGACCAAATACATCGAAATATTGCCTCGTGTGAAAATTTGTGAAAAATACGCAGTCATGATCTGAAAGTAACTTGATTGAGCTTGTACACTTGTACAGTAAGCACGTTTCATAAGTATAGTACAAATACAAGTAATGAAGCTGCACTCTTGTTTCCTTGTAGATTGTGCACAAAAGAAAACCTCCATATAAAGGTACAACTTGTTCATTCTGGTAATGCTGATTGATATGTTGGGTTTAACGTCCCAAAACCACCATAATATGATGAGACGCCACAGTAGAGACTCCGGAAATTTTGACCGCCCGGGGTTCTTTACTGTGCACTATAATCTGAGCAAACGGGCCTACACCTCCATCAGAAATGCAGCCCCCACAGCCGGGCTTTGATCCCGCGACCTCCGGGTCAGCAGCCGAGTACCTAAGCCACTAGACCACCACTGCGGGGTCATCCTGGTAATGGTGCTTAGCAAGCGTGCAGTCATTGGAAAAGGTTGCATGGATGACCATATACATGAAAGAAGGTTACCAATCGAAAAATACAACAAAAGGGTCTTCGAAGACTGAACCTTGCAGCACTCCATAGTACAGTCCAGGGACAGTGCCCAGTGAACTGAGCGTTGCGAGGCACAAGATGCAAGACTCAACGAGTGAATGGACACACGAGCTGTAAACTGATTATTGGTGAATTACGAGGCACGTGATGGAAGTGAACTTGAAGCTGCATGCAGTCAAGAAGGGCTCTGCTATACTACCTGTGCAGTTTTCTTTGGTGGATTAATAGGACAAGAAAGCGTTCATGACATTATATCGCTGCTCAGTAGTACACATGACCCATCTTAACATCCTGAAGTTATAACGTGATAAGCACTATTGTTTGTAGATAGACGTGTTGCAAAAATGCTTTGGGGGTAAGACGCGCCAGGAGCATGAATACTTTCGAAACCCATTTTATTCATTGATCAGGTGATGCAAGAGCTGTCTTACAACCATATGACAATGCACTCATTCACACCTAAAACCTGAAGTTGCTCGGTGTTAAAAGATCATCTTCTCATCCAAGCACTGCGACATTATAGTTAAGGAATTACCTCGGCATGTTGCTGTTCACTAACATCATACTTGGATCCTATATGCCGACAACATTACCAATAAGGACATCGCTTCTCATTGTTTGTCTCCTGACAGCCTAAGCAAACTCCTTTTACTCGAACTGAAAAGTCCTGAAAGAGTCCTTATAAGGACAGCAGGCAAAGCAGCGGTAGTCAGCTTGCTTCAAACCAGCCCTCCCGCATTCCCAATAATAAGCAGACTAAATCGTATTGCCTGTACTTCTCATAAACTGTGCATTTGTTTTTCAACACTGGAGGATGCATGTGTTCCATACACAAAGACAGCATTGGATAGTATGATCTGCAGATGTGTCTCTTAAACCAAAGAAGGAAGTGCTAGCCGCTAATAAAATGCTTCTGACATATGATAGAAAAAATAAACAGCAACCATATGACAAATAAAAAACACAGGGGCGACAAGAGATGGCTTTCAAGTGAAAAGCAAAACACCACCTGCAATTAAATGCTTCAGCTTTAAAGTTGCCGTTTCGGCATCGTTGACATTAAAACACACAGCACTAGCAGCTGTACCTGTAGCTACCGTGAGGTAGCGCAACCGTATGACACACGAAAAACACAGGGGCGACAAAGGAAGACTTTCAAGTAATTAGCACAACACTGTTTAGACTCCAAGCTTCAGCTTTGAAGTTCCCACTACGGCATGAATGGCATTAAAACACACAGCACTGGGAGCTGTAGCTGTAGGCGCCATGGAGCACAGCAACCATACGACACACGAAGAACACAGGGGTGACACGAGATGGGTTTCAGGTGAACAGCACAACGCTGTCTGCACTTTGACATTTCAGCTTTGAAGTTGTCGATTCGGCATTAGTGGCATTAAAACACGTAGCACTGGGAGCTGTAGCTGTAGCCGGCAAAGGGCACGGCAGTCGTGAATGGGAGCATAGAAAGTCCTCAAAATATAGCCACGGAAGCAACAGTGGCATGGTGTACTTGTGTCACCCCTGGGTGGTGTGAGTGGCCCCAATCAAGAGCAAATTTTGGGAACGCTCCTTAAGGCGGATGCATACCTTCAGCAGCATCCTGTGAATAGTTGTCAAGGACAAGGATGGCAGCGAGTAATCTTCTTTGAAGTACGTGGCGAGCTTGTGCTCAGGCGGAAGTTCCCGCTGTTTATAGAAACCATGCAAGACTCTGCGCAACACATCAAGGTCGAAGTCGTCCAGCAGCTGCTCTCGATCGCCGCCCCTGACACCACGAGACAGCGTCTTGGGTGAAAGTACCTCGTCGTGCTTATCGTGCTCGCTACCCACTTGTACAGCGCACGCTCGCTAACGTTTATGTACGCAGCCGTTCTCCTAATGAGAGAGCCCATACTTGCAGTTCTGCCGCCCTCCTTACGCACTGTGCTGAAAACATTTAGAGCTAACTGCTTCGCCTTCTTGTCGTAAAAACTGATCCGAGAACGATATCGCACAGGTTAAACAGGCGCCGTCATTTTGACAGGAGTGGTCAAACCTGCCACCACGGACTGATCACAACCCAAGACTGGATCCTCCACTGCGCTGTGGATGCTCGGGCTATGCGGACTGCTCACATAAATTTAGGCAGTGCCGTACCATTCCTTCATACTTTATAAATAAAAACATAACACATACGAGCCACAACAGCGTTATTTCCTTCGTAGTTTGCATGGTATAACACGTACAAGCAAAAACTCTTTTTTTCAGTTTCATGGAGCCACAAAAAGTGTTTTTACAGAAAATGCGACAAAATCATCGCACAAATCACAGCTACAACACGCAAAAAAGCCTTCAGGTAAAAATCTTCTGATTTTACTAATTGCAAAAGTTGTGAGGACATACGACAGGCTACGTATATGGGGCACTACATATTCGCAACAACCTGCACTTGAGGGAAGTGTAGCCTTAGATCTGCTGCACGGAACTTCTGGAACAGAGTATACATCTGCCTTGCATTCCCATAGCCTGGCCCTGGTAACACAAGGCAGATATTGCCCCTAAACAAGCAAAACAATTATTGGAAATTTTTTGAAGTTCATGAACAATGAATAAGCGCACATGCAATAATAAAGCTGTATGTTTACTATAGTACATTTTATGTTAGGCTGGTCAAGCGGCTTTGCAGTAAAATATATTGAATAGCAGTGATGAATGTTGTAACTTGTTATATCGCGGTGGTGAACGCTGCCTGATGACGTGTTTGATTTCTTCGAAGCGTGTTGTCGCGATGTGCGTTCAGACAGCGCTCCTGTTTCTGTAGCGTCTGAAATCACCCCAACACTTCACGCATCTTCAGAAGGCGGCTTGCTTCACCACCACAACTACTTGTGGCAAGGTTAAACGTAACATTATGGGCCAGCCAACCAACTTTGTGGGTGGTAGAGATGTTCAGCTGTTGCAGCTTCATTGTCACCTTGTTCATCTGCACAAATAAGCGATACGCATGTAGTTAATAAACTGTTCGAAACATGCATCACAATTCAGAAGCACTCCATTTTTGCGATAAAAATAACTCTGCATCAATAAAGACCGTCTTAATGCTACAATAAAAGGGTATTTTCTTCTAAAAATGTTTTAGGGCACAACTCATGCGCCAGGAACCATTGCAACTCTCAACAAGATTTGCCGAGTTAGTATGGCTTTTTTGCGCAACAATATTTATCGGCGTTGAACCGCACAAAGGACTCCTCTCCCTCTGAGCATAATATAGTGGTCATAAAATATCTATTAGTGACAAACCTATCAGCATTTTATCTAGGTAAGTCCACTAAAAAGGAACAAGGTAACTTCTGATTAATATTTCCAACATATACATTGCCCTTTGTGTGACCCACATTTGCAGTTAATTACAAGTATATTATGGATCACTCAGAGATGCCTACGAAACAGAAATAAGTTTTCACAAATTTAGGGCGGGAGTACCAGAGGCATGCATTTTGAGATTTTCACTCTTCCATGTATTTGCTAGAAATGCACCTACGATGATTTGCAATTTCAGTTGCAAATCAGTTGGTCAACGTGATGCCTCCTACCCATCTAACAGAAATATTTTCGTTCAAAAACTCAGATTCGTCCGGTAATATTTTAATGCCATACTTTAAATGATTACAGTGAGCCCAATTCTCTACATAGCTTCTATTTTCCCGTCGCTCACTCACTAGTCCCGGTATAACCATGAATAGGCAACTGTAGTGAGTTTCCTCAAATAGTATGGTAAAGGAAATATAAAGTTTACTCATTACGCAATAAGACTGCCTCTATAGTTCATCATTGCTGGCTGTTATGCAGTTAGAAAACATAGACCGCGTACGCAAAACTCCTGCAATAGTCTCTTTTAAGACTCACGACGCTTAGCCCAATTGGGAGCGTCCATAATAAAAGCTTCAACACCATTTTCTTTTAGAGGCGAAGCCCCTGAAGCCGTGGGTCTGTCCCTCCTAGCTCGTAGTACGTGGCCACCTAGTTCAATGACTCACTCAGTAGGTGCGGACAAACGAATGGACAGAGAGACAGACAGGGGGATGGGAAGACAGACATACGGACGGATGGACAGATAGACGGACGATTCGTGGTTTACCGATCAAACCCTCCTGAGCTTCGCCCCGCTCATTGTCATTAACTTCGGATGCTGTATTGTTATTTAGGTCTTTTTAGTACTCTGCCATAATTTACTATTCTTTTGGTGCTCATAGCCAGAAAAGTATTGCTTCCCTATGTCAAACTGGGACGTGTAATCTTCAAGAAAACGAGCTTTATGAAGCGTGTGGCGTTCAGCTCGAAAGAGGTGGATAATATGGAAACTGTCATTGTTTGTGTGAACGAAAACAAACCCAAGGAAAGTGTAGCGGGTGTTATTAGTTCTAAATGTAATGTAAATGTGTTTTTGTAAACACTTATGACGTAGTCGTGAAGCTGCAGTTGTCTCTTGCAGAGAATTTATCTTTTTTCCGGGGAATTTTCGCCTGTCTTTTGGGCCGTAGGAAAAAACAGAATTTTTTTGTTATGCAAAAATTTCAGGAATCGTAAATTTTTCTATGAAACCCAATATTTAGCGTTCACAGTGAGTCTTCAGCTGCTCTGATAGGTTTTGGCGCTTGCACCACGCAAGCATAGCCTTTGAGACTTGTTTCTGATATTTACGCGGAGTGACTTCTAGTTAACTATTAGTGTTAGACCTGAAGCCCAGAATGTGCCGTATACTAACAGTATACGAATAATTAAAGTTTAGCTTTTGATGTGCCGCCACGGAGACGTTATTCATGATTTTAAAAGTCGCCAGTACGCGATACACGTGTAAATATTGCCACGCACCTTTATTGAAGTTTTCTTATCGCCATGTTGCACTATGTTCAGCGCAAGCCCCGCCTACATTGTTGGAGTAGTTTCGAGGCTGATCATTATACGATTACGCCCACTTCGTGAATTCTTCAGATTATTCTGGAAACAACGTCGCCGCTAGCGATAACACTAAGATGTTCTATGGCAAGTGTATAGATGCCGACGCGCTTCGCCCCTTATCAGTTTACCGATGGCCGACGCTCCGTTCGCTGCTATCTGTGCAAGGCTGCTACTGTAATCAAACTTTCCGTTTACCGGGCACAGTTTCGCCCAGATAAAGAGTTGAATCTCAACATCAAGCCTCCTGTCTTCGGCCAGGTCATGACCGCGTGACATCTGGTGGAGGTGCTGCTTCGTTAATGTACCGGATGCCACCGTCAAGCCGTGTACCCAGCCAACGTCGCGAAGAAACCTACGCCAACAAGGAGCAGAGAACAAGCCGCTGACAGCAAGGTCTACCACCGGAGTACGGGCTTCTACAAGACAAGGAGCCGAAGACCAAGGCCATGACCTTCACTGCAGTGACAATGACAGGTGCAGTGTCCCAGCCCGCGATCGTCATGCATCAACCCAGGGAACCACCAACTTTCCATGGGTCATCGTTCGAAGACCCGGAAACCTGGCTAGAAACATACGACCGTGTGGCCTCCATCAACCACTGGGACAATAAAAAAAAGCTCCTTCGTGTGTACTTTTACCTGGAAGACACCACAAAGACCTGGCTCGAAAATCGCCAGTCCACGCTTCAAACGTTGGAGGTCTTCGGTGGCGCATTTCTGCAAACGTTCGTGAATGTCGCTCGCAAAGAGAGGGTGTCTGCTTTACTAGAGACTCGGGTTCAGCTACCAAATGAAAGTGTTGCCGTTTTCACAGAAGAAATGACGCGCTTATTCTGTAACGCTGGCCCTGGCCCCTATTGAAACAATCCGTATGCGATGTCCAGTAATTCCGTATGTTTCCGTAAGAATCTGACGTAAATATGTAGAAAATATATTGAAAACATATGTATTCTTACAGAAACATACCGAATAATTGGACATCGCATACGGATTGTTTCAATAGGACAGGCATGCCTCAGGAGAAGAAAGTTCGATTCCTCATGCTACGGGTCAAACAGGAGCTCTTCTCGAGACTGATGAGAAATCCACCGAACACTGTCCAAGAATTTGTAGCCGATGCGACCACTATTGAAAAGACCCTGTACATGCGCAACAGGCAGTATAATGGTCGCCTAACTCCAGATTGCGCTGCTGCGCAAGCCATTGCCTCCGAAGCCCTGCTCGAAACAATCCGAGTGATCATGCGGGAAGAGCTGCGCAAACTGTTTCCTTCGGCGCTGCCTCAAGTGGATTCGATCACCGACATTGTGCGAGAAGAAGTTCTGCAATCGCTTCGAATTGCTCAAGCACCGCTGCCCGAGCTGGAAGCTATGAGCTACACCCCTGCAGTGCGCCACAACGCTCCTCCCCGTTCTTGTCAAAACGCCACCCTATCGCACTTCCGTCGCCAGACGCCACCGCCGCCGCCACTCACACCGACGCCCTACCGTTCGCCCGCGGGCCAGCGCAGTGCGCCGAGGAAAACCGACGTTTGGCGCCCACCTGACAACCGCCCACTCTGCTACCCCTGCGGCGGGGCCAGCCACCCATACCGCCGTTGCCAGTACTGACAGATGGGACTGCATGGCTTCGACGTCAATGCACCACATCCGCAGCCAGGGGAATGGCCAAGTGACATCGCCGACTACATGGCAGGAACTCAGTGGACACCACGAAGTCCTTCCCGTTCGCCGTCACCCACCCACCGCAAGCCACCGCACCACCAGCAGTACTCAGGCCCAACGCGGGGCCGGTCTCCTAGCCCGTTTCCGGGAAACTAAGGGCAGAAACTGATGGAGGTGCGGTTGCTGTGCGAAGAACTACCGAAGATCCGACGAAGACGACGACGCCACGACGGAGCTTTCCGAACACTGCACAAACCAGGCAAAGTCTTGACGACAAAACCTCACTCACCGAAAGTGACCTGACGTCGCAACATAGAAGCAGTGGAACTAGCCGACGAAGCCGTGACTCGACGCCACGGCCTAACTTCAACGCGAGACGGCGAACTAGCAACCTCGACGATGTTATCGACGGCCACAGTGTGACCGCTCTCTTCGATAATGGAGCCGACTAATCCACCATTAATGCGTTGTTCGCCGCAAAGTTGAAGAAAGTTAGGACAGCTTGAGAAGGCCCCGAAATCCGCACAGCTTGAGGTCATGTCGTAACGCCAGCAGGAATCTGCACAGCGAGAGACACCATTAACGGCCGTATTTATCCTGCAGACTTCGTAGTCCTACAGCGTTGCTCAAGAGATGTCATCCTTGGCATGGATTTATGCCACCATGGTGCAATCATTAACCTAAAGACAAAGTCGATAACGTTATATTCAGAAGAAGCACTACCGTAGCCATCAGGAAACCACGCTTGAACTTGCTGGAAGAACAAGTCATCATTCTGTCGCGCTCCAGCGTTATTATTTCATTCGGTGCTCTGAGATCACCTAACTTGGAAGGCGTTGTTGAAGGCAATCAGCATCTGTTGGTCACCCGCAATATTTGCGTCGCAAGAGGAATTGCAGAGCTGCGAGAAGGCAGAGCAATGGTTGTGCTCAGGAATTTCAGCAATGAATACAAACACGTTAACAAAGGAACGGCGGTCGCATGCATGGAAGAAATCGTGGAAGCCACCAGTGCTCTCGCCTTCGCCGATTTTACGAAACCTGCTCAGAGAAACCAAGCCCCTCCCTCAACTTTCGGCGTCAATCCCAGCCTTACGAACCATAGGCACGAACAGCTCAAGACCCTGCTCCTGCAATATGAAGATTGCTTTTCGTCGTCGTCAAAAATTCGGCAGACGCCAATCACGAAACATCGCATCATAACCGAGGAAAATGCCAGACTACTCCGTGATGGCCCGTACAGGGTTTCGATGCGAGAACGCGAGGCCGTAAAGACACAGGTTGATGAAATGACACGGGACGACATCATCCAGCCGTCCAAGAGTCCATGGGCGTCCCCCGTGTTGTTAGTAAAAAAAAAAGATGGAACCCTACGTTTCTGCGTCGAACATCACCGCCTGAACAAAATCACAAAAAAGAAGTGTATCCTTTCCCACGAATAGACGATGCACTGAATCGGCTCCATAACGCCAAGTACGTTTGGTCGTCAATGGACCTCAAGACTGACTATTGGCAAATCAAAGCCGATGAAAGAGACCCAGAGAAGACGACGTTTATAACACCGGATGGCCTCTTCGCGTTTAAAGTGATGTGCTTCGGTCTTTGCTCAGCGCCTGCCACTTTTGAACGCGTTATGGATACAGTACTTGCACGATTTAGGTGACAGACTTGCCTTGTGTACTTGGACAATGTCGTCGTCTTTTCCTCAAGTTTAGACGAGCATCTTCGGCGCCTTGAAGCTGTACTTCAAGCCATCAAGACGGCCGGACTCATCCTGAGGCCAGAAAAGTGCAGATTTCCGTAGGAGGAGCTCTTATTCCGGGGGCACGTGATTACCAAGTTTGGAGTCCATCCTGAACCGCGGAAAACAGCTGCCAACGCCGACTTCTCACCACCCCATGATAAAAAGGCAGTGCGTTAATTTCTGGGCCTGTGCGCTTATTATAGGCGGTTTGTCAGAAACTTGGCCCGCATCGCAGATCCACTTACTAACCTTACCAGGGCCGACTGGAGTTCAAGTGGGGAACGCTACAGGAACACGCTTTCCAGGAGCTAAAACATCGCCTCCAGACGCCTCCGTTACTTGCCCATTGCGAAGAATTCGCTGAGACAGAAATACGCACTGACACAAGCAGCGTAGGTCTCGGCGCCGTTCTTGTGCAAAGGGCTGACGGACTGGAGAGGGTTATTAGTTACGCCAGCTGATCGCTATCCAAAGCCCTAACACCAATTATTCCACAACAGAAAAGGAGTGCCTGGCCATCATGTGGGCTACGTCGAAATTTTGCCCCTACTTCTATGGCAGCCCCTTCAAAGTTATGAGTGACCACCACGCCTTGAGTTGGCTAGCTACCTTGAAGAACCCTTCAGGTCTCCTCGCACGATGAAGCCTGAGACTTCCAGATTACGACATTACCGTCGCTTACAAGTCAGGCAAGAAACACTCCGACGCCGACTGTCTCTCTCGTGTGCCCGTCGACCAATCCCCGCCCGACGACCCGGATGACGACTACTTCTTGGGAACGCTAACTGCTGACGACTTTGCTGAACGACAGCGGACCGACCCAAAACTTAGGGCTCTAATTTAATACCTCGAAGGCAGGACCGCCGAAGTGTTGCAGGTATTCAAGCGCGCACTTGCGTCGTTCTTTCTGCGAAACGGTCTTCTCCAAAAGAAAAACTTCTCACCGCTTCAAGCCAAGCACATTCTTGTGGTGCCTTCAGCTCTGCTACCAGAACTTCTGCAGGCCCTGTACGACAATACGACGGAAGGGCACCTCGGTGTTTCCCGCGCGCTCGCAAGGATACAAGAAAGATACTACTGGCCAAGTCTTACCACCAACGTCAGTCGTTATGTTACGACATGCCGCGACTGCCAGCGACACACGACACCGCCGACAAGGCCAGCGGGATTTTTGCAGCCCATTGAACCACCTCGCCCATCACTCCAGCAGATTGGTGTGGGCCTACTGGGGCCGTTCCCGACGTCGGCTTTCGGAAAGAACTGGATCGTGGTAGCTACCGACTACGTCAGCCCCTACGCCGAGATAAAAGCCCTGCCCAAAGGCAGTGCATCTTGGGTAGCTAAGGTCTTCTTCGAAAATATCGTCCTACGTCACAGTGCTCCGGAGGATCTCATCAACGAGAGCGGTACGGCATTTACGGCTGAGCTAACCCAGGCGATTTTGGCATACAGCCAGACAAGCCTCCGGCCTACGACAGGTACCACCCACAGACGAATGGCCTCACCGAGCGCCTAAACAAGACCATCGCCGACATGCTGGCAATGTACATCGATGTTGAACACAAGTGGGACACCATTTTTCCGTACGTGACCTAGGCATACAGTACTGCGGTGCAGGAGACGACGCAGATATATCCATACAAACTTTTCTACGTAAGGAGCTCGGTATTGATGCTCGATGTCATGTTACCCAACGTCCCCGACGAAGAAAACCTCGATGTGAGTGAGTACCTTCAATGCGCCGAAGAAGCCCGACAACCCGCGCGTCTGCGTATCAAGAATCAACAGACGACCGACAGCCATTGTTACAATCTTCGACTACGCTTCGTTGAATACCAGCCCGGTCAACGCGTTTGGGTGTGGAAGCCGATATGCCGACGTGGACTCAATGAAAAGCTTTTGCGACGGTACTTCGGACCGTACAAGATCGTTTGACATCTACGCGCATTTGATTACGAGGTTGTTCCCGACGGCATTACGAACTCTCAATGACGCCGATCGTGACCTGAAGTTGTCCATGTCGCGCGCCTGAAGCTGTTTCATGCGCATTAACAAACTGAAACACTGTTTTTTGTATTATTGTTGTATTGTGATTTATTCATTGTACTTTTTTGAGTATTGTTTTACTTCATCTTTAGTTAAAGCATTGGGACGATGCCTTTTCCAGATTGGGGCAATGCCACGTTCCATTCCTCAAGTTTGTTATCACCGCAATACACTACACAATCCTCAGCACAAACCACGACTGCAGTTTTTGAGAATCTTCAGGACTGTAGTAGATCATTTCGATAAGATCATGCCCACTCCGCGAACTGTACAGATCATTCTGGAACCTATGGCACCCCGCCAATAACGCTAGAACTTTCTATGTCATAAGTATAAATGTGGACACACTTCGCCGCTTGTCACTAGTTGATCGACAGCCGATGCTGTGTTCACTGCTATCTGTGCGAGACTGCTACTGTAATGAGACTTTCCGTTTACCGGGCAGAGGTTCGTCCAAATAAACAGTTGAATCCCAACATAAAGTCTGTTGTTTTCGGCCACGTCACGACCCCGTGACAATATCAAGTCATTAGATTCCCCCTCTCCCTGTGCGTATGGATGTGAAGAAAGTAAGTAAACGTTTTGTAAGAATGATTGAGTGATATGTAGGGTTTAACGTCACCAAACCACCATGCGATTATGAGAGACGCCGCAGTGTAGGGATTCTGCAATTTAGACCACCTGAAGTTATTTAACGTGCCCCCAAATCTGAGTACACGGGCCTACAACATTCTCGCCCCCATCGAAAATGCAGCCGCTGCAGCCGGGATTTGATCCCAGTTCAGTGGGTGAGTACCCGAGTATTTTATCCACTAGGCTTCGGCGGCGGACATCACTGCAAGAAGTACTCTAAATACAGTGAACAACGGGTACAGTGACCGTTTAGAACAATGGCCTCTCACCGCACAATTGAATGAACTAGTCTAGACAAAGTATTATTGTGATTACCCACCCGATCGAAGAAGACATCGTTAATCATTATTTTTTGTTGAGCGTAGATCGCGTAGTCCTCGTTGTTGTGTTTGTTGTTGTTTTTGTTGTTATTGTTGTTGTTGTTGTCTTTATTTCAGACAAATGTATATCTTGAATACAAGGGCAAAAGGCAGATGTCTTCTGCCTGACGGGACTCAATACCCGAAAGCACCACTCAGAGCATACAATATAAACAGAAATACAATATAACGCACTAATAATGCATGCGTAAGATTGTTTTTGTTCAGAGTTAAGGGGGTACATACTTTTGCAGTAATAAAAAAGATTCATAACACTACAAATAATGAAACCAGAGAAACATATGACTGCTATATAGAGAACTTATCAATGTTGAGGGCAGGATTGAAGGTAAGCTTTCATATATTTTTGAAAGATTTCAGAGACGAAGACTTCTGCGCGATTTCTATAACCTGACTATGTTTGTTGAGAACACTGGGAAATAAATATGTAAGTGCTAGCGTTTCATAGGTGGTTCGGACAAGTGGAATTCTATAATGGTGGTAGGTTAATTCATAAGGCACATAGCTACTAGATTGCAGTTCAATATATCTAGAAGGATTAAGCTTAGTTTCGTTAAAAACATAAAAGTAAATGAAACTCATATAGTTGATTCACCTTTAGAACACAGTGTTCTAAAAAGTATGAACCTGTGTGATCGTTGTATGACAGGTTTTCTACATATCGTATTGCTTTCTTCTGCAATTTTATTAGCCTAACGAGATTAGTTTTAGATGTAAACCCCCAAATTATTATGCAGTATGAAGGTGTGAATGAATTAGGGTGTAATATAGCTGCCACATTAAAGATTTTGGAACAAGGTCTCTAAGCTTTTGGAGTACAGCGAGTGACCTTGACATGTTGGCATGAATTTTATTAATGTGATGGGACCAATCTAAGTGTTCTTCAAAAAAGGCACCTAAAAACTTGTAGAAGAAACACGTTTATTTACATTATTTTCAAATGCAAGCTGAAGTTCGAACCTATCTGGTTTGTTACGTGTTTTAAATACAATAGCTTTGTTTTACTAACATTAAGGTTAAGTTTAATTATATGTAACCAAAATGCTAATTCTTTTAACCATGCATTAGCTTGAACGCATATTTTATCGAGCTGCATGCCAGAGAAAAACACACCTGAATCATCTGCCTATAGAGTGATTGCAGGAGTTCTTGGGATAGCTATAATATCATGGATATAGATAAGAAAGAATATTGGACCTAATATAGATCCTTGCGGTACGCCATATAATAATTATTTCAACTGTGATGGGTAGCCGTTATAAAACGTGTTTTGCAGTCTATGCGAAAAATAACTGCGAATTAATTTTAAGGCTACTCCTCGAATGCCATAGCACGGTAGCTTATAAAATAATATATCGTGTTGAATAGAATCAAATGCTTTTTTGAAATCTAAAAAAAGTCCAACAGTGAATCGCTTTTTATATATATTGAAAAGTATTTTTTCTTTTACGCTGAGTAGTGCCATCTGCGTTGACTTCCCTTGAAGAAACCCGAACTGCTCTATCACAAGGACTTGTCTACTGTAAAAAAATTTACATAGCCTATCTTTTATCAAGTATTCTAACAGTTTAGAAAACAAAGGTAGGACAGATATAGGTCTATACTTAGAGATGTTGTCATAAGGCCCACTTTTGTGCAAAACAACAACTCTTGCAATTTTGATACTGTCTAGAAAAACACCCTGATCTAAAGCATCATTATTAACGAGCTGTAGTGGCGCATTGATTAAATCGGCAACAGCGATAATTGGTTCAGCCTTAACTTCATCTGCTCCTGCAGCAGTACCTTTATCTAAATTACTCAGGAAAGTGAACACTTCGTGCTCACTGCATGGTTTTAAAAATATGGTACTGACTACTGGAGCAGCCATGTCCCCAATTATTTCATGCTTTCTATCTTCATCGTGTGACGATTATCCAGTATGTAGGAAGTGCTCAGTAAATACGTCTGCCAAAGCACCACCACTATATACGACTTTATGGAGTATTAGTTCACTAGGGTCATGACAGGTAACCTTACCCATTAATTCGTGGAGACAATTCCAGATTTTCTTTGGACAGTTTGAGACTGCGGCAAATTTATTCTTGTAATATTCTTTCCGGGCTTTTTTAATGTTAGAGCATAACTTGTTTCTAATCATTTTATATTCGTTAAGTAAAACTGGGTTTTTTACTTTAATAAATTTGTGAAATAGTTTATCACGTGCCTGAATTCGTTTGTATAACTCCCTTGTTACCCATGGCTTTTGAGGCTTTTTGTTAGTTTTTTTCACCAATAAAGAAAATGCTATCATATTTGTCTTAAATAACTCAACGAAGATATTGTACGCAATGCTGGGATGTTTTTCATTGTAAACGTCGCTTCACGAGATCCTTTCAACCATAGATCGAAACGTAGCGAGATTATCTTGGTTATAACTACGGTATAATATTTGTTGTGTTGGTGTTTTTTTTTCGTTTCCTCATTTTTCGGGGAAAGAAATAAAGTATAGGTAGGTGATCACTTAAATCAATTGTGAGCACTCCTGCTAAAATACTAGACAACTCATCATTTGTGACACAAAAATCTAGTATTGTATCACTGTCCATAGTTATTTTCGTTGGTGACTAGATTACATTAGAGCAGTCAAATGTATAAATGACCTCAATAAACAAACGTCATGGCAAGCTGTTTTTCAAAAGATCAATAATAAAATCTCCAACTAAGATAACAGGCATTTTGAGGGTACATGCATATATAAGTAGGTCACGCACAAACTGAACAAGTTCGACAGTTTCACTTGATCGGGGGGCGGCAAGCACAAGCAACCAGATTTTCAAAACACTTCTCAGCAATAGATTCCTGATGAGTGCAGACAAAAGAAATTCTGACAATACCTCGTACTGAAGAGTTTCTTTAAAGTACAGTGCAGCGCCACCACCTTTACGACTTTTTCTGCACACCCCCTCAGATTTCTATTCAAAAAAACGGCACATAAGTTTCACTTGTGAACCAAGTTTCTGTGAAAGCGAGTATATCAAATCTGTGATTCAAGGAACGCAAAGCTGTCTGTATTTCAAACTCCTTATTTTTTATGCTTCTAATAATAACGTGGAAAAGCGATATCCTGTCAGTTTCACAAACCAGGAAACTGCACACCACTAAATTAAAAGATGAAGCATCGTAGTAAGGCTGCGTGTTTTGGGTTGCCATGAAGTAGAAAAAAGTAAATCAGATAAGAATGACGAGGAAACTGCAGTGATCCTCTAGATTATCTTTTCTAGGTCGGCATCACATGAAATCTGTATTGCTGGTTCACCACTGCGCTTGCGAAGTGCGTTTGACAGGTCAAGGAGGATTTCGCTTACAACGAGGAATGAGAGGTATACGCAGCATGATTTTGTAGATTCATATTTACATTTTGATTGTGCTTACTTTGCTGAGTGAATTTTTTACTGTCAATAATTGTGACTTCACGGCTGTGGGAATGATTTTATATTCATCTCGATGTCAAGCCGCCCTGACGCATCAGTAGCTTTAGTCAACATTTTTTTTACTTCTTTTGCTATAGTGTGTGCATCCAAGCATGGTTGCGATACAGAATAAGTATCGTTTTTGCAAGATAAGCTGCATTTTCGCAACAACAGTTTGCACGTGTTATTTTTCAGGCAGAATTTCACTTGCATTGCGACTATTGATATTATTAAAGTACACCAATCGTAGAGGTTTTTTTGTGCAATCTGCGAGGGCCAGGTAATCATTGATGAGAAATGTTCACTTGGTCTCAATGAAAAGTGCACGTGCTACCGGACTATACCTACTGACACAAAATTTCTTCGCTGCGCATATGCGCAAAGAAACACAAACACGCGCAAAAGCGCGGTATGTTCCTCGCTTTTTTTTTCTTAGCTTTCTTCACTCGGCTCCCTGACACAATGGCTGTGCGGCAAGGTGTGTTCCGTTGTTGTGTGCGGCAAGGTGTGTTCCGGCAAGGTGTGTTCCGTTGAAAAGTCAGCGGCAAGCGTGCCGCTGACTTTTCTTTATCTGAACAGATACAGAACTGCACAGAAAATTTAACCACGCAGGATACGCGTAATCATGTTTTCAGCATTCACACCAGTGTGAACAGGAGAATACTCAAACCACACAAAATCTTCAGTGATTGGTTCACCAGAGATGAAAGATTGAACTACGGAGTTGCTTACAGACTAGTGCATCATTATCTATTTCTGAGAAAGCATGAACTCCGACGAGAACTGCCAGCGCATGCAACACGAGTTTACTTACGCTCTACTGTGCACCATCCGTACATGTTGGTTGTCTGTAGTGGGCATTCTGATCCAAGTCGCGGGAATTTCGCTACTGCCATCACCTCTTTCGCGTTAATTCACGTCTGTGGTAACTCATCACAATGTGACAGAAACTACCAGACTTCCGTATGGTCACAATCACAAACGTGAGACATGTCGCGCTGAGATTATAAGATACTGGGCGAGCACGACCTTACCGGCATCTCAAGGGAAGTGGAGGAAATCTACATTCACGAATCTTTCCGCCAGGCGAGAAACGAGCGTTGTGTTTAGGACTTAACTTGCCCAGCCGACATGTATTGTCGCTAAAGTTGTCGTTTCCCGCATTTAGAGTCACTGCCTGAACATTGCTGAGCTCGTTGCTTCCTAGCAATGCCAAGTCACCCCCTTGAAATACGCTGCCTACACACATTGCTTGGTAGTTCGTGTCCTGGGTCGATCATAGCCCTTCTAGGAGAATCAATGGTCGCGCCGAAACGCGTATAACGCTTGATGATTATTTTCCGAAAAACGACGCTGCTCCCAGTGAGCACTTGACAATTGACGAAAATGAGAATGCTGCTTGTCACAGGCAGGTAGCTTTATCGAAGTAACGGGCCAGTATCTGGCGGGGAAGAGCATTTTATGCATTCACTATTACTGGTCTTTCCTGCACTATTTATTAGGCCACTTCAATGAGCGCTTTATAAGTCATCGGCACACCTTGGAGATGCTTTCTTCGCTTCTGCCACTTTTTCCTCTGCTGAAAAGTTTACAGACGTATATACTCGAACATTATCTCAACTTCATCAATGCTAGGGGAGTTAGCAGTATATGCAGTGAAACAGAAGCGAGAGAAGCGAGAAACGCTGAGCATGTCTGCGATGCCAGTTGTTGCAATTGTCCAGATATATTCTTCCCAAACGTGCACTTTATTCCAAAGATTCCGGCAACTCAGCGGGCAAACACAGCTGAAGCAGAATGATTTTTTCATCACTGACACGCTTAAAGTGTTACCTGAGAGCTACAAAAACACATGAAAGATTGTTTGGTATCGCTCTCTGAACAGCCACCGTGAAATAAAAGCCCACCCGGAAGACATTCTTTGTGTTCTTTAACAGGAACGAAGTCAGCTTCAGCTGAATGTGTGTGTAATATCAACCATAGGCGCCTTCTCAATCAAGGATGAAACTTAACTGAAATTAATCTCAGATTGAGATGTTCTGAACTACAGTAAAAACATAGTTGTTACTGACCACTTAATGGGGTTTACCATCTGACGAACGAATTCATTGCCAATGTAGGGAATAAGCAGGTAAGAGACCAGGCAGTAGGAGACGATGGCATCTGTGCTAGAAATGCCAGAGGGGAGCTATGGTTAGAATTACCAGAATGGCGTTATTTAGGAATCTTGAATACCTTCTACCGAAAACGAGGGAATCGTAAGTCGACATAAAGGGGCCTTTATACTGAGTACACACCCAGGCATCATGCAGGATGTCGAAGTGCTTGGCAAGGTACGATGCAGTGACCGTAGAATGTTACGGTCTCGAATTCATCCTGACTTAAAGAAGTAACAACAGAAACTGATACGCAAGTAGCCAATGATTGAGCTAGCACCGAGAGAGAAAGTACACGAATTCAGAGTCTCCCTTCAGAACAGGTACTCGGCTCTTATCGGAGAAACCAACCTTAGCGTTGACTCAATGAATGATACTCTTACGAGTATCACTATAGAGTGTGCAGTGGAAGTTGGAGGTACGGTACATAGACAGGACATTGGCAAGGTGTCCCAGGAGACGAAGAACCTCATTAGAAGTGCCAAAGCATGAAAGCCTCAAATGCAGCAGAAAAAGCAGATTGGGTAGATCTTTCGAAGTTGATTAGTAAGCGTAAGTATACGATGTAAGAGAGTATAACATGGAGAAAATTTAACACGCTCTGACGAACGGAAGAGGCGTCAAAGCAGTGAAGAAGAAACTTGGGATAGACAAAAAGCAGATGTAGGCCCTAAGGGACAAGGAAGGCAAAGTACAAATATGGATAGGATAGTTAAAATAGTGGAGAAGTTTGGTAGAATTGTGCAGAGTAGCCGGGACAACCACGACTTCAATGTAAGAACTAGCAATAACCAAGATGGCATCCCACCAATAATGATAGAAGTCGGAAAATTCTTGGAGGGAATGCAAAAAGGCAAAGCTGCTGGTGATGATTAAGTAACATCAAATCTTTTAAAAGACGGAGGACAGATTGTTAGAGAAACTAGCCACTCTTTTTACAAAGTGCCTTATGACGGGAAAAGAACAAAATCTTGGAAAAATGCTAACGTCATCTTAATACAAGGATAAAAAGATGACAAGGATTTGAAGAACTAGAGGTCGGTCAGCTTGCTCTTCATCGTATGCGAGCTAATTACAAAGGTAATTGCTAAAAAAATTAAGACAACATTCGAAATAAATCAACCACAAGAAGAAGCAGGATTTCGGACAGGTTATACTCAACAATACACTACATTCATACTATCAATCACGTAACAGAGAAATGCTCATAATACAGCCAACCATTATACAATGATTTCATGAGCCAAATAACTGCAACGTCTCCATGTGAGGGGATGACGATTCAATTGAAACGCTGAGGGATTTGATCAATTAGGCATGGAAAGAAGGCAGCGTGCCAGAGCAGTGGAAGCTGGCCAGCACGATCCTTATTCCTAAGCCAGGAAAGCCCCCTAACTTGGACAACATGAGGCCAATATCCTTGACATCATGTATCAGCAAGGCCGCAGAACATGCCATACTGCACAGGATAAACAAGTACTTGGAAGATAACAACATATATACACACAATATGGTTGGATTCAGGGCAGGGCTATCCACGCAAGATGTATTGAAGCTTATCCAACACCAGGTCATTGACAATGAAACCAGAGACGTGAGAGCCATTCTGTGTCTAGATCTATAAAAAAGCGTTTGACAACATCCACCACTCATTCATACTCGAAGCAATTTCCAAGCTTGGTCTAGGGAAAGCCTTCGATGACTACGTATGGTCCTTTCTTACAGATCGGGAAGCAGTGATGAAGATTGCAGATATCAAGACCGCAGCAATCGAACTAGAAGCAAGGGGCACGCCACAAGGGGCAGTGATTTCATCAATGCTGTTAAACATTGCCATGATTGGACTGTCAAAGAAATTATCGAGCATTGAAGGATTGAAGCACAGCATCTACGCAGATGACATTACCTCTGGTGCACAGGTGGAAGCGAGGGGCAGATTGAGAGCACTCTGCAAGAGGCTATTGACACCGTAGAAGACTACCTTCGCCCTTCCGGGCTCAAGTGCTCCTCGAGTAAGTCGGAACTTTTGCTTTATCGGACTGCACGCCGGGGACCGAAGCCCAGGGGATGGAAGCCGTTAAACCAGATAGACATCCATCTCCGTACAAATCAAGGGGATGCTATCCAGAGGGTTGACTCCATCAAAGTCCTGGGAATGCTGATAGAGTCTACCGGTGCCAACAGCAAATCTATAGCCAAGTTAACACGGAAAACAGACAGTGCGGTGCACCTCATACGCAGAGTGGCCAACAAAAGAAATGAGATCGAGGAAGACAACCTCATCAGGTTGATGCATGCGTTTGTTCTAAGTCACTTCACATACGAGGCAGCAATGCACAACTGGTCAAGAGCAGAGTCCGAGACACTGAATTTGCTCCTCAGGAAAGTTATCAAGAAGGTCCTGGGCCTACCCATACATACCAGCACCGAGCGTCTGCTTGAGCTTGGCATACACAACACGCTCAAAGAAATAGCAGAAGCCCAAGAGAGAGCACAGTTTGCAAACTTATCTACTACAAGGTCGGGGAGATTGATACTGCAAGAGCTGGGCCAACACCCAATAGCAATCAGACGCAATTACAATGATATCCCTGACAACATCAGGGAGACTATCACGGTATCTCCTATACCGAGAAACATGAATCCAGAACACAACGTCGGAAGAAGAGTAGCGAGGGCCAGGACTATACTTCGTCAAGTCTCAAACTAGGAACGAGGGGTCGTATTTGTTGACGCGGCTTCCTACGCCAAAGGGAAAGCGTTTGTGGCAGTGGTAGTCGATGGGGCTGGCCATGTCGTCAACTCAGCGACGGTCAGGACGAAAGACCCAATCATTGCGGAACAAGTGGCCATCGCCTTAGCACTCAAGATGGATAACTTTGAAGTGGTCTACAGTGATAACATGGCAGCACTACGGGCGTTCGCCAAGGGGACGGTCTGTGAACAAACGCTGAAAATACTGCAAGGCAAGAACATAACACATCATCTTCTGAGTTGGTTCCCAGCTCACCTTGGACAAATCAACGATTCCCCTCCCAATCTCAACGAAGCAGCACACGAGGCGGCGCGAGAACTCTCCAACCGCGCCTCCCCGGGGATGCGTTCTACCGGTGAAGGGGATAACCGGGAAATTCTTACAACATATAACGAGCTCACTAAACATTTCTACCTGTCTAGAAGGATTTTCCCTCCACCTCACAAAAATCTAACCCGGCCCCAAGCACTTACATTAAGGCTTTTGCAAACGCGGATGTACCCTACTTTGAAAATGTTGCACATCATGTACCCTGACCTATACCCAAGTAGTCTTTGTCCACATTGTGGGAAAATAGCTTCATTAGAACACATGCTCTGGTAGTGCACCAAATTCGCTCATTTATCGCACATCACCTCTGCCAGATGGGAGGCGGCCATCCGCAGCTCGTCCTTGGCAGATCAGCTCTGGGCTATCCATCAAGCCCGCGAGGCGCCTGAGGAGCTTGGCATCTCAGTCCCCATGTGGGAGCTGCCCGCAACACAGTGATCTGAGTTTTGGAGGACCAAATAAAAGTTTATTCAATCCAATCCAATCCATGTGATGGGTTTCCTACGTTAGCCAATGCATAAAACAAAACAGCTATACATAAATTATAGTAGATAAGCGCTAATGCTAGTTCTATTCTAAAACGTCCGCTGATTGCGTGGTCCACTGACAATGTACGTTGTGCCTTGGGCATACCAAGTTATATATTCCACCATAAGCCGTGTTTCAAACTGTTACGGCAAACACAAAGATGAAGCATTGAGAAGAGCAAACACTCGAGCGTTTAGTCTGCTTGTCCTTTTATTGCGACTGTGTTTTTTTGGCAATAAGAATGAGCTGATTGTAAACTGTCGTTGTCTCAATTACGTGAAGAAATGAAAAAAGTTCTGCTTCGAATGCTGTCTGTTTCTTCATGCAATCGCATCATTTTTTATTTGTGTTTTACGAGTACATACACGTGCCCCTTTGCTCAGGTTTCAATTCTTTACTTCTTTTCCTATCTTTATAGCGCCAGAGAAGGCGTTTGATTCAGGGAAATTATCAGCATTCATTCGGACACTGCGATATCAAAGCATAGACGAGCATGTTTAAACATCCTGGAAGAAATCTACAGGGGATCAACTGCCACCATTGGGATATTTAAAGAAGGCGACAAAATACCAATCAAAAAGTGTGTAAGGCAAAAGGTGTACAATCTCCCCATGGCTATTTACCGCGTTCTTAAAGGTGGTTCTCAGGGGCCTAGAATGGGAATTGGTAGGGATAAGAGTTAACAGAGGGTACCTTAGTAACCTACGCCTCACCGATGACATCGCATTGCTGAGTAACTCATGGGACGAATTGGAACTAATGATCACGGAGTTACATAAAGAGAACAGAAAGTTAGGTCTGAACTTTATTCTGCAGAAAACGAAAGTATAGTACAACAACCTCGGTAGAGAACAGCGCTTCGAGATAGGTAATAGTGCTAATAGTGCACTAGTGCACAAAAGACTACGTCTACTTAGGAAAGGTAATAACCGCGAAGCCAAACCACAAAGTAGAAGTAACTAGAAAAATAAAAATGGGGTGCATCACATTTTGCAAGCCCTCTCAATTCTTGACTGGTAGATTGCCACAATCTCTCAAGTGGATGATTCCACGAGAGATTGACACGGGTCCAAAAAGTTGATATTTTAGATTTCTTTGAGTATTTTATATTTCGTGCACCTCTCACCAGTTAGACCGAAAGTCAACTTTGTTTACGATTAACGGCACAACTTATGAGAAAAAAAATATCAACCTTCACCAACATGGAGGCACCAATTTCGTTACCTGTCATTTTTGAAAATTGCAGATGCTATAAAAAACAATTATTTTTGTTTCTAGGAAGACATTTTCTACCTGAAATGTATGCCTAATGAAGAATGAATTGATACGGTTTTGAGTTTGCAGACATTAAGAAAATAGCTTTTACAAATGTCTAATTTTGCGACAGTTTAAAACAAGCTACGTATTCCCCATTTTGTTTTCTCCGAAAGTAATGCAAGCAGCGTTTTCAAACTTGACACGTTTCAAGGATATAGTGTGTTCATTAGGTACATGATTTATTGTTGCCGTAGGGCATATGTAGGTTTTTATATATTGCCTCAAAACTCTCATATTGGCAAAAGTGTACTCAACTGAAATTGGAATAATAAAAAACCCCATGTTCAATGTTTTTTTAAAAATCTCGTAAATAGACAACCGAAGGCCATCGTACAGTAATATAGAAAATCATGTTGCATTTTTTTTTGTTTTTAGCGACAATATTTGTGGTACAAATCAGAGCTTTTCGAGAATGCGCTGATAAGATGAGAAATCTAGAAATTAGTACTGAAAAGCGGCAATAAGCTTCAAACGCGAGTAAACGTGACCGAATTTGGTGAAGAAAGGCTGTTTTAGCAGATAGGATTAACTATTTTGAACACGTTATTCTACAGTATCTGAATTCACTCTTATACGTAGAGCACTCAGACTTCTAATATGTGGTGCCTCTCCATTACTGACCCACAGATGGAGCTGCTGTGACGGCCATGTGTTTGCAACACGTTGGGTAAGAGAATCGAATGTTGAATGAGTTCATAAATGATTAATAACAAATATTTAGCATTTGGGGAACGAAGACTGCCGCATTAGACGGAAGAACACGCTTTTGGGCAAGTTGTCGTCTGTCGTCTGTTCTACAGATGAACTGCTGTGCGCCGCATCTCGGAGGCAATGCTTTAGATCATATGGTTCAAAGTAGGCACAAAGATTACGCCTCCCGTAATTTTATCGACAAAAACATTGTGAAATACATTTTAACGTACTATACTTCAGTTTAGCATCCGCACTGCGGATACTTGCGCAGGCTGTTTTACGTCTGCTCTCATTAAAGGTGATAGACATAAGAACAGACGACAGGTAGATCACTTTTGTGCTGCTGGTTTCATGAATTTTGCATTGCTGGTAATTTGAGCCTCAAGGAGCGTGGCAATGGCTGACCACTTCAGCCGGGAGAGAGTTTTTTGTTCAGATTACCTTATGTTGCATAAAAGAAAATACCTTATCAAAGAAACTTCCGCATGGTCGAAGACATCGGCCTGTTTGCCCTCCAGAAGCTTTTGCCGAAAGCTGCCCGTTATGCACATAACAACGACCACGTTTGCCAGAACTGCTTCAGATGCCTCAGAGATATGCTGTCTTCGTCTAATGGCTTCTCAGCTGAAACAGCTGATGAGTTTGTGCCGGAAGAAGAAAAAGGCAGAAGTCAAGAGCGGTGCGTAAACACGCCTGAAGCATTGTCACAAATGCGACTGGAGAAGCTGCATGCGCAAAATAGCAAAGTTCATGCAGAGCCAAGACAACTTAGCGCAGCAATTCTACAGTAACCGTGAAATGCTTCCGTAACGTGTGTAACCGCCACTTTCAACCATCAGATCTAAAATGCAGTGTGTGTGCCCAGTGGTTCAAGAACTTCAAGCAAGCCTATGAAGCGTGTTCTTCGTATCAAAAGCGCATGCGTTTGTTGAAACTGTTGCCGAGCGATATAGATTACCTTATGTTGCATTACAAGAAAACACCTTATCAAAGAAACTTCCGCATGGTCGAAGACATCGGCCTGTTTGCCCTCCAGAAGCTTTTGCCTAAAGCTGCCCGTTATGCACATAACAACGACCACGTCCGCCAGAACTGCTTCAGATGCCTCAGAGATATGCTGTCTTCGTCTAATGGCTTCTCAGCTGAAACAGCTGATGAGGTTTTGCCGGAAGAAGAAAAAGGCAGAAGTCAAGAGCGGTGCGTAAACACGCCTGAAGCATTGTCACAAATGCGACTGGAGAAGCTGCATGCGCAAAATAGCAAAGTTCATGCAGAGCCAAGACAACTTAGCAGCAATTCTACAGTAACCGTGAAATGCTTCCGTAACGTGTGTAACTGCCACTTTCAACCATCAGATCTAAAATGCAGTGTGTGTGCCCAGTGGTTCAAGAACTTCAAGCAAGCCTATCAAGCGTGTTCTTCGTATCAAGAGCTCATGCGTTTGCTTACACTGTTGCCGAGCGATATAGGGCGCCGAAAACTCCAAGCGCTTATTCCAAACTTGTCAGCTTACAAGATAGACAGATCCCGACGCTGACGTGCAAAACACGGGATATGGTTAGCACCAAATGCGGTAAAAAGGACACGGCTGAACCCAATGGACGTCCAGGCAGCTATGGCTCACTACTACAAAGATGAGTATAGCTGCTCTCGGCGGAGTCCCAATAAAAAAGATGTAGTATCTGTTATCATTGACGGAAAAAAGGAGCTTGTTTCGAAAAGGTTTAGGACCCGTTAGGTGCGAGAGACTTACCGTCTCTTTAGAGATGCTAATCTGAACACGTCTATTGGGCTCTAAATGTTTTATTCACTGAGGCCGAAGTGGGTTCTTCTTGCACCGCACCAAGAAGTGTGCCTTTGTATATCCTGTGCTAATGCCACGGAGTGTGTTTCTGCCCTACAAGACGTCACCGATGGTGCCTACACGGCAGACTTCTTGAGAGAACTATGTCTTTGTAGCTACCCTACAAGTGGTTGTTTTTTAGGCCATTGTGACTATTGTGCTAAGGAGGACGCTCTGACAGCCACACGTTTAGGAATCCCTGAAGATATTGAGGTAGCCTATGCAGTATCAGAAAATGGCGATCTAGTAAAAAAAAACAGCCCTTGACAAATGCTTTTCTGCGAGAGCTAAGTCTATGGTTTTTGAAGTGGATTACCCATGATTACATTAAATACATTCAAGAATCAGCAATACGCGAGGCAAAAGAGAACCAAGAAAAAAAATCTTGCATTTTTTACTTTGATTTCACTGAAAATTGGACAGCCATTTTACCGAATGATGTACAGTCGTATCACTGGCACACAAGAAAGGTGTCTATATTCACGTGTGTTGTCACAAGGCAGCAGTCAATTCAAAGTTTTGCCGTTATCAGTGATGACACATGCCATGATGCTGCACATGCCTGTTTTGCTCTACAAATAATCAACAACTATATGAAGGAAATACTTAAGCCTGACACGCATGTTACTTATGTTTCTGATGGTGCATGCAGTCACTTCAAAAACAAGTACATTTGTTCGAGTTATGTCAGAAAGCTCATATATCAACAAAGTGGATTTTTTCGGCCACAGGACATGGCAAGAACTCTTGTGACGGCGTTGGTGGCCTACTAAAGCATCAGTATGGCAGCTTGGGCTAGTTGGTATGGCATGACGTTAGTTATAGCGCGAGAAGAAAACGATGACACAGTGACAAGAAGGACATGAAAGACACGAGCGCTAACTTCCAACTGAGCTTATTGCGCAGAGCATGAAAATATATAGAGGAGACAGTAACCATGTCATAAAAACCATATGGCACAAAGAGCAGAACATGAGTAAGATAAAAACAAACAGAAAGACAAAAGCACAAAAAACGGCAGAGAAAAATCTGTAAGAAAACAAAACAGAAAGGTAAAGATAATATAACTACTTGCGAGCACCAAAATCCTCGAGGAACCTGAGTTTCTTCTCGGACAGAGCCACGGAGGGCTTGCTAATACTAGGCACCTGTTCGCGTAGCACGAACCTGGCATAGCACGAACCTGTCTTCAGAATGCCTTAAATAGGTCGTGCGCCCACAATATCTTTGCGAGCTTCAAAGCTCAAGTTTCCCGGCTTACGGCTTCGGGCTTCCCCGAGGCGTTTATCGCTTCCGTTGCTCAGACTATCCTGCGGACTAATAAGGCAGAGCAGAGGCAGCGACAGAATCCGAGCAACACGAATACAGAACGTGAAGGGATAGCCGTGAGTTCATACAAACACCAGATATCACACAGGCTCAAGAAAACCGGAAAACGTGTTGGAGTTCGTGTCCTGTTCTCGGCACCGTCCAAATTAATCAGCCTCACCAAATCTACAAACCCCCTGAAAACGCAGTCATCAACGGAATGCAGAGTTAAACATAGAAGCAGGTGTGCGGCCTGCTCCCGCGAAGTTGCCTATAGAACCCCTCTTTCATGCAATGCTTATGTCGGAACGACCGGAAGGTGTCTGAACGATCGGCTGAGAAAACACGCTAACAATGTTACAAATGGGAAAGATGGTTTTCTTGCTCAGCACTGCACTGAGTGCAATTGTGTTCCCCTTTTCAAGGACACAGCGACGGTGTACAAGCACAGAGATGAGGGCACCCAAGTTATTGTCGAGGCCACGCAGATGGCACGCGAACAGGTGCCTAGTATTAGCAAGCCCTCCGTGGCTCTGTCCAAGAAGGAACTCAGGTTCCTCGAAAATTTCGGTGCGCGCAAGTAGTAATATTATCTTTACCTTTCTGTTTCGTTTTCTTATAGATTTTTCTTTGCCGTTTTTTGTGCTTTTGTTTTTGTCTTTCTCATGTTCTGCTCTTTGTGCCATATAGTTTTTATCACATGGTTACCGTCCTCTCTATATATTTTCGTTCTCTGCGCAATAAACTCAGTTGGAAGTTAGCGCTCGTGTATTTCGTGTTCTTCTTGTCTCTGTGTCGTCGTTTTGTTCTCGCGATATAACTATAGTAGAGCATCAGGCTACGCTCTACAACCTCAGAGCGGCAAGCTCAGCTGTGATTATGTCAGCATCCCAAATGTTGGCGCAAATGAGCGCGAAGCTCAAGAATGTCAAGCTGCTGTGTGCAAATGCAGACGAGCTAGAAACATTCCGTCAGTTTAAGAAGAGCCAGTGGAAATCGTTGCCACATGTTCCAGGCATACGTTCTTGACATGTTTGCCTAAGCACATCTGAGGGCACTGATCGTGGTCGTGTTTTGTTAGCGTCACGTACGGCTAAGTGTGATCTGCAAAAGACGTAGCCATTTTGAGTGCATCTCTTGTTTCACGAAGTCACCACCAAAATACCAGTGAGGGTACTTCAAGCGCATATGCATTTTCTAGCGAGACCCAACACTTGCGTTGGAACATTTTCATGTTTGAGTTTATCTGCAAATATATAGAGATGTTTTGCAACTGAGTTACAGTGTCGAAGATTTCCTGCATTAGAGCTGTGTTATCAGGAGCATAAATGCGCCTTCTTGTGTACGTATTTGTCACAGTGCTTAAACAGCCTTTCTTCACCAAATGCGGTCACGTTTACGCACGTTTGAAGCTTATTGCCACTTTTCCGTTCCGATTTTTAGATTTCTCCACTTATCAGCGCATTCTCGAAAAACTCTGATTGAATTGTACCAGGAATATTGTCGCTAAAACATAAAAATGCAACATGATTTTCTATGTTACTGTATGATGGCCTTCGGTTGTCCATTTTCGAGATAAAAAAAAAATTGAAGTTGGGTTTTTTTTATTATTCCAAGTTCAGGGGAGTACACTTTTGCCAATATGAGAATTTTGAGGCAATATATAAAAATATAGATTTGCCCTACGGCTACAATAATTCATGTACTTAATGAACACACTATATCCTTGAAACGTGTGAAGTTTGAAAACGCTGCTTGCATTACTTTCGGAGAAGAAAAAATGGGGAATACGTAACTTATTTTAAACTGTCGCTAAGTTAGACATATTTAAAAGCTATTTTCTGAAGGTCTGCAAACTTGAAACCACATGAATTCATTCTTCATTAGACATACATTTCAGGTAGAAAATGTCTTTTTAGAAACAAAAATATTTGTCTTGTTATAGTATTTGCAATTTTCGAAAATGACAGGCGACGAAATCAGTGCCTCCGTGTTGGTGAAGTTTGATATTTTTTTTTCTCGTAAGTTATGCCGTTAATCATAAAACGAAGTTGACTTTCAGGGTACCTGGAGAGAGGTGCACGAAATATAAAATACTCAATGAAATCTAAAATGTCAACTTTTAGACCCGTGTCGATCTCTCGTGGAATCACCCAAGACGAAGGTATATAACAGCTGCAGCTTTCCGGTATTTAGCTATCGAACAGAAACCTGGATACTTACGAGGAGGACTCAGCCTAAATCGAGGGAGACGAAGGGAGTGATGGAAAGGAATATGATAGGTGTAACCTTAAGAAACGAGAACAGAGCAGAGTGGATTAGGGAACAAACCGATGTTAAGGATTAATTAAGAAGAGGAAATAGACATGGGCCGGGCATGTAGCGCGTTGGCAGGATAACCGCTGGCCAATAAAAGAAAGTGACTGAATTCCCAGAGAAGGCAAGCGGGTAAGCGGGAGACAGAAAGTTAGGTATAGGCAGATGAGATTAAGAAGTTTGCGTGCACAAAGTGGCAGCAGCAAGCAGAGGACCGAGTTGACTGGCGGAACACGGGACAGGCTTTTGTCCTGCAGAGAACGTACTCAAGCTGATGATGATGATGAACATCAAAAAATCACGATATGACTACGAGAGACGCCGTAGTCGGGTGCTCAGGAAATTTTACCACTTTTCTTCTTAGTGCATGGGCCTCAAGCAAATTCGTCTACATAAAAAATACGACAAGAATGCCATCGCGCTACCTGCGGGTCTGCAATAGAGCACCATAACTACTGGACCACCCTGGCGGATACTAAAAAGGATGGTTTTGGTAAAATCAGTATGCGCTATTTTTTGTCCAGCTGTAAGAAAGCAAGTTTAACTGTATGAGCCATGTTGCTGAAAATCACTTTGACACGGCACAGTAGAGAGATTGCTTTCTCTCCCGTTGCCTACTCCTTGCTTTTTATTGGCACCTTTCACTTTCAGACGTGGTTAGCGGATACGAAATATCTGAACGACAATGCAACAACCCAAATTTACCTGTGTCAATTTTAGCAAATTTTGCGTAGCATATGGGGCATATGCTACGCAAAGCATATGTCCTCTCCATATATTATCCTGCGCATCACATGCAATGCGCAGGATAATCTTTGAATCAATTCAAAAAGACAATCAATAGTATTACGCTATGCAATGCGTCTGTTTGAGACATTGCTTGCACAAAATTTCTTTCATTTCTTGTAAAAAAAAATTGGGTTACAATGTATACTGCTCGTATTTTTGCGTGATAAAACGCCCACCCATGTTTCTCTATTCTGCGCATTTCTGATCGCGTGTCATATCGCGAGTTCCGAAAATTGCTCGGTGTGGCCTTCTAGTCATGTGAATGTTAGGAAACGAACAGATTAAACGAATCATATATAAAATTTGTCGTATATTTTTGAGCTTTGTGTTCCTTATCCTCTACCTGCTGTCATAGTGCTAAACACTAAAGATTGTACTCACTACATCTGCCCACACTGCATTTTTCATTACGCTGTTTTAGGTTTATTACCAACATCTCCTTATTTATGAGGTTTACTTAGATTATGAGTATTTTAATAGACCTTTCTAAGGCTGTGATTAGCCTACATGTTTGCCTGTGTGGCACCTTCGTGCAACAAAGTGCCTTAGATGATAGGTAATTATGAAGATATGTATAAATATATTGTACACTCACACATAGGCCGAGTTATGTGTATAAACCGAATAGTTTGTTACGCACGTGCGCGTGTGTTCGTGCGTGCGTGTGCGTGTGTGTTTAGATGTCAGGAGAGCGTGGGAAGGTTAAATAGAACTGTTATTTGGCTTGAGTATTCGCAAATTTCAGGTGCCGCGGCGGCACTGTGCTGTGGCGGCTAGAAGCTCTGTCGAGATGATTGAAGTTTTGCACCTGCTACAAACAGTAGTTGTTGCTGCTTGTTTTCCCGCCTTTTCGGTCGTTTGGCGACGTTCGGAACAGCCTCGGTTTTACAGAAACACTTCAAGTTTCTAAAGGTAAAGAGAAAGTACAAAGAAAAAAATAATCCGACTGATGCCACCATGCCCAGTGCTCTGTGTCACGAGCACTGGGCATGGTGGCACCATCGACATGCGGCTCACAAATTGCCCGTTCGCCTACATTTTTCAGTTAGTTTTCGGCATGCTGCACAGCGCAGGCGATGTGGGCCTCGGAACAACCGGGGCTACTGCGACTGCGCTGGACCAACGTGCAAAGAGCGACCACGTGCCGACACTGCCGCCACGCATCTTCTTCGACTATCGACTGCATAAGTTTACCGGCACATGCATCCACCCATCTGCCTTGGAGCGCCACCTGGCGTCTGCGCTGTCCGGGACTATATATGCGTTCCTCAGGGAACCCCCTGTCAGTGGGCACGGTGGCACCGTCCACATGCGACTCACAAATTGCCCGTTCGTCTACATTGTTCAGGTGAGGAAGCAATATAGAAAATGCATCCGCTCAAGTGACCGTTTCTTGCTGGTGTTGCCGTGCCCATGGCAGTATTGCGCTGTGCGTGAATCATGCATGACATATTTCAAGAAACTACTGTTAATGGGTGGAGATATCGAAAGCAATTCGGGCCCCGAGCTCGAAAAGATTGCTAAACAACTGACGGAAATCGCTGCAGACATTAAGGATATCAAAGAAAAGCGACTCTCGGATATTGATAACAAGCTTGACGTAATTACAAAACTTGAGGCTGAAGTCGCGGCATGCCACAAAGAAATGGCTTCTATGAAGGGGGTAATAAGGGGCCTTGAAGCAAGAATAGACGACATGGAAAACCACAGCAGGAGGTCAAACCTAATCGTTTATGGCATACTAAAACCGGAAGGAGAAACAAGTGAAACCCTAGAACAGGCAGTAAATGACGGCATAATTACAAAAATTCTTCAACATGAACCTGTGGCCATTGAGCGCATTCATCGCTTAGGAAGAGTTGGACCAAACAAGACAAGGCCAGTCATACTTAAATTACTTGATGCCAGAGAAAAAAGCTGCGGTACTAAAAAACGGCTTTAAACTGAAGGGCACAGATTTCTCTATAGGAGAGGATTTTTGCCGAAAACTCAAAGAAACCAGAAAAAACTCCAGGACAGTGCTAAGCAAAACCGCGAAAATAAAGATAAAGTGTAGTTAGCATATATTAAGCTGTTCATTAACAGCCGTGTGTTCACCTGGGATGACGAAAAGAACGAAAGGGTAAAAATTGAGAAGTACGACAAAGTGGAACAAAGAAAAAATAAAGCAAGCCGGCCCGCAACGCGCCAAAGACAGCACAAGAAAAAATAACGTTATTGAACATAAACGCCCGCGGTATCTTGAATAAGGTACAGCCATTTGAAAGCCTACTACTCGATCGAGAACTCGATATAGTGGCAGTTACCGAAACGTGGTTATCGGCATCCATCTCGAGTCATGAAGTTGCTCACCCAAATTATGTACTTGTTGGAAAAGACCGCCAGTCACGTGGTGGAGGCGTGACGTTAGTAATAAAGAAATCAATCCCACTAATCATCCTTCCAGAAGTAGCAGATGCTGAGACAGTTTTTTGTAAAATTATTACCAAAAGCACAAGTATAGTTGTTGGCTGCATCTATCGAAGCCCCGGATGTGGGCACGAATGCATAACCGCCATACAAGAGTATTTGCACCAACATGCTGGAAAGTGCCGGGTTATTCTTATGGGGGATTTCAACCTTGCCGACTTTAACTGGGCTACCACGCAGTACATGACAAAGGCTTCAGAAGCACTTGTCGATATGATGCTAAGTTTTAACCTGCGCCAGATTGTGGAATGCCCCACAAGGGTACAAGGCGAGTGTCGCAGTGTACTTGACTTAATCTTGTTAAGTAATAACTTCCTTTTAGAACAAACACAGGATGAAATAATTGAAAGGATATCAGATCACAGAATACCGATGTGTGTATTACCGCTAGATTGTTCAATACCGATGCCAATGGCAGCGCAAACCATAATAAATTTTGACAAAGCAAATGACGCTTCCATACAAACCTACTTGGCTCATAAATTCCCAGTGTTTTCGGAATTGGCCTCAGATCCTTTGTCTGATGTAAACGATGTCTGTTTGTGTTTCAAAGATATAGTGTCGCACTGTGTAACACATTTTAATCCTGTGCGGTTAAAAAACCGTTAAAAAATAACCCATGTATTACACGTGAAGTATACAATACATGCAAAACGCCAACTCAAAAGGATTCGGAAGGCAAACAAGGTACCAGGCACCAACCCATCTAACGCTTCCAGGCTAGCGCTTGCAGTAAAAACTTTTAAACAGAAATCCAGAGAAGCGAAAAGTCATTATTTCAGCACTGTACTCCCCAGCTTCTTAGAAAACAACCTACATGGATTTTGGAACCACTTCCGCCAAAAAAACACTCTCACAACTAAGCTTTCGTCCATTGAAAAAAAAATATAAAGCCAACTGATACAACCAATTCTTCCGTTCTGTCTTCACTAAAGATAATGGTGTCATGCCGGACTTACATCCGCGGCCTGGTCCCGGTATCCAGCCACTCGTTATCGGAGACGCCGGTCTTCTTAATCTTCTGCTTGGCCTAGACACCAAAAAAGCCTGTGGTCCGGACAATATACCAATTCAATTTTTTAAACGATACGTACAGTGGTGCAGCAGATACCTGGGGATTATTTTTCGGAAATCCCTCTCAACATCCAAACTACCAGAAGATTGGAAAATAGCAAAAATTGTTCCGATGCACAAATCAGGAGATAAATCCACTGAAACAAATTTTAGACAAATATCGCTAACCAGCACGGCATGTAAACTGCTCGAGCATATCATTCTAAAACGTTTAGCCGTTTTTCTTGAACAAGAAGGCATTCTGTCCAATAACCAGCATGGTTTTCGCCAAGGTTTATCCACCATAGCACAGTTAACCGAAGTAATACACGACCTCGCGCTAGGCAATAACAATCACCTCCAAACCGACATAATCCTACTCAACCTATCCAAGGCATTTGATTGCGTTTGTCATACAAAGCTAATAGCTAAACTAAGAAGCCTTTTCGGAGATGGAGAAATTATTGCTTGGGTTCAAGATTTCTTGTTTAATAGATCCCAGTTTGTTATTTTTGAACATTTTGCATCAGACACAGTACCAGTGACGTCAGGAGTGCCCCAGGGCTCCGTGCTTGGACCCTTGTTATTTCTCGTTTTTATAAATGATATAACTACTAATATAGATAGTAAAATAAAGTTCTTCGCAGATGACTGTATCATTTATCGAGAAATTAACAATCAACAAGATCACCTCTCTCTCAACAAGTCTCTTAATACCGTTGCAGAATGGTGCTCTCATTGGCAGATGACAATCAACGTAAAAAAAATCTGCATTCATGACGATAACACGGAAAAAAGAACCCTCTAACTTTCGCCATAACATAAATGGTGCTGCTCTCACGAATGTACAGAGACATAAATATCTAGGCTTAATAATAACATCCGATCTAAGGTGGGACGCTCACATTGATAATGTTACTTCTTCTGCTATGCAAAAACTATTTTTTATTCGCAGAATGCTCCATCTGGCACCCACCTCGACGAAACTACTAGCCTACAAAACACTCATTAGGCCAATCCTTGAATATGGAAATATTGTATGGTTTCCTCATACCGTGACTAACATAAAAAATAGAAAAGGTACAAAGAAAGGCCTTAAGATTCATACAAAAGAAATTTAAACTGGCTGATTCACCCACTACCCTTCTAGCTGTTTCCGGGTTTCCCACGATCGAAACACGGGCGAAGCAGGCACGTTTGAAATTTCTTTATCAACTCCTACATAATTATTTCAAAATAGATGTCTCAAACTACGTTAAATATTCGCAAACACGAGCTACCCGGCACCAACATACAAATACTCTATTAGAATGTAAATGTAACAATGATGCGTGTAAATACTCTTTTTTTCCAGTTGCCATCCACGAATGGAATTTGTTAACCCCTTTCACCACTAATGCCCAGTGATTGTGCGATTTCTTATCAAGAATTGAAAATAACGTCTTTTAGCGTCCTTGATATGTCTGCTTTTCTGTGACATGCAAACCAGCATTCACTTGTATTTGGTGTGTATGGTGTGCATAAGTGCTGATTGTATGCTTCAGGGTTGCTGATTTGTATTTTTACACATTATTTACCAATTGGCGATCCTGAATGTGTTAAGTGCTCTTTGTAACTGTATACTGTAGTGCCCACCTGCTATGGTCTCTTTGGAGACTTGAAGTATTGTGAATAAATAAATAAATAAATGTCAGTCGAAAAAATCCGACTGATTGTGAGCCTCGACGATACAGCCTATATACACCATGAGAAAGTCTTCCAGCAAGTATTCCATTCAAATTAGCGCCACAAAAAAGCCATGAGTGGTTAAGAAGCTTAAAATTACTAGACGAATAACCATAACCCGCAAATTTATGCAGCACCGATTTTGTGTACGAGTACAGCAGCTTCCAGGTTTGCAGTTTTCGCGCTTAGATCGTCTGCTCGAGATGGTCGCTGTGCAAACAACCAGAACTAAATTACGAATGCGTTCTGCCTCCAGAATTTAAAGAAAGAAAGAAAGAAAGAACCGGTTTCATAACATCTATGGCACCAATACACATTTGAGGCGTCTGCGTTGTACCTCCATGACTTTCAGATCTGCAGCAATTTGTGTTCGGTCCTACTTGCTGATGGCACTTTTTTGTTTCTGCCCCGCACCATGCTATCTTTTGTACTTATCAAACATCAAAACATAAAATGGTAAAGTGAACGTCCCATCTTAAAAGTGAAAATTGTATATTACCAGTGGTTTCGTTCGTGCTGCTTGCCAAACTCAATCTTTTGATATTCTGCTGTTATATTAGTCAAGAAAGCGCACTAAGCACATATTTTTGGTAATATGACATAGTGCTTGTACTTTGGGGATTGAAAAAAAAACAAATTTTTTCTTGTGAGCTTATTCTACTTTGTACTTTTATGTAAACTGAACAAGCTTTGTGCAGAACACAATGTAATCAAAGCTGTAAGACAAAGCGCGTCTCCGAAATTTTTTCTGAAATTGCTGAGAAATTTGTACTGAGACTCGATCAATAATGCTTTTCCAACATGACAGCAGGCGTTGCGCGATTACGCTCAACACTTGGTTAAGGGCGTACGTTTGCATGTGCCTTATTTACAATTTTGCGCATATTTATTCACCCATTGTGCGACCTAGCATCTATTTACCTACTGCAATATATTAGCGCCCTGCTACCTTTTCAAAAATATAAATCAACGGGCCACCGAAGCACGAAAAATTGCAGTCTTCGTCAAAAGTGTACTTTCCGGTCCTGTCTCTTTCGGGGCGATCATCTCAACGACAACTATGTTAGATGTAAAATCGCGCCACCTATAGGTCATAAAAGTTGAATATCTTAGCACACGTATGAAGAGTAACACTGTAATATGCTTGAACGTGGCCTATCAGAGCTTGTAACTGTGTCTGGCTATTTCCATTAAAACGAACCTCTCTCTATTGAAAATTATTGTAGTGATCGATTCTGGTGAGATCTGTTTCGGTGGGTACAAGTACGACCACCGCTCGAGCATCAATCCCGTCGCCGAGCCAACTTAAAACACTCGGGGCTGAGATTACTGTCCAAAATCTTACAGAATGCTAAGGCATGACAAACTACGCGACAGGTTTCTCCGTATGTCAACGTTATTTTTTGCAAAGGCACCAAGCAATGATATTGTGATAGCAGCAGCACTTGGTTTCTAAATTATGTCAGCGTGAAGTGACAAAAAAAAATAAATTGAGTAAGTGGTAGCGGGAGGGTGTTGAACAAAAATTTGAGGAAGGGGGTGGTTTGAACCCTCCTTGGCTACGCCACTGTGATTCACTATCCATGTGGCGAGCTTTTGGGTGGCGCACTTTGATGCACCTTCGTGAACTGAGATGGTGAACCTGCCACCACATCCAGGATAACGGAGAATGTGGCGGAAATCCTGTACATATTAATCGAGGTCTCACATGGGGGGAAGAAAATAGCTGGTCAGGTTGGTGTAAAGGTTTTTTTTTTTTCAGCTCATAATAAGCTAAGTCACCTGCGCAAGCTGACTGGCCCTGCCATTCAAAAGCCATAAACGTGCCAGAAAAAGTACCAATATTCTTTCGTTACCAAGCACTAAAGGCGTGGTATACAGTTTGCTAATTCGTGGCGGGAATGCATGAGCCGAATGGGCCGATGTATTAATTATCGCTTGCGGAAGCAGAAACAATACCTTGCTCAGTCAGAAATGGGCACCTCTCCTCAGACTGTGATGTTCGTGATTAATCATTTAGCGCAAACTGCTGCCACAAAGAGAAGTGCACTCAGAAATCTACACCAGCTAAAACCATGTCGTGAAAGGGGCGAAATGTGTCCGCCCACCATCAATTGTGTTCCTAAATTCCTCAGTTTGTTGAGATTGTCATGTGGTCAAAAAAAACGATGTATATCTGTATGACAGATCTTCAACAAAAACAAGTTGCTAGGGTGCTTTTGTCTCTGTGTCAGTTTGCTTTCGTTTCGTCCATGTTCACTAGTGCTACCCTCCCATGAGTGATATCAATAGCTGATAGAAAAACGCTCGATGCCTTGCTAATTTCGGAGGAGGGCCCCTGGCGTAGTAGTCTAGTAGCTGAGGTACTTGGCTGCTGACCCGCAGGTCGTGGGATCGAATCCAGGCTTCAGCGACTGCATTTTAGCCGTGTGCTCAGATTTTGGTGCACGTTAAAGAACCGCAGGTAGTCGAAATTTCTGGAGTCCTCCACTACTGGGTCTTTTATAATCATATGGAGGTTTTGGGACGTTAAATCCCACACATAATTTTTTGTTAAGGTATTCTTCGTTGAAAAATGGGGAGATGTTGATGGGCCATAAATGCTTTTGATGACCCTTATGATGGCACCTGTCAAAACTAAGCACGGACATGATTCATTTTTTTCAGCACCCGAAGGACATCAGTTCCTGCAAATGTGCCGACCAGAGAACAGTCACAAGTTGTGCCCACCAGGGAAAATTCACTGAACTATTTAAATTACCAGTGACCTCGATTTCCGTGGCAGTAAAATGCTCCATGCAAAGTGTTTTCGTGTTAACTTTTATTGCTCATTCATAGTAGAGTACATCTTATTCTCAATTGTCAAACATTTCTTCTAAACAAACTGAATGCCAAGAGATAGTCATTGCAGGTTTACCCAAGTTTTCAAAATATCTACTACATTCAATGAGGTGCAGGATATCTGTAAACAAGGGTTTTTGTAAAAATTATTTATTTCAGCATTGTTGGCATAGTGGTGTGCAGAACGCGGACCGAACATGGTTGCATTGTTATCTAACGTTTCACGAATGTTGCTTGAATAATTCATCAATGTTGTTGAAATGTTTCTTGAGAATGTTTTAGGAACGCTACTAAAGGTGAACATTATCCATGTTTCAGCAACATCGAAAGATAGCAATATGACAATGTTGCAGCAATGTTTCGTGCTACGAGGAGGGGCACTCTTTATTTCACTCGCTGATGCGAAAACATGGTAGCAAACTAATATCCCTGTCACACGGCTAATATATTGTCATTTACAGTTATTGTCATTCGTTTTTATGCCAGTTGTTTGCTGTGACATAGGTAATCTAATGCCATTTGATGAAAATGACATTTTTGATTGAATGGGCTCAAAAACACGCATAAGCATTCAATTTAGAACTGAATGAGTAATCTCGGCGCGAGGCACTGTTAGGGGGATGAGTGATAACTTAGGTATACGTAACTTTTATCAATTCTAAATAATTTATTTATTACAAGATCAACTTATTACTGATTTGATCTGATAATACGCATGCGAAAATTTCCAAAGAAAGTCACTCTCACTAAAGCGGCTGAATGCCGACCATGTTTGATTTTCGCTGTGTTGTTGCTGTTGCCTGTATCACGGATTTTCATCGTTACATTGTACGTGTTGAGGTTACGGAAGTGTTGACTACACGAAATCACTACCGCCGTCTCATTTCTGCATTCGGGAAGCCAGTCTAGCGCCCCGCTACAGCTTACTGTACTGACGCTCACTCACGCATAGCGTTGGCTGTGTTGGTTTTCGAGTGCATCATACATAGAGGTAATATACAGACTCTATAGGAAAAGCTCCCCATAGAGCCCATGCATTAAATCTTATAACCACTCGGGTGCCGCCATGATTGGACGATACTCAGCTTCCTGGTGACGCATACTCCCAGTCACCACTGCATGCTGAAATAACACCTGACATTTTTTAGGGGCGAAGCTCTTTATAGCGGCCCCCGTTCGTCTCTCTTAGCCGTTGTAGTGTGTAAGAAGTATAACATTTTGATCTCCAAGGTGGTGCCGGTGAGAGATTTCTTCTGTTTGTTGTTGAAGAATAAAAAATAGTGCTCAGTGTACATACCAATGGCTGCTAATAGGGAATGAGAGACAGGTGCATTCGGCTTTTAGTTAACGCACACGCTGCGATCCCCATTAGCAGCCGTTGGCATGTACATTGACAACTATCTGACAGGAAAAGATTGCTACCTTATACTCGCTCGGCATAGCCTCTTTGGTTTTAGAAAGGTTTAGCGAGCGTTGGGCCGCAGTGCCATGAAAACAGTGAACTAGTATATACCATGAACTCGAGGTGGTTAAAGGTGGGAAGTAGACCCGAAGCGCAAGCCGTAAGAAAGTGTGCGTGCGCCTCCTTTCGTTTAGTCCTTGGAATGTCCGCTGGATGGCGGTGCTTTTATATGGGGGATATATGATGAAAAGATGCGAGATGGAGGTACCTGGAGTGTTGAATAGATGGACGAACAGACACACAGGCTGATGCATGGATGGACGCATGAACGGACGCAGGGGCGGATGCATGAACGAATGCAGGGACGGATGCACGAACAGACGCACGCACGGACGGGTGGATGGACGCATGGACAGTCACACAGACGGACGCATGGATGAACGGAAGCAAGAATGAATGGACGGACGAATGCTTCGCCCCACTCTCCATCGTTCACTCCGTGGATATGCTGCCATTTTTTGGTTTCCTGAATCTCTATTACATCGCATGCAGTACAAAACTGTCAAATGAAGTCAAGTTTTTGCTCATGGCAACAAAAAGCACGGATGGGAATAGTGGCACGTACGCAAGTTGGGGCAATCAGCCACACGCATGCCGCATCGCTACGCTCATAGAGCTAATATACTGAGTGTAGAGGAAAAGCTGGACAGGAAAAGCTAAAACCATCAAGGCGCTGACATCTTCAAGTGTTGTCATTGTTGCCATCTCAATTCTTATGAGATTGATTGATTGATTTATTTGTGGGGTTTAACGTCCTAAAACCACCTTTGATTATGAGAGACGCCGTAATGGAGGGCTCCGGAAATTTTGACCACCTGGGGTTCTTTAACGTGTACCCAAGTCTGAGTACACGGGCCTACAACATTTCCGCCTCCATCGAAAATGCAGCCGCCGCAGCCGGGAATCGAACCGCGACCTGCGGGTCAGAAGCCGAGTACCTTAGCCACTAGACCACCGCGGCGGGGCCAATTCTTATGAGAAGCGCTAAAGTTAGACGTTTGAGTTACTGAATTGTTAGCAGTACAAATAATAAAAAGCCTGCTCACCTATTATCAATGAACGAAAATTGTATGAAAATATGTATCAACTACTTTTACGAAATATACATTGGCCATTTGCAGAATTCACTGAGTGCAAAGAGGAGCGTTTACATGTTTTTTTAGTAGATGGCGCTACCAATCTTGAAACGTTGAGAGCGTAGTCAGTGTGGCGCTGCTATAGTGAACTTGATAAGGGTAGTGGGACGAGCGGAGAGCGAAAGAAAGCAGTGGCGGTAAGGCTAAACACATGCAAATCTGCTTGCACGGCGTGGTGTCTGGGCCACTCCTGAAGCCTTTCTCCTGAAGCCTCAGCCTAGCAACTTGCGTTTTGACGGCAGGAACTGAAGACTGCAGTCACCTGTGCGTAGTATTTTCGGCGGTGAGATTAAAGTATTGCTGATTTAGATTAAAAAAAAAAACTCGTCAGAAGAGCTATTTTTTAGCGCAGGTTGTAAAACTGGGTATTACAGAATGAAACTGCTGCCATGTGACTACACTGAATGACTGCGGTGATGGCACCTCTCGCAAAGTTTGTAAACAGGGTTGGACAGTATCGTGATGCAGTAGTAACTTAGAAATACATGTAAGTTCCTGTAATGAATTAGATTTTTAAAATGTTTGTATTGCAGTAGTGTATTACTTTTTTTTGTATCGATTGAGTGAAAATTCTGCAAAGACACGGTTATCTTGTTAGTTTTGCCGGAACTGAGCCGACGTGTATCGAATATGGAAAGAAAAGCTTGCGTGCGCAAAACTGGGCAAAAGCGCGCCGCCAGTCAGCAACACATGGAGATCAGTCGAGAATCCCCCACGCGCACAAAATTTTCTATGTGGTTATGTGTTTGACGCGACTGACAACAGAATCGAAGAGGCAATCTAGGATCTTGCTCAATGCCGGTGAAGCACTGTTATTTCATTTCCGGGGACAATTTTGGTATTTAGTAGTTATAACATGAAGTTGTGTTCGCGTACAATAATAGACAATCTTTTCTATATCACCTGTCTTGAATTAAAACTTTACCGGCACTCTGTCTACTGACTCTCTATTTTAGAAGCTGCTGTTACTTTAGTGTAATTGGTGTAAACCTTCCCGGCAAAACAGATCATGTGTGTAAAATAAGGGCATATTTACTTTTCATTAGTAGTTTATTGTGAGCGATACGGCTGACTGCATTTAAATTATCTCAAGCATTATCAAGAACCTTACTGTGCACCTAATCAATATTGATGCGGAACATCAATACCCGTGTAATTTTAAAATTTGTTAGTGTCTGTATTCTAGCATACGTATCCTGTAACTGTACTCTGGGATACTTTTTTCATCTTTTTCCAAAGCTAAATGATATCCCACCAGGTCTTCAAGAAATATTTTCCAGTAATTGTACTTTTAGGCTTCTAGCAGGAGTATTTTTTTATTTGTACTTTCAAAATACTTTGATGAGTGTCTCTGCCCAGCTCTGATTTATGTGCATGAATGAGCTCCATTGTGTCGGAGCTACACAGGAATAACATTCGTAATACTGTGGCTCTTAAGAAGAACAACTTCTTCTTCTGCAGTGGCTATTCTATGCGACACTCACTAGGCAGAAACAAATGCGAGAACTATTTTGTCTTGGTCTTTGCTGTTCTGCGCTAAAACAGAGAGCAAAAAAAAAGCTCAGCTGAACGACCTAGAAGCCTGGGTTAGTGTTCGAACATTTAGTTTTGGATAAGTGTCTTCGCGTTAATTAGAACGGTTTTATACATTTTTTTCTGTTGTTCATCTGTCACTCTCTCTTTCTCTCTCTCTTTTTGAATCTACGGCATCAGCTGTGCAGGGCTGCATACGTTGTGTGTGAGCAGCCACGTGCAGTTCAAAAGACTTTCTCACTGACAGGCCTGTGCTTAAAATCTGGCGTCTTAGGTCTTGCATGGCTAAACTATTTATTGTTTTTTTGCTGACTCAGTCTACAATTTGGGCAATCAAGAGTCTAGCGTTAACGTTAAATATATCGCACTTGTCATTTGAAAGTGCGGCAGACTAAAGCCCCTCCATGCGTTTCCCGGGTTGTAGACGCGATGGAGGGGATTTACGGCAGACAAGCGCCCACTGCGCGCGCTTCGGGATGGATGGATGGATGTATCCGGCTGTGCCCTCTAGATCGGGTGACGGCCCACGCCACACAGCCATAAAGTTAAGCACTATCACTGTGAGTTTAGGGATTGAATTCTACTCGCGCCTCGATTAAAACCACCAACCAGTTAGCCTCGTCCTGGTTATTAACTCTATGGCTACGCTCTCAACCATTATTATATGCAACTGGGCTCTCAACATTACAAAGACGGTGGCGCCATCTACTAAACAAACCTGCAAACGCTCCTCTGAGCGCTGAGTAAATTGTATAAATGGCCATTGTGCCTTCCGTTTAAGTAGTTGATATCAATTTTATACAATTTTCTTGATTTAAAATACGTAGAAAAGCTTGTTTACGATTTTCACAGCGAAAATTTGACTGTTTCAAGCGTCTAAATCTAGAGTTTCTCTAAAGTAATATGATGGCAACAATGACAACGTTTCAACATGTCCGCGCCAGGGTAGGGTGTTCTTGGGCACGCCAATGCCGCTAAGGGGTGCTTATGACAGCGGTGCGGTAGTGAGTGGTGCGCTTCGCAAGCTTCTCGTTCGATGCGCTGTTATTTTCTTCACACACGGTCACTGCTTTACAAGTATTTTGTATATCCGCACTTGCGCTGCGTTTCACCGGAATGCCAGAAGATGTCAACGACAAAAAATAGAGCCAGCGTCAGCGCATTGCCCCTTCGTGCGAAATTTGATGCCTCAGCTAAGCCGTAGCTCTTCTGTCTACAATAAAAGCTGCGTGACACGAAATATGACGAGAAAACCAACGGAGGACTTCCATCGGATGTAATAAAAAAGTTGGTCGCTCATGAATCGTGCACTGCTGAGTCACCCTGTATAATAAATCAGGGTACGTTGCGAGAAATCTTGTACTTTGTAAGAATAGTGTCGTGTACTAGAACACCAGTCTTCTTTCCAGTGTTTGTTGTAGCGCACTGCAAGTAACACCGTTGCTGGTCTAGCACATTTCATTTTTTGGTAACTTAGTAAATAACAATTGTTACCATGTAGAAATAGATGTGTTACTTGAATTCTTCTAGTTCCAGTGGTTCGCAAGTTGTCCCTGCAACATTGCGCTGTTTATCAGCCCTGGTTTCCAAACAAAATTTGCTTTTGCTGCTTATAGGGCACGGAGCAGTGGTTAAGCACCTGGAAGTGCAAGGCTCGACTTGAACGCTTTCGCATATCAACATTTGCCATATTCGCAGTTCCTACTAATGCTAAAGAGGCAATAATTATTTACGCTGAAAATAAATTTTTCCGAGAGCTAAAGAATATAGGAATTTCTTTGTTTGTGCAGCGGGTGCGGTTACGTCATGTCCACAAGCTGCCAGGATTACTGTAAAGTTGTAGAGCAATTAGTGATACTATATTTCCGGAAAGACTTCATGATAAAACATCTGCCTTCTGGGCCAATGAAAAATAGATTTAGCATGTGGCATGAAATTAAAAATCACCACATGCAACTGCCCACTACACATTAGGCTACAGTTTTTCACAACTGCTACCTTGAGCAATTAAAGTTTTCTAGTTACACAAGTAATTTACCTAAACTAGTTGGCTTGGTAAGTGGCTTTACTTCCTTTATTTCAATAGGACGTGCACGGGAATAAACACTTGGGAGATTGATGAGAAACGGGCCTAATTACAAGTTGGAAAAGAAGCAGCAGACAGGCATTCATACAAAACGATTACAAAATGAACTTTACAAGTATATCAAGCCATCAAGTCTTGTTACATACCTCTTTTCAATAACTATAAAACACACAGCCACAAATGGAGAGCAAAGGAATGCATGTGTATAGTTATGACATGGTATAAACATGAAAACCAACAATCGATAACAGGTGTGACTGAAGTTTCTAAAGATGTAATATTCGGGAAAATAATTGAGCTGGATGAAGCGTGTTATGTAGCGATTTAAATTCGATGAAGGATCCTAATCCTGGTGGTTTAAGACGTTTAGTAGGAAAGGTAGCCTGCAGGACAATGATTGCTCAACATAAAATGTTTTAGGGGCAAGTACAATCCACATTTCGCTGTGCCGGCGGTGCACAAACTTTTTCGCGACGTTGGGGGGGGGGGGCAACCTAAGTGTCTTGTCAGCCGGGATAAATATGTATAAAGACAGAGAGAAGTTCAACAAAGTTCAGTGCCACGATCGCACTTTACTGTACTTTTTCATACACTTAAGCGTGTCATATATTAAATACTATTACAGACGAGGTTTTTTATTGATTACCACCACAACTTCCCGCATCAATACGATTGTATTGATGGTAGCCTCCCTAATAGTTCATATTTGTATCATTCATTAAAATACCTAATGACTAAAAGCAGTTCATAAAGAACTGAGTTTTTAAGTACGAAGCAATCCTTCTAGAAATAGAAGTACTTCGAGCGTTTCTGTGTGCTTATCTACCTATCTGCCTAACTATACGTCTTGGTGCTGGTTTTATCGCTTTATCACTTTAGTATAGACCAAAATCAGCATGTGGAGGCACGAGGTCATGAGATCATGTGCCTGGTGGTGACATAAATGACGTGAAGATTATACCCTGTACGTCAAGAAACTTTCAGTTATGTGTGTCCTATAACCGTATAATACCATGGGCTTGGGTGTGCCGGTGTGCACATTAAACTTTGAATCTACCCAGGAGCACTGGCAACAGACGTCGGTGATTCAAACGCTACAACATTTTTAAAACGTGGCTTCGGCAGCCTTCATCCAATGAGTGCAAAGAATAACAATCAAAATCCCAGCCGAAATCGAATTCAAGCAATTCGTGTGGCTGTCATGTATTTTAGCACACAAGACGCGCAAGCTCCGCATATGCAACCCGCACCACAAAGAGCCTACAAGAAAAATCGGCGCAGCAAAAATGTTGGATCTATTTTACTATAATATAACAATCACTCTCGACAACATAGTTGTGTGAATACTCTGGTGAAGAAACACTTTGTCTTAATTGTTGGTTTCCCCAGCATGCAATAAACAGTGACGTCGGAAGTGGGAGGAAGTGCAGCATAACTGGTTCGAATTCCGTCGGCTGCAGAAAGTGCACCAGTATGAAGTACAAGTGCTTTGCGATCAGCATGGTCACTTTTCTGACTGCGCGGCACACTGTAGACTGCAGAATGTGGACGACGTCCTTGTTACTGTTTGAAATGTCCCAGTGCCGTAAAATCTCAGTGCCATCCACAGCTGCAGCATAGAAGGCACAGGCAGAACTCGATTTTCCTTGCTTTCTTGAAGCGACAGCATAGACAGAAGCTGCCACACGGCGTACTTCGTGAACCGGTAGCGAGCGCAGAATTGTTCCTCGTCGTACAGCTCCATAGGATTTCCTTGGTCACGAAGGGCGGGCCGTGGAATTTCCGAAAATACAACAACCATGGCGTGGTACGCGAACTCAAAAGTGGCCTACCTCCGCGCGACGTCCATTCGAGAGGTGGCCACGTCGAAATAACGCATGAAGTCGTTTTAAGCAAGTCCCGCCGATAACTTGAAACTTGTCCTGACTTCCATCAAGCCAAGTCGCCTTCATGTCGGCCGCAAGTTCGAGAACGAATTATGGCGAGCGGCAAGACTGTCGTGAGTCAAGAACAAGTCAAGTAACATCTCTGCATTCGGGGGTAAGCTTGTAACCGCACGCTGGCAGCACCATTTTAGAGGTCTGTTAGTGCGCGTCATTCGTGCGTGTTCGAGAAGTCTTATAGTCACCGTACTGATTGATGATGATAATATATCGGTTTTAATGGTGCAAGGGCCATACTTGGCCAAAGAGCGCCATGGAAAATGTTTATAAAATGGCAAGGGCGCATGATTTTATGCAAAAGGTACAGTATATGAACTATATTATTGTTTCATGGCTGTACAGAGGCCTAGAATTCCGCACCTTAAGGTGGGTTAAAACATAGGAGCATTTAAAACGATGGAAGTGGCATGAAATATGTGTAGCGGAAGAAAAAGACAGTGTTCGTGCACTCTAAGCCAAAAACGGCCGAAATGGGAGCAACGGCTGTATTTACTCCTTCAGGCCGACTGTTACTCTCCGAAAAGACCAAGCGGAACAAGATGGCTGACTTGTTCGAGAATGGGGGGAGCAACTGTATTCATCTTAAGTTTGTAAGGGAGCAACGGAAGGAGGAGCCGCTGTAAATGCTCTCGTCACGCAACGGTTACTCCCCGGCAGGACACCGCACACAAATATGCATGCCGCCCACATTGATAATGATGGGCCAGATTATTGTTTGTTCTGTGTGCCAAACTTCACCAAACCAAAATAGTGGTTTATTTTAGCATCCGCCGATAATAAGATAGCAGCGCTGGCTGAACACAGAAGGCCTTAAATACAGCTACCGCATGTACCTAACACACGCAGCAGCAGCATGGAGAGTTGGCACGTCAAAGGGGACCGAACGCCGAAACACGTGCAAAACAACGATACACAAAGGCTAGACACGCCGTTCGTCCGCGAAGCAAGGGCGTTAAAGTCGATCAAGCACCGAAGCACGTGCATAAGGAGCCCCCCCCCCCCCCCCCAGATATATCGGAGAAGAAAAAAAAGTGGACCCAGGCGCGCTTTTCATCAGCCGTACACTTAGTAGCACGCTTCACCATGTAGTTTGAGGGCAGAATGACAAATCTGCGCCATCTGCGCCCGCACGACAAGTGTGGCGCTAGTGTAGCAAACGATGTAATTTACAAAGTAATCTTTGTTCAGTGTTTATGTTTATTAGCACTATATAAAAATTACACTCAATTTTTTATATTTAATTATGAGTTTTAGTGTACCTCAGTTTTTTATAAGTGTATTAGGAGAACACACTGAAAGCATTGCGCTGACGCCTGTGCTGCCACGGCTCGACGTTTTTTTTTTTTTCGGCGCAACTACGTTCGCGTTCGCACTACTGATATTCATATGGTCTGTGGTCGGCGAGCACATGGACATGCGAGCTTGTGAGCTATGTTTTGATCGTGTGTGTGTGTCGCAGATTTGCGTTTCTACTTATTCATGATGAAGGTTAGTGTATATTTATCTTTATGGAGCGCGAAGTTGTTGTGGATTTTGCTGCTGGGTGAAACAAACACATCGTAAACATGTCTTCAGCTATCTGTAAGCCTGTTCGCTCGTCGGACAAAGGACTGCGCATGAATCAGCGTGCAGGTGAGTGGCATTTCCAGCAACATTTAATGCTCTTACAATACATTGTTGAGTGGCTGTGCTATTAAAAGAGAAATGATTTGCTCTTTCTTATTTACCGTATCCACTGCTAGCCGTATCGGACTAAATTACCTATACTATTACCGCCTGCATACCATCTTGGTTCCCCTGTCACCACTGCAGTGCCAGTGTACTTTTGCAGTTAAAAGTTCATTTCCGCAACACTACCTCGCTTGCAAAAACATTGGGGCGGGGTTGTAGCTGCCTTCATACTGGCACTTTTCTACCATTGGCTTCATGCAACGTTAACGGCTGAGTGTTAGGGCCTTGGGCCGCATTTTTTAGAGCTGTAAAGTGTGTGTAAATCAGTAAGTGAACAAATCATTGTATCACTTCACTGGCAAAGCCAGGCGGTTGCGCACAGGAGTTTTTTAGGCCGGGCGTAGGGAGCCCGTAATGACGACCATATTCACTTGTCCGGCCGTCAATTCAGATAAGCGGACCCCCCCCCCCCCCCTCCCCGCACGCCTCAAAAAAAAAAATATGCCCACATCACTGCGTCACTTGCTTCACCTCTGCGCTGAAAGTACTATTTTATAAGCACACCATCAAGCGAGCAGTTTACATATGGACAGAACAATTAGAGGAGGAATGACCCAAATATTTCAGATTTTTTTAGTGATGCACAACCTTCGCAAAACTGAATATTGTAAAAGACAATCATAAATGCTGTATGTTCTCGTTAGCACTGTCATTATTCTGCATCATGAAATCTTTATGCGCTGTGAAAACTTGGCATGCTGTTGAAGTCACATATCGACGTTAATACCAATCGACGAAAATTTCGACAACCTCAATAATGCCGTTTGGAATTTGTCGCATGCACATAATTAGGCTGATTCCCACTTGGCTGTTTTTAACCTGACTTCACTGGTACCAAATGAAACAATATTTGATGCATGTCTTTTACTACTTTTTTTCAGGGATATGACACAAATTTGGTTATACTGCAGATAAAGATGCCCCCAACGATGCTAAAGTACAGAAAGCAAGTGAATTTTGGAAAGTGCAGACTTTTTGTACTACGTATATGAAATCATCGCTTTTTAGGGGCAAACTGTGCATGCGTTGGCCAGAGAATAGTTTATCATGCCACATGGTTACACTGGCACTGACAATTTGACATGGGTCCGCTGGCCCGTGTGTGTGCTCACACTGTTACCGTAAAGATAAAATGTTTAAGTTTTCATTGCAGGGACTGCTGTTTGTACTAGAAAGCCAACTGCCAAGATTTGTTTACGCTGGTGCTCCTAAAAGTACGCTTTCCCTATTTACATCGATTTTGGCTTGCACAAAGCATAACACTTGGGCCTAGATTCACAAAGCTGTCCATGCGCAGGCCTTAATAACAGCGTTTCTTGACTTGCCTTTACCCTGTTTTCTGCAGATGTTTCGTGGGTTTAAAAGTGCCACAGCATGTTGACCTCCCCCACTCTGAAAAGTTCGCGTTAAAAGTTCTGCAAGAGTGGGCTTAACTTTCTTGTGCACCTCCTTGCTGTTCCAAGATCCCGAAGTGGCAGTGTTCTAATACTAAAGGTGGCAGTGTTTCTAATATTTGTATTTCCATCACATTGACCAAGTATGCGATCTTGGCTTGACTGGTAGCACATCCTCAACAAATGTCTTTGTGGCACATGTAAAGGCAGTACAAAACAAATAGGCAGACATTCACGCCGGGAGCTAACTTCTAATAATGCTTTTTTTTGGAAACCATGGTGCGCTTATTCCAATTTGTATAACAGAGCAGTAACCTGTTTGGCTGTGAACCAACAAGACTTTGAAATAATAAAAGCTTCACATCTTGTTGCTCTCAGATATATATGTATTGGCATGCTATCTGTGACACTGTCAAACAAAGAATCAAAATATCTGTGCATGCCTTGAGATATATTGCTTCGGTCACATATCTCGTGGCTGTGACTCGTCAACCGAGTGAACAAAGGCACCCTAGTTTACTAAATTTAAAGCATTTTTTGAAGGTAGCATGGTCTGCATTAATGTGTCTATAGTTTCGTCCAGCCGTTTGCGTCAGGTACAATGAAATATACTGAAGATTATCATGTAGCCTCTGCAAATGGTTGCTTTCAAGCAGGCTTTGCATGCTTGGCTTGTGCCTACAGGTATTGCACAATTCAAGACACAGCAGCGTATGATAGAACAGTAGGATCGAAAGCAACTATGTGCACAAGCTAAATAAGTATTTTAACATGAGCGGACGGTACGTGTTATTTGCCACACACATGATCTCACTTAGAATGCCCATTGGTGAATGGGCTCATAGAAATGTCACTCAGCTGTGTATAGAAAACAACTTAACTGGACCTAAGGGTATCTTTAACTGCTACAAATATGCCTTGTTGAGGCGCTGCACACTTTATTCCAGAGTATTGCTGTCTGAGACATCATGTGAAGAGCGTCTACCACATCAACATTTATATGGCTTGCCAAGTAGCGTTTGGCCGAACCCTCCTTTTTTTCATATTTCGTTTTGCAGTAGACATCCTAGCATGTAAGCGCTGCTGCAGTGTGTGTGACTCATTGTTATGTATTGATTCTGGCATGTTTATCCTCACACTTCTATTTTTTTTCTTGCAGCAATGAGATGCTTCACATATGCCTGTGGTGACATTCCGCTGCGCTAGCCTGATGGAAACACCAGCTGCGAAACTTGAGCCCTTCAGCATTGGAGAAGTTGCCCTTCTCTCACCAATGATGACACAGACTGTCCTATGCTAGAAATTCAAGATTGTTTTTCCACGGATGACGCAGAAAAATTTTGATGTATTATGGTGCTTGTTTAGTGCTGGCTGTGGTGTGGCGAAGTCTACTTTTACGTGTGCTCACACATCGCCTCATAAAAAGACCAATAAAGCATTTATTTTCCTTTCAATAGTGTCCACTTTTGGTGTTAGAAGCACCCAAGCAGGGCTCTTCCAAGAAGCTCTCGCCATGTGTTAAGCGTGTGACAAGCATACTCGAGATAAATAGTCATTTTCCCAAGGAGTAACTGGAAGCATGTGCAGTTGTTTTCAGAGAGTAACTGCGAACACGTGGAATGAACGGTAAAGAGTAACTGTTGCTCTTAGAAGAGCAACTGGTGGGAGTAATGGTTGCTCCACAGGGAGCAACTGGTGGGAGTAACTGTTAGTCCGCAGGGAGGAACTGTTCATCCCCCGAAAGAGGAACTGAAAGGAGAGCAACGGTTCGTCCCTCTGCAGTTACTTCTTTTAGGGGAGTAAGGGAGTGGCTATGCAATTGCTCCCTGAAAAGAGCAACCCCTATACCCCTGTGGCTCCCTTTTGGCTTAGAGTGTGGTGATGAAACTACATTGAGAAAATGAGATTCGCACGAATGCCTCGTCAAGGCATGCCTTGAGCCCAATTAAAGGCAGCGAGGCAGGTATGGCTGCGTTCGCAAGGGACAGCCACGAAAGGCGTTCGCCTACGTACCGGAGGGGCAGGGTAAAGTTCGAGGGTACGGTGGCACGTTCGCGGCTGGCGCACCAGGCATACATTTTTCTAGGAGGCATTGTTTTAGGTCACCCCTTACGACGCTTGGTACATCAGCTTGCTTCCTGTGCTTCATATTTTTTTCCGTGCGTGCATTATTCTACTCGAATATAGGGTTGGGTGCTGTGCATTAGCATAGTTTTCCTAGCTGCCCGAAGTGGCATCTGTGACACTACAGAGTTAGTTTGCTTCCCGAAGCCACTTTGCAAACTCCGTACTGTTCACAAACGGAGCTATGCTCCAACTAACTGCAATAGATCTTGTGCAAAAAAAAAATATCTTAACTGTCACGTACCTTGTCTTGTAGTGATTGAGGCGTTTCAAACGAAGCCACTCCTGGAGCATAGAAGTCCACGTACTCAGCGAATGTGCAACAGCCACCAGGAAAGTATTTGAATTTCGTACCGTTTGGGTCTTGTTTGTATACACTGATATAACACGCCTGCAAACGCCACAATAATTGTTATGGTCATGACTTGAACTTTCAAAATTATTTTGTTCGGAGTGTTTGTCATCGGCTACAACTATCACCTTTGAATTTTCAGGTATATTGGGGACGTAAAATAGGGTATACCGAAAAATGAAATAGCTTCACCGCAATTCGGACCACTGCCACATAGGAATGTGCAACATGCTTCTAAGGTCAAAAGAACGCCCAAAAAGAACGCACAGAAAGGGCGCGTTAAGAATTATCCCAGCCCGACACTCGATGCGCAGCTCAAGCTCGAAGGACGCATGAAACGTATACATAAAGGTATATACAAGATGGGCGCCAACTAACGCCATAGTTGTTACTTCGATGTGTTTGAAAAGTGCGCTCTTTTCGCAAACAGTGAGAGTACAGCGAGCGAAGTGACTATCGCTTGACTGTAACTACAACAAAATCGTTGAGGTGAAATCCTAAGGGTTTGTACCCGCCGCAAGATAAGCGCGTGCGTTCACAAGGGGGGGGGGGGCATACAGCGTGGGGCGAAGTACACGAGTGGACCCACTGACAATCTCTGGAAAATTGGTATACCGCCAGCGGTTTGCCATGTATAAATACTTCGCTGTAGCTGCGGCGGAGGACGTGTGCTCTCATGACTCAGTGGCTAACACCTCACGCTGTGGAGCGAGTGTTCGCCCGTTTGATTCGGCATGTTAAAATATATCATAAAGACGATAGTCTTTCTTGGGAGCCTTAGACGCGAAAATTTTTGTCTGTTTGTCTGCACAGTCGTCTGTTTGTCCACCCTAAACTGTACTAGATACCCTAAACAGCGCAAGACAGTACCCCAAATGGCTGACCTCTTCCGTAGCGCCCACCAATATTGCTCAAGATTCAGCGTTCCTACTTTTGTGATTAACAATTAAAAATCAATTATAGCGCATATCTGAGGCAACATAACAACACCTAAATATTCTGTATGTGCGTCTTTTACTAGAAAAGGCATACATAAGTTATTCTAAGGACCGTAGCGTTTATCACGCGGCACTGACCCTATAACGCTTGCATGAAAAGGGAAGCGTTTCTAACGCTTTCCTAAGACGACACGGTGATGGCGCCTACCCGTCGCCTTGCGTTCTACACCTTATCACCTTTGAGAGCCACGCGTTCTGTTTTTTAAAATAACTGCCAGATAGCGCTCATGTCTCACGTGCAAATAATGCAGCATCCGAACTTATAAATTATATTCGAAGCCTTTGTCGGACAAATCAAAACCCAGTAAAGTAGCATATCATTCTGTACATTATGCGCAAAAGGCATAGTATGTTTATTACATGCTCTAAAGAGATATTGTGAAGTATTCTCGTAGCGTTTTATAACATCAACCTAAAATAATACTAATATGAACACTATGGCAGGGAGTACGCAAGTGTATGGCAAAGAGCCTCGAACACACTGTTGCATGGTTCATGGCAGCAGCTGATGAAAACATTGGAAAGGGTATGAAATCTGAAGACTTCGTTCGTAGATGAATGGGTTTTCTGAATAAATAGACCTGAAGAGGTCGAGCAGTGCGTCTCAACGCTGCCATTTATTACAAAGAAAAAGCGAAAGATCCTTGTGCCACGCTTCATCCATTGTTTTTCTGTTGTTTAGCGCGCGTATGTTCTCTGTTTTTAACAAAGAGCATTATCTTTCTACTAAGCGTTGCCACTGCCGCCTTGCTAGTGCTGATACAAAACAGTAGCTGATTGTATCAGTAGCTGCTTGTGAATTTAATGTGATATTGAAGCATGGTGCGGTGAAAGCTATTCCTATCCACTCATGTTCTCTCTCATGCTGCTTGCAATAATACACTGGTGCTCTTGCTCTCTTCCCCCATCGAAATGTAGGCAGCATCACCAGGAATCAAAACTTTCATCATGCTTAGCAGCACAAAACTTGGCCCGCTAAGCTACACAGACACCCATGTTACAGTGATGAGTACACTTGTCAAAGAGTCTGATACAGTGAACAATTATTCTAGGTTTCCATTAACGAGTAACTGAACATTCCAGCACTACTTAGGCGTTTGGTCATGTATAGTGCTATTTCCATCATGCTTGTAAACGGTATCACCTCCTTTCCAACCACCCTTCTTACCGGAAGCAATAAAAAATACAGAATTTTATTTAAACATTTGCCTCCATGTGTCTTTATGCAACAAGCAAATTTTTTTGTGAATGTGCAGAGGATTGTTTACCCTTCATTGCACCACAGAAAGTGTCTTAACGTCTCCAGTCATCATTGCAGAAGATGTCCAACTAAGATTATAAAAATGATGTGCCGCGACAGCGAGCCAGTCAAAAAAGCCTGTGGGGTTTGTTTACATCTACCAGCACCAACAAAATTTAAAAAATAATGTGCAGAGAAAAGCATGCCAGTGAATAAAGCCTGTGCGGGTTTGTTCACTTCTACCAGCATCTTCTGCCGGTAGACGTTAAAAAGCGGTGAGAACATTAATCATAATATGTAGAAAAAAAGGCTATTCTGTGTTTTAGAGCCACACTCTAAGCGGAAATGAAATTCGTCATTTCACAATGCTTAGGCAAGCATGCGTGTTGCTATTCCTCTTTTTATAAACAGAGCTGCAGCTATTTTTATTTGGAAGTTGCCATAATTCATTCCTATCATTATCAAAATGCACACTTTGAGCGTATTTCTGTTGCACGCTTTGAGCGTATTCCCACATACTCTCTGTTTGAAAAGTTAGTTACCTCTGTGGTTCTTCAAGCACAACTTTTGGCGACGTGCAACTACTAAGTGCCTTATGTTCGCGTGTGCTGACAGGTCTATGCACTACTTGTAGGAGTGTTCTAATTTCAATTTCGGGTATCTTTATTTTTTATATGTGGACGTCAGTTTGAACTGGGCGATATGCATGCGCATGGTTTTGTGTTCAGACTAGAACATTTCGCACAATAAATAATCATAACTTCTCAGTTCTTGCAGATATGTACTTGTGTGGTTTTTTAGTAGAGGCCTTTGTGTGAGCAGATTACTAGTGAACTGTGAAGAGGACTGTGAAGTTGATTTTAATGTTTTACATATCTTTGTGTTCTGGTAGATAGCTATGTGTGTAAGCATTTAATTAAGTCCTTCGAATAGCTAAGCTACTAGTCTTATTTTGAGAACAGGATCAGGTGTGTACGGATGATCACAGTCATAAAGAGCCCAATCTAGACAGTAGTTTCAGGGAAATTTTGTACTTTTATTAGGTACTGCTTGCAAACAATGCAGCATCTGAACTCATAAAATATAAATGAAGCCTTTGTGGGACAAATGTGAGCCCTGTAAAATAACATATCATCTGGGACATTATGCGCAAAAGCCATAAAATGTTTATCATGCACTGTAAAAAGATATTGTGAATTATTCTCCTTGTGCTCTTTAACCTAAACATTAACCAAAAATACGTACTATAGTGAGCAGGGAACGCGTAAGTACCTGGCAAATAGCCTCATACACACTGTTGCGTGGTTCACAGCAGCAGCGGATGGAAACACTGAAAAGGGCGTAAAATCCGAAGACTTCGTTCGTAGATGAACGGGTTTTTGGCACGAATACGCCTGCAGAGATCGAGCAGTGGGTCTCAACGCTGCCATTTATTCCAGTGAAAAAGCACCAAGATCCTTGCGCTGTGCGCCATCTTAGTTTTTCTGTTCTTGTAGCGCGTGCTATGATATCTGTTTTTAACATCGGGCCCCATGGATCAACTAACCGTCGCCACTGCCGCCTTGCTAGTGCTCATACAAAACAGGAGCTGATTGTATCGCTAGCATTTTGTGAAGTCAATGTGATAATGAAGCGTAGTGCAACGACAACCAATCTCTGTTCATCCACTCGTGAGCTATCTCACACTGCTCACAATAGCACACTGGTGCTCTTGCTCTCTGCCCCCATTAAAATGCAGCCACCATCACCAGGAATCAAACCCTTTTCCTTATTCTTAGCACCAAAACACTTTGCTTGCTAAGCTACCAAGGCACCCACAATACAGTGATGAGTACAGTTCGGATATAGCAAACAATTTTTCTAGGTTTTCATCATTCAGCCACTACACATTCCTAGACTACTTATGTGTTTGGTTATGTACTGCGCTATGTTTACCGTGCTTGTATTCTGTATCGCCCCTTTTCCAACCACACCTTTTCCAAAGTGAATAAAAAATACTTATTTTTTTTCTTATTCCCATATTTGATTTGACATGTATTTATACAACAAGCAAAATGGTTTTGTGATTACGCAGAAGATTGATTTGACTGCAGCACAGAGAGTGCCACAACGTCTCCAGCATTCAGTGCAGAACATGCCCAACTGAAATTTGAAAAAAATAATGCGCAGGGACAAGCGAACCAGGTAATAAAGCCTGTGGGGGTTTCTTTACATCTACCAGCAACCACTGCTGGTAAACGTTCAAAAACAATGATAATCTTAATTATAAAATTTAGAAAAAAAACGCTATTATGCGTCGTTGGACCCACACTCTTAGCAGAAGTAAAATTCGTCATTGCACAAAGCTTTGGCAAACAAGCATTTTCTTTTTCAAAACAGAGCTGCAGCTATTTTTGAATTTGCAGTTGCCAGAATCCAGTTTCATTTCTATCAAAATGCATGCTTTGAGCATATTTTAAAATTTTTGCGCATTTTTGGTTCAAACCACAAAAAAAATGGGATAACGTATTAACAGTATCGTAAATACGGCATCCTACACACTTCTATCAGTGTGAATGAGGCCTATTTGTTTTCTATAGAAGGTGTGTAACTGTGTCGATGAGATCAGCTCGTCTTTGTTAGGATGAGTGTGGAAATGATAGACGCCATTTAGGACTGTTGCAATACATGAAGGTGTGGCTTGCTACGAGGGAAAAAAAGCAACAGTAAGGTTTCAGCAAAACAAATACCAGTAAAAGCAAAGAATAAATATATGTGTTACTACATCTCTGAAAAAAATATTATGCAATTGCTGCAAGCATTGTGAAACTGTGAATGCATGCAATCGAAAGAATTAAGAATGCAGGTGTGAAGTGACGCCCCATGGTCCATCAGCACACACAATAAGGTTTAAGCTGCAATACATGAAATACTTCAAGACATGTGTTGTGCCACTACAATTGCATCATGCCATGAGGCTGAGCTTCAGAGCTCATTGCACCAAATTCTTGGAGTATATCATGTGCCTAAAGTATCACTGAAGAAGCTTCTCAATAAGCTCATGTCGACGTTACTGCGCTCACACAGTGCCCTGTTAATCGCTGTCAAGTGCACTTGTCATCAGATTTCCCAACACTGATTGTTTTGAAGACAGACTTTTATCACAGTTCTTTCTGTATTACAGGATGAAAATAAACTTGATTGAATTTCCTTCATGCCCACTCCCACTTGAGATTACTAGCTCACGTTCATACTCGTGTCTACGAACTCTCCACGCACTTATGCTGACTCATGTCTTTTGAATGAGGGTAACTGAGCATACTGTCCAGTTAGTGCGCCAAGCTATGCTCTAAAGACAAGTTGTAATTTATACAACAGCTTGAGCAGCCTGAAGTACTGATATGATGCATAGCCATGTATATTTTGTGAGGCTCAATTTGAACTTGCCGTGCAATTAAAAGAGGTCGATAACTCCATGTTCCCAGGCTTGTCTCTTTCTACTACAGTTGTGAACTAAAGAGAAAAGCGATAGTATTTGTTGCTGTTCCCCACGTTAAACTAAAAGATCCAGCTGACCAGGGCTTAGCCAAGTTTTTGCACTTTCATGCTGTGAATCAATAGAAAAACTACAGATTGATGTTGTTGAAGCTACATGTCGCTCATATTTTATTTACACTGAACCATCTGGAGATGATGCCATTGCAGAATATGTATTTTGTGAGCATCCACTATGATAATCATCAATGTATCTGTGTGCATTTTGTGCTTATTACCATTTTGATGCTACGTGCTTTTTGTGTTTTTTTTCAAATTGAGCAAGTAATTTTCACATCATTTATTATGCACCACAAGCAATGTTTTTCGTATTTGTAAGGCTAACATTGTAAGCACTGTTTCACTTAATGCAGTGCGTATGTCATTGTTGCGATAACCTTTTTCTGCATCGCCCTCAGGTGAAATGCAGGGAACGCATTAAGAAATAAATTAGTAAATACTAGCGCATCAGTAATGTGGCTTCATAACATGCACTGTATTGCATTTCTAACAATTTAGTGAAGTATTCACAGGTAGTTGTGCTAGTTTGGCTGACACAGCATGACTGAGTGCACCAAAAAGGGGGAAGGGAGATGCAAGTGAGGTATAGCCAATTGGAACCGATCAGCAAAATGGGCTCGGCACGAGACTCAGTGAAACACCCCAGGGGCCCTGTTTTAATGTGAATATGTTACCCTTTAATGTGAAGATAGAACCACACCGAAGCCACCTGGTCTAGGAGCAAGAATTTATGTGGACCTCATCCCATGTCACATGAACTGGCACGTTTACACAAAATAGCGACAAGCCTGAACAGTTGCCCTGCGCACAAGCCAGTAAGTTGCAAACACTTTCTTAACTGACACAGTTAGTGAGACAATAACTCCCACTACTTGTGCACGCAGCGTCCGGCCACATTCGTTTTGCAATCACTTAACAGGAGACCCATCATATGGTCATGGGAAATGTGGCTTTGCAATCTGTAATTAGAAACCAATTGGCAACCATTAAGCTGCAATAGCCAGCAGGGCCCTGAGAAAGGGGCTCGATCCATGACTAAACCAAAAAATTTTTTTCGGGCAGTGTTTACGTGGTGAACGGCTTACTTTAGCCACAGGTGGTTGATGTGAAGGCGTGTAAATACCTTAGTGCAACTCAAAAAGTTCGAGCATAAAGAAGCGGTGGAGCGTGTCAGAACCCGCTCAACTCTTCTCTTTCTCTGGCTCCTTCCGTAGTACCCGAGCAGTCTTTACTTCAATAATGTTACTTTTCCTTCCCTTATATGTAGTATCGAACCGCCGAGGTTAAGTTATCTTTAATGAATATTCATAGATTGGTGTGAAGCAAAACTATTTACATTGGTGACATGGCCTCTCCTCATATCATTTCTAAATTTCACGATCAGTGTGTCGAATGGAGTTGCAAAATTTGTTTATCGACATCTAATAAGTCAGTTGCTGTTCACTTTTCACTGAATGAAGTGCAGTAAATAAAAACAGAAGATGGAGTAAAAGCTTGCTTCAACCAAAGAAGGAGCAATACCGGAATATATACCAGCAAAAGCAAATAACTATACTAGCAGAAGGGGAAGTAGTTTATGAGGTAACTACACAAGCAAAGTACCAACCATCACTATGTACACTTGTACAAAAGATAGCAATACAACATATAGCGTTGCAATTGTATGCGTAATAACACCAAGGAAAGACATAGTGCAGTTGTGTGCATGGTGAAATGTGACACCAAATATGAACAATTGAAATAACCTGTATAGTTGCAAAAACCATATAATTAAAGAGGTATTTGTAGAATGTTTAGACTTCAATTTTGTCATCGTTTACATGCATTAATAGTCGCTAAACATGATAATTTTCTTAGATGTGATGATCATGATATTATTTTATTCAGACACATTTAGTGTTCAAGTGATGATCCACTGTGGCATTCAAGCTTGCATTGCCCTTCATGAAATCATTCGGGTGCTGCTGCATTCTTCTTGCAAAATTTCCAGTTTGACTTATGCAGGATAGCGAAAACTAGAAAAAAGTTAAGCTATGGAAAGGTACAAGAGACCTAATGCACCGTTGTATATCTACAATTGTGATATATATTGATTGATTTATATGTGGGGTTTAACGTCCCAAAACCACTATATGATTATGAGAGACGCCGTAGTGGAGGGCTCCGGAAATTTAGACCACCTGGGGTTCTTTAACGTGCACCCAAATCGGAGCACACGGGCCTACAACACTTCCGCCTCCATCGGAAATGCAGCCGCCGCAGCCGGGATTCGAACCCGCGACCTGCGGGTCAGCAGCCGTGTACCTTATCCACTAGACCACCGCGGCGGGGCATTTGTGATATGTATGTGCATAAAGCAAAGGGGATGAAAACACAACTTGCCCCCAACAGGGCCTGAACCTGCCACCTTTGGATAATGCGGGCAATGCTATACAACTGAAGCTACGGTAGAGAATTAGGTGCATCATTTGAAGGTTGCAGGTTAGGTGCTTTTCGGTGAATGTTACCTTTCGTCCAATTTGTTAATATGCACATCTATAGCACAATGACTATGATACACTTAAAACAGTATAGTTAACAGACACACTTAAAAAGGTGCAGTTAACATTCCCCATATCTTTATGGTGGTGGTGGTGGTGCAGCAGGCGGGGATAGCCTGGCGTGCATGGCCGGCAACTGTTCCGCCTGAGCATCTTCTTAATTCGGAAATTGTCACCACGTGTCAGACAGCCCAGTGTCTCGCAGGAAGACCAACAAAATTCGCTGCACGTTCCTCCTAGTTGCCGCGGGTCCTTCAGGAAAAATGACGTTCTCAGCTGTCCGGTGCCTATGACAGCCTTTTCGCAAGGTGCAGATAATCGCTGCTCATTGCACATCAAACTGTGGGCAAAGCCAAATGAAATGTTCAATATTCCCGGTGTCACCACAGAAGGCACAAAATGGGGAAGCGTATCTCCCAGTCTTGAATGACCAGGCCGGGGTGTATGCGGGGCCGGTTCTTATGTGGTAAAACAGCGTCGCTTGTTCACGAGGAAGTCATGAATTACACATGCTGGGTGTGGAAACTTGTAGATGGCCTTGAAATGATTGCGCATCACATCTTTGTTGTTCTGGTAAGTCTTGGGAGTTCTTATTTTTGGAACATATGTACGTGCTTCGCATGCAAGGGCATCAGCCTTTTAATTGCCTTCAATGCCAACATGGGATGGAATTCACTGGAACTTTATATTCAAACATTTGCCATTTAGGTGTTTAATTAGTGCCAAAGATTTCCCGGGTGAACTTTTCTTGAGGTAGGCCAAGATTCAATCTTTGTAGCGCCAATTTGGAGTCCATCAGCACTACAACATCTCGTGCATATCTTTATCGGCTTACCTATCTTCTGGTTTTCATTAAGGTTGAGTTAAACAGAAAGTAAGCCCTTTGAATTCCCTTCTTTTTTTGATTACATAGTTGGCTCGTGTAAAAATCAATGAAATGGCTGATTCGTCATCTTCCTTGGTGTTTTCTGCTCATATTTATTATCGCATCGATAGACATCTGTTACAATGGGTACGTTGCGAAGAGCTATGTACATGTGGGTTGAAAATAAACATCAACAGTACAGTGTGCTGTTTTCATCACACTCTGATTTGAAGCCAAATACTTGTTGCTAGTATGGCTCTTGAATAAATCATGTATGACTCTCTAACTGCTTTTCATTAACATCCAGGCTACAACTGCTTGAAAAGTAAATGGGAAACACTTGAAAATGTAGATGCCATGCTGCTCATCTTTCTTTCGATCTCCACTGTACACTGTTATATAATTGCCGTATTTTATTGCTTGTGCATTTGGGGTGAACCTTCTAGGTAAAGGGAGCATCGAAACATGTCTGCGTGCATTGTAGGAATATTTGCCTCTATGCTGTCTCACACTGTCTACTTTTCGTTATGTTAAAAATATGAAATGTGTGTCTGCCCACTGGTCTGAGTATGAGTCGTAGTATTGCACTACCTGTAAATATCTCTCCTCACCTTCCCAGTTTGTTAGGATGAGGAATACAGCAAAACTAAAGGTAAAAAAAGTTGGTGAATTGAGAAAAATGTAAAAACTGAAATAGATCGATATATGGAAGGGATGGGTACTTTTAGCACAAACGTAACAAAACTGAAATTTACAAACAATTGAAACTCACAAGCGAAAATCTATTTCAGCACGAAAATGATATGTTAGCCTTCAGATAAAATGTTGCAAGGTAAGGAGGCGGGGGAGTTCCGATGTCATGCGGCGGTGCGCGCATGAGGCTCGGCCGTGGTAGGTGACAGCAGGGTCACATTTATATTGATAGAAAAAAAAAGGTGATAGGGTGGGTTCAGGCAATTCAAATGTGTTCGCCTTAAAATTTGGGCCTCCAGAACTGTGAGTAATGGATGAGGCGGAGGATAGAGATTCTTGTCAAGTTAGAGCTGGAGGTACCCTTCGTTGGTAGTATGGCGCAAGGATATAGTCCCGTCGTTGTTTATCTAACTGCTACCCTCCTCCGAAATTGTGGGCCAGAGAATGAACGGTGTCCGGCACAGCATATCGCAGGCCAGCTGACTGAATGACTGAGTTGTGCCCTGCTGCATCAAAATTGAATGTCTGAATGGCCGAATGACTGAATACCATGACTGAATGTCCGGAACCCAGTGTAGCAAAAGAGTGGTAGGTTGGAGCGTGGAGACTGCTCGCTAAAGCTCCTGCTCCAGGGAAAAGCGTAATGTTCGGTTCTGTACGTGATGGTTGGCGCCGTAAAAGTCGGAGAAAGTCGTGTACTCGGTGACAGAAGGAAGATAGAAAAATGATTGTAACACATGGGTAATGGAAATGACCTCGAGCGACAGTTCATCTGGCGGGTGGAAGTAAGGCCCGCTGGTGAGGGTTTCAGGCGCCGAAAGGCGTGTATGATATATAGCGTAGCCGCAAAAGCATAGAGGAGCCACGAATGGGGCCTTCGTGTAGGCGACTGCCTGCGTAGTAATCGTCCACGTCACGTGGTCGTTGCCGTGGACGAATGAAGCACACTGCGAGTCGAACAATAAACTGCTTATTCGGGCGAACCTGTGCCCTGTGAACGGAAAGTCGGCTTACAGTAGCAGTATTACACTGATAGCGGCGAGTGGACCGCCGTCCATCGATCAACTGACAAGCGGTGAAGCGTGTCGGCATTTATACCTTTACCGTCGAATATTCGAGCATTAACGCCAGCGGTGACGTAGGCTCTAGAATAATATGTCAGGTTCACGAAATGGGCGTAATCTTCACAAAACGATCTACTACAGCCTCGACGCTTCTCGAACATCGTAGGCGCAGTTTGCGCTGAACACAGTGTAACGGGGTGATAACAACGCTTGAGGAAGGAGCATGGCATTGTGTGCAATCGTGCTGTGCTGCAGCCTGACCATGGCACGCGTGCAGAAGCGGGAACATTTTGGACGGGAGGCGAATGGTGCGAAGTTTGGAAGCAGGGGTGCACGCGGAAGACGGCAAGGTGGCAACGGGAATGTCAACATGGTGAAGTATACCCGCCTGCACCAATATTTATTGAACCTGAGTGGTAAGTGAAAGGCAGGTAATCTGACCATTGCAGTGAAGAGAAACAAGAGAACGTAATGGATGGGCCCTGTAGCAAAGACCTCCCCATCATCACCTCTGCACTCTTAAAAAAAGTTAGTAAAAAGGTAGCTACTGCAAGCAAATAGGTAGTAACAGCAGCGGTTACTACCTTTCTTCGACCGTTACTACTCTTTTGCTACATGTTTACTACCCACGTTAGTAAACAGTTACTATCTGCAACTGTTACTAACTTTTTGCGACCTCTTTACTACCTACGTTAGTAAATGGTTAGTAACCGAAATGAAATAGTTAACAACTGCAGCCGTTACTACCTTTCTTGCCCCGTCACTACCTTTTTGCTACCCGTCTTTTGACTATCTATTCCAATACAGTGGGTGATTGCGATTCTGACAATTTATGAGAGGAATCGTCTCGACGTATAATCATTACACGAAAAAATGATGCAGAAGGCATCCATAGATCAAGAAAATACATTTAGTTTTAAATTACGCAACCTAGACATGTAAACGTCGTTCTGATATTGTCGAAACGAAGAAGTACAAGTTAAGGAACCATAAACAAGTGCTGCACGTGTCGCAATAGACAGTCACAACAAGCTTAGTAAAGTACAGCACATATCAACAAGACCGGCAGATCAAAATAACCGGACAGTGACAATTAGCTTCGAGGACAGTCACAGTAATTCCACTGCGGCGTGTCTCCAAATATTATCATTGTTTTGGCGCGTCAAACCCCCAAAACGATTATTACCTTTTAAACGCAGATATAGTAGTCGTGTGAAGCAATCAAATGCACTGAGAATGAGTTCCGTCCATTGCTCCGGCCACTGTACATAATGTCTTTTTGTGGCCGTTTTGCAATAAATAAATACGAGATATAGTTTTTATAAGTAAGGCACATTAAACGTCTTGTGCTACGTCACCAAATACACGTAATCAGGATGTATGGTATAGTGTTATAGGTTTATATTTGTTGAAAATTGTCCTGAAACGCAAGTGCTTCCTTGTGCAAGACATGCTCCTCCCAAGTAGGGGCTATATACACTCCACGCTTATTTCTTACTACAAGTATACGCAAAAAATAGTGAACTTCATTGGTCTATGCATTCTTCGCATTCATGACACACTTCGTTTCTTACCCAAAGTTGTCTAGTTGTTATACATTAATTAGCCAACATTATCAGTGGGGAAATATTATGCTAAAAAGAATGAACTACGTAGTATTCGTTACTACTTTTTTTCGTAAAACCTTCAAAGGTTACTACCAATGGGTGGTAACGGCTAGGGTAGTAACAGTTACTAACTGCTGTAGTAACAGCAGAGGTAGTAACTGTTACCACCCTCGCCGTTACTAAGTGCGCTTACTACCAGGGTTGTAACATATGTGACAAGCTATTACTATCCCAAAGTTAGTAAGTACCACCACCTTTTTTCTAACAATGTACTACTAAAGTAGAGGTTATGATAGGGAGGTTGAAAGCTGCTTTTTCGAGGCCCATAGAAGAGCTGTTTTGAGGTTGCTGCTTTTCGGTGAGTCCAATGTGTTGGCCACAAGAAAATACCGTGGCGCCGCCATCCGGACGCATCTCTGTCACGTACGTGGCTGGATTGCTCCACTACCCTGTGGCACTCAGCCCGCAGCCGCTTCCGCGCCTCCTTTTTAATTCTTATTCTTGTATTCACTAAACGAAGCCACAAAAATACTGCTGCATCTTTACCACTGACTTTACGAAGTGCTGAATAACTGTTCTAAAAGGTTTTATGCTTCTTATAGTGCCTGACTGCCGGCGTCATCTGCTGTGGCCACTTATATGAGACCCACGTGTGCCGAGCGCGCTGATTTTGTGAAAAGTGACAACTCATTCCGTATCAAATTGAAGCATAAAATGGGTAATATAATGCGTGCTTGTCGGAAAGAGTTTTATTTTTGCTTAATTAAGTGCACGCAACTACGCTGCTTTATTCATTGTAGGTTTCCATCTGAAGACGCGCGCCGCCATAGACACGACAAACATACACAAATTAGCATTTTCGTTTAGCACATAAACATACGAAGCTTAGCGGAAATGGATTTCTCACTTAGTGGGAAGCAACACAGCATTCTTACAGCAGCAGCATGTAGTCGCGATTTCTGTGTTATTAAAGCGGGCAAACGTGAGTCACAATTACGTGCGCGCCTTATTTAGAGTTGTAACTATAGGTAAAATTTCATACGAGGAACAGTTTCTCAGTGGTATGATCCTAATATTTATAGCCAGCATTTTGTACGGTTTTCACACAATGCACACTCAATCGCCATCGAGCCACACATGAGTGAAAATTATGAATGATTGTTGCAGTTACAAGGCTTCTACAAAAGAATAGATCGTGATTTAAAAATGCAATCCCGACCAGCCTCGATTACCATAGCAATGCACTGCGCACTCGCCATATTATTTTGCGCCCTTGAATCTGCATGCTGCAAGTTACGTCGTGCGTACCTTGATCTAAACGGCAATGTCATGTTTCAATAAAAATGCCACTGCCCATTCTTTTTACAGCTTCATTTCTAAGCTGTGTGACTTTTCACGGTAGCTATTAGAAAATGAATCAGTTTTCGAAGCTGACTGCGTTTCTCCCTGTAGATCAAAACAGCATTGGGAAGAGATGACAGTGGTTGTTGGCCAATTCTACAGACGTCGAAGCAAGGAACAATGTGAGCTTAAGTAAGCAGGGTCGCAGGCAGAAACAGTTTCCGGAGAGGGCACTACCTCGATTAGAATTGGTGGTGGAGCAGGGAGATATATTCCAGTGTTATTTTGTGCGCTAAATGCCAGAAAAAAAATGGGCAGAGCGGGGGAGGGGGGCATATGGGCTCGGTGTGCCACCGCCTAGCAACGCCAATCACGGACGGAAACCCGTGTGGTTGGGTACACACATGAGAACATACACCCGGGAGGAGAGTTGGGGGTAGTGCAGACTGTGGTAAATGTTTTCTTGGCGAGAGAAGGAACTTTAGCATACTGGAGTGGCTACAAATCCATGAGGTCAGAAAAGTTTCATGGAACGCGCTGGCCAAATACTCAGAAGCAACTTGCCACAAAATTGACCGCAAAAGGGTTAAATTACCAAAAAATAAGAGAAAAAACTGGACTTCAGGGCATTATCTTGACTCTTTGACAATTCAGACGATGTCGTACATCCTTAAATTAAATGACGGCAACTTTCCCCCACATGTACGCACGTGCGTCGTATTTTAAAATTTACATAATTGGTAGTTTGCACATTCATTTTATCTGGTGAACGAGGCTCCCACGCGGTAACTGAAACCTGCTAATTTTACGTGAAAAATTGTGGTCGGTGCACATTTTAGCCCATGGACTTGAATTAACAACCACAACAACGCAGGAAGAGAAAGGTGACAGTGACACTGCCAGTGGCCGTGACAGTGTCATAGTGTACGCAGCGCACCGTGGCCTGCCACCGATAACTTTTTAGTGTAACTTTCCAGATTGTGTAGTCTGCAGAATTCTCCACACATGAAGTGAGAGCATAACAACGCTGTTGAAAAACTGAAACAACGTGAAGTCGCAGTTAAAAACAACGCATCGAACTGCCAGCTTTGCTTCCCAAGAGTGAGGTTCAATCACGTCATTAAACACTGCACGTCACCGTGATTTCAGCGCCCGCTACTCCAGTTGTGGCTTACAAGTGTGGCAGCTTGGACTTGTTGGTATGACATGACGATAGTTATAGCACGAGAACAGAACGGCGGCACAGTGTCCTTCGTGTCCTTGACTCTGTGTCGTTGTTCTGTTCTCGCGCTATATATATTGTCCATTTGTGGGCCTCGCGCGCAATAGTACAAAGTACACAAACTTGTTAAGGGTCAGTGTGTGTGGGCAATTCAGCACCCGCATGAGCGTCGTGTAGACCCGGCCACCAAGTAACAACACGTCACAAGAGGTGAGTTAAGGAGAGGCAGGTCTTCACATAGCCTGCGCGTTCTTCGTTAAATGCAAAGGAAAGCCAAGCAATTTGCAGTGCTGAACGGTCGAAAATAGGAGAGCCAGCAAGATGTGAGGGAAAGGGGAAATAGTGAGATCGTGGGAAACCCCATCTACTTGTGTCCTAAGCATGACCGTAGTATGTCGTAATGCAATAAAAAGTGGGGGCGTTCAGCCGTTGTCTGTGAGAGCAAGAGCTGAAAATAGAAGCTGTAACTGAAGCACCTTATTCTAATTTTTATGACTGTTTTGTAATTATAGGTTCTACAAGCGAGACACGCTTTTCCCTTCATTTTGCCTTTTGAAGATGAAGGTATGCCGTTTGTGAACACTCGATAATGGTCCTAAAACTGTAGCTTCATTGCTTGCATTGAGGCATTTTGATGGTTGGTTGTCGATAAATAATACTGTGCCCCATGGTCACTCATGATTTGTTTTTATTCATCCAAGCTGCCCAGGTGCCAATAGAAGCCTTGTACATTCGCTGCCGTGTAACCTTTGTACGTACAGGTACTGCGTTCCAAAGTGCTCGTGGGCGTTTTGACGCGCTTAAAACAAGCGGGGGTATATGACGAGACACTCGTAGCTCTCTATACGAGCCCCGGTCTCTTTGGTCCCCTTGTGCTTAAAAAAGATAGCCTTAGAATGAAGAACCAGCTGAGTCACCTGCGTATACGCTTAACCCTAGTCTTTACTGAAGCATCCGCTTTTTATAGTGGCCGGAATTCCCCCACCGCCGAAACGGAGCGTCGTTCGCACTAGACGTGCCATGCGCCACCTAATATGGCATCTACCATGGGTCGAACGCGGGATGGATGCGCTGTCACCTGGTTTTTGTAGCGGCTCGCAAACGACACTACGCTATTTGGTGGTCTATACTTCGATGTTTCTCGTGCGCAAGAAGCAAGAAGAAGCATTTACTGCTTACTTTGCTGGCAAGTCGGTCACTTGTATTGCATGAAGATCAGAAAAAACCGCCGACGCTAGCGAAGACCGCGACATGTTCGGCCACGCCAACGAGAAACTCGGCCACCACTTCCACGAAATAGGCACGTAAATTAGGAACAAAGTAAGTTAAACTGCAATTGGTTACAGCATTAGGTTACGTGCACTGCAACATGGCACGCTAGTCAGGCTTGGGCGCCATGTTTCAAAATTTCTTGACTAGTGCTTCTATTGGTTCGCGGCGACCGATTGGCAGACACCACAAAAATCAGTCCGAGAAGGATAGGCGTGGAGAGGGCCATTTCGACGGATCTCGCTGCGGTCGAATAAGATTCGGCCCACTTTCGGTGGCCGGAATGCTCAGTGTGAACGCGCCCTTACGCACCCGGCACGAAAAAAAAAAGGACGGCCGTTTGCTTTTTCCCCAAATAAATAAAAAATGTGTCCCGTTCTTTCTCGTGCAGCGCAATCGCTTAACAGCCCTCGGCAGTTCCATACGCTACTGCTGCCTACATTTCTTATTTTTCTATTTATTTTTCCCTTTGGCCCTGAAAGTAAAACTTTTTTGACCCCCATAGAGGGGCGGGAAAAATACATACATACCTGAACCGGTAAAACGAACAGAGCGAGTAATCATAACCGTAAAGTATGACGGGCCTATATATTTCAATAACATTGGCTAGTGCTTCTAGAAATGATTTATTGTAGGTGATTAATGTGATTTCAGATGATAGATGGTTCCCCTAAATTTCGGTGCGCCGTGAAAATGATCGGGGGAATGTTTTATTGCGATAGCAATTATATGGACACTCTCGACTGCATTTTGCCACCGACGTTGGCGTCGACGTCGATGTCATGCACCACATATGTATACATATCTACATATAGGAAAACGTAAAAAAGAAAAAAAAAATCCAGAAAGAAGATTTTTGCACGTGAAATCGAACGTGGGACCTGCGTGTCGTGAATTCGAGGCGTTACCTCTGAGCACCATGGGACTTTTTCTTTGTTTATACGTACTTTTGCACATCATACAATAAAAATACAGTGCATAAATAGTACATACAGTGGTAACAAACGGGATGGTTACATAGTGACTAGGATTCCTTAGTAAGAATAAGTGGCTGAAGATGTTCGAGCCATTCTGGAATTGGGTCTTTAGCTTTACACTCTTCAATAAACTTTGGGACCTTATGACGGAAATATTCATGAATGGGTGGTGTAATGATATAAAACTTCTAGGCGCGCAAAACTTCAGACAACTAACATAAGAGACAAGGACGAGCGCAGACTTTCAACTGATTTTATTACTACTACGACACACATATATATATTAGAAAGAAGATAAGCAACACACAAAAAAGGCGAAAAGAGAGATTGCAAAAAAAACATCACACAAAATCAAAAGGCGAAAAGAGAGATTGCAAAAACATCACGTGCTCACCCTGGGCCCTCACGTGCCGAATTTAAAAACGCCAATTCTTTCCCAGATAATGCTATCGATGGTTTGCTGATACAGCTACCTCGAGCAATTGCTGCAGCTTCAATTAAATTCGGCACGTGAGGGCCCAGGGTGAGCACGTGATGTTTTTGCAATCTCTCTTTTCGCCTTTTGATTTTGTGTGATGTTTTTTTGCAATCTCTCTTTTCGCCTTTTTTTGTGTGTTGCTTATCTTCTTTCTAATATATATATGTGTGTCGTAGTAGTAATAAAATCAGTTGAAAGTCTGCGCTCGTCCTTGTCTCTTATGTTAGTTGTCTGAAGTTTTGCGCGCCTAGAAGTTTTATATGGATTACCAACTAGCCCAATCCCACACTTTACTTAGGTGTAATGATGTCGGTAAGGCGGATCGCCATGTACTTTTTCCAAATACTGTGAAGGCCGAGGAACAGAACAGTAATATAAGGGGCTCCATCGTCTTCATTGACTGGCAAAAACCTGATCCCGTAGGCATGAATCGGTAAATATTTTTATAGTTCTCTGCAGAATGTTCAAGAAGAACACTTTTTCCCAACAATCCAGAAAGACATGTTCGATAGTTACAGGTTTACGACAGAGAAAACAGTGTGTTCCCCACAATACAAACAGTCCCCTTTCGTGCATCCACGTTTTAACTTCTAGAGTCCCTGCATGAAACCTCAAAAATGAATTTGAACTAGATAGGACAGCCATTTGTTTTACTTGGGCCAGTACATTTTCACCACGTCCAGCAAGATACAAACTTTTGTTAAGTGGTACCGGTAAAACAATGCCAAAAAGGTCTCTATAGAACCTTTTTCGTTTTACTCCCGCACCGTGCCAATAAAAAAGTTGCATGCGCCAACTACTTTTCTTAAATACCTATATAGCGCCCCATGCACAAAGTCCATGGTGACAACGAGTGAAGGTAAACCTCTTCGAAGCCTCAGCTGAATAACTGAACGTAGGAAAGGGGCTCTTTTGTCTCACAGAAACATAAAATAACTAACGATCCCTCTTAAAAATTGGCAGATCCCACGTACAGCGGAAATGAATGATATGCGAAGCACGAATGAGAAATGTTGATATGTCACTTTGATATCAGCACAACGTTACGAGGTGGATGTAAATGATGCCGTGCATGACTTCCGTGTCATGGTTAGCATGTTTGGTTGTGTCGTTTACCTTCGTCATCTATTCACGTGACGTAACACCAAATTTGGTATATGTGGAGCTGACTAAACAGCCGCGAGCGCATCATGAAAGGCCCAATATACTCCAACATAGCGTTGACGCGTGCGGAAGCTGGGCACCGCTACGCTACGTTAGCAAAACGCGAGTACTCTAAAGTCTGACGCCAAGCGCGACAAGCTTCCATCAGCGCAGCCCGACGGCAACCAGCGCAAATTGCGACATGCTGCATTGCGCGCTGATGCGTTACCAAGACAACACTGCGTCTCCCTCTTTTGGTGACAGAGGGAAGCCGGACACGCTCAAACGCACATGCGTCAAAAAACGCAGCGTGGCACACATGCGTCAAAGCAGCCCGGCGCGCGCCTGCCAGTATGTGGCAGGACACACGCCTTGCGTGGCAACACCGGCGTGACCCGACGAAATGAACACTGGCGAACACGAGCACTGTGTCAGGTAGAAATTTTTGGCGCCTTGACTGTGGCATGTACCCTTATAAATGCTGAACACCAACCAACTAGTCCGAAACGTGTCTTAGCTAAAAAACAAACTGAACAACAATAGTGGAGGGCAGCCGAGACGCATGGAGGATTGCAAGTTACTGTACATCCTCACTAACTTGTTAACAATTAGTTGCGTTGTACAGCCTTTATATGCCATAGCCACTCCCTCTTTGATAGTACAGCCTACATTTACAAAATCTAATACACTCATCAGAACATCATGCGACACATTTTCAAAAGTTTTCTCTAAATCCAACTGAAGCATTGCCACACATGTCTCAGCCGCATCGCAGCACTCCAGAACACCTCTGGCCTTATGTATATTCGTTACACTTGTGCGTCCTGTGATTCCACACGTCTGGTGGGGACCTACTTTTTCCTTTATTACACCCTGAAATCGCTTAGCTAATATTTTCAAGAAGGTTTTGTAATCTACATTTGTTAAGCTTATGGTGTGATACGATTTTATCGGGCGGAGTTTAGTTTTACCCTTTGTTATGGGAATTGGAATAGTGTGCGCCGTCATAAAGCTGGAAGGCAACATCTTATACTTGTAAACTTCAATCGAAAGACTGGTCAAAATTGGGAAAAATCCGGAGTTTAATGTTTTGTAAAAAGCTGCGCTCATCCCAGTTGCTGGTGTCTTTCCTGGGTTTAGCCGTTCAATAGCTCTTTCAACTTCAATATTTTAAATAGGCACAACAAGACTTCCAGGCACTTTTGACATCAAAAGCAAGAATTTCTTCCTAAACATTTCTATGTACACCTCCAATCGCCTAAATAGATCTGGATAGTAGTTTGAAAAAACGTTTCCTATTCCCTTATTACCTGTGTAAACGACACCATTGTGACGTATTTCCGCATTGGTATTTTTGCGGGCATATCTTTTATTTGCCCCAGTGATCGTTTTGTCAGTGCTTCACCAACTAAAAAATTTTCAGCACGAGCTGAAACTATGGCCCTCTATAACGCTGAATCTCAAAAACTTCCATCTTATGGCTAGCGTTGCAAATATCTTCCGTAAATTTTTCTGGTGATTTTGCTTCTTCCTCTAGCAATCTAGTAAAATTATGTTTTTTGAATTATTCCTCCTTTCTCTTCTCTCGTTTAGTTGTGCAAGCTCTTTCCATGGCAATCATCTTATTATCACTTTTAAATTATTTCCACTGAGCACACGTCATTTCGCAGCTTTAGTTAATTTTGCTGACATGTTCTAGTACTTTCTCTTGAAAAATTGCGTCCTCCAGTAGCTGCGACTTCAGCTTGCAAAGGTCTCAGGAAAACTAACATTGTCTAGCGCCACCACAGCGAATAATAAAGCAGATTAGGCAGAGATCTGTAAAAAAGACTGGTTGGACTACGTATTTGTAATACATTGGTATTATACTCGCCGTTACATAAGCTCTGTCCAGACGAGTGTGACTGGAATTATTAAAGTGCGTAAAATGAATGTTTTGCCCCATATCCACATATTACGCCACATCTTCAAGGCTCTATCGGTGTATATTATTGCTAAAGACAGCCGCACTAGTATTCCTATATGGTGCACTGCTGGTCTTGTCATGTGCAGAAAGCACACAGTAAAGATCCTATATTAATACAACTTGCCTGTCGGTATTGCAATATCTATCTACGGATTGATAGAAATCACATCTTTCGGATTGCACATTAAGCGCTTACACAATAATTACGTGCCATTTAGAAGAAAAGTGCCTCAGATTACATACTACTAACCTCCCCGATAAACCACATGTAACAGATTCAACGACCAGCCCCTGTATCTGGCGAACAAATAAAACACAACCGGCTGAGGAACCAATGGCATGACTTACACAAACACTGAACCGTGAACTAAAAGGCCGTACCATGCTCCCAGTCTCTTGTTCACCTTGAACTTTGGTTTCCTGTACAGTTATAACGTCGAAATCTCACTCTACAACTGTACGATACAGTTGCTTCTGTTTCTTTCTGCCAGCGAGACTCCACACGTTAAGTGAAGAAAAACCGACAAAGCTTTCCCTAGCCATAGTATGCAGTCGACTGAAAATGGGAGGATGATGCTCACCTCCACTACTCAGTGCAGCTCAGCCTGCCAGCCGCGCGCTTTGTTCCCCATCCATGAACGCGCCCTCGATACTGCGAAGGCTGGGAGACGCGCCATAGACGCTATTTGGTGCAGCCCCGTTCCGCAAGCACTCCGGCAAAACTCCTGTTTCTGACTGCTTAAGTCATTTATTGGCAACTTCAACAAACGTACGTGAAGCTTTCTACGAGATCAGCCACATGGTCTGAAGTGATTTCAAGTGACTGCTTCGTATTTCGCACCCATGAAGATTGACTTTTTGGTGGCGTTCGACTACCTAGGTGGACCTACCAGCTAGGCCTACCAGCATGGTCATCCACGAAGCAGAGAGAGAGAGGAGCTTCTCTCCGCCGAAGCTCTCGACGATGATGAAGGCAGCTGGCGTCAAGTGTAAGCCAGGGCCAGAAAGCCCGCTTCATCCGCGAACAAATCGACGTCTGCCATCAACACTTCGCAAGAAGAGTCACAGAAAGCTCTCTCATCGACTCCTCGCAGTGCGCCAAGGCCCTCTCCACTTCCAGCAGACGACTAGAAAATAGTCCTGCGAATATGTGGAGGCCTCAGCTGTGCTGACACTCCACTTCCGAAGCTCATACATTCCGTCCTAAAAACAGCAGCACTCACAAGCTTCCTACATGAACAATACCGCATCAACTCTGTAAGTAAAATTCTGCTCATAAGCACACCGAACTCGGCACGCACTGAAGCATACCACCACATCAAATCCATCAAGATGGACGAGTGCAGCTTTGAAGTTGTCCCCCACATTACCGATCCATCGAATATCTGCCGGGGGGTCATCCGTAATATTCCTATGGAACACACATCTAAAGCCATCTTGTCAAGTCTATTGGACTATTAGAGACTAGGCCTCATCCTGACCGGACGTCGCATGGGTTCCACAACGTCCATTTTTGTCAACTTTAGAGGTAAGTACGTGCCTTTCTACATAAGTTATCAGGGTGGCATCACCAGATGCGTACCTTATCGTCATAAGACGGAAGCCTGTAATCTCTGCCGCAAACTTCACCACAGACTAGACGTATACCAAGGTGCCCCTCAGTCTTTATGACCAATGTGTGGCATTCCGAAGCCACTCTTTGATCGCGAATGTGAACCCTAAGTGTGTAGTGTGCAACAGTGACCCCCCCCCCCCGGCTCACCCCAGTGCCCACAGCTCTACAAGCCCAAACCAAAGCATGCACCCTCAACTTTCCAGCAAGATGCACCTCCATTCCTTGACCCAAGCACATCGTTCAAGAACGCCCCTAGAGGATGCTCACTCAGTATCACAAGACAGCAAAGCTGGAAAAGACTCAGCCGCAGCCGAAGCCGTAACAAAAGCATTCATCAGACCCCAGCCCTCGGAATCTTTCTAGACTATATGCGAAAGCTTTTGATTAAGTTCCTCACCGCCTCCTTTTGCTAAAACTTTCGCACCTGCCCCTAGACCCTCACATTCTTCGTTGGATTGAACAGTTTGTCCCTAACCATTCTCAGCCAGTCTTTGCGAATGGTCACCTATCTAACTCTCTCCCAGTCACATCAGGCGCTCCCCAAGGATCTGTCCTTGCTCCCCTTCTATTCCTAATACATATTAACGACTTGCCCGATAATGTATCCTGCAGCATTCGCATGTTCGTGGACGACTGTGCCATTAATCACACTATCAGTAACCAGCATGATCACCAGTATCTCCAAACCAATCTTGACAACACGCTTAATTAGTGTAACACATGTTTAATGACCCTTATTCCTTCTAAATGTAAACTTGTGTCCTTTTCCCATCGCCACAGCCCATATCGCTTCCAACATTTCATCGTTAACACCTCAATTGAATCAGTATCATCCTATAAATATCTTGAAATAACCTTGTCTTACGACTTATCATGGCTTACCCACATCGCTAATGTAGTTTCAGCATCTAATAAAACACTTGGTTTCCTCAAACGCTATTTCCGCCTAGCCCCCCCACATGTCAAATTACTTGCGTACAAATTTTTAATCAGACCGAAATTAGAATATGCATCTGCCATATGGAGCGCACATCAAGCGTATTTAATCAACGCAATAGAAGCGATACAAAACTGCGCTGCCAGATTCATTCATTCATCTTATTCATACGATATCAGTATTTCATCTTTGAAAGCGAAATCAGGACTGCCACCCCTTTTTTTTGCGCCGCCGCACTGCAAATCTCGTGCTTTATCACAAATTACTTCATTCTTCCCTCAATCAACCACCTTATATAGCAGCCGCAGCATGCATATCTCATCGAACCAGACATCTATTTCAGGTTTCCCGCCCATCGTCGCGCACCACTGTTTTTTCTGCCTCGTTCTTTTTTCGAGCAGCCACGGACTGGAACGGACTCCCCCAGGACATCGTCAACATTGCCTCATCATCTGCCTTTCAAAACCGCATTATAGATCATCTTCAATGCTAAAAAAACTTTTACTGCTTATTGTTAAGCTAAAGAAAACCCCACACTTATTTAATGCTCCTCCTAGAAAGGGGGGCCTTTAAGGCAATAAACTGACCTTAACGGAACTGGCCCTGGACACGAGGTGAGATGGGCTGATGTAGCCTCCCCTGAAAACTCCATTCAAAATTAGTACAAACTAATGCAGGATGAGATGGCTAAATTGAGGGCAGAAAATGCAAAACTACGCCTTGAGCTTCAGTTCTTCAAACAACCACCTACCTCCCCACATCTCCCCACCTCATATTTTACAAGAACGAAACAAATAGTGTAGGGCAGCTGCCAGGTTATAGAACGCATCAAAACCCAGCTGATACCAAACCAAACACTGCTGTCTTAACTAAGAAGCACATTACAGTTACCTATTCAAAATTTGCTGACATCGACATTGAGCACGACTTTCTCCGAAAGCTACCTGATAAACTTTACTCGCCATTCTTTACATTCTGAACGTATATAGTAGACCAGAATATTAAAGGCACCGCTTCGATTCCCTATTAGTCCGAGCTACATCCTTGGCAGGCAGACACACCCTCCTCATAGTGGGGGATTTGAACGCCTCCCACCCAGCGTGGGGTTACACCGCATCTACACCGAAAGGTAGAGCCCTCTGGTTTCATATTGAGGCATATCGTTTTACACTGCACAACGACTTGGAGGAGCGTACTCATTTGGGGATCAGTGTGAACAAAGATGCATTCCCAAATCTTACCCTCACTCACAATGCCCCCACAATGGTTTGGACTAACATCCCAACTAATCGTGGCAGTTATCATTACAATATTAGCATTACATTACCACTAAAACAGAGACCCATTGCACCCATACCACTGATGCTCACAAAATGGGACAAATTTAGAGAGACCCGCAAAAGCACCGCTCCCTCACAGTGACCATTTAGGACAGCTCTTCGATAACCTCCGCACGTTGCATTTACCTCAATTACGTAAGGATTCTATACCATCTAACACAAGAAAACCTAGTGAGTCATTAGATGCGCTGATAACGGAAGCGGCAGTTAGGCGCGTCCTCGCAACACTCCATACCACGTCGGCTTCAGGCCCCGACCACGTTAGCAAGAACTTGGGAATCTTGACCCTATTTCTAATAAAGCTTTGACGGAGTACTCTAACGATTGTTTTGACACGGGTACCCTTCCACCTTCGTTGAAAGATGCCAGAGTCATATTTACACATAAACCGAACAAAGCCTCCTTAGTAAAAAATTTGAGGCCTATTTCCTTAACATCGTGTCTCGGAAAGACTATGGAGCATGCTTTGCTTGCACGCCTCCAGAGAAACATGGAGGATATTGGACTACTGCCTCCAGAAATGATTGGCTATAGGACCTCACTTTCAGCGCAAGATTAGAGGCTTCGCCTTCAACATGACATCATAACTCCGAACCAGAGCGAGGATACTCAGGCAATCCTTGGTCTGGACATACATGAAGCATTCAATAACGTAGCCCACTCAGCTATATATGCTGGCCTCAACCGCATTTCTAGTGGCGATAAAATGTACTGTTACATCAAAAGCTTCCTCACAGACCGCACATGTACGTTAACGTTAGGACCAGAACATTTCTCATTCTATACACTAGGCAGCTTCGGAAGACCTCAAGGGTCAGTGTTCTCTCCAATCCGTTTTAACTTGGCTATGCTACCTATACCCAACGCTCTTCAACGTATCTCTGACTTGAACTTCTCTATCTATGCCTATGATATCACCTTATGGGTGAAAGGAAGCTCAGATGGACACATTCAAGACACCCTACAAACAGCTGTAAATATAATAGCAGCACTAACATCTCAGATGAAACTCTATTGTGTAAATCAGAGATTCTCCTTCTACCAACTCGTCATCGGATCGAACATGTTCCAATGATCGAACTTCACATAAATGGGTGCCTCATTCCTAGAGTATCACGTATTCGTGTACTAGGCCTATTTATCCAAAACAACCGTCTTCATTCGCACACACTCAAGCTTTACGCAATATCATTGAAAACACCCTAAGATTGATAGGAAGAATCTCAGGAAAAATGGAGGGGTCTGAGAGTAAGACCTATACTTTGTGTAATACAAGCTTTTGTGATTAGCAAAATCACATATACTCTCCCTTACCTTCCCCTAAATTAGCAGATGAAGAATCGGTCAACAGCCTCCTCCACAGAGTTTATGAATATGCGCTAGGCATTGCAATCAATACTTCTAACGCACGACTCCACCAGACAGGAGTCATAAATACCCCATGTGAAATCCGGGAAGCCCATTCAACAGCTCAATACGCGAGGCTCGCGACCTCTAGCGCAGGTCGCCACATTTTATAGTCTACCCGAATTAACTTCACCTCGCTCACTAATGCTAAATACAACATTCCCCAAAACATACACAAACAATAACTCATACCGCCCCTTTCTAAAAACATGCATCCAACATATCACACTAAGCGTCGAATCCAAAGAGCAAAAGCTCTTCAGAAAAAATTGCATGGAGCCAATGACGTGCTCTATGTCGATGCGGCAGAATTTCCATCCTCTTCATCCTATGCCCTCTCTGCTGTCGATTATAACGGCAAGGCACTCACAACGGCATCCATCACTGTCAACTCTTTGGAAGAGGCAGAGGGGGCTGCCATCGCTTTAGGTCTATCAATCCCCAATATCACTATGAGTGCAAGTGACTTCAAAACTTCCATACGCAACTTCAGCGCAGGTCGCATCTCATCAACTGCCCTTTCAATTCTTAAGAAACACCCTCCCACGCAAGTCGTCGCTCTCATATGGACGCCCGCGCATGCGGGGTCGAGTGGCAATGAGGAGGCTCATACCTGTGTTCGAGGAATGACCGGCCGAGCGCAGGCCTCTGATTATGTCTTAGACTACGTGGCCTTTTCAGCGCAAAAGATCGTCTTTTGAACTTCCACGATATAACAAATCACTACCGCCTACAGCGCACTATATACCCCCCCCCCCTCTTACATCATAGAGCTTCGCGCTAGCATGAAATACTACGGCGCAAGTTACAGACGCGTACGTTTTCTACCCTCTCTTTTCACCATCTTAGACACCCTGCGATATACCCCTACCCTTTATGCATTTTCCGCCAACAAAGAGCTAACCAGGACCATATCTTGTGGGGGTGTACTCGAAAGCCACCACCTAATTCTCTACACATTAATGGTAAGGAGCAGTGGGAGGCTACTATGTGCAGCTCGGCGCACGAGGTTTCGGACCAGATCTTGGATTGGGCCAAGAGGGTAACGGAGACCTACGCTGGGTAGGCTCCTCTGACACTCCACCACCACACCTTTCCCTCTTGCGATGAATAAAGTTTTTCTGCTCCTCCTACGAAGTCGACAACTGTCCAAACGCCGGTCCGGTGGCTGTATTTGGAATAGCTGGTCCCGCATCGCACGAAAGAGGGAAAATAAAGAGTGCGAGGAAGACGCCAGCGCCAGCGCCAGGATTGCGCATGCGCTATAGGTTACTCTCTGTAGGTGACATGCCTGCCTGTAGGCGACGTGCAGGTGAGGCGCGCACGCACCCGCGATGGAATGTGCGGAGTTTTCCCGGCTGCTTCATCGTACAGAGGCACCCACAGCCTTCCACCATCTCACTCTCTACCTTTCCCTTCTGCCTTTCTGTATCTCTTTTTCCCTCCCCCTGTAAGAGCTGAGCTATGGTGGCTAGACACCATAGCTGAACTGAACCGTGCTACCCACAAAAGTTGCAAAAGAGTGACAGTTTTTTTTTGTTTTGTTTTATTCAATCAACCACCACGTCATACGCGCCACTTTTGGCGTGGTCAACACTGATGTGCGAATTAAATTTCGAAATTTCCATCTAACGTTCAGTCACGTGCATCGCGCTTTTGTCACACACTGTATGAGTTCCAACTGCCCTTGCAGAAATGCGATTCCGACTGTCATGGCAGACGCCCCGTCGCTCACGTCTCAATTAGAAGTCAGCACATCAAACGTGAATCGTGTTTCAGTCAACGGTGTGCTTCCGAATGATATAGCAGCCACGCGCACATTTACGTCCGAAATAGGCGCCAGTTTGGCCGGCCCACCTAACGTGAAGTGCCTCCTCATCGATCTCCGCACAGACGGATGTGCGCGTGTGGCTCGCCAGCTGCAGCAAGGCAGCTGATACGACTATTCACGTCGTATTAGTTGCATTGCTGCTGTCTCTGCTGTAGGCGTCGCGGAGGCACTTAACGTTGACAGTCGGAATCTCTGTGCTCATTGAAACCATCACCGTGCTATTGCCATCTTATCGAAACCCACTCGCTCGCGCCCTCGCCGCACAGTAGCGATCCATCCAAGACACCGAAAGGGCGAGGGTGCTTCCACACCATGGAACAGCCGTAAACACTTCTCTCTGTTTCCGTGACTCCGGGACAATGACAGCGACTTTCGGCGTGTCATCGCGAGGTCGGCTGAGCGAAAATTCGCCCTATATCTTTGCTTCAAACGACCACAAAGCCGGCAGTCTTAGGGGATTAACAATGCCCTCTCCGAAGCTTCTACAGCGTCTGAGTAGGCAGCTCCAGCCCCCAACAGAAATCTTTTCTTTGCTACCCTTTTGTGTATCCCCAACCCCGTTGCTCGTTACTATGGATTATGGCGGGGGCTACACCGCTCAGCCGGAAAAGGATAAAGGCAGAGCGGGGAGCTTGGCTGAAAATGAGGTGCAGGTTTGCAAGTCTAGTCCGTGTCGCTGCGTCCCCAGTGCGCACGTCACCAGCACGTCACCTCCAGAGGCGAACCAATAGCGCGCAAGAAATCCTGATGCTGGCGCTGGCGTCCTCCTTGCACTCTTTCTTTTCTCTCTTTCGTGCGATGCGGAACCAGCAATTGCAAATACGCGTCTGGCGGGATAGTAGGCCACGGGTGCAACGCCGATCGACGCAGTGGCAATGCTTTAGATGGTGGCTCTTTGACGCCAGCGTCTCCTGGACGCCGTTCTCTCCCACGTGCTGTCGTGCCCGTTTGCCTGTTGTGCCGCTGGAAGTTTCCATCACCAATTCATTCACTTGCAAATTCTTTCCGGTCACGTCCTCCATTACCTTACTTGCTTCTGATGTCGGCATCGGTGTCACTACCGCCGAGGTTTCCGCAACATCCATACGCTCTTTTTCTGCTCTTTTTCTGGATGTAAGGGAGACGCTAGCCGCTTGTCTTTCCATGTCTACTTTGCTTGAAGGCATCGGCGTGCTGCCAGCAACCATCTCGGCATCGGCCTAGTCCGTCATGAGCTCTACAGTGTCTTCACTCACCGTTATCCCGGCAAGTGCCGTAACACTGGCGTACGTTCGAGCGCAGACCGCGTCCTCGTGACCGTAGCGTCGGCACTGTCCGCACCGTGGTACACGACGATCTCGGCGAATATGGCGAATATTTCCACATCGCAAGCACAGTGGAGCTCTACCCGGGACGACCACGAGGGCTTGTTTACCAGCAACTCGCAATTTATGAGGAATATCCTCGATGGCGATTTCACTTTTAAGCTTCAGAGTAACAGATCTTGTTGTTGACCCTTTATTCGTGATGCTATTCACACGCCATCACTCACGAGGGATGTCTGTGACAGCCGTAGGGCAGAAACGCCACCCTCGCGTCTTCGTCGGCTGTGTTGTACAGAAGCCAGTGGTATTTGACGCGGAGATCTTTACTTGCCGAGTCAATGACGACACAACTTCGACCTTTCACTTTAACGTCGCTGCTCGCAAGAAGTCTTTTGGTCTTTTCCTCGCTTCTGAAGGTTACTGGCCAAATGTGGTTCATCTGATAGGCAACCAAGGCGAACACTTCAGGGAGCAGACGCAGGTAGTTCAACGTGTCTCTGTAGTCTTCCTCTAGAAAAAGCCGCGCTCGTACGTGACCATGCATGAAAACTATGTTCAAAACAGAGCGTCCACTGGGCAGAAATGGTACTCGTCATTTTCCATTGCAGCGTTCCTGTTACCGCAGCCCGACCCGACCGCTTAAACCGCTTCGACGGAGCACGACCTGCTGCGTCTGAGCGCTTCTGTGTCCGGAAATAGTGTGCGCCCCCGTGGGGAACCTCAATGAACGTTCAAACGGCAAAGTCTTTATATGTACCACTTACCTCTATTAGCGAACGTCCCGGGGGGGACTATCGTGTTTTCAGCATTATCAGCAACATGGCGCAGTGAGCGCACGGCAGTGGTCATCTCTCACGCATCCTCTACGCGCCCGCGTAGAGAATAAGAGGATGTACACTCGAAGTGACTCTAAAAAGAGGAAAAATTAAGACATAAGTGCCTTTTCGTTACTGCCTCTCTTGATGAGGGCACCTCCACAGTTCAGCGCTGGAAATAGGAATTAAAGAGACAGAAGAAAGGAGTGAGAGAACGTTAGTAAAAAGCATTCGATTGCTTGCATCACGCACGCGCGTAAGAAACCAAGCAACCGCCACCCACCGAAAGACCGTCGAGAAGCCGGAGGTGCAGCGATGCGCCTGCGAAAGGAGAAAAAAAACAAACTCACTGGACAAGTGGACAGAAGTTGAGGCACTCTCCCTGTAAGAGATAAGGGAAGAGGGTGTCTGCTCCATCGGCGTGGCGAAGAGAAAAAAAATGGCGCCGTATCTGCATGTAATCTGCAAATGTTGTCGAAAGACGATAGCCTTGCGTGTGGAGAGAGTGAACAAGACATTTATTTGATGCTCTGCGCAAGAATACTGTTGAATGGTATTCTGAGATTGCTGCGTTAGAGTGCCTCGAGCGTGCAGCGGAGGTGAGCGAACGCATCAAGTCACGTCACACGTGAGGCATGAGCGCCTTCTGGCAGTTTTTTTAGAAAACAAAGGGCATGTCTCTGAGACGGGTGTGCGCGCCCATCGCAGAGGTGACGGCGTGGAGAAAGGAAGGCGACGAGTAGGTGCCACCACCATCTCTTCTTAGCAAAGCGTTGGTAACGCTTGCCTTTTTGTGCAAGCGTTGCATGGTCAGCGCAGCGTGATAAGTGCTATGGTCTATGGTCCTTAAAATTACTTATGTGTGCCTTTTCTAGGGAGAGACGCACATGCAGAATATACATGTGTTGTTATGGTGCCCGAGAAATGCGCCATGATTGCTTTTTAATTGACAATTTCACAAGCATGAACGCTCAAAATTGGTGGGCGCAGCGGTTGGGGTCAGCCATTTCAAGTACCCAATGCTGTTAAGAGTATACAAACAGACAAACGTACAGACAGACAGACAAAAACTTTTGTGTCTAAGGTTCTCAAGAAAGACTATCGTCTTTAAAAAAACAAAAAAGGCCGTCAGGCAGCTCGGAGTGGCGAACGTAAACAAATTCACGTGGGACTCTGAGGAGCATTGCGGCATAGCGCGATGTTAACTGACTTCAACACGTGTGTAACGGGCCTCTTTAGAGGCGCATGAAAATGTCGGCATCGTAGAATTAGTTCAGCAGGACCTCGAAGGCCCTAAGGAGTGTTACACGATGCGCGCGGGGAAACCGTAGGTGGTCGAAAATCACGTGTGGCAGTCCCGATCGGCCGTATGCATCGATGAGCCGCGGGCGTTGGTCTGCGTAGCCACGGCACTGCAGCAGAACATGCTCGATGGTCTCATACGCCGGGCGTACCGCACACGCCAGGCTCCCGCTGTTAGTGTGGCGAAATTGCAACTCAGCGGTGCGGCTGCAGTCAGTGCGCAGACGCAGAAGAAAGGCATGAGCACGCCAGCCGATGCCGGTCCTCGGCAGCGGTCGAGAGTGTTTTCCCGCGGCCCCACGTGAGTCGGGATGTAGAGCACGCACATGGTGCGCAATACGAAAGTGCCCTACATCACCAGCACGGAAGAACGTAGTGACGGGGGTGGACGGGTGGTGGGCCTGCTTGGCCAGGACGTACGCGTCCTCTTTACCACGTAGTCCAATAAGCGAAAGCACCCACTGAAAAATCACATCACAGCCACTCCGCACAATCACACAAACTTTCGCGCGAGCCTCTGCGCAAGGGGACGCCACGTTCAGCTCGCGCGAGAGCCAGTAATGCGAACCGCGAGTCGCTCAACATCGCCGCTGTTGGTGGAAGCAGATCGGCGAGTTGATCAGCTGCTAGGTCGATGGCTGTGAGTTCAGCTGTAGTTGATGATGCAGTAAAAAGTAGCCGGTACTGTCCGTGAAGGCTGAGCGCGGGGATCACGCATGCGGCAGCCGCTGCACCATCTGCCACTACCGAGCCGTCGGTGAAGATGAGGAGGCAGCCAGAGAGTCGCTGCTTGATGACTGCTGCCGTCTCTTGTTGCAGGACGCACTGGGGTGTTTCGCTTGGCCCACATGCCGGGGATCATGGTTGAGATCGCGAGGCCCAGATCGGTGTCCGGAAGGATGGGGAGCATGCTGTAGTTGGGTGGCTGCTAGACCAGGGCGCAGTACTCGAGCGCTCGCTCACCCATACCTGAGTTTGGGCGATCGAGCAGTCGGGCAGCAAATTTTCGTCCCTCAGGCGTCCGGTGCATTCGATGTAGGTGTCGCAAGGCAGCGCGTTTTCCTCGGAGCAAAAAATGCGTCTGACTGGTCTCTGTGAGGGTGGGGCCGATTGGCGAGGATCGCGGTAAGCCGAAGAGGCGGTACATGACACCGCGATGTTCAACATCGAGCATGGCCAATTGCGTTGGTTTGAGCCCGAGAAGAGGCACTGCACAGGGCGTTCTGGCGGAGGCCACCGCGTTGTACAGACGCAAATCAATGTCTGGGGAGCAGCCTGCGCCGTGTTGTGACTGGCGCCCGAGCTGACGAGGGAGCGGCGCTTTTTGGAATCTCAAACAAGTAGCCGACCGGCCGGCTGCCTATGACCGCCAGGCATTGTCCCTCCTAGCCGGAGGATGGGACGTCATGTCGCCACGACGGCGTAAGCTGTTCGAGAGAGAACTACAAATACAGCACCTTCCTTAGAAGAGACCATGGCGGCCACCACATATCACCCCGCTAATTCAACGAGCAGTTCGGCGGACCAGGGCGCGGTACTCGAGTGGTGGCACAGCCGCCATAACTTTAATACCTTAATACCTTAAGGTATTAAGGTATTAAAGTGATGGCGGCTGCGCCACCCTTTGAAGTATGCTGTCATAAGCTTTGGACCCCTTGACCAGCGGCACACACGCGACGAGGAGGAGCCCCGCTGGCGCCGCCTTGAATTGCAGCGATCACGGTTCAATATTGGACGTTCACGTGGGTCGTGCATGCTCGTCCCTCTCGCCAGATGTGCGTGATCTGTGATTGGGCAGTACCACCTGCACGTGTTCTCTGATCTAGGCATCTGGGGAGACATCCCCTTTATAATGAGCCACCCGGCTCATTCGAAAGAGCACCATGTAGAGGAACGCCAGATTCAAAAGCTCGCCATGCAAGAAAGAGCTCGTCATGTGCGAGAGCTCACCTTGTATATAATGTAAATCAACCCTCTTCAAGTCTCTCTTCCTCCTGCCTCGACAACTTCATCCCGGACCTCCTGTGCCTGCAAACTACGGTCGCAACAACTGGTGGCTGCGGCGGGATACAACTCAGCGACAGAGAACATGAACCAGAAGTAAGCTGAAAGCCCTGGAATTCGGTGGGATTGAAGCAGGGTACCGCGACCACACGTAACGGGTGAGTGCCTGGCTTTGTGCTTGAGATATACCGAGTATTTTAGCCTAGACCCGTTAAATGATAGATATAACCAACAACTGCCTGACCACTGTGGTTGTTATCTCGGCACAGCGCAGCCCTGGGCAGCCCTGAGCAAGTTAAGCAGGAAGGCTTAGACAATAAAATAGGAACAGGTAGAAAAATTTGTGGGAATTCATAAGGGTGCGTTGAGGAAAAATTTGGGATGTAAAAATCAGTAGAGTGAGAAATAATCAAGAAACAGGTTAAAGAGAGAGGTTGGCCACGTAGTGGTACTTGTGAGCTTAAGCTTGTGGTCTCCGCTGTTGGATTTGCCAGGCTTCAATTTCCCCAGACCCAGAATTGAAACGCTGGTGGGTTTGTGTTTTGTCACAGTCAGCCAAAGCAAAGCAGTATTCATGGACCTCAAGAGATTAACTAGAGAGAACCTGCTAAACCTGTGTTATGATCTTGACCTAAATTTTAACGACGATATGCTTGCATCTCAACTCTAGGAAGTAATTCTTGAAAGCAAAATTGAAAAGGCGGAAATCGAGCACTTAAGAAATATGTATTAGATGGATCAGGAAGAGCAAGAGATGCGCAAGCGGGACAAAAAGGAAATCGAGCGCAGGAATGAAGAACATAGGAAGAAGATGAAGGAATGAAATGAGGAGATAGATAGAATGCATCGTAAGGTGGTGGCATTGCAGCAAAGACTCCAGACATCCCAAGATCTAACGCACCAACGGTGCGATGTAGCGGCGGTGCCGTTTAAGGCCGAAGAGAAGGCTACGGGCGAGACGTTTGCAGATGTAGCGCACGAAGGTTCAATGTAGTGACGGTGCCATTTGAGGCCGAATAGAAGTATAGTACCTGTAAGGACATAGTTGAGAATCTAACACGTTCCGAGGAAAAAGCACTCGCGGACAAAGCAGGGTGTCAGGGTTCCATGGTGGTGAAAACGGAGTTAAGACTTCCAGAGCATTCCACGAGAATTGAACCTTGCAGCCTATATACGATGTTGATGAGCGTCAGAGGCGACCGAAAGACTACAAAGTTGGCACCAAAAAGTGTGTAAAACGGAGAAAGCGTCCGAGAAACCGAAGCGCGGCCAAGCTCGCGATCAGTGCAGCGTGTTTGACGAGGACCTTCAATTGGCGTGGCGGATTTGCGAGAAAAGACTCGTTGTCTTTTCTGGCTGGCTTGAATCAGATGCGTCTGAGTGGCAGAAGAGTAAGGAAAAAGAAAGCGCTATCTACGCGGCGGTGGTCTAACGCTGAACTAATAGGAGATCATCAGAACTGTGTGCGCGAGACAGTAGAGGAGCATATCGATGATGAAAAAAGTCAGATTAGGACGAAAGGCTGCCAAGTCCACGCAAAAAGGCGTGCAAAGGAAAGAAAGCGTCCGAAGGACAACAGTAAGGCAAAGCTCGTGGTGAGCACAACGTGTTTCAGTAAGGGCTTCAAACGGTGGGGCGAAATTGCGAGAAAAGTGTCTTTCTCATTTCTGACGGGTCTGTATTGCATGCGTCCGAGCCGCCGGAAAAGAAAAGCGTACCGTACGCGGCACTGTTCGCATGATATATTGTAAAGCAATCATCAGGGCAGTGCGCACGAAAGATCTAACTAGCATGTGGGCGCTGATGAGCATCACACGTGGGCGAAAAGCTCTGTAGATGGCACCAAGAAGCGTGTGAAATGGAGAAAGCGTCCTATGAACAGGCAGGCAAAAATCGCGACGCGTTTGAGTAATGTGTTCAAATGGCGGAGCGAAATTGCGACATAGTTGCCGTATCGCAAGCGTCCGAGCGGGCGAGGAGCAAGGAAAACAGAAGCGTATTGGGTGCGTAAGTGGTCAGAGAGAAAGGGACCGTTCCGTAGTTTTTGCGGTGCATTGGACGAGGTGCGGAACACAAAGGTCGGTGGGTTTCGCGAAGTAACAGGAAGGAACGACGGCAAGTCTGCTTCGAGGAACGTCGCGGGATTAGGTAGCACTTATAAGTGTGTTGTTCACCCCGCTTTTCGAGAAGATCGTTCCGGGCGCGTCCACCACGAGTTCGACTCAAAGTTCTTGTTGTTGTTGTTTATTCTAAAATACATAAATTTTTTATGACTACATTTTTTGCATGGCGAATGAACCCTGGCGAATGAGCCACGTCTCTGGGAGGTCCCGGAGTAAAAACTGTCAGGAGGACCTCCTAACAAAAAGTAAAAAGAGGATTAGCTTTTTATTCAGCAAACAGCGACGAAATCACAGCACTATTTAAAAGAAAATGATGCCAAAACGTAGGGCCATATGAGCAATAGTACAATGTGCTTGAAACAAAGAAACCCACAAGAAAACATTCAAGTTATACGTCATTTCACAATAAGACCTTCAAGCGCTTAGTAAAGGAGTACATCAAGCATGATTTGAGATCAACAGGCAGCATGTTTCACACTGTTATGCATGAAAATCTTGCCGTCATTTGACCATAGTTGGTACGTACTTTAGGTAGAAGTAGATTACGGTCAGCTAAAACCTCGTGTTGCTAGTATTTACAAGAGTAACTCCCGAGAAACTGGAAATGTAAAATTCATTATTAAGGATACGAAACATGATCATTAGAATTTTGTAGCGGAAGAGTTTATGCAGACGTAAAATGTTCATGTTGCTAAAAAGGGGCGCTAATGGTGATGAAAATGGTTTGAAAGTAATGAGTCTCGTAGCTTGCTTCTGTAATCGTTCTAGATGATTTACATGTGACTAATATGTATTTCCCCATGATGATACGTAGTATGGCAAGTGACTATAAATGAATGCGTAATATAAAGATAAAATGATTTTAGTGGAGAAGTACGGTCATGTTTTGAAGATCACGTGAATACCAAAAGACACCTTTTGAAGTAAGGCCTGTGCATGCTCACTGAATTTCAAATGTTTATCTAATACCACACCAAGAAATTTAGTGGATGAACATGCATGAATGAAGTGTCCATCAAGCGTAACTGCTAATGAAGTGATGTTTGGAAACAACTGCGGGGAATGGAATATCATGAAATTAGTCTTTGATGGATTGATTAGTAACCGATTCGATACACACCATGAATGAAAGTTAGTTAAGTCGACGTTTAGTGATTATTGTAGCATGAGTGGATCCTTGTGTGCGGTAAAAATATTAATGTCATCAGCGTAGAGAAGAGCGTTAGTGTGATTCAGACGAAGTGGTAAGTCATTGATAAATAACAGAAACAGGAGGGGTCCCAAGATTGACCCTTGAGGAACGCCAATGTTAGTGGTTTTTGGAGATGAAAAACTCTGGTTTATTTGAACAACCTGCGTCCGATCACTAAGATAGCTTTTAATGAACTGAAGGAGTAGTCCAGATATGCCGTAACAGTCAAGCTTATGAAATAGGATGGCGTGGTTAATTGTACCGAAAGCTTTAGTAAAATCAATAAACATCGCCCCAAAAAGAAGACCTTCATCAATTGTGAATTTATTCCTGTCAGTGAAAGTTATTAGTGCAACTTCAGTCGACAGACCTGGACAAAAGGCAAATTGGGGATCAGATAATATGTCGAATTTAGATAGGTATTTTATTGAACGGTTGCAAATTAGTTTTTCAATGACTTTACTAAAGAAAGGTAAAATGCAAATCGGGCGATAGTTTTACAGCATTCGCGATTACCTTTGTTAAAAATGGGCTTAATTTCCCCAGCTTTAAGGCCTTTAGGAAACACAGCAGCCACGAAAATCTTATTGTATATATAGGCAAAGATTGGGGAAAGCTCTATTGATACAAGTTTAATATTAGAAGAGGAGATTTGATCAAGCCCTGGGCCAGTATTCTTTAATGATGAGATGAAATCGTTAACTTCATCTGCTACCGTGGGCTACCGTTAACTTCATCTGCTACCAAAAAGAAAGATTGAGGAATACGTGGAGGACTTGACAGTGAGAGTTCCGACCGAGTGTTTGTATTAGTATTCACAGGGGTACTCACTGGTCTCGCACCATCTGCTTAGAGATGTCCTTTTCCTTCTGTATTTTTGGGCACCCATTTGACGAAGCGTCATGATATTCGAGCGAATTGCGGCACATGAGTACAGTGGTGGCGCAGGAGTTTGTACCGTGTGCTTCGCCGATGCGCGAGAAAACTAGCGTGCTCTGACACATGGCGCTCACATGTACAAACCTCAAACATTTATTGCATCGAATTGGCCTGAGAACAAATGATCGAACAGGGCGCCAAAATTGGCCCACCTTGACATGCGAGGACAGTGATTCTCATTTGACTGTTAATTTTATACAGGAAGATGTGCCCGAGTGAGACATATGTATGATATTGATGCCATCAATCACTGGTTTCACAAGACTGGTCAAATCTGTGTACGAAACAGACATTTCGACATGAATGACACCAGTATTAGTACAAGTGCTCAATAATATGTAGGAGCGAACTTTCATGCCATTGAATTCCGTAATTTTGCTCAGGGTGCACAGTGTGGTTTCGTGTGCAACGTCGGTAGCAAGAACATTTTTTTGTCAGTTGAGTCTCACGTCCCTCACTTCGTTTGGCACCGCCGACTTGAGACCGATTGTCTGTTGAGCCACCTCAAGTTATCGGTAGCAAGCTATAGAACAAAAATAATCATATTTACTGTGGTCTCATGAGTAGTTATGACGGTAGACTTGCCCGAAGTCAGGCAAGACCCGGTGTTTCCCCGCTCTGTCTTACAATTTTGTACAAGTTGAGAGTCGTCCTCAGACTGTTCCTCACTGTTGAGTAAGTAGACACCGGTGTCGTCACTGTCTGTGGCGCTACAAGGTCCACAGCGCTCTCTGGAGGCAGCCGCCGCAGCCTCCGCCATTCCCGGCGAGGGCGCGTCAACGATTATGCTTGCATTGGTTCCAGGAGGCAGAGATCCAGTGGTGCACGCAGAAATAGTAAGAAACTAGCGGATCGGTAGTCAGAAGCGTTCTGCCAAGCAGACACGCACTTCCTTAATTGCGAAGCATTCCTTAGCGAACTTCGGCGACTTAGAGCGTATCTGTCTATCTAGCTAGCCACCTACGTTTGGGTGCTCTCGTGGTCACCCCCTTAACTTCGCGTGAACCAAAATTAGCATGGCAGGGTAAAGGGGTTCGACGAATATTACGCACTAGTCAAGACATGAATATTGATACAATGCCGTCGGGTACGTCATCCAACACTTCCCGCTAGACAGTGGCACATACCCACGGGCGGGTATGTGCCGTTGGTATGCGGGTATGCGCCACAAGTGATCGACATTTAGTATCTACCATGAATGACGAGAACACACACGGGCAATTTCAACTCACGAACGTTAAGAAATACCCGATATTCGTACCGTAGACCCGACAAATGCAAAGAATACTTGTCAGGATCCCAGCTGGAATTGAATCCAAGCGCTTCGCGTGGCACTGAAGCATTTTTACCACAGAGCTATGCCAGTTCTCGTAAGTACGTCAATAGTAGTTGCAGTGCTGCCTACCCAATTTTAAAGGCATTACATATGTACTCCTTTGATACAACCGTCATGTCAGGTTAACGTCAATTGTGGTTAGTAGCCATGCACCGGAGTTGATTTATGTAGAAGTGTTCAGGGCGAGCATCCTCGCCAGCATCAGCACTTCATATGAGCTTCTGGTGTTGCTTATACGCATGTTCCAGTTGGCATTGTTGCGCAAGTGCACAAAACTGGTTGAATAAACGTCTGCAACTCTTAAACATATATCTGTACGTGTGACATTTGTACACATGATCAGCGTAATTTGATGACTGGAAGCACAATAAATGATTGCAACATGGTCACCTTCTCTAGACATGCTTAGCATAACGTCGATTTCCAAGTACGTGGGTTCTGCCGAGTTTTTTTAACAGGTTGGCTGGCCTGAGATTGTGCGTTCTGGTGGGTACACTTTTCTTGTGTAGGTAGCTATTGCGCTCTTTTTTTCACCCCCTTTGACCCAAAAACACAGTGCCATAGTTGATTTCCCACTCCCCGGCAAGCCTCTACATTAGCTAAGGAGGGAAGGTGTCGTGGTTTCGGACGTGTGCCCCTCGATGACTTGAGTGATCGGTGACAGCGCAAAAGAAGTGCCATAGTCCGATGAAGAGACGCTTTAATGCAGCACTCAGGTGTCTGGCTGAGTCTAAGCCCAAACCTTCGCTCCAATTCACATATCTTTTTGCAATCCTTACTTGAATAAAGGCTATCCAAACAAGCCAATCCATACACTCTAAGCTGCAAAGGAGCGAAGAGAGAGTGAAACGGGAGTAAGTGCCTCATTTTGCTTCAGCAATGAGTAGTTAGTTCATGGATGAATTAAGTGCAAGATGAAAGTGCCGTGTGCAGACATTAGACAATGTGGAGCAGCGTGTACTCCCGTGGAACTTGTCGGCGCAGTGGTGGCCTCGAAGGAATGGTCAGCACGCGCATAAGCAGATAGTTCCATAAAGAAAATAGCTGTTAACAGTTTGAGTTACTCTACATGGTCATGATAACCACGACAAGTACGTCAGGAGCAAAGTATTATTGTTTATATAGCATACTTATACGCAAATGTGTAAGCCCCCCCCCCCCCCCTAAAGGAGAAAGGAGCTCGCACTCAAGCTGTCAATGCCTGGCTTGCTGTTCTCGTCAAACTACACTCTAAGGCAAAAGGGTGTTAAAGGGTGTGTGGTTCGTCCTTTTGGGAACTATTGGGGCTGCCACAACCATTAATCCTTTTAAAGACTAACGGCACCGAGTCTAACAGTTAGTCTCCTCAGGGGACTAACAATTTGTTCACACATTTGCACCTTGGTGAGTAACCATTAGTCCCACAGTTCACCCCAAAGGACTAACATTTAGTCCTCACATTTGCACCTTATAGAGCAACTGTTAATCCCCACATTTACACGTTACCAAGCAACCGTTTTTCCTCACATGCAACTTGCCGGACAAACGGTTGCTCCACTCAAATACTCCAATCGGATGAACTTCAGTTCATCCCCAGTTCAAACATTGTTTCCCAGTCCCAGGATGTCCCAAGTTCAAACATTGTTTTTTGTTTATTTTCTTCCAGGTCTCATACTTTTTGCCTGTTTTTCTGTGCAGTGAGCAAGAACTTTCGCAAAAAAGAACGCGCGAAAAAGTTGTTAGCCACCTATGTGTACCTGCTGTCACAGTCACGGCAACAACGAAAGACAAAAGTGAAACATCGAAATTTTTTATTTTTCTACATACACATGAAGTTTCCCCATTCTTTTAAGTGAATTCATGGTGAAGTGTACAAGTCCAGTCTCGTTGTCAAATCTTGTTCACTCCTTGGGGAGCTCCTCCGATGGAAGCGATAGATGACAGGCATTGCAGACGACAGCACACGCAGCCTCCTGTCTGTTGTTTTCTCACAGCTGCACGTACAATAATATAGCAAAAATAGTTAAGCACACATCACAGAAGATGAAGATGTACGCATATGAGAAGTACGTGCACGTTAATGTGAAAACAAGCATTAAAACATGACACTCAAATAACTTTAGCTTCACATCTCGCACACTCCTTCTGAAGCTGCTTTGACGAAAGGGATGGATGAGGGGCATCGCAGACGCCGGCGCACAGTCTTCGGCACGGTGTGTGTCCATGGCTGCACAATAAGTATGTAAAATAGTGGGTCACACGTGACAGAGCATGAATACAAATGCATATGAGAAATACATGCAAGGTGAAATGAAAACATACGTGAGATATGACATGCTAACAATTTTACCGTGATGTCACACATCGTCGAAGACTCATTTTGATCCCCGTAGCGCAACAGCTTAGGAGCGGCAGCTGCAGCTACAACTCCGTGGACCCCCGTGCCGCTAACAAGTCGGCGAGTCCTAAGCGAGCGACGTCGTTCAGGTCGAGCAAGCGAACGCGAGACCAAACATGGCACTGAACGCGGAGCGTCTGCCGCCAGCGAACTTCGAACAGGACAGCGAGCTTGGCCGCCGCCACGAACAGTGCCGAGCTGGTTTGGAGCTAGCGCTGAAGAAATCGACGGTAATGCGGCCCTTTTCCACAAACTCGAGCGAGTGCAGCGCGCAAACGTGAGTTCACCGCAGCGGCCAGCGGACGGCTCCGAGCTGCTTGCTACTGACTGGCGGGAAAGCCAACTGTAATGGCGACTAATTTTCAGTGAGTTCCAACACTAGCGAAAGCCCCGCCAGCCCATGTGAGTGCACCTATAGCGCGCGACACACTACAACCAAGCTCTTTACGAGAACCCGCAATGTGTTTTCGACGACTCCCAACACAGCGACGAGGTCTCAGCCCAATATCGTCAGCACGGAGCTCATCGCGGCGGCGAAGACAGGCGAGCACTCGATGAGCGAGCGTACGGGAGCCCGATGGGAATGGCGTCCAATTTCCAGGTCGTCGCAAAGCACGGGCGAACAGCATATGCCAAATCTTACCTTCGCAATGCATTTCGTGCGTGTGATGTACAACACGACCGAGTGCGTTGTCGGCAAGCGCAACCCGTATCACACACGCTACAAGTAGAGTAGAATAAAGAATGATATCCTACTTGCCTTAGAATCCAGCGCTTTTTTCTGCCCTGAGTCGAACTGAAGTGTATATCCAATAGGCCTGCTGCCTTCTCGGCCGCCATATTGGCCTTCCCAACTGTTGCTGTCGTGCGTTGGTCGTGACTATCTTGAAGCCTGAGATATACAGCGTGGCGTGGTGACGTGCCGAGGCTTGCTCTAGACTTCATGGGTGCAGCGAAACGCTAAAGCAGCAGCCCACGCTCATCCAGGCGTACACACAAGAACCACGTCGTAATTCTCAGATCGTCAAACCCAGGCGGCCGTGCTCAATCACTCTTAGCACAACGCTACGCGACCACCGCAGGCAAAATACGGGGAAAGACTGAGCCAGCACAAGAGGAGAAGGACTAGTGTTCTGTGGAGAAGGAGGTTTGGTCACCTTGGTAACGCTTTTCGCGCTGCCTGAAGTGCACGGGCGGTTCATTCCAGTGAAGACTAAGCGGTTTCGCGCCGCACGCTTCTCTGTGTGGTTGCTCCTCAACGGTCTATCCGTTCATCACGGTCGCCTAATGGGCTCCGTTGCTCCTTTTCTGATAATATTGCCTTAGAGTGTAGCCCTCGTTGGTGTAGCGGTGTGCTGTGGATTGGTTATTGTTACGTGGTTGTGATAGTATCTTTTTGTAGTTCATTGAATCATCTATGCGCAGTAGGAATCGTGGTTTTCAACTGGAATCAAGTGCTACGCTATTGAAATGCTACGCGCCAAATTGGATATCGGCTGAGAGGTTAGTTGAAACACGATTAACTTCACTCCGCGAAATTTACCTATGTGGTGTTGATATGTAATGAGCCCCGTTTGTTTAACACTCACGTTCTTTGCGATTAAATTCCGCAATCAGCGCACCCACACCTTGCTTTAGTGTAAAACAACTATTCAGATACAAGTATTTTTGATGTATGATCCGTACAGACATAACTTACGAGATAAACTCCTCAGCACTGTTTTGTTAAAACTCGGTGTTTCTAGAACCATCTCAGAAAAGCCTGATGTGTAGTTTCTGCTGGTGCCCACTAACAAGCAGTTTTTATATAAAACACAAGATAGAAGCCATTGACAATGTGATACTCAAAAAAAGGAGGGCCTTGCATCATCATTTGGTACATGTCTGCCATATTACTCTTTTTATTTACATAGCTCGGCTCATTCAAAACATAGTAAAAAGCCATGTTAGCACACCAGGGCTCAAAAATTGGCACTTCACAAATAATAGAAGACAACGTATAAATGTGCAATTCTAAGCTACTAAACTCCTCGGTGCAAACCATGTTTCTATCGACACTTGTATACCTCATTACAATTCCAAAAACACCCCTCAAAAAGGCTTCAAAGTTTGCACATCAGCACATGTCTCATGCAGCTGTCTGTTATAGCGCTTGTGAAAAAATCAGTTCACTGCTGGGCAAAGACAGTATACTAAGTATGTGAGGAGATGCTCCAGTACCCTGCATTTATATCATGCTGCTAGCGTAAAGCTAAAATATTACTCATCACATGTGTAAAATCACAACTTATATTATTCCGCTACAAAGTAATTATGTTTCATGTGCATTAAACCGGAACCACAATAAAAACATAACATTTAGCTTCGCACAGTTTTAAAATGCTATTACATTCCCATAGAGTTTTCACAACTTATCTGAGTATAGCAATACTGGTTATAAGCACATTATTACTTCAACTTTCAAATTAGTTAAAAGTCGCCAGCTTCAATATTTGAGCATACCAGTAGCCCTTGTTTCGCTTAACTACCGTACAGACATCTAAAAATCTTAGTAAATTATTGCTACAGCTATAAATGAATCAATATGAATACTTTCATTACGAATATGAGGAAAGCTGCACACAAAGTAAGCCATCTGCAGAGTACACAATTACATAATGAAGAAACCTATCCGAGCAAACATTACACTAAAAGTTAGGCTTGCATAATAGAAGCAAAAAAGTAGAATGTTTAAGGATGGACAGGCAGTGGGATAACATTAAACGAGTACTAAAACCTAGTGTTGGATATACCAGGACTAGTGTTGATCCTCTTGCCCCCAAATAAAATATTCCCCATAGAGGCACTCCCCAGAGCTAATACACACATGAAATCATTCATGATAAACAAATGTGTGCATCTTGAAGGATTACATCGACTTAATACAAAATTACCGCATTGTGATGGTTAAGGACGTTCGTCACTATGTTTGTTGATAGCGGACGAGGAAGGATTAACGTGAACTTTTTATTTCATGGCATGGGTGGAACGGCCGACGGCACACGGATACGCTACCATGTGCAGCGCCATTGAGTCGGACGTCGCGGCCAACCCAGCAGTCAGGGTCGCAACTCCGGAGGTCCAGGATCAGGCCACGGCTCACGAGGACCACATCTGGTAGGCCTCGCCCACGAACCGGCTCCCGGCCACTGACCCCAGGCAGGAGCTGTTCGGCAGGTCTCGGCCTTGGACCTTGAACAGACACACCGGAGCTCGACCTGGCCGACACGTACGGGTCTCACGTCCGCCTCAGGAACGCTGCCAGGAACTCGTCCTCTCGAGCGGCGCACCGCTTCCTCTGCCTTCGTGGCCTCAACCCTCGAGCTCTCTTTTCCGCACGTTCCTTCTTCTTGGCCAGGGCACCGCCAGGTACCCTCGGGTGCACCCTGCCGCTCATGAGCTCGTGGCCCACGTCCGAGTCTGGCGCGTCACTCGGCACCGCTCGGCGATCCTAGATTCAGCCAGCAACTCGCCTGGCATCTGAATCCTCGGCCACCCTGAATCCTCGCCCGGCTCCGTGCTCCTCTGTGCGCACTCCCGCGTCTCGCCCGGCAGAACATCTCGCTCGTCCCTTGCCGAAGTGCGACGCTCTGGTGACACCAGCGCTTGATGGCGTGGGTGCGGCCACGGAGCAGTCAACCCGCATCGGAGACGCGATGCTCCATGCGGGGCATGGCCAGCCCGTCCAGCGAAGAGCGTGCGCCGAGACGCGATGCTCGACGCAACCGTGACCATTAGCCAGGCCACGTTCATCGCTGTGTCGAACGGCTGACCGTAGAGACGCCTCGCCGAGATCCGCGATGCCCTCGGCAAGGAAGAGAACAGCAGGCCAGGCCGTGCCCAGAGATGCAGTACTCATGCTGGCAATGCCGCTCCAGCTGGTAGTTGGACGGCAGTAGCGTGGACGGCCGCGTTCCCTGGCCGGAACCTGGATCGCCTGCGTCCGACGCTTCCGGCCGCTGTCTCCCGTTTGCCGCTGCTTGGGCTCGTCCCCAGCCCCAAAGCCCACTGCCACGTGATGGTCGCCCGTGGCCCAATCGTGGCACGCCACCTCTATGGGCCACCACAGGTCATCAGCTGATTCGCTGACACTCACGCGCACATTACACGCGCCTTTTCCCGCACTTCCGTCGTTGTCGTTTTCTTCACTCATCACACGCATCAATGGCTTTACTTCTTGTACTGCAAAAATTGAAAACACGGTTACCGTTGTCGACCATAGATGCTGTGTTCTAAGGCAGTGAATTGCAGAGACACACAGGCACTTCGATTATTATGCATGTTAAAACTTCACTTCAAATTGATTTGCCCACTAGTACTACAGCTTGCTTCAAATTAGTTGACACTCGCAACGCACTAAAGTTTGCCAAAAAAAGTTACATGGAGACAAAGGTATACGAAACACATGAGCGCGAACTAACAACTGCTTATTCGATGGAAACATGACAATTATGCATAGGGTGAAGGGGAAAAATACAGAGAGCATAAAACTACATTCTGCCTACTACAAAAAAGCAACTATCCGTGTGACATCAAATCTGGCCTTATCAACTATCTGAAATTTCCACATAAAAAAGCAAAATCGTCGTTGGACAATCGTATAGATGGCGCACTAGCACACCTGTCTTCACCAAGCCTGCGCATCGTGAAAGCTTCATTGTTTCAAAGTAGTATCATGATTTGGTATCTTCCATAAAATATTTAACCAATTTGAAATGCATAAATGCTACTAAACTAATAAATAATGCACTGCTAAGAAGATAGCTGCACAAAATGTCATTACAAAATTCACAATACTCCAGCCATCACAATGTGCTCTTTCTGCTGCAGTGAACTTTGACCAAGAGGACACAGTCTCAGGCAGTCCCTCTTCACTTGTTGATCTTCTGTGCTTTGTTCCTGACACACTGCACAAGACTGTGGATCACCGGATCTGCTGTTACTGCTGGAGTTTAGAAAAATACAGATCATTGTTATAACCACGCTACTTGCAATAATGTACAGTTGATAATTATCACTATCAAATAAACTGTCATATTTTCAGAAGCCAATAGCAAGTATGAAGAAATGATAAAAAAGGAAGCCTTAACACGCACACAAGGAATGAAGATTGAAATATATTTCAAGATACAAGTATATAGCTGCGATGTTAATTTTGAAGGCATGAAACTTCTGCCTGGCATAAGTCAATTAGGTAATTGTATTTCGATTTTACGCTAAAGGTGCGAGAAGCCGACCACAATCTTCTACACTAGGCGACACAAGTTAGACTGTATTACAAGGCATAAGCTGATGTTCATAACTTTAAAGTAGTCTAACGTGGCCAGCCAAGCATACAGTACACAGGAGCACATGGGCAGTCTAGAAGACACAAACACTTGCGGATTATGAGTGAGCTTGTTGTTCACATTTATTATTACAAGTGAAGGAAGCCTTTCAAAAATGAACATCAATGGTGGCAAAATTTATGTGCAACAAACACACAATCTGACAATTCATTTGAATGGGCTCCTACAGGTGCCACCGAAACTCACCATAATTATTGATGCCAGTGTCATTGTGGACGGATATGCTGTGTCCTTCGCAGAACACAAAAGAAGCGCCCCATGACCAGGCTTGCATGAGTGGTGGCTGCATCGCACTGCTGCTCAGGCAGGCTTGACACGGAAAGGAGGATGAGGAGGAATGACTTCGAGGAACAGCGATAGTCACCTTCAGAGATCAGCAATCCATATATGTGGCATCACTGCGCACAGACCTGCGCAGCCTCCGTGTCGTCACTCATTAGCCGGCAGCATGTTTTTATATCATATCCCAAGAGATGTATGAGGAAAATGCGGCGCCGATCTTGACTGAAGAAGGTGATGTGATCTGAACGCGCTTCCGGTTTTTTGTGTTTATTTTTGTTATCTTTATCCAAGGTGGCGGTGCCTGAATAGTGGTTTTTGTGAGGCTGGTTGAAGCCGTACGCCGTAGAAATTCAGGTTTTTCGCTGTCATGTGTTACGCACGGCTGTGCAGACCGTTCTAAGCGGGACGCAGCAGTATTTAACATTAATCTAGGAGTGTGTAGGGCATGCTCCTTTGGCGTGCGATTATGTGTTTGAAACAACGCAAGAAACTTTCGTTTGCGCTGCCACGCTGAAGCCCCGCTCCGTACAGATTGAGCCGTCCGTGCGCCGCAGAAATGACGGACGCCGAAATGTTCAAGGTTTTTGTTGCCAAAAGTTTTTACGGCTGTTGTCAATGCGTACGCGGATCGTTTTATTATGGACGATGTGGTGTATGCGCGGATTGTGTTGCGATGGGCGAAGTGGTGCACGACGGAAATCCGGGAATGCACGCATACCCCTTTGGCATGATATTTACCCTGAAATCATGTGTTTGCCATGACGAAAAAACCCTAGGACTTGATATTACTCGCGCATGACTGCAAGCTTATTCAACTACGGTGTAAAAAAGACGTGAAGCGATTAATGCATATTTGTTCATTTGTCATAACTTGGCTTGATGCCATTGATATTAAACTTGATGCTATTGAAATGTAAAAAAAATGTGTTTCAGGAATAGCGTCAATTTAAACTTCTAAGCTGCTTCAAGTAAGTTCACATTATTTAGCAAAGGCAGGGAGCACTCATTTCCCAACCTTTCATGTGAACTGATCTAATATTATTCGGTGCTATGACTTGAGCATGTTATAAAACACCTTACATGTTCGCGTGCAATGCATGCGTCACAGGGAATTATGCGTGCATAACCAAGTAGTAACATCCATAGATTGCCCATCAGGACCGTAGTGTCGAAAGCAAAAAAGGAAAAGTACACTTAGGGCTTGTTTTCTTTCTTGAACACAATAATGAGATCAAACAGGTAATCATGCCAAACAAGAAAGTACATTTAAGGGCTTGTTTTCCTTCTTAGACACAATATTATTGAGATCTAATAGACAATCAAGCTAAAAGGCCTGATGGTCTGTTAGATTTTATTATTATTGTGTCTAACAAAGAAAACAAGCCCTGAAATGCGCTTCCTTTCTTCATTCATAATGAGAGACTCATTCTGACAGACTTGGTGCCTTTGGGTGGTATACGAGGAATTATTGGTCAGCTGCCAACTCATAAGAAGATCACAAACTACACGACGCCAAACAGACTCAAAAAAGTGTTCCACGCTCTGCATCATGGCTACTGGCCATGCTCCCACATTTATATATAACCCACAAAGTGCACGGGAAGATGGCCGCCATGGTAGCTCAGTTGGTAGAGTATCTGACGTGTTATTCGAAGGTTGCAAACTTGGTCCTTGCCAACTGCAAGTAATTTTTCCGTCCGATTTTCTTTCTTCACATTTACAATAAAAACCCAAAACAGGGCATATTGTGGAGTGAGGGAGATATAAAAAGCTTAGCTACGTGGGCAGAAAAAAATAACAGAAAACATGAGTGCCCGAAAACAATTGGCAGACGTGGACCATGGAAACTCACAGTGCCGAAATAATGACATATGTCATAGTATTTGAGCACGGGCTCTTCTCGATGCAATTTGTAAAGTTCGCTGATGACATTATTATAACAATGCAAAATCCCATGCCTTCACCGTAGAGCATTTGTTTTTCCTTTTAACTCATCTAACATATAACAATATTGGTTATTCAGGTGTTTATGTTACTTGCCCAAGAGGACAAATTTCTTAATAAAGAACAAATGACAGCTCATATATTTCTCAACGCAAAACCTAGAGCCTCTCTGACATGTAAACTTTCTGCTAATTTTCTCTATGTTAGATATCTTATTCATTTGCATACTGCTTCTAGTTTTTCAGCAGGCTAGCTTATTACACCACTGAATAGATTGCTGGTAAAATATTGTTTACTATATCCAAAATGCTTCATTAAAAATATGCTCTTAACGTGTAACAGCTTGTTGATGCAGGTAAAGAGATCATTTAGGTTGCTTCAGTAAGCGTTTATCGTCAGTTATAACAAACTAAGCCCATGTTTTCAAAGTAGGTAATAATTTATACGCGTGATCTGGTAACGTTTTCAAAAAAATGTTCACAATTTTCGAACAGAATAAACCAAGATGAATAATAGGTCAGGTAAGCTATCCATTGAAAAAATTACGTTACATTTGACCTTACTTCGCACTAACCAGTGTCTTAAGAAAAGGGGTTTTTAAAAGGCATTTGTATGCTACACAGATAACAAGGTGCTCTGTAGTTGTTATGGCATGATGAGCAATCAGTATGCATTAAGAATGCTTCCAGATTTATAGTATTTATGTTACCTGTAATGAATTGGACAATATTCTTTCAGGAGAGATAAGTCTGCATGAGCACTACTATAACACAGCTGAATTATCTAGTTGGTTTGTCTTCCTGTTAGAAGACGGGGCATGCAAGCATGGACACAAGAGAGAAATAAAGGCGTGCAGATGCCCACTACAACTGAAAAGATGCACAGCAGCAAAAAAGAAAACCAGACATTCAAACTTGCCTGCACATATCTCATGTGTCCGTGTTTGCATATCGCATATTTTAACTTTGCACTTGTGATAGCAATAAACCACTGGTGAAGATTTTAACCTATGCGTTTTCATTTCAGTTCAAGCACTTAGTCATGTCTCTATTGCTTCAGTGCTAGAATGCTACTCAAGTCTTTTTTCCTAAGAACAATGGAATATGAAAGAATTTTTTATGAAACGTTTGTAGATAAATTGCGAGTAATTCATGACTTCCTGCCTTTCTTGGGAGCCCTTACCAGGTAAAATGTTAAGAATCTGGCTAAGAGCGTTTAAATAAAGAAACGAAGCGTTCATAAGTCATTTATTTTTCTAGATTTACATAGATACATAAATTTATTGAAGAAATTGTTTCTAAGTTCTCCTATGTCTCAAAAGACACAACTTACTTTTCAGCAGCTCTGAAGACAGCTACTGTATCTTCACGTGCAGAATTGTGTGCCTTTGTCTTTTTGTAAACCCTATGCTCCTATTACAAAAGTGAATATAGTGTGGTTGCTGAATAACTGAGACATTTTTATGGATAGGACCAGTTCATCTGGTAGTATCTTTGTTGTGAATATTGGTGGGTTTTGGACAAACCAATACAAATGAGTGCCGAAACAAACTAGATTTTGAACAAGTTTATTTGCTGTGTGTAAATGAAATACATTTATTCCATTACAATAAAAACTGGTAAGTGTGAGGTCATCATTATTTGCAGTAGGAGAAAATGTGTAAAAGAAACCCGGCGGTGGGGCTTTGTGTTACGTCACAGTATGTTCTCCAATCTAATGTTAAACGACACTTCAAGATGACTGTCCTGGCTCTCTTCTCAAAATGAAAATAGGAGCATGACAAAAGCAATTAAAAGAAAACATCAGAATTCAGGGTCTTTCTAAGCTTTCACAGCGCCGAAAACTTTGTAAAATATTCCTTTTTCAGCATCTTTGAACCAAAAGCAAAATTATTTTTTCCTATAATTGCTGGCAGTAACTTCCACACTTACCAAGCCAAAAGGAACATGTTTCCTTCTGAACTATTTTTGTTAACAAGTAAACCCATCCAAGCAAAGTGGCACACATCATAACATGAAGTTTCAGAAACTTCGTGAGGCAAGGCTTACAGCAGGCGTTATACTACTGCTAATAATCAATACCAGATTATTCATCACTTTATCAAACTTTATATGCAGGTTATAAAATTATTCTTTATTTTGTACATACGTGTTCACTTACTGTGCAATATTTTTATAGTTAACTGGCACAATGCAGTCACACACAGCATTGAATCCTTCAGGTTTGTTGAACAGAAAGCAGCAGGTTCGATCAAAATGTGTATTGAGCTTAGTGATTACAGCAGGCTTTGCGCTATGGTAACATCAACAATATATAAGCCCTTGAGAGGTCTCTTTCTATCGGTAATTTTTGTTGAACTGACGAAATTTAAAAATGTGATTGAAAAAGCCACTATGAAAAAAAACACACAAGAACTAGTGGGCTATAGATGTCAGGCCAGTGTGGACGACGTAGCACACAGCATAAGCTGGAAGAGTGGCCTTCCATAGAGCCTTCCGAACACTTTCATGGGGTGCCGACTGCCGGTACACTAGCTGGGTACCCATTACACCAATTGCCATCATTTTGCATAACAACAAAGCACCCAGTGCGCATCTGTGACGCGTTTTCAGAGCATGCACGCTTCGTTGATGCTGCAGCTGATGATGTTGAGGATGGTGAAGTATTGTTTGGTTCTTTGTAACGAGTGAGAAGCTTTAGAACATCCACTCATTAATCAGTTCACATGAAGTGAAGTATTGTGCAAATCTACTCTTTTTCCAAGCAAAGATTGTGATTCTTCCCCTGACACGATGCCTGCAAAGGGTGTTTTTGCGAAGAATATTCAAGCTCTTTCACAATTTTATGGCAGGATTTATGACCACCATCTGAATTTCTGCTTAGATTGCTCACACGCTAAGCTTCCTATCTCAGCAAGGTTGATAGCAGCAGAAAATGTTGCCATTAAAGCTGGCTAGTTTGATCTCATAAATACAATGCAAAATGTTTTGCTTTTGTGTACAGAAAGCATATGGTCCTACCAATGAAGAGCAGCTGTGTGATACGATGGTACGCTTACCATGAAGGAAATCGCATACTTGGACAGCGATTAGAGCATAGTTTCTAGCAAAAGCACATATTTTTAGTCCAAATTATTCTTTCGCTGGAACCAAGTTACGCATTGGGACGTTCTTAAATTCTGCACTTATGAGCAACAAGGAGCCTCCCATTACACCCTATGGCCTTCGTGCACGAGTTTAAAGTGACAACTTCCTCTCGACCAAGACAGGGCAGAAGGTTTTAAGAGGCTTGCTGGATGACGAGGAAAATCTGATAAGACTTGACAGACTTAGAGCTGGATTCTGTGTCTGCCATCATGCACAATACACACATTCAACACTTTTTCCATGGCCCACGAAGAGGGCATCTCTATGTCAGTTTATCTGAGTTGGATGACCTCTTTAATTGGGATGTACTCTTCAAATTACAAAGCCTTCTGAATTTTAAATCTTTGCATTTAAATAAAATAAAATTTTTAAGGTTATAAAGTCCCAATTTTTTTGAACCTTGGGTGTGGAGCATCACTTGGATTTCTTTTGAAATGAGAGTGCACTGCTTAGACGCAGACAGAACGACATCAAAACAATCATGTATCACCAACTCACCCATTCAACCATATTGAAATATCACTTAAATGTTGCTTTGAGTCTCCCACCATTTTACTGATTAATTTTGCAACTCGTTCTTGAGTTGTAATCACTCCTGCGGCACACTTCGCACCCTTATCTTTAGTCTTTAAGTGATGAAAGTGTATTCTGGATGAGAGACAGGTTTGTTTGAGCACTCTGCATGTCAATTTGAAAGTCAGATGTTATGTATTGCCTTCATTTTTGTGGCAGTATTTAGGACCTTCCACGCAATATTGTTATTATGCCCTGTGTTTTCTTCATTAGCCTTCGTAATTAACAATAAGAGAATTATGCAACACACAAGGCAGTGCTCGGCGAAACCTCAAGGCTCGTATTAAAACACTTTGCATAATGACAATATGTAGTGTGCCTGGCAGTGCCACTGAAGGGGCTGGAGCAGTGTAGAAATTTTGGCTAGGTTGTGTGGGTTCATCTTGGTCAAGTTGCATGAAGGGGCAGGTCCCTAAAAAATAGTCAGAAAAACACGTGCAGAATTTTCAAGTTTTCATGAGACGCCATTTTGCTATGCAAGGAGTGATTGCATTACCTACAGAAAGACGTGAGCATATGTAATTATAACATGCCGCATGAGTTCAGTCAATAAAAAATAGATTTCTACTACTTCTGACCTATATCGCATTTATGCAGGTCACTGCATGATGTTTTATTTTTCATACTATATGGTCCTCATATATAAAAAATGCCAGCAACTACAGTGACCCGAATTTGCTGATGTAGCACAGTAAAATACTACCCTTGTACATCGGTGCTGTTTCTTTGGCATGATTGTAAATAAAATGCACAGCCTAGTCTTTTATTTTGAATTTCATAATGCGTCTTGTTAGATTTTACAATAGACCATTTCTTCATTAGGTACAAAAGAAACAAAAGCTTAATGAGTCTGTTCATAAAGAGCAAAAGCACGTACTTCTCCGCGTAACTCCTAATCCTAAGTTGTATTGAAAGCACAGACGTGATCACATGGCTGGTTCTTTCTGATAGCAAACGTATTATGCGTGAAAAAATTATGCATCTCGAAGCATCAGTGAAGGTCATACTAATTAGTACATTAACTGAGTATCACAAGGAGATGCCAAGATGCCTTATGCCAAGACTATTTATGGCTGTTGCATGATGCGAAAGCTATCTAGGGCAAGAAATTTAGGGCTGTTAGCAGGAAACGGAAAAGCTGTGGGTTGACTTTACTTTTTGTGGCATCATATATATATATATGCATATATATATATATATATATATATATATATATACAAATATATATATATATATATATATATATATATATATATATATATATATATATATATATATATATATATATATATATATATATATATATATATATATATATATATATATATCGTCGTACGTCCTGCTTTCTCGCTTCCGTTTTTACTACGGAGCCAGTGCGCTTCCTTCCTCGCTATGTCTATCCAAACCACTATGGCTCCTGCAACGACTACGCCGAAACCAATCTTCTGGAAATTACCCGAAACAGAAACGTCATTAGTCGTCATCGGCGACTCGCAGATGAAGTACGTCGATGAACACTTCAATTCGTCCTGCGATGAAACCCCGGCCTTCATTTCACAGCCCGGGGCACGAATCACAGACGTAGAAGGAATTCTCGACCTTGTGCCCACAAGTACCAAAACCCTTGTGCTTCACGTTGGGACAAACGACACGGCGTTCGGGAAGGTGAGTGTCACCTTAACTCAGTATCGGCTTTTGCTGGATCAAGTCTCAGATGTCTTGCCTCAGATAACTGAAGTCTGTCCCACACTTATACCTCCTCGAAGCATCAACCACCGCCGTGGTAGCCGCAACTACGATTTTATGCGTCACTGCAATAGCGAAGCCTGCTTCTTCAACCGCCGACTTCGAAACTACTGCCTTCGGTCACGAAAAGTCTTCTACGTGGACCACGGCTTTGAATGGCTGCCTCCTTTTCGTGTGTTGGCAGCTGATGGATTGCATCCAAGTTTTGAAGGCGTTGCCTTTATTGCCGCCCATTTTCACCAACTTTGCTTCAACTACACCAGAATCGCATCCTTGTCAAGGCGCGACTTCACGTCCAGTGAGACTTCGCAGTACCCGGCACCTACAATGAAAATTTCTACAAGCCAGTCCCCCCTGATAAATGCTTCACGTGATGCCAACGCGATGTGCTCCCCTCGGAAGACTTCTTATGTCTTCAATTAATGTGCGACGCAGACTTCTCCGAACCTTGGGCGTAGCTACCCGTCGAAGAGAAAGGCTGACGGGGACACAGTGTCCTAGTTACTTCCTGCACCTTTAACAGGTAAAGCTGCTTTTTTGTACACATTCTGAAACATTTTTGTAAGCTAGAAAACAAGTAGACAAAAGGATTCGAGGAGAGCTCTATGCATCAACGTTATCAACATACCTAACTTCGTCCAAAGTGCCCAAAGGGTTACAACTGCGACTAAACGCTGTTACTTCCGAGCTATGTTCTCACCACAAGGCGAGTTGGCAACAAGTTTTACAAAGTGCTTCGCTAATTTACGCGTATTGTTATAGATCATAACAACCCGCGCGCTAAACAATTGTTTCAGAAAGAAAGGACTCTGCTTTCGCAGATATCCGCACCGGAGTCTGATCAGTTAGTAGCTTGCCAGCGAAATAAGGTTGCGAAACTAAATGCAATCAAACATAAGAAGTACATGTGTGACAACTTGCTCCCCTCCTCAAGCCGTGATATTCAAGCACATCCAGCCGATAAAAGAGGAGCATTGCCAGACAATGTCATAAATCTTTCTTCGGCAAAGCTTTCAGTCGCGCAGATAGGTTGTTTATTGAAGGGCCTTAGTTTTTGTCCAGCAAACGATGGGTTCAATACGTTTCAGCTCACTAAGGACCTTCACAACTTCGCCCGAAATATGCGCCTTAAAAATATTTCTACAATCACTCTAGTGACCACAGAAGCGGACTGCTACTCTCTCAGCAGAGACACTGGACCCCACCACAGCAAAGTGATAGGTGCTTAGACCTATATATTGTTACGCACATGGAGGACCAGGACGTATACGGCTGAAGGGGGCTGTTTATTTTGGTCGCGAAGAGAAGCGCCGGAGCGGCCAACAGGTTGAAGATCGCAATGTCGTCTTCTTCTTTCTTCCTCCAGCTTCGGGCAGCCGGCCTGTTGGCCCATCTTCGTTTTCTTCCCAGGCATGCGTAAATTTCCTCCCCTCGCAGACGAAGCCCGCCGGGCGAGGTAACTGATGGACCTTGGTGTGTACAACTTCAGTCGAGCGACATGGACTGCTTGGGTTTTAGCCGCTCTTCTACCACTTCTCGTGAAGCGAGCTATTGTGTATGTGACTTCCGTGATTTTGTCGAGAACGACAAAGGGTCCGTCGTATGTGGCCAAGAACTTTTGGCATAGCCCGCGTCTTCGTACCGGAGTCCACAGCCACACTAAGTCGCCTGGATGGTAAATTACAGGCCGATGGCGGACGTCATAGTGTGCCTTCGATTTTTCCTGTGATGCCAAAGTGCGTAGACGAGCAATATGACGCGCCTCTTCTGCAAGGCAAAGGATTTCGGTGACTGAGAGGTTCTCGTGCGCCGAGAATGGCAAAACTGTGTCGAGTGTGTGCCATGGCGGGCGTGCGTACATCAAAAAAAGGGGCTATACCCTATCGGAAAAAAACGAATGGTGGGCATGGTGGAAACCACCACCCACCATTATAGTGGAATAATGTAGTGGGTGAATGGTGGGAAACGCCCACCATGGCGCATGGTGGGTATGGTGGGTGCTGCAGTGCCGGCAACACTTGAGTGCGAAATGACGTCAGAATCACCGTGACGAGCTGCCACAAAAAATAAAAAAGAATTCTATAAAAACGGTATAAAAACACCCGTCCCGTAAAAAAAAACATGGCACCATGGAGGCTTGAACGTGCAACCTGCGCCTTCCTATTCGAAGACGCTAACCACTGCGCCACACCAACATGACGGTCAGTACGTCTTAAATACTTAGTTTGAATACAAACTTAAGGTTCAGCTTGAGTTATGTTCGTCGTGTACACAACATAGACGAGATCTACACCTGCTACTAAAAATTGCACATTTATTAAACACGAGCAACTGCGGCCTGTAACGATTGCCACTATGTTATTGGCACTAGTGCTATTTTTTTTACAGTTCACAACTTCAAGGAAAAAAAAACCAAGTGGACTGGGGAGCAGCAACGGTTTACCGGCGGGGTCTGCCAAGTTTAATATTCGTTTCGCGCTCGTTCTAAAGGGTGACATCTGCTCACGCTTTATGACGCTTCTAGGCTCATTTCATAGATACGCTCGCCTAATGTATTTGATTGAGTATTGGGATGCTTTTCGCATAATGTAGAGGGCGGTCGCTCCAGCGCAATGCTGTAGCTCTTTCGCTAAAGCAACAACTACATAACGGCTTGGCCAAAACGAATGCAGTGTGCCGGAAACATTGCGCTATCATAATGGTTCACCAAGCACACGAATTGCCACGTCTGAGTTCTCGTACAAAAAATAGAGAAGTGCCGGCGAGTGCGACCGGCGGCTGTCGGTGAGAGGACACTTAATTACGCTCTCTGGGAGTGCTTTAATCGCGTCGCATCGATGTTTGTTACTTCTTGAGCAGACACCATACACAATGAAAAATGCTTCATTCAGGTTAACTGATGCCATATGGCTGCACTGTATTGTCATACTTAATCGTCGTAATCGTGTATTCTGAAACCCGGAAGCATGGATAACACAATTGCACGGGCTCGGTCAGTAGGCCTAACCTTTGGTGGAAATCATGGTGGTAGAACATGTAGTGTACAGATCCCAGCTTGGTACACGTTATAAATTGCCCGCCATTATAAGCCCACCCATCATCTGCTTACTGCTTCCCAGCATTATCGCGATGGTGGTCAGAGCTTCTCAGCTTGGTACACCATGTGGCCCACCATAACAAGCAGCACCCATCATCTGCTTAGTGCTTCCCAGCATTATCGCAATGGTGGGAAGAGTTTCTCAGCTTGGTACACCATGTAGCCCACCATGATAAGCACCACCCACCATATGCTTAGGGCTTCCCAGCATTATCGCAATGGTGGGCAGAGTGTTCCATTATTGCCCACTATCTAGCCTCTGCTTTCCACCATCATTTCCACTTTACCCATCATCTGTACACCATACAACCCAGTATGTCCCGGCATAACCACCATATTTTCCACTACGTCCCACCATAGCCATCATGATTTCCACCATGCCCACTAATATTTCCACCATGCCCACTATTATTTCCACTACGCCCACCATGTTTTCCAGTATCCACCATGGCAATTTTTCCAATAGGGTAGCCTGTTGTCTCGTGCTTAGCGGTGTTGAACGCGTACATTATAAATGGTAGCACGTCATCCAGTTCTTTTGGTCGGATGCCACATACATAGAGAGCATGTTTTACAATTGTTCGGTTGGTGCGCTCCGTGAGCCCATTTGTTTGCGGATGGTATGGCGACGAGTGACGAAGGCGGGACTCACTCAATCGAAGGAGCTCTTCTACTATATCTGCCGTAAATTGTCGCCCATGATCGTTGATGATCACGTGAGGTGGGCCATGTCGGAGGATAACGCGCTGCAGCAGGAACACAGAGACGTCGCTCGCAGTTGCGGTCGGTATGGCCGCCGTCTCGCAGTAGCGCGTGAGGTAATCGACACATACATTTATCCAGCGATTGCCCTCAGCCGACTTTGGAAAAGGGCCCAAGAGGTCAATGCCCACCTGTTGGAAAGGTGTGCTTGGAGGTGGCAAGGGCTGTAGAAGACCAGCCGGAGCAGTAGATGGGCGTTTGTGGCGTTAACACTGTGTGCAGCTGGCCACATACGCCTCGACTGACTGTCGCATTCCTGGCCAATAAAAGCGTTCCTTAGCACGGTAAAGCGTCCGCGCAGCACCTAAATGTCCGGACGTAGGATCGTCATGCATAGCACCTAAAATCGCCGTCCGAAGGCTTTCTGGCACTACCAGGAGGAAACGTGCGCCAGTGCTGGAAAAGTTCTTCTTATATAGGAGTCCGTTGCGTACACGGAAATGGCATGCCGTAGGAGCTGTGCAAAGCGATGATAGCCTGGTGTCCTTTCGCTGTTCATCTTTGAAAGTACTGAGGTCGAGAAACTTTGGTGACACAGAAGCTACGAGGTGATCGAGGTCATCGGCGTCACACTCTGTAGTTCTCAGTGGCATGCGCGAAAGGCAATCTGCATCGGCGTGTCGTCGACCACTTTTGTACGAGACTATGAAGTTATACTCTTGGAGCCGAAGTGCCCAGCGCGCTAGACCGCTGCAAGAATCCCGAAGGTTGACGAGCCAACACAATGAGTGGTGGTCGGTGAGGACTGTAAAAGGGCGTCCATATAGGTAAGACCGAAACCGCTGAATCGCAAATACTACCACGAGGCATTCTTGTTCTGTGACAGTGTAATTCTGCTCGGGCCTACTCAAGGAGTGACTTGCGTATGCAATCACGTGCTCGCGGTTACCATAGCGTTGAACTAGGACGGCACCGATTTCCATGCCGCTGGCATCTGTGTGCAGTTCGGTTGGAGCTGATGGGTTGAAGTTTTGAAGAATAGGCCGCGACGTCAGGAGGAACTTCAGTTGACGAAAAGAGGAGTCGCACTCCGGAGTCCACTCAAAGGGAGTATTCTTCCGTAGCAAACATGTCAGCGGATATGCGACATCGGCAAATTTAGGTATAAAGTGGCGAAAATAGGAGCAAAGCCCCAAAAAACTGCGGAGCTCCTTCACAGAGCGCGGCACATTGAACGTTTCAACGGCTGCTGTATTCTGGGGACCTGCACGAATACCCTCCTGATCGACTAGGCGTCCGAGAACAAGGACTTGTCGGTCTCCAAAGTGGCATTTATTTGAGTTAAGAACAAGGCCAGCGTTTCTTATGCAAGTCAGTACAGTATCCAGACGTGAATTGTGTTCGCTGAAGGTGCGGCCAAAGATGACGACGTCATCGAGATAGCACATGCAAATGCTCCACTTTAAGCCACGAAGAACAGTGTCCATAAATCGCTCGAACGACGTCGGCGCGTTGCACAGTCCAAATGGCATCACGTTGAATTCAAAGAGGCCGTCAGGGGTTACAAAGGCTGTTTTTTCTTTATCTTCAGGATGCATGGGAATTTGCCAGTAGCTCGATCTGAACTCTACAGAGGAAAAGTAAGAGGCCGAATGCAGACAGTCTATCGCATCATCAATACGTGGAAGTGGGTACACGTTTTTTTTGTTAAAGCATTCAATCGGCGATAATCGACGCAAAATCTCCAGGATCCGTCTTTCTTTTTAACGAGAATTACTGGAGCTGCCCATGGACTTACCGACTCTTGAATGATACTGTTTTCAATCATTTCGTTCACCTGCTCACTGATAATCCGCCGCTCGGATGGCGAAACATGGTATGGCTTTTGTCTAATCGGATTGGCCAAACCAGTGTTGATAGTGTGACATGTCCGAGAAGCAGGGATAAGGGCCCCTTTGTATTTCTGCGCAAAGTCGAATGCAGAGACGTGCTTCGAAAGTACATTGCCCAATGATCGGCGTTCACTTGTGCTCAGCGACTTATTCACCATTGACAGAAGAGCCGTTTCAAAACTGTGACTACGATGCTCTTCCGGCGCATCTCTAAGCTCGGTCACCAGTAAGGCCTCGTGTTGTCCACTGATGACGGCTAACTTTAGACCATCTGGTAACATCACGGGTTCTGTAGAGCCATTGACAGTCCATAAACCAGCGCGTCCACGTCTGATTGACACCACACAATGTGGGATCAACACATTCTTTTTCATGCAGTTGGTGTACACTGTTCTACGTTGGCATCAAAGTTGGTGGAATAGCTGTCGCTGCAACCAACAGGTACACGAACGGTTGATAACGGTGGTATGATAGTGGCACCACAGACACACAGTGCCGTCTCACCATCCACAGGGTTTTCCAAGAGTGCTGGCGGAACGTGATCACTCAAGACTATTGTCCCTGTGCGGCAGTCGACAGTCGAACCACACTCCTTCAAAAAGTACATACCCAAAATAACATCATGTGTCGCCTGCGGAATAACCACGAATTCCGTTGGTATAATGCGGCCTCCGAGAAACACGTCAGCTTTACACACACCAACAGGATGCAGTGCCTCACCACTCACTCCGCAAGAGTTCGAAGCTTGATTCCACTTGAATAAAACCTTCCGCCCCAAGGTATCTTTGAAACACGCACTCATGACCAAAATGGTGACCGAAATGGAAATCCTAGCCGTTGGACTTGCTGACTCGCTTGTACTGGACGAGCCACGCGTCGACATCCTCTCCCGATTTTCCTCCGAAGGTTGGCGGGACTCGGTAGTAGGGCACGGAACCCATTGGAGTTGGCCTTGAAGCGTTAGATGGCTGATCTTGGGTCATTACGATAGGCGCAAGTGGGAGTCCGGCAAGGCGGCGGCTGCGGCGTAGTCCACGTAGTGAAGCTCCCGTCGTTGGGCTTGTCTTACTCAGCACCTTCACCAATCTGTTACGCACAAGGAGGACCAGGACGTATACGGCTGAATGGGGCCGTTTATTTTGGTCGCGAAGAGAAGCGCCGGAACGGCCAACAGGTTGATGATCGCAGTGTCATCGTCTTCTTTCTTCTTCCAGCTTCAGGCAGCCAGCCTGTTCGCCCATCTTCGTTTTCTTCCCAGGCATGCGTAACAATATTATGGCTGTACAACAAGATGTCATTGATTCTTACAAAACTCGTGCTCCCCATCGACATAACCTATAATTAAGAAAAGAAAAAAAGGGCATCGAAGAGCAAGCAAAACACCCTGACATCATAATCAAGGCGGCAGACAAAGGTGGCGCGATTTTCTTCTTAATCAATCTTACTATATAAGTGAAGCCGAGAGGCAGCTCTCAGATCGAAACTTCTACAGACCACTCCCTACCGATTCTACACACGACTACAAGGTCGAATTGCAGGAAGCACTCGCACAACTTGTAAAAAATGAAAAGATCAATAAAACGATAGCCCTGTCACTCGTTCTACTCAGCCCTGTGGCAGGTAGATTTTATCTCCTGCCCAAGATACATAGAGTAAATAACCCCGGACGCCCTATCATCTCTGGCATAGGAACAGTAACTGAATACCTATCCAGGTTTGTCGATAGCCTCCTAAACAGGATCCCAGCTACTTTGTCGTCATTTATAAAGGACACAAATCATTTCTTGAAAGACATTTTAGACATAGGTGTTCGCGACGATAGTTTTCTGGTAACACTTGACGTCTCGTTCTTGTACACAAACATTCCACACAACGATGGCATTTGCGCTCTCATCAAGGCTTACGATGATTGTTGCTTTGACAAGCCAGTTGATGGTGAAACCATTGGCACTCTCATGAAGCTCATCTTAGAACTAAACAACTTCGAATTCAATAACTTGCACTGCGTTCAAATAAACGGGACATCTATGGGCACTAGAGTAGGTGCTAATTACGCAAATATCTTTATGTGCAAGTTAGAAGCTAACTTCATAGAGAATTCACATTTGAAATCACGCTTTTACAAACGCTTCATCGATGACATCTTCATAACTTGGCCACTTGGCGAAGCAAGTCTTTTAAGTTTCATTAGGAATTTCAACAATGCCCACCCGCCATTACTTTCACCCATAATTACTCATCAACAACGATAAACTTTCTTGACGTTACCGTCACAACTAGCGAAGGATTGCTCTCTACAAATCTCTTTCGCAAACTAACTGACAGGAATCCACTCCTCCATTTCCAGAGCAGTCACGTCTGACATTGCAAAACAGGGATACCGCACAGCCAAGCTCATAGGTTTAAAACAATATGTTCCAACAACGAAGATTTCCTTTCGAATTTCCAGGATCTGAAACGTTTACTCATTCAAGGTAAATATCCATGCGGAATAATTGGTGACGCCATAAAAAGCGCTGACAAACTAAACCAAATTGACCTGCTCAACGCTGACCCCAAGACGTTGGGTACATATCAGGTTAACCTTGTGCTCACCCATTCAACGTCAGCTCGAAACGTCACCACAATTTTGAAGCGACACCCTAACATATTAACTCAAAGCAAGCGCCTTAAAAATGTATTCGCAGAAGCACCAGAAGTCGTGTACAGACGTGCGCGTAACCTCCGCGATATTCTTTCATTGTCTAAGCTCGCTGCCCGTAAACAAAGCGGCTGCGCTCCTTGTGGGAAGTCGCGGTGCAAGGTGTGGGCGCACATGGTAACTACGCAAACTGTCACCAGTTCATCCACTGGCTTTCAGGTAACAATCAAGGGCAAACCAAACTGTGACAGTTCCAACGTAGTATACATGCTCAAATGCAATATCTGTAATCTACAATATATTGGTCATACAGAAACACCGTTTAGAACTCGATTTATTAATCATAGGTCGCACGTCAAAACCCTTCCAAATCTGACTCTAGCGAAACATCTAGCAATACCTGGTCATTCTTTCGACAAGATTAAAGCAACAGTACTGGAATCCGGTTTCCGCTCACATCATGAACAGGAAATGCGCCAATCGTTTCGAATCTACAAGTTTGGTACACTAAACTCTGGAATAAACGATTGATTGATTGATATGTGGGGTTTAACGTCCCAAAACCACTATATGATTATGAGAGACGCCGTAGTGGAGAGTTCTTCCGGAAATTTAGACCACCTGGGGTTCTTTAACGTGCACCCAAATCTGAGCACACGGGCCTACAACATTTCCGCCTCCATCGGAAATGCAGCCGCCGCAGCCGGGATAATGGAATAAACGAACACGCAGGTACACTCACTAATCTACTTTTCACCACTTAAGGTGTCTCATGCCCTTCCGAGATTTCTAGTTCATTTTCTGTTATTTTAATTCTTATTTTTGTTTTCGGCAGAACCATACTTGTTCCTGCTTAACAAACTCAGTTGACCTGGTCATCTTTAGTATGTATACCGCTCATTCGTGCGCTTCAATCTGCACGCATGGTTGCCATAAACTTTCCGCACCATGCGCCATATTTATATCTCTTTCACTCGTACTGATGTCGCTATAACGATGAGAGGTGACCGCTGTGCCCATGTTACTTTACGCATAGCATCTTTCCACTAAACGTATTTTGCCTTCTTGTATAATCCTGTCGAATCACTTCCGATTCCTAATGCACTTGTCCCAAAAAATTTAGAATTGTATATAATGGCAATGAACGCTGCATTACATGTCCCACTGACGAAGGCTGGCCCACCAGCTGAAGCGTATGTGAATATTAAAAGTGTTTCGTCGTACGTCGTGCTTTCTCGCTTCCGTTTTTACTACGGAGCCAGTGCGCTTCCTTCCTCGCTACGTCTCTCTCTCTCTCTCTCTCTCTCTCTCTCTCTATATATATATATATATATATATATATATATATATATATATATATATATATATATATATATATATATATATATATATATATATATATATATATATACGCAGAGAAGAAGACGCACGAGTGATTTTATTGATATTTCGGCCACGCGTCCGGCATTCATCAGAATACAGTGTCTGGCATGAGTGTTGTTTGTATACATGTGCATACCAATAAGACAAACATATGAAAACTTACATGAACGGCGATATGTGGGCATATATAAATGCAAGCCACAAGATTTGATGGGCACCTGATACACGTGTAAAAAGACATTGTTTCCATGCACGAGCACGTTATTTTCAAATAAATGATAAAATACATAAAAAATAAAGTGCATAGCATGAAGAGTAGTCCGACCGGTAATAGCAAGGTGAAAAAATTTAAAATAATAAAACACACAAAAATATATATGAAGGACGCTACAAAGCTGCTACGTTATCAACCAATACAGACAATGTAGCGCGACTTGCTGTACAAGGTAGAGAACAGATTAACAGGGTTATACATGTTATACAGATAGGCAACTGAGTTTTTCTACGTTTTGATTGAGAACAGGCGCGATGGTGTCGAACCTATAAAAACTGATTCACGGGCTTCTCTATCATAATTTTTGCGGAAACCAGATTCCTGTAATGTTACATGTAGATCTTCAATAAAGTGGTCAGAAAGGGGCACGTGTCTTGAAATGGGCAAGTTGGGCAAGGTGTTACCATGAGATTTAAGGTTGTTAAAACGCAGTCTAAAATGCCCTTCTGTTTGACCAATGTTCTGTATTTCCCATAGCGCACAATCTATTATGTATATCGCGTTCTTAAAGCAGCAGGCAAGATTGCTTTTGATTTTTAGCAAAAAGTTGGAACCCGTATTGGTGACTTGTTGGCATGGGCGCAAGTACGGGCATACTTTGCATCGCGGTTTTCGGCAAGGACTGTACCCTATCGTGTCAGGACTGTCTGTTTTCGACGATGATGTTGATGAGAGTACGTCTCAAATATTTTTAGCTTTGCGATGCACTGCTTTAGGTGGTTCGGTGAAAATGGTTCTTAACCGTTCACTTTGCACTAGAATATTGTGGTGCTTTCTAAGCACATTCAAAACACGCGGATTTGACGCAGAATCGGTAAGGACTAAGTTTGTCTGCGGCGAGGAAGTCAAGGTTTTAGTAGCGCACAACAGCGTTCTGCGATTATGCATGACGGCAGATTTTATTGCGTCGTCAATGATTTGCGGCAGATATTTTTCGTTTGACTAGAGCATCATTTACTGTTCTGCTTTTTTTCGAAACTCTGATTGCTCTGAGCAGATTCTTTTAAAGGGCAAGGCCTGACTGTAAGAAGAAGAATGGCGATTTGGGCTAGTTGGTTTGAATTCCTGACTGTAAGGTATGCTAGCTTCGCAATGTTTCACGTGGCTACTGTCATAGTCGAAATACTGTTGCCGGTCGTAGGCTTCCTGTAGAGAGCAGTGGATAGTTTATCATTTACAACGGAAATGCTGACATCAAGAAAACTAAGCATAGATGTGGAATAGGTTTGACAAAATTATAGTGATGGATGGGGATCAATAAAGTCAGATTTAAAGGAAAGCAAGTTCTGTTCACCATGCAGCCAAAAAAATGTCATCGATGTAACGTTCATATTGAAAAGATTTTAGCGCACGGGTTTGTAAAAAAATCACTTTCAAGCTGACCCATTAGTATATTGGCATAATTTCGTCTGATATGCGTACTCATTGACGTGCCGCTAACTTGGACATAGTGTTGCCTTTGAAATTGAAAGTTATTTAACTCTAAAATGAGTCTGAGCAATACTGGTAATGGGTTGCTGTCGATAAGTTCATCCGGTGATGCTGCTTCATATGACCTGGTGTCTCAGGTCCCGTTAATTATGGTGCATTCAGACGATGGATCGAATCCCGATGTGGCGGGACGGATGGCGCGTCACGTGACCTCACATCAGCGATTCACCTCGTCCGCGACTCGTCCGCGTGGCTCGCGGACGGATGAACCTAACCTGTTTCACACATCAGGATTCTGGCGGGGAAGAGCCGGTACTTCAGCGGAATAGCTTGGGGTCGGTGGCAACCAGTACACTTTTCGTCTGCTCGCGGCATGTCCTCCATGGCTCGCGGACAGCTGCATGACTGGTCGGCATCATCTACGCTTGAGCATTGTTTACTTAGTTTCCGGAGACTTTGTTCTCAGGTGAATAAATATGCAGAAATCACTTTCGGTGGTTCGGGAAATGTCGCCGCCGTCGCTTAACACGCGAGATTCTTAGCCGTCATGGTGGTGAAATATTCCAACTTCTGCAACCGGCGACGTGCCGCTTCTAAAAAAAAAGGCGGGAGACATGTTTAGAAGTTCTACAAGTGGGGCATAATGTAGTTGAAAGAATATCCTGCTAGCAACTCCCTTTTCTCCTGAACAAAAAACACTACTCGTTCATTTGTCACAACACGACCGACATCGCAGCCAAGCTTCGCTTCTTGCAGGCATCCATGTTGAATACTCTTAAACCGGTCCGCTGCCAGCGGGCGCAGGTGAGCGCCGAATCTGCTGTCGAGGGTAATCCGGCTGTTTTCCCTTGGACACCGTCCGTCGTGTGGATGCGCCTGCAGGTGGACCATCCGCGGATTAGCTGTCCGCGTCCACGACAAATCCGGATTCGGTCCGTCGTCTGAATGCACCATAAGGGAGGCGATCGCCAGGCTAATTCCAAGGGCCGAAGTGTCGGCCCCCCGAACCGCACCACGAAAGCGTGGACAATTTAGAAGTGGTCCTATTTGGCGCGCCAGCAGACGCCGGCTGTGGCCCAAAGAACAAGTCAGAGCCGAGAGTTGATAAACAAAACAAAATTATATTCTCAAATATGGCAGATCAAAACGATACACAAGTATGCACACTCGACAGTAGTTGAATGCAAGATGTCACTAACAAAACAACGTACTACTCAGTACAATCAGCCACACTCGAAACAACGGAGACAGACAACAATACTCACTACAATGCAGTCGCATGCGTTGAACAAACATGACGCTTAAAGACTAAAGAGTTAGGCAACTTATTCAGTCCAAAGTTCTTGGAACAAAAGTCTGAATGATGCTCTTCCGAGAATCACTCACTCAAAGTCCAGCGTTGTCGTCGTTCCGCTGCTCCCGAAGTTTCTCTTCGAGGAAACCTCCCGTCTTCAATTGGCTGCTCTCCAAGCACCAAACTTCTTCGCCGGTAACACGTCGGCTTCCCACACGCAGCTGTTGCCACGCGTTTTCGCTCGCTGGCGGTAGACACACACACCTGCCTGTAGCACGAGTCTTCACCCCTCAGGTGGAAATCCTCTTTTTCTCCTCCATTGTCATTGAGGACAAAAGGCTTCGCCGACAAGGCGGTACACCCTACACACACTGGCGCAATATTCCTGCTTCTCCTGCTTTGTCACTGAGAACAAAACCTTCGCCGACTACACGGCGGAACACCCTACGCACTCTGGCACATACTTTCTTCTTCTCCTTTGTCTCTAAATACCAAAGACTTCGCAGACGACACGGCGGGCAGACCCTACGCACACTGGCGTGAAATTCCTTCTTCTCCTTATCTTCCATCTCTGCTGCTCGATTAAATACCTTCCGCGCGAGATTCTAGAAAATTCTCATCATTTTTTCGGCGCATTACGCAGCGAAGGCTGGGGAAAGCGCGAGACGGTTTGAGGGCCGTCCACGACAGATAACGCAACCCTGCACCACCACGCCCCTTTCCATCGAGAACATTCCAGAGCTTGGTCGGCTACCGATGTGAAGAGATTCGTCGGCGAACCTACGCTTCCGAAAGGGGAAGGACGGCGCACCCGGGGAGCCTTTGGATGTTTCTTTTCTTCTTTTTTTATTGTCGACGTCGAGGCATCTCTCCGGCGCTTTAACTGTCGCAAGAATTTGGCGGTGCGTTCTTTTTGAGCGCTCGTTTTGTGACACCTGGCGACTACCGCTATTCCGTCTACATGAGGAATGTTGGTGTATAAAGACGCTACGTCTAGTTTGGCTAAAAAACCCTGAAGAATAATCAGATCAATTATACTAGAGACAAAGTCGGTAGTGTCCCTTACGTAAGACGGAAGTGATGCGGGGGTGCTATTGATCAGATAACCGACATAGCTGGGCGATTTTCTGTGACAACTATACCTGAAGTAATGGGACAGCCAGGGTTGTTCATCTTGAGTATTTTAGGCAAAAGATAAAAACGACCGGGAACAGGACTTAGGGAAATGAGAGAATGAATCGCATTGTCAGGTACCTTTTGTTTTCTAGAAAATCTAGAAAACTGCTTTGGACAAGAAATATAAATTGTTCGAAGGAGTCATGATCCAGATGTTTGTAAAAACTCGTGTCTGCTATAGTTGTTTTTGGGCCTCTGCTCCGTAATCAGACTTGTTCATTACGAGAACAACCGCACCTTTGTCCCAGGCTTGATGACAATGTCGTTGCGAGAGGACAAGGCGTTCAGTGGTTTCATTTCACTGGTGGGTAGCTTACGGTGAAACGGCGTTTGCTTTCGATGCGACTGTAGTACATCTCGTTGTACAGCTTTGATATACATATCTAAGCATCTGTCTCGTTGTGAAGGAGGTACTCAATGTTTTCCAGAAGCTAATGCGCTTGTGAAATCAGTTGTATTTTCCCGGTCATGAAAAAAACTCGCACTAGTGTAAGTTGCGCGCGAAATTGTCTAAGTTTTTCAGTAATTGAAATTCACTGTGTCCGCCAATGGCTGGACACAAATTGAGACTATGGCACAGGGCACTATGGTCCTCAGCTGGTAGTAAATTGTTCTGGTTCTTGACGGATTATTTGTCAATGGAAGGTGACAAAGAAGTATCGGGGTATGTGTGTACCGCATTTGTTTGCAAAGGGACGGCATTGCATGCATTGTTCTGGCTGGGGCACCAAACACCATCCCGTGACATTTTCTTGACTTTCAATGCGTAGATTGCACGACGCTTTATAGATGCGATTGCCTCTAGTGCGGCAGATTCATAAAACGACACGCTTAAATTTGCTGAAATTTTATTTTGTTATTTGATTAGTTTTTTGCTTGAAAAACAATAATAATCAGGGTAACTCAGGTGGGTTGTATTGAAGCATTTCTTTATATGCTGTCCCGCCTATCTATATTTTACTGATACATGCTAGATAGGGCTTGTTTCACAATGATACGTAGACCCTTAGGTCCAACAGCAGCGGTTAATTAGATTTTCTGTTTCAGTATATTACGTAGTAGTTTTGTGACGTCTTTTATATAGCTCTTTGTGTTTCTTATTATTATTTGATTATTTTCTTTCTTTTTTCCCTTGCAATTACCGGTCAGACAACTCTTCATGTTATGCGCTTTTTCTTTATGTGTTTTATCTTTTATTTGTAAATAACATGCTCACCATGTGCTCGCGCATGGAAACGATATCTTTTTAAACGTGTATTAGGTGCCCGTCAAATCATGTGACTTGCATTTTTAGATGCCCATAAATCGCCTTTCATGTCAGTTTTCGTATCTTTATCTTATTTATATGCACATGTATATAAAGAGAGCTCATGCCATACACTGTATTGTGATAAAGGCCGGACCAGCTGCCTAAACGTCAATAAAATCACTTCGCACGTGCGTCTTCTTCACTGCGGATAATCTTACGCGGACACAGATTGATTGATATGTGGGGTTTAACGTCCCAAAACCACTATATGATTATGAGAGACGCCGTAGTGGGGGGCTCCGGAAATTTAGACCACCTGGGGTTCTTTAACGTGCACCCAAATCTGAGCACACGGGCCTACAACATTTCCGCCTCCATCGGAAATGCAGCCGCCGCAGCCGGGATTCGAACCCGCACCCTGCGGGTCAGCAGCCGAGTACCTTAGCCACTAGACCACCGCAGCGGGGCTTACGCGGACACAGTATAACTTTTTTTCACACACACACACATATATATATATATATATATATATATATATATATATATATATATATATATATATATATATATATATATATATATATATATATATATATATATACTCAAGTTGATCCTCCGTGAGCGGTCACAACGTGGTTTATTTTTACGTTTCGGCCTAGAGTCTGGCCTTCATCAGGACTGAGGGTACAGTTTGTTGGTGCCCAGCTTTATACAAACTTGAATCAGAGGGGTAGAAAGAGGAGAAAAACGAAAAATTAGAAAAAGGAAAAAAGAAAAGAAAGAAAAAAAAGAATATAAGGTGGACACGCCCGAGCGTCTCCTTTCAATCTGCCTTTCCCATACCCCTCCATATCTCTCTCTTTTTTCCTTTTCACCTTTAGGCTGTCTGCGGTATGTGTATCTTTCCTTTTACTAACGCATTGTTCCCGACCAGATGGCGCCTCCTGGCTCTGGTGGTTCGGTGTGGGGGAAAAAGAGCTTTTTTAGGAAGTTTATTCCTTTAAATACTCAGCGCCCCGTCGACATCTCGTCATAGAAAGAGGGGCGCCGCGTATTGCCGCAGAGGCTGGCAAGTGGGTGCAAAGGCAATTCTTGCCTGCTTCTGGAATACGCGTGCAGTAGGGGCCCCCAACTTGCACAGGGTTGCTGTTGGGCATGTCAAGTTTAGCACAATTGATTGAATAGTGAGGTAAAAACAGAAACAGACGACAGCTGTACTTAGGAATAGTAGTTACACTTGGAATTATTTTGGGTCATATCAACATACTCCAGAAGCCCCGCACCCACCCAACATCGCAGACGAGTTGCCGACGATTGGTGAAACTATAACTCCCGCGAGCCACAAGCACCCAATCACCATCATCAACAGTGCACCACTACTAGGGGGAAAGTCTGCTGGAAAGCCAACACGCGTCCCTCCAATGCGGATGTCGAGAACAAAAGCACTACACGACAGCACCACTAACCAGTCCTCAAAGGAAAGCCTGCCGAACTACGATTTCGCGTCCCTCTATTGCGGACCCCGAGACCGGAACTCCCTACGAACACCTTCGCCGGAGCTAAACGCTGAAATCCTCCCTATCACCACGAAGACCTGCCGGACATAACTACAATGTACGGACTTCATTAGTGGGATCCCCGCACCCAAAAGAACATTGACCTCTGAAATGTAAGTCCACCTCATCGCTTCCCAGTTGCAGTGCCACCTTTCTTAAAATACGAAAACTTGCTGACAAACGAATTAGATATTGAATGCATAAATCAACATTGCAAGTGTACCTTCGTGCTAGCATAGCCCCCAGGTGTATGGCACTCTCCCTCACACCAGCTGCTACAAACCTGCACAAACACAACCAAATAACATGGAAAATGTCCTCCTTGTGGCATCTCCTTAATAAACAGAAATTGCTCTCAATCACAGTGATAAGCAGCTAGAGAAACTGGTCACTATGACCAACACCATTCTCCGCCACAACAGTTTATCGAATGAAGAAATCACCCGATTAACTGAATTTGAACAGAATAAATACCAAGCCATTATGACCACGAAATTTTATAAACTCAATAGTGACCATGTTCCCAACCCCACGTTTCCTGATATAGTTCTTTATCACTATAACTTCACCATCCAGGAAACGTTTAATAGTACAAACGAGCACTCAACTATGAACACACCCTGTGACACTGTGATTGTAAACCCATTGGACACGAGTTTGTCACCTGACGAAAAAAAACTGCTATTTAAAGGACTAAGCTTCTGCCCGACCACAAAATTTTTCCATGAATTCCACTTGCTCCAAGACCGCGAAAACTTCGCTAGAAGTTTAAGGTTGCGTGAATATTTCTTAGACAACCCTTCTAACCACGAAACAATTTACCGTCGTAAAACAGATGATTGGACGCCGAACAGTAATCGAGACAATTGCCTGGAACTTTATAACACCACAGTACAGAAAGATACAGTACACGAATATTACAGACAGACAGAAAAAAAACTTGACGAAATACGAAAAAAAACAGTGTGAGAAATCTGGCATATAAGACAGACATAACAAATAAACCCGCTGACAAAGGAGGAGCAATTGTAGTCCTTAATACAACCAACTACTTTCAAAAAGCATACCACCAACTAGACTCAAAATTTTGCGAACGCCTCCCAGATGATCTGACAGACGAATACAAACGTAACGTATCAACAGAAATAAAGAAACTGTTGTATGCTGAAAAGATAACACACACACTGACCACAAACTGATGCGAGCTGCATACCATAGTCCAGGTCGCTTCTACATCATCCCAAAAATTAATAAAGCCGGTAACCCAGGTCGACCAATCATAACAGGCATCGGTAGAATAAGTAAAACCATATCAGGGTACGTGGACAAGCTAGTAAGCCACATTCCACACACCCTCGCGTCGTACATAAAACACACCACACATTTTCTTCGAGACATTGCAGGTCTGTGTGTGCCGAAAAACTCGTCCTTGGTTACTCGTGATGTCTTTTGATTGTGAACAAAAATTCCTCACGATGACGGCATAGCTGCATTACTAAACATGTACACAGACCATAGACAATCTAACAAGCCAGGTTTTTCTGCCACCGCAACTTTGACGAGGATGGTCATCGAATTAAGTTCATTCGAATTTAACCAAGAGTATTTTCGACATATCAGCGGGACCGCTATGGGCCCCAAAATGGCACCCAATTGAGCCATTATATATATGGGAAAGCTAGAATCAGAGTTTCATGCGCAAAGTTCCTTGAAACCACTGTTATACATAGGATACATAGAAGACATCTTTCTTATTTGGACCTACACCGAAGATGAACTTCTCAGCTTTATGAACGCTTACAATGCTGTACACCTGAACATACACTTCACACACACCGACTCGCAATCAACCGTAAATTTTCTCCATGCTACCATAACGATAGAAGAAGACAAGCTTTCTACAACCCTATATCGCAAACCAATGGATCGACAACAATACCTTCATTACCAAAGTGATCAGTCGCGCCACTGTAAACAATATTTATTACAGCCAGGCTCACCGGTTTAAGCAAATCTGCTCAAAAGACGCCGATTTTGACACGAGCTCACAGAGGCTAAACCCTATGCTCGATAAACAAAAATACCCCCCCCCCCCACATGTAATTGATAACGCCGTTCAAAAAGCGAGAAAACTGAAGCGTGATGTCTTACTTATGAAGCGACCACTGCAAGAAGACCGACAACGAACAAACCACTGCTTAACTTACAGAACAAATTTCTCCAATATAACCGAAATCTTTAAACGACATTACAACATTCTGTAACAAAGTGAACATCTGAAACGCGCATTTCCATCTGCTCTGGCGTCGTTTACCGACAAACACGCAACCACAAAGAAACACTTGTCCACTCCTAAATCACATTGTCAATTCTGGACCATTCTTGGGCCATGAACCGCCGATCTATCCCCAACATTGGGCCAACGTTCTGTGCTGCCTGGGAGCCGTCTCCATTTATGGAAGATTTGCCTGAAACAGATCGTCAAGTGATCTCGGTACTGCGTTATCTCATTGGAGCCATCCGAGCGATATTAGTCTACATGAAGACAGCATCTGCTTAAAACGTACTTGGAGTATTAGACGCCATAAGCCCAGTGCTTGAATCTCTCAACAAGAAAGATGGCTACAGACACCTCATCATTTCGTAAAGAAGTCAAGGCTGCATCCGTCATTCTATGGAAAGCCAGGGGACTAAAATCACGCCTTTCAGATTTTTGCCAGTTTGCGTACACCAACGTGTTTCCACTCATCGTCATTTGGGAACCCAGTTTGTCGAAACCAATAACATTTTCGGGGTACGAAGCTGTCTTAAACAAATGGTGCATGCAGCAAAATTTCTGTCTTTGTTCGTCGTTAACTGACGCATATTGTGCAACCGATTGCGCTTCACGATGACAATCAGTAAGTATCACTGCATCACTGTGAAAAAGAACAAACTCATGTTTACTCTCGTAAGCTTTTATATATCGCCTTCGAATAATCTCGATTCCAGGAGATTAACGGATATTTTGAGAGTGTGTCCTGCACCATGGGTCATCATAAGTGATTTCAATGCGCACCATCAAGCATGGGGAAGTACGCGGACAAATGCAAGAGGACGCAGGTTAGCGAACATCGCCTACCACTATGGCCTTACTCTCCTGATTGGCGGTAGCCCCACTTTTTTTGAGGGGTGACATGCGGCAGCTGTCTCCAACCTGCTTTTATTTCCAACTCAGTCGCGAGATACGTCAAATAGTTTCCAGATGTTGAAACACGAGGAAGTGATTGCATTTCAATCTACCTCAACATCAAATGCTGGTCTAGTTGTGGTTCACAGACGACAATTCGAGCAGCCGAATGGACCAACTTCAAATCTGATATGGAAGATGCTTGCAGCGGTAGCCTACAATCTGGGTTAGAGCAAGCAACTAAGAGCACAGTGCAAAACGCCACTTGCACAGGGAGAATATCTTCCGCACGAAACGACTTTGACAGAGAGTTGGGGTGACTCCGAGCACTTCGCCGCCGGGCGGAGCGTCGGTATTGGCGCACAAAATCAATTCAGGATCTTAGGGCAGCCAGGAGGATGCAAAAGAATATTCGGCGTCGCATGAATAGACTAGCATCGGAACGATGGACAACGTTTTGCCAGTCACTAGACCCTCGCAAGCCACTCTCAAACATTTGGAAAACCGTGAAGAGTCTGCGTCACCCTACGGAACAGCGTTTTCCATTCAAAGCGCTCGCGCTCTTTCAAGGGTGGCAAGACATCCATGTCGCAAAAGATTTATGTACACAGATCACCAACCAAGCCACTCGTCCAGATTCTACAGTGAGAGGTGACATCCCCTGTTCCCGTGACGACAACATGGACCTCCCCTGTAGAACGGAGGAGCTACAGGTGGCACTACCCATCTGCAGGCGTTCAACTTCTCCGGGTACAGATATTATTCCGCACCGAGCCTTGTGCATCCTTGGGGAAGGTGCAAGGGGAGAACTGTTGAGCCTTTACGAAATCTCGTGGCAGGATGACAATGTTCCGGACGACTGGAAAGTAAGCCGCTTGGTACCCATCTTGACGCAGGGCAAATCCCTTCTCCAACTCGCCTCATACCACTCAATAGCACTGGCCAGCTGCATAGGAAAGATAATGCAAACGATGATACTAGGCTGCCTAGAGTGGGATCTCAAATACTACAAACTTTTCTCAAATTGCATGGTTGGTTTCTGGCGTGACCGCTCTTTCATTGACAATGTCGTTGATCCAGTTTCATATGTTCAACACGAAAAATCTCGAAAGCGACTATCTACAGCCTTGTTTCTAGATGTGAAAAACGCGTATGATAATTCACTACATGAAGCAATTTAGGGTGTTCTTGCGATGATTAGCCTTGGTGGTCGAGTATTTCGGTGGATTTCAAGTTACCTGGCTGCAAGATTATTGTTTGTGGTAACGGAAGACGGCCCAACTACGCGACGCTATACTTCCAGGCGTGTTCCTCAAGAAGGAGTTCTTAAGCCGACGCTATTCAATCTTGCACTAATTAAATTAGCCTTGCTCAATACTTGCCAAGTACCATTAAGATCTCAATATGCGCACACGACATCTGTGTCTGGAATCCGGCAGTCACACGTCCTCAGATACATTCCACACTTCAAAGAGCAGCAACTATGCTTGCCAACTACTTGTTATAACAATGTCTAAGCATATCACCAGAAAAATGCACGCTGGTGGCTTTCACTCTCAAAGCAATGACCCGTTATATCATCTAAATCTGCGGGTGATCCATTTCTTACGCCAGGACTCACCGGTTTCTGGGCATCATTATTGATACAGTCTTCCGTTGGAGTCCGCATATGGCCTTTATTAAGAAGCGCCTCACCACTATTTCCGAATTGTTCAAGTTCCAGGCAGGAAAGACGTGGGGGATGTGAGTACACGCAATGCTGAAACTCTACAAAGCCCCGTTTCTCGGTTTCCTGAGATATAGCTTGCCCGTGCTGAACAATGCCTGCAAGACCAATGTTCGTGTTCTACAGGCAGTGCAAGCCCAAGCACTAAGAGATTTCCTTGTTCTGCCCAGATGTACCTCAACAGAGGCAACAATTGCAATTGCTGGCGACTATGCGATACAAACTCACATTGCTGTAGAAGTCCTGAGAACGTGCATCAGACAATTTGCACGTGCTCCCTGTCATCATCTTGCACTGTTGACTTCAGAGGGGCGCCAAACATCATTCGCTAAAATGAATGTGAAGTACAACGAGAAACTTCTTTTGGGCTTCACTGCTGCATCTAATAGGAATACCCCCGCTCTACGAGGAATACTGCGAGGAATACTTCACTCCCACCCTACGAGGAATACTGATGCCGGTAATTTTAACCTTCCTCCCACGAACAACGTCAATGGAGAACGGCATCTGCAGTTCGTCGGTGACAAAATCTGGAATTGATTGCTCCAGGATATAAAATCGGCCGTTAACTTTCCTCTGAAAATAAAAAAAAACTTCCTTGGAATCCCAAACGTGTCTCCATAACCCCCTTAAAAGTAAGAAAATTGTTCAATTCTTGCATTTAGGTATCACTACGTCCAGTGAAAATTTACTGTGTATTTGTTATTACTAGTTGCATTTCTTTTGTTTGTGTATAAAAATTACATGTTTTTGTTATCTTACCCAAGTTCAAATATCTCAATATATGTGTCTGTACAATGCCTAACCTTCTTTTCTATATCCGCAATGTTTAGCATCTTGCATCCTGGTTCAATGCCTTGTTCTATTGTTTTGATACATGTGCGATTGTTGCCTTGTGCTATCGTTTGGATACTGTGCCATTTTGTATCGCAGCAATGAACCCTATTCTAGCACTTGGCTTTGGGTCCAAACAGTTTTTTGATCTATCATATTGAATTTGAAAATAAAGTGAAATGAAATGAAAAATGAATAAATAAAAAAATAAGACCATTGATACACCCCTTGGTGCCTTGATCAACCCACAGTGCATATTAGTGTACCAGAGATACAGAGGAGATCTGAGCTTTCATCACCCATGCTGAAAAAACTGTCTCTTTTACTTTTGCGCGAGAAGTATTCAGACAGTTTACATATATATACTGATGACTCCACGAACCGCTAGTGTTCGTCTGGCGCAGTAGTTGGCCCAGCAAGAGGTGTTACCATCAACTTTAGGACTGACCACTCCACGGCATCTACACCAGCGGAACTAGCTGCTTTGCGCGCTGCACTTTGTGTGGTCAATCGGGAACCACCGCAAGAATGGTCGATTTTCGGTGACTCAAGGGCTGCCCTACTATTTGTGCTTTCAGCACTGCGTCGCAGGCAGTACAAAAAGCTTCTTTTTGAAATTCGATACCTTCTCCCCACTTCACACGAGAAAGGGCATCATGTGACGTTTCAGTGGCTGCCAAGTCACTGCGGCGTCATAGGGAACGAACATGCCGATACTGTCGCGCGGGCAGTTCTTGAAGGAACACGAGAAGAAGCCCTGCCAATTTCGTGGAATGATGTAGCCAGTAATTTTCGATGACTTTCGCGTGCAATATCGTTTTCACTATGGTGCCTACCAAGCAACGAGACGAATCGTCAACACTAGCTCTCCGCAGGTCCACTGGGCTCGACCGAAGAGAAGTCGCCCTTCTTCATCGCTTATGGCTGGGAGTGGCATTTACAAAATCTTATTCATTTGTCATAGGAATGGCCAACAACGTTCTCTACAATGTCTGTCGTCGCGAAGAGACGCTACACCACATCCTGTACGACTGTCCGTTTTATGACTTCCAGAGACAGAGACTGGCGTTCGTTCTTGCGCGCATCGACAACAGCCAAATGTCTGTGGGCACTATTCTTTCAAGTGCTCGAGAGAAGACATTGCAACAGAAGGCGACAAAAGCTCTGTTGAAAATCCTGCGTGACACGGGACTTCAACAAGCGGCTGTAACGGCAATGCCAAATGCCACGCAAGACAAGGCTGGACTATGACTGAGTGTGCGCGCGTGTCGTGCTGAGTGTGATGTGTTTATCTCTCTTCCCTTTCTCCTCTCTATCTTTCATCTCCCCCATCCCCCTCCCATGCGCAAGGTAGCAAACCGGCTGCCTATAGGCTGGTTAGCCTCTCGGCCGTTTTTTTCCTCCTATTTTCCTTCCTTCCTTTTCCTTCAGCCGTTCTTTTTCTTTCTCTGTTCTTCTTCGCTTCATGCTTTCGAATCTATAGACGAGAACACGCCTATCTTGCGCCCACACGCCTTAGGTAGTATACTCTTGCTCCAAGAGACGCGATAATTTGTTTGCAACTGCCAAGGCCTGCCTTGCTATCATGGAATTCACTGGCTCTGGTAACTTAAAATGCAAAAGCACCTGTTTACGCTGCGCCTGCTTATGAAATGCCATCTAAGTACCACTGCGCTGTCATCTGATGCAACAAGAACCAGCGCAAGAGCAAGAGATTGCTTAGTACTACGTGTGAAATTCGGAGCGCAGTGCTGGAATCGTGCCAGTTCGCTGTGTTGCGATTGCACAGGTTTCAATCAAGCACGAAAAACGCCTAGCTCTACCGTCTTAGGATATAATCGCAACCAGCAGGAAAAAATACAAGCCCAGTGAAGTGTACAAGCATGTATACTTATTGCATTTATTCAAGCGTGATTGCGTTTGAATAAACGCTGTGTTCTGGTTTATACCTTCTTACATCGGATACCTTACGCATAACAACCAACTTTGAAAGCTCTGCCAGCCCTATTTTGTAAGATGTGTTTGTGGCTTTCATTCTTTCGAATTTTTGAGTGATGTTCTTTGTCTCCTGGAACAGCTTGCGAGCGTCCTGTCTAGCTACCATACCTACAACTTCCGCTGCACACTTTGTAATCATGATCGTGACAGTACCATTCGTTAGACCAACGCTAAAGCTAGTTTTCTCATTAGGAGACGAGTATCTATTACGAAGTGGGGTGCTGAATTCCTCTAAGTTCCCCCCCCCCTCAAATGCTACCTTATTAAATGGCTTCTCGGGTACCAGGTTATGTTGTTCCTTTTTCAAGTCTAGGTGGATTTGAGACCCCAATATTCTACGGTCACTGCAACACACCTTACCAAGCGCTTTGACATCCTGCACAACGCCTAGGTGTGCATTCAGTGTAAAGTTCATTTTCTTCTTACTTTCACCATTAAAGCTCTTTCATGTCTACTTAGGTTTCACTCGTTCACAGAAGAGGGTATTCAATATTGTTAAATTATTATGCTTCGAAAGTTTTCATCATACCTCCACTCTGGCATTTTAGTACCTATGCTAAATTCCTCTACCTTTTGATATCCAGCCTCACTCTTCCCTACCTTGGCACTGATGTCACTCGTCAGTATGTTATACTCTGGTGTTACCTTACTCATTGCCGATTCCACGTCATTGTAGAACCTTTTAAGCAATACGTTATCATGGCTGCATGTAGGCGCGTAGGCCTGTGCAACCTTCATCCTATATCTCTTATTGAGCTTACATACAATCACCACCACACTTTCCTTATTTTCATAGTATTCCCCTATGTCAGCCGCTATAATTCTCTGGATAAACAACCCCACCCAAAAGTTGCCTTCTGTAAGCTAAGCCACAATAGTAAAGGACGTGCCCATTGTGTAGCACTGTATATAGGCTTCATCTGTCCTCCTAACCTCACTCAGCCCTATTACATCCAATTTGACACCCTCTAGTTCCTCGTATTGCACAGCTAGACTTGCCTGACTAGATGAGGTTCTAGCGTTAAACGTTTACAATGTCAGGTTCTAACGGCGGGCTGTCCAGACGCAGAGATTCTTAGCACCCTATCCTGCATCACAGATCTGACTGCCGCCGTGGTCAGTGGCTTCGCAGTCGCTGGGGACTGAGGGCCGAGGTTGATCGGCCAGATACTGCATGAGGAAGGCCAATCTTTTTCTCGCAAGGGAGTGTGGTACCGGTGGTGGCCACCAATAAGGCAGCGACCTATGCCTGTTATTGTCAGTCGATCATCCCGGGGATATGCTTTTTAAACTCTGTTGGAAATTACGTTGCCCGTTATTCCAACCACGAACCTTTTTCACGAGACCGATATTCGAACCACTACTCTATTGCTTAGCCAATGCGCGGCGGAGATATACCGTTGAGTATTTCCTGGGCTTTTTGGGTTAACATTTCCAGGTGCACGTCCGCGTCATGCAGATATTGAGCCACTAGACTATGCGAATATAAGCCTTGCCTTGCGAACATAAGGCCGTCGTCCCAGAAAGGCGAGTCCACACGCAGACAAAGTAGACGTTAGGGCTCCCGCCTTGCGAGCCTACAGATGACGCCTGCACTCATGGGGCTGCGGTGTCAATGTGTACGTCTTTAACATCCATAGGCTGCCTTGCCTTGCGATCGTAATGCCGTCATCGTAAAGGGCAAGTCAGTACGGAGCCGAAGAATACGTGAAAGCTACCACCTCGTGACCCTCCAGACGACACCTGGCATTAGGTGGCTACGCTGTCAAGACGTACGTCGTTGACATTAATGAAGTGCCTTGCCGAGCGAACGCAATTCTATCGTCGTGAAGAGCGACTCAGCTCAAAGGCGAAGAACACGTTATAGCTCCCCTCTCCTGAACCTCCAGACGATCCCTCTACTCACGTACAGTGTAGATCAACGTCACTAAGCTCCATGTAGGTGGGAACAATGTATTTAGTAACACTGATTTGTGGGGTTTAACGTCCCAAAACCACCATATGATTATGAGAGACGCCGTAGTGGAGGGCTCCGGAAATTTCGACCACCTGGGGTTCTTTAACGTGCACCCAAATCTGAGCACACGGGCCTACAACATTTCCGCCTCCATCGGAAATGCAGCCGCCGCAGCCGGGAATCGAACCCGCGACCTGCGGGTCAGCAGCCGAGTACCTTAGCCACTAGACCACCGCGGCGGGGCTGTATTTAGTAACACTGTTATTACGCTTCACCACAAAAAATAGAAGGGTTCGTGAACTCGCTGGAGCACTAGTTCAAAACGAGTGTTGATTGTATATCTGAACCGTATTTTTGTCTCAAGCATTGTGAGGTACGCAAGCTTGACTATTTCTTCGACGTCACCTGATTTTTTCTGCGCAGGCATGCGCTGGTTTTTGGGATAATTTTTTTATTTAGATTTCAGTTGGTCAGAGTACAGTAGCAGTTGTACTGTGACCTGTAGTGCAACCGTATGACAGTGTTAATACTGTGACCTTTTGTATCGTGCTCCATCCTTTCTCAAAGACTTTGTACAAGTTTTAATTCATTTCTGGTCAGTTCGCGTTTAGAACGCGTGACAAGCGAAATGCATGACAGTACTTGGAATGCCAAGCTGCGTCTGCATAAATATGCAACGCTGATCACGCACAACATATATCCTTTTCCACAGCGGTAGAAAACGGAAAACATACCGGACTGTGGATGTACATGGGCAGGTTCTCCACTTCTGGAGCTTTCCCTTCATTGCCAAGAAAGGTTGTCCACAAGGAAAACAAGGTGAGCGTGGAACGCAGTGTGACTGCCAGGCGAGCTTCGAAGGACTATATTATAATATGAACGAATATTATGAATGACACTTGGGCTGCACGCGCCTCTTCGAGGAGTGTCTTAACGCTGCCAAAGTTACACTTCTATTGGAAACGTGCCAAATGGGACGGTACTATACTAACGATGCTTTGGCTGAGTGGCAGCGATGCTTAGATGTACTCGATGAACGTTACAGCGCGAAATGAGATCAACGACAAAGGAACAATAGGAAGACGAGCACTCGCCAACTTCTTGTCCCTTTGTCGTCAATCTTATCTCACAATTTAGGAATCGTCATGTTGTACCAACTAGCCCAAACCGACACGCATAAAGGGAGCCTTCTGCTTCCTGACGTCGACGCCACCCTGCCAAGAAGACTGTGAAAAAGGCGTTCGTGTGGCATTGTTCGTAGTTTTTGATGTCCTTATAGCGGTTGCGGGATGGCCTACAAGCCCGCCAGCTATATATATGCTCACCAAGAGCCGCAGCACCGAGTTTGCTAGGGTAGAGTGAGCCGAGTGCGAGCAACGAAACTTGTGTGCTCGTAGAGGGAGTACATAGCCTGCTTTGCAAGTTAGCTTTTAGCGCGGCAGCATAGACATTTTTGCGTGGCCTAGCTATGACACACTGCGCTCTGACTCTACTCTGTGCACGTGAAGGAAATACCCAGCACCATCCAAGAAATTTACCTTAAATCCCCAACACCAGCTTCGCCGCTTCCTCAGGCTTACACGGCTACAATGCTTCTTTTTAGCAAACCGCACCAGGCTCCCGATCATGCGAGTTTGCTGAGAAGTGAATTCAAATAATTGAAAGACCCAACGCATTGCTACTCATGATGATAAGGCAAAAGAAGACCCACTTTACATTTTTTCCTCCTTATAGAGTGATCATTGTGAAACTGCTTGAGGACGGCACATTCAGTTTCACTTACCTCGGTAAAAGCTTGTGTTATGTGGTTGGTGCTGCCTCTGACACGTTCAAGCCGCTTGCTCTTTGGGTTTAGTTTTATTTCTCGTAGCTTTACATTTGCAAATACTTCCATTCTTAGGGTGATCCCGAGGGCGAACACATTCATAGCCGGCTGCACAGTGCTGATAAGTCGCACAGCATCTTCCTGAGAAGGAAACCAAAACAGTCATTGCAAGCTCAACATTTTTGCTTTTAGAGCCAAAAATCTGTCACTACACGATATAAAATCTGCGCATCTGAGGATAGAGATAAAAGGCGTAAAAATGGTTATTAATCTAGCTCCAGCTGACCAGATCGAGACTCTGTGTTTAGTAGTGAAGCAATGACAAAAACCATCCACAGAAGATCAGGCCCAACGTTAGGTGCCACCGGTAAAACTAGAGCCCAAATACGGTACACTTGTCTGGTTCAGCAGACGTATAGGCAACAAAGAAAGAGCTAGATGGAGTGAGAACTTATTAGAAACAAAAGAGGTCGACCAAAGCTCAGGCTGTCTAACCTGCATATAAACAAAAAAACCAACTTACGTCTACAGGTCGTGATTTCTTTTTCATACTATTTTTTGATATTTGCGTATTAAAACGTGTTTCTTTCATGCTTATGAAATATATCTATCGTTATATATATTAGCCTTGTAGAGCAAGGGCCACGTACAGTGTCCTTACGGTAGGCAGCGAGCATGCCCCACGCAGGTAATGACGGCTTTGCATGAGGTGGTAACCTTGCCTAAATTTAGCAAAGACAGTTTGGCCACTTCTTCATTTGGCAGTGTGTGTTGGTTTTCATATGTAGTAAATCTAAGCTGCAAAAAGCTAACTATCCTTGATTTGACCATAATCGAAACGATGACAATAATTTATAGAGTCACCGAGGCACCAAAGAGTGCCGTTCTGCAGCATTTTCAGAAGCTCCTAATTCAAAGTACTCTATACGGCATGCTCCTGTGGCTTGGTGCTAAAGAGAAACTGTTTCGATTTGTTCTGGAAATCGGCGTTAGGTAAGGTGGCGAACTTTTCATGTTAACACCCCCCCCCCCCCCGCGGTGGTTTAGTGGCTAAGGTACCCGGCTGCTCACCCACAGGTCGCGGGATCGAATCCCGGCTGTGGCGGCTGCATTTTCGACGGAGGTGGAAATATGGTGACCCTTGTGCTAAGATTTGGGCACACGTTAAAGAACCCCAGGTGGTCAAAATTTCTGGAGCCCTCCACAACGACGTCTCTAATATTCATATGGTGGTTTTGGGACGTTCAATCCCACGTAGCAATTTGCTTGTTACCGGTGTAAAATTACCAGCAGTGCGAAAATGTGATTCAATGCACCATTTTGAATGCGGTGGGTTGTAGTAAAGTATGACCGAAGTTTTGACGTAAAAGGCCGCGGGGGTCAAGTAGCCTTTTTGGCAAAGAAATAAATAAACATAAAGGCAAAGCCTTCGTTGCAGTAAAAACCACTAAGCTGTGAGAAAGAAGCTGCAGGCTTCATTTTTTTATGTGCGCAGAAACCATCTAGCGCACACTCTGTAATAAATATTGTCATAGAGTCGTGACAACGACGAGGAAGCGGACTATACTTCGAATATATAACTGTTTATTGTGCCGAGCTTGAGCCAGGTGAAAAAGAATTCAGATAACAGGACACTGGCACCTTTAGCGGCGAACTGTGCGTCGGCCATCGATAAACTGATAAGCAGTGAAACGCGTCGGCATTTTTACACGGGCTACATTTTGATCTTAGCCATGGTGGTCTAGTGGGTAAGGTACTCGAATGCTGACCCGCACATCGCGGGATTAAATCCCGGCTGTATTTTTTATGAAGGCGAAAGCGCTGTTGGCCCGTGTTCTCGTATTTGTGCGCACGTTAAAGAACCCCATTCGGTCAAATCTTCCGCAGCCATCCACTACAGCGTCTCTCATAATCATGGTGGTTTCGAGACGTTAAACCACACGCATCAATCAATTTAAACACTTGCAGTAGAATATTCTAGCATTATCGCTAGCGATCACGTCGGTTCAGAATAATTTGTAATGTTCGCGAAATGGACGTAATCTTAACAAAATGAACTAATAAAATTCCGAAGCTTCTCGAACATTGCAGACACGGTTTGCGCTGAGAAATAAGCACAGTGTAACTGGGTGATAACAAAAGTTGAGAAAGAAGCGCGTCAATATAATTGAAAAACTGTCGCATTGAACCATTAGGGAAGGAAAACTTTCGAATGAATGGTCCTCATTCTTATAGCTGCAGAACAACAAAAAATGGCATGTCAGACGCCACGAGCTCTCTAAAAGACCCCGTACTACCGTCGTCTCATGTTTCTTCTGCATCGCAAATTTTGGGTTGGGAGATCCTCAGAGGTAGCAATGCGAATTAGAATTTTTTCGCGGTTGTTGCGATTTTTGAATTACGGATTCTTAGAGAGGCCTATTCGCAATGTTCATAGACTGTCGTGCCACCTAGCGGAATTAAGGGGCGTCCTCTCAAAGATGATAAGTATAGGCTGAAGCTTCTTATGCTGCCTTGTTCGGCGGTGCTAGCCGCAGTGTTAACGCGTTAGCATGAAATTAACACAAACCACGTTGTATGTTTTGAGCATTAGTGAATATATCGGATCGTCTGTGACGCACCAAACCTGATTAGTCCGTGCGAGGTGCGAAGTTTTCATAAAAATACGTGGCCACTCGTGCTTTTGAATGTAGCCTGCAGAGTAAACATACCAGCTTCGCCAGATGTTCTGCAGCCACTTTGGATAGTTAAATGTTAACGCCTGACCATTCCAGTTGAAAGTCACCTTATTTTACGTGCGTATAGCATTTGTCAGGAGTTTTGTTGTGAATGAATTTCATAACATTCATTGTACCCGGAAAGTAGCGCCGGCTAGCGATTTGCGCTTCCAATAACGTATGTTGTTGGGCTAGTTGGTATGTAGCTGGGTAAAACATCGTTAGCGCAATCCTGAAAGAAGACGAGAGAAAAGGCTTGGAAAAGCGAGTCTCTTCTCTCGTGTTCTTTCAAGTTTGCGCCAACGATGTATTGCGCTTCTAAACCTTGACCTACTCTTCGCCGCTTGTTTTTTACATTCGCTGATAAATGACAGCACACTGCAAACGATTCCTTTCTTGAGGGGTATTCAAGCAAAATGATTTCCGCGCATCCAGATAAACATGGCGAGTGACGCCGTGTGGGTGTTGTGCGTGGTGAACGACGCGTTGCTGGTGCTATCAAAGTCGTTTGACGTAGACAATTCTTCCAATTACTTTCAGCACTAATACTGGAAGAAACTGTTTTGACGAGGAGGTTTTTGCACTGGACTTAGATGGTTGTCAACACGCTGAGAGTGACAACAATAATAAACAATCAGCTCCTAGCTAACGCACAGATAGTTCCACTTGACGTCCCGTCGTGTGTGAATGTTTTTTTTCACACTCTTGAGCCACTTTGTATTATTGCATATTATCCTTCAGAGAGCTCAAAATATGAGCATACTTCTACTTGTGCATTGAATGTGGATATTACAAAGCGCCGCATGCCACCGACACGCTCGACCAGCGAAGCGAAAGGGTTAGAGCAATGAAATATGCAGTTACGACTACAGTTCACACTAACTTATCCTGCATTTCACTGGTGCAGTCAGAATGACATCTTTATGCAACAAATTTTCGCAATTTTGACGTTGCAAAAAGTGTACACGTTTCATTGTTTCGACCGATATCCTTGTTTCGATCACGCTGATGAAACCTGCAACATGCAAGTGCAGGTAATTCCGCAATTTTAAAGTCTGATCATGGCTGTGACAAGAGTGCTACTTGATATAAGGTCAAGGCAGGAACAGCGCAACCTAGAAGTGCTTACTTCGTAACTACGGAAGCGAAACAAACAAGGACAGAGAAGAGCGCTGAAAATGTAAATCCTTGTGTTCTATTGAAGAAGCAGCTACATGATGCTTACAGTGCAACTAATGACGGCATAATATGTTTGAAACTATCCCAACAATGAATATTTGTTCCTGTGCAGGCATGATGGCGCGCTATTCGCTACTGCGTTAGTGCTGCGGCAAATCCACCAGGCTGACTTGGCACAAATGATCTCGGAGTGTCGTCAGGTTCATACATGAATTCTGGTTTGCGCAGTTTACTGTGGCACACACGGAATTACGCAGCTTATTGCTGATGCACGTTCGATCAGCCGACACCACCATCAATCGCACTGCGGCCAGAAATAAAGTAGCGAACATTCAGCAGTTCCTATTGGTTGCGAAAGTACTTTGGTTCTATATACATTCATTTAACTATCAAAAGCTCATCCGGTGAAAATGGCATGGGGAGTACATTGGCGCGTTCTGTCTTTTCTTATGCGAGTTCACGAGTTGATCATCCCTCCGCAGCCCTCTTGGATTACACGGCGCGCCACCTATAGGCCATGGGCATTGCGAATAGTAAGCATATTTTTTCACGGCTGCGTCTTTAGTTGCCTCGATGTTTTCACTCCTCTTGTGTTGGTCTGATGGGTCATTTGAAATTCAAAGCATCTCTTAGCGAACTTCAATAGCTTTGAATCTATCTATCTATCTATCTATCTATCTATCTATCTATCTATCTATCTATCTATCTATCTATCTATCTGTCTGTCTGTCTGTCTGTCTGTCTGTCTATCTGTCTGTCTGTCTCTCTGTCTGCCTGTCTGTCTGTCTGTCCGTCCGTCCGTCCGTCCGTCTATCTATCTATCTATCTATCTATCTATCTATCTATCTATCTATCGATCTATCTATCTATCTATCTATCTGTCTATCTATCTATCTATCTGTCTGTCTGTCTGTCTGTCTGTCTGTCTGTCTGTCTGTCTGTCTGTCTGTCCGCCTACGCCTTTTAGTCCTCCTGGCCGTTTCCTTAATGACATCAATACCAAAATTGGTATGGCATAACATGATGGCATGACGAGTAAAAGTGACGAGTCATAACAAGATAATCATTGACATATATGTCAAAAATGTCATGATGTGCATTTTGCTGTCTTGGTGCTTTTGCGGTGGTTTTGTTCACATGACACAATGCAAAACTATGGTCTGGTACAACTTCAGAAGGCAGCGCCATTTTCCCTGAAAGGTGGTTGTACACGAGCCTCTACCAATAGACACTCACTTCAGTTGACGTCATGCGCCTGACTGTAATCTAGCCGCGAACCCAGCCGACGAAACACATGCCTAACATGGCCACCCTTGCTTCAAACTGGGCCGAGTCTCGTTGGCTGTGTGCGTCTACCTTCGTCAGAGTGTATTCGAATTATGTGTGGTAGTCTGTCATGCCAGAAATATTGTGAGCTATAATAAAGAATTCGTGCTGCGTGCGTTTGTTCTGAGCCATGATCCGGCCAAGAAACGTTGGAGCGAACATCGGTAACGCTGCTCTGTGCTTTGCCTGGAAAAAAGATCCCGCGGTGGCACACCGATGCAAACAAAGAAAGCGCGTGTTTGTTTCATGGTGTTTTATTTCTGCCCAAGTTAACTTCCTCGGTACAGAGTTATTCAATCATATGAGCGGCGAAACTCCCCTTAGGCCCCATGTATTTAAATCCAAACACGTCATTGGCCCCCTTGTGTAGAATGAGCAGATTGTCGCGTCACCTGTTGATCCGCACGCCCACTTTTAAAAGCGTTCCTTCTGGTTTGTGTTGCCATTCCAGGTGCTGTAAACGTCAGCTAACTCCCAATAGTTTGGGTCAACTGCGTGTCCAGATTTTCGAACGCAATTTTGCAACTCGTATAATTGAATAACTCTGGCACGGAATGTCATGCGCCAACGTGCGTTAACTTATAAGATTGCAGGTTCCCAACCAAAAAAAAACCCTAGCAGAACAAAACAACTTGTGCCAACACACAAAACGTGAAGGCGAATGTTATGCAATGAAGCCAGCTACTTCTTTACAAGTACACGCCCGGTGTCATCGATCTTGCTCCGTAGCACCGATGCACAGCATTGTAGAACGCACAGAGTAGTATTTCTCTCGTGATCCAGCATGTGCTGTATCATTTCCACCATTACTGTTTTACCAAAACACTCGTCACAACACACAAATCTCATTTACACCTTAATAGTACGCGCTTTGGAAGCAGTCACAATTTTTAGCAGGACTAGTTTTTTAGTCGCGGAGCAAATTGGCTGCTGCACTTCGGTCATCTGGGCGGGGCTTCTTCTGCCTTCTTAAGTTGTACCCGGCTTTAGTACGCTATGTCCTGAGTGCAGAGTGAACATAAATGACAGACCCTAACGTGGAAATCATGCCATACATATCATGCAAGTCGAGACTACACGCCACGATCATGGTGCATTGGTCATTCCGCTAGCTTCACGTGTACCAAATTTGGTATTACGGGACGTGAATGGATGACGAAGATACATGACTGGTGCAAACATCATAATCATGAGATGCGTGTCTTGTAACATCATGAATACATGCCATACTCATGATGCGCTAGCAGCCGTTTTACCAACTTCACATATACCAAATTTGGTATTACGTGACACGAACGGATGATGAAGGTAAATGACACGCCCAAACATGGTATTCATGACATGTGTGTCATGTAAGAACATGACAATATACCCTGCTCTTGATGCACTCACCGTCGTTTCGGTATCTTCTCATATACCAAATTCAGTATGACGTGATGTGAACGCACGACGAAGTTTATTGACATATCAAAACACGTAATCATGTCATGCTTGTCATGTAAAAGAGGACTACATGCTTCGCTCATAGTGTGCTCGCGGCCACGACGCTCACTCCACACATACAAAATTTGGTACTACGCGACGTAAATAGACGGCGAAGGTAAGTAACATGGCCAAACATGATAATCATCATATGCTATCAAGTAAAACAGTACAACATGCTACATTCGTAGTGTGCTCACGGCCGTTGTTGCGCTAGCTGCGCATATATCCAATTCGGTATCACGTGACGTGAAATGACGACGAAGGTAAATGACGTGCCTAAACATGATACTCATGGCATGGAAGATATGTACGGCATAATTTACGTCTGCCTTGAAACATTATGCTGATTTTAAAGAGACATATAAACCTTGTTCTTTCGTGCTTCGCGTATTACCGTTTCTCACTTTACGAGGGATCTGCCACTTTTCTTTTTCCCGCAATGCGCTATACCATACCAAGGACATCGAACGAACTCGCCCAATTTTCAACACCTATACACTCGAAGCTACGCCAAGACAGCTTCTGCGAAAAGTCTTAGCACCGTAGAACCACTCTCCTTCTTTATGGTGCGTTGTTGCATCTCTCTGTGTTTGAGGGCCGTAAATTTCAGCAAAAAATTAACGTACCTATAAATCCTAAAACGAGAGGCAAGAGTTAAGAGAGTAAAATGAGAGGCAAGAGCATGAATGACAGTCGATATGAATAATTGAATATTGTTAAACCACTGTTTTCAGTTAAGCTTTTAGTACCGATAAAGATCCAGTGGTCCAGACGATACGCGGAATGGTGTAGCAAGTTTCTCGGTTTAATATTTTGAAGTCGCTTACCTTGTGGCAGCTGCCATGCAGATGACTCGAAGATAGCAAAAATAGTTCCTGTTCACAAATCAGGAGATGAATCATTCGTTTCCAATTATCGACCAATATCCCTCACTAGCATTTCATATAAGCTAGTAAAGGGTATTATCTGAATAAACACCTGTGCTTCTTGAGAAAGAGAAATTTTTGTCGCCAATTCAACACAGATTTCACATTGGCTTGTCCACTGTTACACAACTAACTGAGGTTGTCTATGATCTTGCTTTTGGTGATGATGATGTGTTGTGTTTTATGACGCAAGGCCCATTTGATGGCCAAAAAGCACAAGGCCAACGGACAAGTGATGTAAACAATGGTTATGATAGGTGGCTGTAAAAGGGCCTTAAAATTTCTCGTCATAACGTGGGTAAAAACATAAAGCATCAAAACTATGACATTGACGTGAAATATGCGCAGTGGGTGTGAATGGCGAAACCTTGTGATAGTAAGACAATGATGAAGATGCAGCCACCGTGACATCGAACTCTCTTCAGAGATCGTGCTACGGAGCGTGTGGGTATGTCACGTTAAAAGTATGGGCGTCAGTTGAAAGTGCCGGCAATTCTTTATGTAAAAGGGGGTTGTCTACAGAAGAACATTATTGGATGCAAGGGTATTTGTTGTCGGTAGGGCAATCAAAAGTGCTTTTTCTCTGAGGGCATCTAAATTACTGCTCTGGATGAGAATCTGGAGAACCATGAGTGGTTCTCCACATCTTTCAGGTAATGATGCGTCGCAACCAGACAAAATTAAGGATGTGTTGACTGTGTGAGTCCTATTTGAAATCTTATGTGACGTGTTTAGCGTGATCTGAATATTGTTGGCCAAATTCGAACTCTCGGTTCGACAACATGCAGTTTGTTTTCTGTCTGCCTATCCCATAGACGCGGCCAGTATGCTCAGAGCTCCCGTCATACGAGAACTATCAGGTCAAGTGCAGAGACAGCTACGAATGTATTGGCGGCAGCGTCGTCCTTAGCAGATGCGGTAAGCTGATCTGCAAACTAGTTTCCAGCGATCTCGCGATGACTTGGCAACCAACACACTGCAACATGTCGTGTGAAAGCATATATCTTGCATAACAAAGATTACAGTGACACAAAAACAAGGTTTTTATGTTGTCGCAGAGTTTTCAAAGCCGTTACTACGCACAGTGAAAATCTCTATGTATTACCACGCGTTGTCGTTGCAGTTCATTATTAATCTTCACGGCCACAGATACCACGTGAGCCTCTGCGGTGAAAATGCTTGTTTCAGGGTGCAGAATACCAAAGCACACCAGCATGAGACTTTGAAGCATCTTTGAAAAATTCTGGGCAAGTGTTATAGTGTGGGAGTTCACGAAAGTACGTGCCGATATGTGCAGTGGGTGCGTGTTTAGTGACTTCCACGAAATAAATATCGCAGTCTATAACTTCCCACTTCCACGGTGGCGGATATATTGTGGGAGCCAACAAACGGTGTTCTACAAATGGCAGTGCTGTTTCCTCATTGAGCCTCTTGACACGAAGTGAGTAGGGCTGTTTAACGAAGGACGGTTATTTAACAAGGTAGAATTGCACAGATCATTATTTTGAAGTGAGTTGAATGTTTCTTGTCTGCATGAACCTTGTAATACTATGTAAAAATCATGTAAAATATCTGCCAACTGAGTGACCATTCATTTGATTCTACGTACGGGCTGTCTACGAGGTTACTTTAAAAATCCCCCGTATAAAGGCGAATGTCTTGATAGTAGACAGGGTCGAGAATCTTTAGGGATAATGGTGATGCAGACTAATAGATTATAGCACCGTATCGTAAGCGTCTGACGCAAGGCTTTGATATAAATTTCTCAGATATTTCCTGTCACTACTCCACGTAGTGCGTGACAACACTTTCAAAATATTCATGTTTTTAGGCACCTGTATTTAAAGTACTTATTCTGTGGTATGAAGGTTAGCTTTGTGTCTAATATTAGTTCAAGAATCTTGGGCTCGTTTTGCACAGATATGCGTTGACCATGCAGGTCTATGTCGGGTCAGAATGGAGGCCCCTCTTTCGGAAGAAGAAGACGCAAATGATTTTTACGCGTTGAGTGTAAACCATTCTTATCTGCTAATTTAGAAACCTAGTTCAACACTAGTTAAACCTGACGTTGGCACTTTGAAATGTTGCACGATTTTAAACACACCTGCACATCATCGACTTATATGCAGTGAAAAAAATTGCGTGGGAGGGTCAGGTGCAAGGAATTTTTCTAACTACGAAAAGTGTGCAACACAATAAACTTTGTTGTGACACTCCTCTTTATTGGACAAATATTCGAGATAAGACAGTGTCAACTCGGACACGGAATGTCCGGTTGGACAGGTAGCTTTCGATGATTGTGAGCATTCTACCCCGCACCCTTAAATGTGACAGGCCTCGAAATATGCCAAAGCACCATGTTGCATTATATGCCTTTTCTACATCGAAGAACACAGAAAAAAATTGCTTATGAACAAAAGCTTCGCAAATTTGTGCCTCAATACAAACAATGTGGTTAGTGGTGGACAGAGGTTCTCGAAACTCACACTGGGGTGCGTCAAGTAGGCCATTAGTTTCAAGGAAGTGCATCGGGCACCTGTTTATCATTTTTTAAAGACCTTGCAAAGACAACTGGTTGACGCTATTGGCCTGTAGGTGGCAGCTGAAGACGGGTCCTTGCCTTATTTTAAAATTGAGATAACGGAAGCTTCTTTCTACGCTGAGGGTAGCTCGCCAAAACACCATATCACATTACACAGGAAGAGGAGAGCTTTTTGGGTCACAGTGGACAGGTGTTTTAAAATTTCATCCGCCACACAGTCCTTGCCTGGAGTAGATTTATTTTAGCAGCTTAGCGATGCTTGTAGGTCAGCTAAGGCGAATGATTCATTGTATGCCTCTGTATTTTTTAGATTTGCACTCTAATTTTGGTTTTTCTATTCTCTTTTTGTCTCTTTGGAACACTGCATTGTAATGAGATGAGTTGACGACCTGTTGAAAATGCACCCCGAATGTGTTCGCGTGGTCTTCCAAACTCTCCTTTTGTGTGTTCACAAGGAGAAGCGAGTATGCTTGTTGTCCTGCCAACTCATCAACCATGATCCATACTCTCGCCTCATCTTTGTATGAATTGATTCCCGAAAAAAATCTGTGCCAACTTTCTTTTCTCGCCTGTCGGCGCGCTCTCCTGCTATGTGACTTTGTGTTCTTAAGGTTTATAAGATTCTCCAACGTTGATGAGTCTCCAAGCAAATTACATGCCTTATTTTGCTTCGCGTATTACGGCAGTCATTATTTCACCACGGATCTCGACGTCTGCGTAACAGTCCGCGCGTGTGTGGTATACATTTTTTTGTGGCATTAATAAAAAAAGCTGCCTAGTAGATCACAGCATCTTCTATGGTTAACACCGCCATGGCGGTCCAAGTTAGGAGAGTCAGTTTTTGAAACTTTTCCTACTCGGCTTTATCAGTGACTCATTTTGGAACCTGTGGAGGACACGCCTTTGATATTGATTGGCTATAAACTATAAAAATTGTCAGTAACGTGTGAATTTTTGGTGACTTTTATTTAAATAAAGGTAAGTGTACTGAGGGGTAATTCTAGACACCTAAAGCACCACAGGAAGAAATAATTACAGAGAAAGAGCGTCAACTCGCAACTGATTTATTTGCAGGAGAAACGCAGGAAATATATAGCCGCACGCGTATGTGCAGAGCACACTACTTCACCTAGTCACATGACCACAGACATAAACTGAGGACGTTCAACCGGCATCAGCGAAAGCATCTTCACCATAAGCACCCTACTAAGGCTGTCGTCACGCACTTTTGAAGGAACCATCTATAGCTCACGTAAGCTGACAAGGAAGGTGGTTTCGTGGTACTGACAGCCAAAGCCTTAGGTGAAAAGGCTACTCAAGCTCTACAGAAACACGTCGTACGTCGTACCAACTACGTCATAAGCAAGCAAGGTGAAGGCTAAAGCTATTCTGCTATGTAAAGATCTTGAACTTTTAAAAATTTCTAAGGCTATTAGCACCTCCAGGCAAGCAACCCTGTTAGTGTTCTTCAGTGCGAAAACACACAAGGTTGACATGCCTTTCAGGTGCATTGTGAGTGAACGTGCCTCGTGGCAGTTGCATGTCAGTAAATTTTTACTCAAGCACCTTAGCACGGTTGAAGTCAGAGACCCGTTTGCAGTGAAGAACTCGAATGACGTTACGCAGACTCTGCGCTGCCTCCAGGGTGGTGCGTACGGCTTTTCAGTCGACGTTGAAGACCTTTTCTATTCTGTGCCGCACTCGGAGATATTCAAAATCGTTAGAACCTGTATTGAAACGAAAGGAGTTCTAGCGTTCGAGAGGGCCGCAGGCGCATCTCTAGATAACTCTATGACGTTGTTGGAATTTTATCTTACCTCAATCTTTGTATCAAATGATGGCAATCTTTACGTTCAGCTACAAGGGATCTGCAATGGCTCTTGTGTCACTCCAGTGCTGTGTAACATGTTCTTATTCGCCTTAGACACTGCTTTAGCTCAAGCAATTGACAATGCAAAGGAGCTGAAAGTCTTTTGGTACGTGGACGACTTTTTAGTCATTTTAAACACTAACCCTCTGACGACCACCAGTAGTTTAGTGGATGATATTTTAGCACTTTTCAGACAACATGCTAACGGCCTTTCGTTTACGCTTGAGCTTCCCATTTACAAGAAATTGCAGTTTTTAGACTTGAGCATGATGTTCTCAGAGCGAAACGTGTGCTGGGCGTATCATCCACGTTCACGCAAAGAGCTTTTATCTTTTGATGTAGCTAATTCTAAACTTGTAAAAAGAGCCACTGAAACCACGTGTCTCGAGGGAGGGCTAGTGAAATCTTGCCATCACAGGATGCAGGATAGCTACTTGAATCAGGTTAGGCGGCTACATTCAGCTGGCTATCCTAACTCTGTCACTGTATTCGCTTCGGAAACCCTCCTTCAAAAGTTCAAGGGCGAACGAAAATGCAGGCAGCCGAGGGATAAACGACCTATGGTTTTTCCATATGTTCATAAGGTAGCGCACAACCTTAAGAACGTGGCTAGCAGGTACAATGTGTCTGTTGTTTTTTCTGCGCCACGAAAGCTGGCTGGCCTATGCCCACGTATATCTAAAACACCGAGCACCTCCACCTGTGGAAAAATACACGCTTCGATGTATGTGGTTTGTGTAGTGGGTGTGGTGTACTTAATCCCACTTAGTTTTGGCCGGCTTTACATCGGCCAAACTGGACGGTGTTTGAACGTGAGAATTAGGGAACACGAGCTTTCTATTCCAAATAATTCCGGAGCACATTTGCCTGCGCATTACCGTTCCTGTTCTTGTGAGGCGAGGTTTTCAAGCGTTTTTGTCCTCGCCAAAAGCCCAGATGCTCTGGCCCGTGAAATAATGGAAGCGTTCTAGATAAAAAAAGGTGACTTGTATATAAGTGACACGTCTGCGCAAGTCTGAGTTTGATGGTGCTTTAGGCGCCTAGAATTACCCCTCAGTATGACGAACCAACTAGCCCAACAACAAATACTTCTAAGAGGTAAGTGTGATGGAGACGTTATGCTTGAGGTCTATTGACGAGTAGGTACTGTTAACGATATTGTAGTATGTTGGCATTTTGCGATTCAGGAGGCATGCGCCGGAAGAAAAAAGAAACTGTGGGGTGACCTCGTGCATCGCCGCGAGAGTCACCCCAGAGGCTTTTATATGCATTAAAGTCCCCGAGTACAACATAGGGTTCTGGAAGTTATGCTATGAATGGCTGAAATTCCTGTTTATTGAGTTGGTGATGCGGAGGTATGAAAATACAGCAAATTGTGACCAGGTTCTTGAAGAGGACAGCTTGGACGGCCACCGCCTCAAAGGGTGTATGAAGCAGTAAATGTGCACAAGCTGTTCCTTGATCAACTACGGCGGCAACACCGTGAGATGATGCGACAGCATCACTGCAATCTTTTCAAAAAATAGTGTAACTGCGTAGGAACTTTGTGTTCTTGGATTTTAAGTCTGTTTCTTGCACACACTAAGCTTTTGGGTGTGTTTGTGTAGAAGTTCTGGGATATTGTCGAGGTTTCTCAGCAGTCCTCTGACGTTTAAATGTAGTATTTTTGTCAGTTTATTGTTGTGTGGTGCTGTGTGTACGAAAGTGTTGCCTTACGTTACAGGGCCTCTTGGGTTTATTTTCTTTTTTGGTGCGCTCCGAAAAGTTGCGCCTATGCCTCGGCGGCTGAGGGGCCGGATTGATTGATATGTGAGGTATAACGTTCCAAAATTACCATATGATTAAGAGAGACTCCGTACTGGGGGGTTCCGCAAATTTCGAACACTGGGGTTCTTTAACGTGTACCGAAATTTGAGCCCACGGGCCTACATTTCCGCTTCCGTCGGAAATGCGGCCGCCGCAGCCGGGACTCGATTCCTCGACCTGCGGGTCAGCAGTCGAGTACCTTAACCACTAGACCACTGTGGCGGGGTGCCTGAGGGGCCGGAGGAGCGGGCCTTGTATCCATCACCACTTGTGTAGTGGTGGATGGTGCCTTCCCAGCTGGCACATTCGCAGAGATTTCGAACCTCTCTGCGCTTGCAGTGGCCCGGGGTCAGGCAGACATGGTAGTCTGCTGGTTTGGTTTGCTTTGGTTTGGTTTTTGTGGTACATACGCAGCTTAGCCCATCATGCACCAAACGCATGGTATGATTTTTTTAAAATGTTGGGATGCCTCGCCGAGTCCTTGCCTAGGCAAGGGCCTTGAGGATACCAACCAGGTTTAAAAAAAAACCTTGATCGTCTTCTCAAAAGTGGGAAGCCCTACGAGGTGTTCCTGTGTATTTAGACGATGCAGTGAATAAGTTTAGAGTTTGTCTATAAGACCTGCTTTTTTTAGGAAGCTGAAAACTTCTGAGTTATCAAACAAGCGCGTCTTCACTTAAAAGCAGTGCAGGATGAAGAGGTATATGTTGATAGTAAAATACGATAAAATGTTTTTTCCGCAATTCTTCCAGTTTAGTGCTTCACATTAAAATGTGATTTACTGATAGCTCGCCTCCACATTTCGGACACGGAGATTTGTCCTCTTTTGCTAGTAAGTAACTGTGGGTGAGGTGTGTGTGTCTAATGCGTAAAGGACATAAAACTACTTCTATGAACCGTTCTTGGTGTGAGCAGGACTTCCATTTTTCTACGGTGGGTTTCACCAGGTTGAGCGTGTTTTCTGTTTCTGAGTGCTATCTTGCCTGCCATGAATTTCTGAGTTTGTGGTGTTTTGATTTTACGACATCTTTGTAGGGAATTCTGACGTTCTTCATTTTTTTACGTCTTGCCCTCGCTGCACTTTCATCTGCTTTCTCGTTTCTACAGGTTCCGACGTGGCTCGTTACTCAGCAAAGCTTTATGTTGTGTCCCTGTTCTATAACTGTTATGTTGTGTAGGATGTCGCCTATTGTTGGTACACACGCATTTCTCGGATGAAGCGCTCTTAGCACACCTAATAACTCTGTGTATACTATAATTTTTTTGATGTTTTAATTTTCAATGTTTTTCACCGTTATTGATACAGCGTAGCATTCTACGGTAAATACGGATGCTCTTTGTGGTAACTGAACTGTATGTTCCCAGTGATTGTGTATTACCGCACTTCCAACATATCCTGTCGATTTGGAACCATCGTTGTAAAATGCTATGTGCCTCGCATATTTTACCTGAATTGCTAGAAATACTTGTAGTATATGCTCATGCGGGGTTTCCTTTTTTTGAAAATGTCAGCGTGAAGTCGCCCACAGAGGGGAGGCAGTACCAAGGAGGGAGTGCATTGGGTCTCTGAGCAATCATCGGCAACGTGTCCTGTATATTTAAATCTTGGCACATCTCTTCAAATCTGAGGAGGAGTGGCCTAATTGCTTGGGGTTTGTTAATAAATAGTGTTCTAGAGGGGCACTGAGTTACTATAGCGTGACAAAGGTGGTTGGGCATTGATCTAATCTTTAGAACGTATGAGCATGTGAGCATGATTATTCTGTCTCCCAGTGGTGGTTCATTTGCTTCTACATACAGACTTTTTACAGGTGACGTCCTAAATGCACCGGTTGCGAGGCACAGACCTTGATTGTGTACCTGATCCAGGTATTTCAGATAAGATTTTCTCGCTGATCCATATACTATACTACTATAATCTAAGAAGGATCGTACAACAGAGCGGTAAATTTGTAGTAGGCCTGTCCTATCTGAACCCCAGCGTTTGCGTGACAGAACCTTCAGTGTGTTCAGAGATTGGGATGCTCCTTTTTTTAATGCTGTTATGTGTGGAAGGAATGTAAGCCTTTTATCAAATACTATACCCAAACACTTATGTTCTTTGTTTACTGGTAATTCGGTTTGATTTAGGTGTAAGGTAGGGTCTGTATGTATGCCTCGCTTGAGAGAGAAGAGAATGGCCACAGTTTTTTGTGCAGAAAAGCGAAAACCATTTCTGTCTGCCCATGTTGTTTGTTTGGAAATTGCTAACTGCGCTTGTCTCTCACATATTGATGTGTAGCAGGATGTGCTAGCAATTTGGAGGTCGTCGATGTAGAGTGAGTACATGATGGACTTGGGTAATACTTTGCTGATCGAGTTCATTTTTATGACAAATAGTGTTGTGCTTAGAATGCACCCTTGTGGTACACCATTTTCTTGAGTGAAACTTTTAAATAGCGTTGAACCTAGGCGTACCTGGAATGAACGGTTAGATACGAAGTCTTTGAGGCAGTTCTACATCCTTCCGCGGGTTCCTAGCTCAGCCAGGTCCTGGAGGATTCCGAACCTCCAGGTAGTGTCGTATGCCCTTTCGAAGTAAAAAAAGACGGAGAGAAAATTTTTTTGTGTATGAAGGGTTCACGTACGGTGTGTTTGAGTCGTACTAGGTGATCGGTTGTGCAGCATGTGTTTTTAAAACAGAACTGATGAAGATGAGTTTTGAATGTACAAGACACAGTACCGTGGGCACGGCAAAATAATCAGCATTGGATCATCGCAGCGAAGTGTCGACACGGTTTCACTAACCTGTGTGGTGAACAAAAATTTTTGGATGAGCGACATGGTTCCCGCTGCCTCGCCGCGCCCACTAGTGAACTGCAGCCACGGTTGATCCTTTATGGGTTGGACCGATGACGTCACAGTCGCTGGAAGACCCCAGTGCAGAAGACTGAGGCTGCGCAGCTGTGGTTGTTGGGGCAGCAGCAATGGTTAATAGCCGATGCCTTCGATGTGGTAATCTTCTCGACACGTTGAACCCGTGCACGCGTCTCCCTGAGTTGCGCAGGCGTATTCATCCGCTCCGAATACTGGTTTGGCGCCGATACTTGCGACGAAAAGGCAGACCTGTGTGGTGAACAAAAATTTCTGGATGAGCGACATGGTTCCCGCTGCCTCGCCACGCCCACTGGTGAACTGCAGCCACGGTTGATTCTTTATAGGTTGGACCGATGACGTCACAGTCGCTGGAAGACCCCAGTGCAGAAGACTGAGGCTGCGCAGCTGTGGTTGTTGGGGCAGCAGCAATGGTTAATAGCCGATGTCTTCAATGTGGTAATCTTCTCGACACGTTGAACCCGTGCACGCGTCTACCTGAGTTGCGCAGGCGTATTAATCCGCTCCAAATACCGGTTTGGCGCCGATACTTGCGACGAAAAGGCAGACCTGTGTGGTGAACCAAAATTTCTGGATGAGCGACACGGTTCCCGCTGCCTCGCCGCGCCCACACTTCGCAATTTTCGGAAGTGTGTTCGTGAGAGGCACACTTAGCACATGTGTTTTGGCCTGTCCAGCTCTGCGAGCCGTGGCCGTATCGTTGGCATTTAAAGCAGCGCCGCGGGTTTGGTATGTATGGGCGTAGTTTGAGTTTGGTGTATCCAACCTCCACAGTTTCTGGTAGTACGCTCGATGAAAAGTGAGAACGAAGTGCTTTGTTTGTACTTCCTTTTTTTCTAGTTTGATTTTTATTCTATACACATTTCAGACGCTTTGGCCCTTCAGTCAATCCAGTTCTTCTTCACTTGTATATTTGAGGTCATCATCAGAAAGGACGCCTCGGACAGTGTTTAGTGATCGGTGAGGTGTAACGGACACTGGAATATCTTCGAAGGCAGTGATTTTTGAAAGGTTCTCATACTGGTGCTTGTACAGTACTTCCAAAAGAAGGTCTACATTGGCTATTTTCTTGATTTTACACCTTTGCCCTAAAGTGTCGGTTAGGGTTCTTGATACTTTGAAGGGGGAGACATTCCTCGCTGTTCTTTTTCAGTGCTCGCTGTGAATCACATGGAATTTTGGGAATCTGCATTAGTTGTTAGTGAAAAATTTTGATGTTACATTGATGCGCGTCCTCCTTTGATGGTGGCGATCACGTGAAAAGACTGGAGAGTTCATCTAGTTTGTGGGTGCTTCAGCCGCAGTAGCAGCCGCTCAACATGGCCGCCCAGGCAGCACAGAAGGTTGGCCCAATATTGGGGATAGATCGGCATTGCCTGGCCCATGAACGGCCCAGTTTTCACAACGTACCGCCAAGATTGGCTATGCCAGCCAAATAGAACGGCGACGTTGGACCAGCGTTGACAACGTACCCCCAATATTGGTTCTGCCAGCCGAATAGAACGGCTATGTTGGACCAGCATTAACAACATTCCGCCAATGATGGCTGTGCCAGTCTATTAGATTGGTTATATTGGGCCAGCTTTCAGAACTTTCCGCCCATATAGGCTGTGCCGGCCTATTAGAACGGACACATCGGGCCAGGTTGTACAAGTAGCAGCCAATACGGGCGGAGCCATCCAATAAGACCGGCATTATTGGCCCGCCGTTTGAACGTTATTGCCGGCGTCAGCTGAAAAGTCAACATCACGATGTCATAATATTAGAATATGGGCCAATTTCTGCGTGTGCTGCTTTTTGGCGCTGTTCTGGCCCCAATTCACGCGCCGATTTTTCAAGTTAGAGAGAGAGTAATATATGTGCCGGGCACACTATTAGAACTATCTTTTCGTCATTAAAACATGCCCCGCCGCGGCGGTCTAGTGGCTAAGGTACTCGGCTGCTGACCCGCAGGTCGCGGGTTCGAATCCCGGCTGCGGCGGCTGCATTTCCGATGGAGGCGGAAATGTTGTAGGCCCGTGTGCTCAGATTTGGCTACACGTTAAAGAAATCCAGGTGGTCGAAATTTCCGGAGCCCTCCACTACGGCGTCTCTCATAATCATATGGTGGTTTTGGGATGCTAAACCCCACATATCAATCAATCAATCATTAAACCATGCACAGCTCGTTGAAATGCATAATCGTTGGTTGAAGTTGTGTAAGGTAGACTTTTTAAGTGAGAAAAAATTACCGATAAAGTTTCTCTGTCAGACGTGACGTCCGATGCGGTGCTATCCGTACGTATGACGAAGCTGCTGCGGATACCGCTGTCTTACGCGTGCATGTAGACGTCGAATATCTGACGCAAATCTTATCGTATCATGTGTCGGGCTAGCTATCTACGTGACCTATTCGAATCTGTTTTGCGTTCACAGCACAGCACGGTTAACGGCCGGCACTTGCTGCTGCTTGACGTGTGGGAAGAGCGGGGGTCGTCAGTTGCGTTATGGTGACTGAATCATACAACATATGCAGTTGCCGTGATCTAACACACAGACGCGCGTGCGCACGCACGCACGCGCTATATTCATGCAACGACCACACGAATTCCCAACAACATCGCAGCGAACGGTTGGTAAGGCGTTGCGGAGTGTGTGGGCGTCGTAGGCCACCCTGTCGGAGCCCAGCTCGTTGCGAACGTGAATTTCGGCGTGGAACGCATCTTTTTTATGTAATTTTTTTACGTGTGCCCAAAACGGTAGGCTGCGCGATACGAAAAGTACGACACACAAAAAAGAAGAAACGTGAATGCATAGGGCAAATCGTTAATAACAAAAAAAAAAACAAAACACGCACGCTCACGCCACTGCAGTGGCGTGAGCGTGCGTGTTTTTTTGTTATTAACGAAGCACATGTGCTTCCATAAAACTTGACAGCCAAGAATGATGAAGTATTCATTTACATACAAATTACTATGAGTTGCTGAAACTCACGCAAAAGAACATAATTTTCTTCCTTGGATATTGATCGAGTGCCTTGGAATTATGCTATGTGAATTTGACACATCAACAGTGCATTATGATTCCCACCATAAGGGGCCACAATCTTGGCAAGTAATAGAAGTACTCTTCCCACCTGATGTGCACCTAACGTAAAGAGGCCTTGTTTCTCAAGTTAGCAAGTATATATATATATATATATATATATATATATATATATATATATATATATATATATATATATATAACCACTGGAAAAATATACCAGGTGTAACCAGAAAAAGGTGCACCTGCAGTTTTAAAGTTTAAAAGAAGCAATGACATGCCAACCATCCAAAATAGAACGCCCGAGAAAGGAGCATCAATCAGTATTACAGCAGCTAAAAGCCTGCTAACAGCTGAAGGTAGTCATGCTGCTCTTCCATTCAAGTATAGTGTACACTGAGAAAAGATACTGAAGATACACCATCAGCAAATGACAAAAGCAATACAGACAGAGCTTTCTCTTATAATACAAAAAGTCTTTAGCTGAGGAGGCAAATAAGTCATTGGCACACAATAAGTGCACAAAAAAAAAAGCTGTCGCACGAGGCTGTCAGCGCTTAGACAACACAGGCAAAAATACAGTAGACTGAAGAAAGGAAAACCCATAGCAAAAGTTACCATACTCCTGAGTTCTTGCTTTGCGTGCAAATGAAGCTAGCGTGCAGTTGAACACTAGATTAAAGCACCACAATCAAAATCTGGAAGTCAATGCTTTAGGAATAATACAAAGTACTGAAGAAGGATGCAAAGAGCATTCCTGTGAAGGCAAATATAAAGAAAGACTGAAAGCTCTGTGGCCCTGAACAAGACAACACCACAACCAATCGAAGAGCCGTTCGGACACATCAGCAGTTCTGGCCAACACTAAAAAGTCACAAAAACATACCTTTAATGCCTTTTTTACAAGAGAACTTCAAAAGAAATGTGCATACACCAATGCCAGAAGTATCGATGGAAGCTATTACTCATATTCAGCTCTTCATTGAAACAATGACAGAAGATACGTGTACCTGGATGCTTAATTACTTTGGTACAACTCAAGAGCGTCGACACCAAGTGGCAAAAAAATTATGATGGAAGACTACAATGTGATCAAATGCACACGTCAACCACCAACCAAGGTCCTATGCTAGAGTGAATATCGCAAAAAGTCTTGAACGCCTAATGTCACTGGCTCATACTCAGCGTTATCAATCAAAATCTTGACCTCCCACACAGCATATTATTTCAACAACCTGCCACCTCTCACCATGTCATGAAACAAGCTCGAGTATACACAAACCCTCCTCACCGTTAGGTAGTTAGATAGCTCCACTAGTGCTTCACTCTCGGAACACATAGACCAGGGCCGTAACTAGACGGGTAGTAAGGAGGTTCTGAGCCCCTGAAGTATTTTCATGCTCTGACTTTTCGTCAACAATAGCTTAATCTGGGCAAGTTGGTTCATCGTGGTTGTGTTCTAGTAACAGTGAGAGAAGTTCAGGAAGAGACAAAAAAGACAGGAAAGAGCGCTGACTGCCAACTAAATTTTATTGAAGGTACTACGCCCACTTTTTTACAGAGTACAAGAACAGCGCTCATGCACAACGACACATGTGAGACCATGATAATATAATCTTAACTGAGAAAAGAATACTCTCTCTCCGAATGGATGAGTGAAGGTATACTGATGCACTGGTTCATGGCCTTCCTGACAAGAAAATGCTTTCACAGTCTCTCTTTCATTTCTTGTTCTTGCTTTCTTCAAAAACAGTGTTTTATGAAACATAGAACTGCACTTACATTCTTTACAGTGTATGGCCATGCGACTACCATAGCCATTCTTAACATTTTAAGCATGCTGTCTTGCTCAAAGATTGGGGCATTGCCCAGTTTGTCTTATGTTTACGTTTCCATGTGTCAATAGTATCTCATACACAACATTATATTGGCATTCAGTATACCTATTCTCGTGACGAATGGTGATATAGTGGCTATTCCTGTTGCTTTTTAGTACACACACTTTTGAAAACTTGCAAGGGATGGCAAATAACAAGATAAAATAATATCGGCTCGCTATTTTCTCTATATTGTGAAACACCTTATGTACGTACGATATAGCATGCAAAGATCTTTGGACATTCTGTTTTTATTTTGGTCCTGTTTTGTTTAACTTGACTTTCTGCAGAAGGGTTTAGCACACGGGTGTGATGGTGCTGTTGGGATATCCAGCATCCTTTAGTCTTTTAATCTGGTTTTTAAGGCTTACCTCATCCTTGTGGTCACATGACTTTTGAAGGGTGGCCTCAATGTACGTGGTGGCAATTCCTCTGTGTAAATTGTGTAAATGTGTAATTATGTGTTATGATGTACTAAAAAAGATGTCCCAAGAATCAGAATAAGTGACAGTAGTCAAAGTTTTTGTCACTGCCTTTATACAAATACCAGTTTATTTGTTGCCTCCTGCAGTATTTTAGGGCCTCTTATATAGATAGGATGTTTTCTCACTTTTATTACATTTTTGTATTGATGATGCCATATGCTCAGGAGGTAGAATGTCGTTATGTTCTTTCTGATAACTTCTAGCTTCTGAGCAAAGATAATGTTTCAGAAAAATGAAAAAAGGCTAGCATAATATTAAGACATGGGAAGAAAGCAGAGTTTATCAAAAATGAATGCATTAGTTGGGAATGAGAAAAAAAGATGGATGACAGGTCAGTAATGTCAATTAATTTATATTAGGACACATGAAATGTAGCAGAGGGTGGCAGGTGATTAGTTCCAATGAGATCGAGAAATTATCAGCCATAATATGAAATTGGCTCATACAGGACAGGGAACATTGATTGGGCTTCCACCCTGCAATGGACATAATATAGGCTTAACGCTAACAATGAGCAAAGCCTGTGAAATTAATGCTCCATGAAATGAGCAGTACTGCACAGATTGCTGTGCTAGACTTCCCATTTTGCATGTTTTTACCAGCTTATCCTGCTCGCTGTTCAGACACAAAGCTTCACCAGAAAAACAATGTTATACTTGGTGAGGATAATGCCAGTGAATCCACTGTTTTATCTACACCTTTCCTTGCTTAAGTCCTCCTCCAAACTATACGATTTTTCTTGGAAATGTTCTGCTTACAGCACACCAACCGATCAAGTGAAACAACTTTATTGGGGTCCTGCAGGGCGCGCCCTAGTATGCAATCACCATTTCACTTCACGTTACAACATACTGGTGGTAAAAATATTCTTTGGCAGGGTACAGAAGTGCATGCACTGAGCTAGCTTGTGCAGCGCGATCTATTCGAGAAAGCTGAACCTATGTTTGGTACAGAATTTTGTAACCACACGATGCTTGCACAGATTAAATGTGGCCACACATAGCAACTTCTGAGCTTTTTTATGAAATGATCTCACAGTATCTGAAAACATTTGTTTTTTTGTTTACTTCATAGTTCCCAGTGAAATATTTCTCTTGTTCCTCTCATTGAATAATGGCATTTGGTGTGACTAAGGTGTTCCTAATGCCTCACTATGAGATTAGAAAAACGACTCTCCTTGAAATTGCTTCACAAGCATTTCCTAAGTTATTGAATGACACTGCTTGCACATGTACAAACATTTGTTAGTTTTATTGAGGGTTGATGATAAAGGGAATCAGTTGGTGCATCTAAGCCGGACAGAGATTGACTGGCCCTGAAAAGGGCCGTTTAGTTATATATCTTGCAGCTTGTTCCAGGTAGACAGGGCTTCATTCTGTAGAAATGGTAACTCATCACACTGGTTCCTCAGCATGAAGAACATAACTTGATGCTAACACTGACTCAGATGTTCTGAAATGTCATAAAGGGTACATGAAGGCTGGGTACATGAAGGTTGCAGTTATACTAACTGTACAGTCAGCATGCTTGTGTGATATGTGCATAGCTGCATCAAAGCTACGTGTGAGAATTGCGTGAACAGCTGAAAATCTCAATGGCAGCATAGCTTAAGAAGTATGTCATCCCTTTTTTGCCAGTTTCCAATATTATCCTTCCCTTTTCATGCATCTTCTTTCAATATATCTGGGGTTTTAATTCCCAAAACCACGATATATTAATGAGAAGCAAATTTTGAAGATCTGGTGTTCTTTAACATCTTCACTTGTTTGCAGCGCAACACCAGAAACACAGGACAAGGAAGGAGCAAAAGAGAAAGAAAAGACGGCGCCGACTCTGAAAAAGACGGCACTGACATCATGACACGCACATGTCGTGATGTAAGCTGCCCAAAGAGTGGCCTCCCGTGATAATAGTGAAGAATTGGGAATAGGATCTACCAGTAAGGGCTTTGTGTGCAATTCACAAACAGTGAAAAAGATCCACCAGGGGTGAACCTCAGGTACATGGTGCACTCTGGTTGAGAGAGAGCAGAGTAAAGCAGATGTGCCAGACAGGAGATTATAAATGGTTTTGTCTGGAGCTGGTGCCAGACCGAGCTCTAGGATTAAGCGTAAGGGAGTATTGAGCGCCAGGCCAATCTGATCCCATTCCTGTGATGGGGTGCAATGTGATGACAGGTGCGAATTCCATTTTCTTTTTTTTCCATGGGTTTAGGGAAATAAATTTTCAAGGATCAGATGAAAATACCTCCGACATACATAATAACATGCTTATTCTTGGGCGTAGTCATGCCTAGCCACCAGATTGGGAGAAAAAGGAATGTTTCCCGAAATGTGCGATAAAGTGTTTGGTGCTACGCCTTGACGGAAGTATTGATAGGTGCTTTGGAAATCGGTACGCCATTTCTGTAATCGGTAAATATGCAACTGCATGTGCCACTGCTAGGGATAGCGTGACACTCCCAGCCATTTCGGGGTAAGCCGTTTTAATCTACATGAAGATGTTAATGAGCCCGTTCTCCATCACAGAAGTAGCTGTGGCCATTCCTTCAACTAGGCCTACTGCAGCGCCAACTAAACGTCTGCATGAATTTAGTGCTAGTACCGTACATAATAATCAGCACGTGCCTTGGGTTCACTTCGATGGTGTTGTGAATTCATCTTGCGTGACAATGGTTTAAGTTGCATTATTGCACTAGGAGACCATGATTTATCGTCACGCATGGTGTTGCTTAGCTCGGTCCTCAGTGTTCGAAGCAGGTTCCGCCTTGTGAGTGCATGAGAGAGGCACAAGAGTTGATTTCTGCTCTGTGTTTCTATAATTCCCTGGCCTGTATTATACAGGAAGCGGATAGTGCTGGTGTGCGTCAGCTGCCTCGGTGCGCTCTCAACCGCCTGCCTGGTAAGACTGATAGCTCATTCTATCAGCGCCTTGTCGTACTCCCTCCTCACACTGCGACATGTCCTCCACTTGGAGGACATGATGACGGAACAAGATGATACGAAGCCCAAAACCGCAATGTTTGCAAGCCACAACCCGAGCAAACAATTCAACGGTGAGGCCAGAAAATCCTAGGCCTGGAGCAACAAGCCAGAGAGCATATTCTTGGCTGGATAGATGGATGGATGTGGCCGTACCCTTTAGATCGGGCGGCGGCTAACGTCACCTAGCCGTAATGCTTAGTGAACTAACCACTAGATTTTTTTTTTCCCCTTTAAATAGTAAAGTTGGACGGGTACTTTGAAGTGAAGGGTTTAATTTTCAATCGTGCCTTGACTTTAGCCACCAATCAGATAACCTCCTTCTAGTTAAGTCTACCCGCTTAAAGTCTATTTTGCCCTCCCTGTCCCTAAACACCAGTGCTTTGAAAAACTCTGCACCATCATCTTGAACTATAAGGTGAAGCCCTTTACAGAGCATTGTCAAGTGTTCGGCAGTTTTTTCTTTCTCTTCGCACGCACTGCATATTGTGTCTACCTCTTCATATTTGGCCCGATATGTCTTGGTTCGCAATACTCCCGTCCTGGCCTCAAACAGTAGAGAACTACCCTGAGTATTATCATAGATTCTTTCTTTGGCAATTTCCTGCTTAAAAGTTCGATAGATCTCTAGTGCGGACTTCTTAATCACGCCAATTCTCCACATGTCAGTCTCCGTTTCCTGCAGTTCCTTTTTAACCGATAGTTCTTTCTGGTTTGGCCACCTGCTGTTTTCTAAGTATTTACCAGTCAATTTCCTGGTTCGCTTCCTCCATTTTGTATTGACATTCTTCATGTACAAGTAGCTGAAAACCTTCATAGCCCAACGCTCCTCCCCCATTTCTCTCAATCGCTTCTCAAATTTTATCTTGCTGCTAGCTTCCCTGCCATCAAATGATGTCCATCCCATATCACCTTGTACTCCCTGGTTTGGTGTATTCCCGTGAGCTCCTAAAGCAAGCCTACATATTTCACGTTGCCTAATTTCTAATTTTGCTTGAACTTCTGAGCTCATGCACAAGACCGCGTTGCCGAACGTCAGCCCAGGAACCATGACCCCTTTCCATATTTCTCTCACAACGTTATACCTATTGTAATTCCACAGTGCCCTATTTTTCATCACTGCTGCGTTCCTGTTATCTTTAGTCGTCACGCATATTTCGTGTTCCCTCAGGTACTCAGTCCCATTGCTTATCCGTACGCCCAGTTATTTGTATTTATCTGTTATCTCTAGCGTGACTTCCTGTATTCTAAGCTCACTACCTTTGTTATCATTAAAAATCATGACTACTGATTTTTCCTAACTGAATCTAAAATCTAACCTATCTTCCTCAATACCGCAGATGTCCATCAACCTCTGCAAATCTTCCTTGTTGTCGGCCATTAGCACTATATCATCTGCGTAGAATAATGCTGGTAGTGCCTGATCAATGAGTTTTCCTTGTTTGACTAAAGAGAGGTTGAAGCCAAGTCCCCTTGCCTCTAATTTGGCCTCTAATCCTTGTAGGTACATCATGAATAAGAAGGGTGACAGCGGGCACGCCTGCCTAAGTCCACGTTTCACCACTGTGGGCTTAGATACCTGTTTTTCTCACTTTTTAACTACCTTGTTAGTTTTATAGATTTCCTTTAAACGATTAGTGACTCCATCTTTTACACCCAGTGTGTCTAGTATTCCCCACAAGTCCTCTTGAACCACGCTATTGTACGCTCCCTTGAATTTCTGCACGCCGGTAGGAAGCTTCACAGTGCAGCGCCTGATCTTGTGAAACGGCGCAGCCATGCAGGCAGGGCATTCAATTCCCTCCCTATTTTTTGTATACTACTGTCCTTGTGTACATCGTAGAACACATAACAGTAATGATAGCAAACAGATCATTGATTCGGGTAGGCTTGGTGTTTTTATTTAAAATGGAACAACGAGGAAGCTGCTGAAGCTCGTGCCTGTATACAGCTGCTTTATATGGAGATAAAACTTTAACGAAAAAAAAATGTAATGATAAACAGTAGGCTCATAACAAACAACATTTCTCTGAGGGTGCATGGAATATATGTCCCATGCAAGGCTATGCATTGCAGTCCTTACTGCATTAATTATGTACACGTACTGCAGGGCATGCAAGTGTATGCAGACACACGCTGACGAAATGACATTTTTTGCTACATACAAACGTGCACCGCACCAAATAAGACGCACGTGTTTATATAGTCAGGGAACACTCGTGAATATTGATGAAATCACACAGCTCGCTTACAGTATAAAACAAACACAATTGCGAACAATAAAATGTGACGCTGTTTAAAGAGGCGGACCCAGGTTACGAGGAGAATTATCAGTATGGCATACACACCACGTGTAAAGCTTTTGCAACATCTAAAGAGACTAAATACGGAAAGTTGCCTTTGTAAGTTAACATGACAGTACCAAATGGAGAAGCCACACGAGAGAACAATTCATCGTGGGCTAAAGAATGTGTTTTAAATATTATACACAGCTTTGCAAGATAATATCGACGAGTTTTACTCGCCTAGGTGTGGGAGGTGTAGGCCTGATAAAATGCGAAGTTGCTTCAGAGCCTTTCTGTCGTAATATTGCAATTTTATTCAACTCTTTCAAATGCGGCACCGTAAATTTCTACTGGGAGCTCGAACACGGCAAGCAGGTCGCGGGGCAAAATCTTTGTAACATTTTATTACCGAAACAGCGATACTAGCAATGCTTGAGCTGCACTTGCTGTTTGCTAAATTGCAACCTCCTCAATCTCATCACTGTGATCAGGAAACAGAGAGGAAAAGTACAGCAGTAGTACGTAGAGAAATATTCAATTTCAAGCCCTTTAGCAATATCATCTAAACAAATTGCCAGTTCACTGTTGAATTCTCGATGAAAACAAACAGCTGATCAGGGACGCAAGCTTGGCTTGGCACTGGCTTGGCCGTTCATACAGAGCCAAAAGCCGCTGCAGGAAACTGGATTGCGGATCGTATTGAGACAAAATATTTTATACATTTTTGTTTTCTTTGTTTCATTTCTCTAATTGCTCTTGTGATGGCGTGGACCGCGCTTCGTGATCTCATGTACCGGCGCACTGTTTTTAAGTTTAGTATGGCGCACGATAATACATGATTGCGTGCTTTAATTTAAAAAAGGTTCGCGAGTATGGCAGCAACACTGCAATGTCGGGAAGAGGCACGGGGAAGAGGATAGTAGTAGAACCAGTAGCAGCTGCATGCCCGGGTGGAGCGACTGATGCCCAGATGGAGGAATGTCAACCCGATGCCTTTTGTGTTGGCCGTTCTGGCAGTTCCGCCGACTTTACAGAAAGAGACGACCCCGTCGCTTGTCCTCTTCTCTTTTCCTTCGGGCATCAGCGACAACATTGACGGACGACGTGTTCGACTTCACCGTGCACGTGAGTATAGGTTGCTTTTTCATTCGAGTGAATTCTTGTTCAGATTTGCAACTTGTCGACTTCATCCTGATCGCCTGTCACCGGCAATAAGTCACATACGTGTGATATTTAGGTGAAATAAATGATAATGCACATTTTCTGCTCCATTTGCGTGACTTAGCTACACCAGGACATGAGGTAAAGCCTTTGTCGCCTAGCCACTAGCAGGCAAGATCGATCACTCGCATCCTTCAGTTCACGAATCAACGCGCCTGCCTTAAAATTAGCTAGCTGCTCGCAAAGAAATCATACCGAGGCAATTTTCTTTTCTGTGAACAATGCACCGTAGATTTGTCTTGAATAACAAAAAAAAAACTTGAAAAATAAATGTCGCGACCTTTTAGAAAACGCCGTGTCTAAGAGCTAGACGCGGCATTTTGTAAAAGGCTCATTAAATTCAGTATGTTTTCGTAGTTTCCGCTTGAAATTATTATTGTCTATGAATTTCATGGCCCGATCTTTTGCTTTAGCTGAAAATCTCGGCGGCAAAAACTTTGTTCAGTGTCCCTTTAAGGGCAGGTGTAGATGCCATCATTTCAGTCGCAAATCTTTTTGCTAGTCGGTCGGCTGGTTAACAATAAGGGTACTAACTAGAGTTCCAGATTTCATCAGCAACACATCGTCATGGCTTCATCAGATGCTGCATTATATACATTCTATCCTCGTTTTTAAATAGGTGTACCGTATGGTCCACTGTTACAGGAAACAAGCGAGCTCATGGACAGTGAGCCATGTAGTGCTAACTGGCAGCGAGGCTTGTGAATGGGACGCATGCGCATAGAATCGGGGTGCGCCCAGTTTTGCCTGCCATTTCTCCGCCTGTACGCATGACAGCATTGGAAAGCGCATCCGTATTTTAGCTGCACAATTTATCTAGCCCAGTGCCTCCTGCTTCAGGGATTTCCTGTGAGCACAAAAAATGCATGATTTTAATCGTTGCTGCAGTGTTTTGCAAGTTGTCACCGTAAAGCACATCATATTTTTCGCATAATGCTCGCTGCAACTAGCAAGTTTCGATGACTCAAAATGCTGTTCAGGTCTGATGTAGCAAACATTGTAAGCTCGTCCTCGTGACCATGAAATATTGGTTTATTAAATAATGGAAGGCATAGTTGGTATCAGTTGATTTACAGTGTGAAAATGAAAAGTGCGAAGGACCGTGCCTCGCAAGTAAGCCCCGAGAGCATGAGCAGAGAAGTAGCAGATGAGGATGCTCATGCGCTGCATTTCCAAATCTCACCAGCACTAATGCTTGACGGACTGCTGGCCACGCACTAGCGTGTTCTTTCTGAAACAGGACTTTGGCCCTGTAAGCAAGTTCTTGAAGGGCATAAGTAAAACGTAGAATGGGCCCCCTAAATGCACCCATCCTTGAACCATTGGGCTTATGAATTAGTGCCCTTTTCAAAATACAACTATTCTGAGCTATAAATTGTGACAGAACAGTGCACGAAGTTTAAAAATGGGAAAAAAGTCTTTAAATGTCCTCTTTATACATAGTGTTCTTGTGATGTCACTTCTGCCGTTGTCGCCCTCTCCCGCCATGCCCGTGTAACTCCCTGGGTACTTACGGCAGTTCACGTGCTGCAGTGCGGTTTGTTGGGGGCTCGTCATCTGTTGCTGTGAACAATGTGGAAGCATTGTGGTTTTTTGTTGTCTTACTTTAACGAGCTCATTGGATTAGGAAGGCCTCGCTCGTTCACTCGATACAAGACCAGATAATCAAGATGTGCGACACATATACCAGCCACGGCGTACACCGACTGCCCGCCACAACCTACGAGGGCCTATTATCTTGCTTTCACTACAAATTGCCTTGCCCAAAAACAAGTGAAAGCTCAAAATCTCTCGAGCCGCAATTTTAAGAGTGGATGTGCGAAGCGCAGCTGCTCCCATCGAAAACTAGTCGTGCAGAGCTAGGCAAGTTTACAAGAGATATAATATTATGAATATATTGTCACGGCCTACGCCACCAAAGTAGCAATGCCCCCCCCCCCCAAGTGTTTTAAACAGTGCTGATGTTGAGCTTGAGCCTCTTTGATTGCAATTTGTGGAAATAGTCGAGGAAAATATTATACAAGGCAGATAGCGACATTGCGTGGTGTGTGCCGCGGTAATGCCAGTCATCACTTTATTTTTCGCATATGCTTTAACACACTTTTCACTTTGTATTTTGCTTTTGTTGTACGCTAATGTACAGTGGAGTCACTGAACATGATAGAGACCGTGTATAGAATTAATTGACTAATTAAAAAAAATCATGACGCCCAACTTGAACCGATCGGCTATACTTCAAAGTGAACTAATATTGTTTCCCATTCTTTATAGTTTGTTTCAATGCAATACCAAATCTCCGTGATCGCCATCACGATTTTAACCGCCTTCCTTGCCATCATGATTTTAACTGCGGACAAGTTTGTATGTACAGTATCTTGGTAAGCTATATCTGTTTGCAGGTAAATACTTGGCTATGGCACTTACCCGTAATGAAGTTGCACCTGAAGATGCAAATATTGCAAAGTTTCTTCAAGTAGCTTTTGTTAATCTGCACCAGCCAAATACGCTGGTACTTTTAGGAAAATCGGAATGTGCGTTCTCAATTTCAGGTTATAACTTTCAGCGAAGAAACACCCTAAGCTCTGCTTCCTCTGCGTGGACTACTAAATCAACTTGCCTCACTAGCAGCTCATAATTTCTCAAACTTGCATCGTGAGGCAAAACTAAACGGGTGCAAGCACGAGGAGACAACATGGCAGTTGTAGGCGATAGATTCGGTTGGTGCCCGGGCATGTTGGTGGCGCATTTCGGAAGTGACGAAAAGGCGCTGCGAGATGCACGTGCACACTTTGTATAGTTGCTGTATTGGACAGCAAACTTTTTTTCTTATCTGAGCAGTTTTACCAAAGGAAGCTTCATCATATGGCGTGATAAATGAGGCGAATCCACAGGTTGAACCACATCATAGCCTCGCTGTGCTTTTGTACTTTTTTTAGCTCGCAAAATTTATTTGTACATATAAGTGACAACTTGCCAGTAATAAGGCAGCACTTGTTTCTTTACCATATGATCATCTCCGGTGTGCTGCTGCCTCAATATTTCAAATTATAAGCATTTACACCATTGTATGCTAACTTTTCCTTCAAAGTGAGACAAGCCACATGTGTATCGTAGATCAAGAAGCATGCCAGTTTTACGTACTTGCAAGGTAAACATCAGAAATGCACAGTTGATCAAAAATACTAGTTTAATGGTGCATCTACATAGCAGAGCACCTGTGGCACCTCGGGAACAAGATAATGCCACATATGTTACAAGAGATAATTAAAAAAGACAGGGGACGTTCCGTGAACAAATAGAAACAAAAATAAAATGGCACGTGGCAGCGAGCGAAGGCGGCAAGGGGGGGGGAGCCCGTGGGACTTCAGCGGATGAACGTAAGGTGTGTGTTTAATATGTGGAAGAAAAAAAAAATTCAAAATTTTGGCGACTGAAATGAGGGTGACTTAGTGAGTGCGCTCATGACGAGAGTAAACACGGTTACTATTTTTTTTTTTTTTCAAATCTCTTTTGAAAGCCACAAAAAATCTGTATGTGGTGCAGCCTAACAGAAGGTCCGTGAAGGCAAATTATGAATTCGTCGTTGTAGAAAGGCCTTTTTTTTTTTTTTTCATGCGCACCATCCTCGCCGCGGTGGTCTAGTGGCTAAGGTACTCGGCTGCTGACCCGCAGGGCGCGGGTTCGAATCCCGGCTGCGGCGGCTGCATTTCCGATGGAGGCGGGAATGTTGTAGGCCCGTGTGCTCAGGTTTATGTGCACGTTAAAGAACCCCAGGTGGTCTAAATTTCTGGAGCCCTCCACTACGGCGTCTATCATAATCATATAGTGGTTTTGGGACGTTAAACCCCACATATCAACAATCAATCAATCATGCGCACCATAAATAGTGCTCAAAATTTAATTGCATGTGTTGTTTTCATCCTTGCTGTATTCCGTGCTGTTTATGATGTAAAAAAAAAAAAGTAGCACGCTGAAGTGGTGCTGCTTTTGGGCAACAGTTGAAAATGGCGGGGTGCATGAATGCGGAATACTGCCGCTTACACTCAAATCACTCTTGTGGTCACCTCCCACTGTTTGCAGCATGTGTTGTGTATACACAGCTGCATATTTCCTAGCTAGAAAAATTTGATTTTAGGTGTTTCACGCCATTTTCCATGTAACTATTCCACAATTGCACACACTGATCAGCAGGTTTTCAATTGCGCTGAAGGACACAGGTGCCATAAAATTCATAGTCGATTCTTTCAAGAAACCGTATGTAAAGGCTGAAGCTTCATGCGTACATACACACACATACCATATTGTTTTTTGTACTTTATGAAAGCTGCGAAGGTCTCATGTGCCTCCAAGCGTAACCTGTCTTATTTATTCTCCATCACCGCAAAAGTTTTGTGAGTTTAAAATAAAAGTACTTTGCCCATGGCCACTTTTGGGTAATTTTTTTGTGTAGGTGTTATTTGAGCAGCCTACAGTGTTTACTTTATAAGCCTGTATGTATATGTTGCATTATAAGGATGCAGAATGTGTGTAGCTGTACAATATAGATGAAGTGTAAAAATTAAGTGTGTCTATTGTAGTGTTTTTGCAAGCAATCTTACCCCCGTATTCTAGAACGTCCCTCCACTCAACGCTTCACCTTCACTTGAGATGGCTGATGGGAGCGCCGTCTCTAAGCAGAAAAAATTGCTGCATGTCAGCAATAATCTGCTGTGATTCTCGAGTAGCGCAGCGTCGCTTTCAAACGAGCAGCGGCACAGTGCTCAACTCTGTCAAGTGAAGGGTGAAAGCCGAGTCGGGGAGCGTTTATGAATATGGGGGTTAGTTTTGTTGTCTTGTTAACCTGCCATTAACACTGGATTGCTGCTACTTTGCTCTAGCTGTACAGTGCTCTCCAAGGCTCAAGGAGGCACCGCACGGGGAAGGCTCGGAGCAAACCATGCGTGAGTTTCCTTTCATTGTTACACTATGCACGTATTAAGTGATAGACTTTAATGTATGCTATTTGTATTGTGCAAGTTTTTGGGGACATACAACTTCCAACACATATGTTCTGACGAAAATCACGCAAGAATGAGCGAAGCTTGTGCAAAAATTATGCAATAGTGTAAGAAGCTTTTGCAGAAGTCTGTGAAATGAAGTTTTGAAATTTTGTGGCAATGTGTCATTGTACAGTGGTCAACAGTCTTGCTCAGCATGCTTGACTGCAGGGCTCCCGTCTGGACAGGCGCATCTACGGAGTGCCTGATGCATGATGGGCCAAATGTCAGCCTGCACACTGGTGCCTCTTATCCCCGTTTGTCTGTTACATCAGTGTCTCTTGTAAAGGGGATCAACTGTGCTACCTCTTTTTTTTTCGAATGTAATGAGTTCTTCCAGATTATTGTTGTTTTAAGGTAGAGCCTCACATTTCTATCAAATACTGAAGATTCTATTTTTCCTTCTAGATGCTATGAAGTCACTGCTTGTGTTACAATAGAGTGAACACTGTTATGAGAAAAGCTACTTTATGGAGTTAACTCACTCCATATTGACTTAACACACAGAATTGGTGAAAACTACACTCCATTCCAGCTGCATTAGGAATAATATTAATTTGCATACTTCTGTTTCTTTTGTTTGTTTGTTGGCTGGAGGTTTGGAGTATAGGGTGGCCAGAGGGCACTGTGTAGTCTTTCTTCATCTTCCCAATTTTGTGAACATCAATTGATAGCCGTATGGGAAGCAGCCAGCATGCTGAAACAGCGGTGCAAGCATGCAAGATGTTCACCATTGCATGCAGTCAGTTGCTGTGAGCAACCTACTGCATACAATTAACTGCGAGGGGTGAACTAACGCTGTACTATGTGTGCCTCCTGGAAAGCTGCAATGGTAAAGTGCCACAATCGTATGGACAACATGGATAACACATGGATAACATCGCAATTTGTTTGTTGAATAATTTTGCAACAGAATCAATGGAGTTTTGGATAAATTTGTGTATCTGCCTGGTTCATCAAAGCCACAGAGTCAAATGCGGTATATACTCGCGTATTATGTGTACTTTTTTTGTCAATCCGGTCATGTGCGAAGCTAGTAGGAATCACTGGCCTAAAAGCTCAACTGGGAATATATGTTGCAGGCGCTGTCACAGCTGTCTCAAAGCGGATTGTCATTTGTTTGCTAAGCCTGTTCAAATGCCCCCATTTTCTTGAAGTTCTTCCGAACAGTGCTCACAAAAACCAGTTCCCACGACAGGGTTATACCAGAGAACATAAGTACTCTCCAATAATTGTCCGGAACCCAACGTAAAGTAAGATGCAGACAAGGAAGCGCGATGCCAACACAGTGCTGTGTGTGTCGCCCTTCATGTGTGTGTGTGTCCATTCCTTGTCCCAGTCTTCTATTGCATTGTGTTCCCTCCGATATCTAACCAACAAACCCAAGCTTCTATGCTAAGTCTTATTCAACGCACTCTTCTGCTGGCTCCCATACTGAATGTTGCATGTCGAAGAACTCCACGCTGATGTGCTTAGCGGTAGCACGGTTTCAGTTTTCTTCGGTAAGCTTTATAACAGCAATCTGCCTCGTATATAATTATTGTAGCCTATCACAAGGAATGGTAAAAACGCAATGGCCAGATGGCGAAACCGAAAAAAAAAAAATGAGTGCGAAAACCTGCCTCATCTAGTGACAGGTCCTTGCACGCGTTCAACATCTGTGCTGTGTCTCTGGAATACACTCTTGCCGTGGAAGAGGTGGGAAGATAGGAGGCAAACCTTTAGGCATTTCGGACTACACATAAACAGGTTTCAGTTTTCAAGTTGGAAGAAGGGACCTTGCACTCAGTCCATTTTGTGTAAGACTGCTTCACCTGCTCGACAAGAGATGTGCCTGACCAGAGCATCATGAAGTCAAATGTGTCTGTGTGTGTGCTGGCAAGGTGGCTCGGGCTGGTTGGGGAGGGCAAAGTATGCGAGCAAAAAGTTTCTTGTAGTAAAGCAGGCTGGCTAATTATACTGGTGAGCAAATTATGTGAGGATGCAAATTGTGCGAGTAAATATGGTATGTACTCTTGTATGTTTCAGCTCTATTGCTACGGATCCTGCGGATCCAACTGGGCATCCGGCAGCAACAAAGAGAGGTTCTGCAGGAGGTGCGACAGCTGAAGCACAAGGTACGGCTCTTGTCCGTGCCTCAGCACGCCCAGCCAGCACAGCGCCCCTCTGACCTTCCCCGGCTGCCTGCTGGTACAATTGGAGAAGTGGAGGCAGCAGAGGCAGCTGTGCAGAGTAAAGCTGTGGCTGCAGCTTTGGTGTATATTTCTTGATTTTTAATATGCCTATGTAACATGCAGAAATTTAGTACTGCTTTAGGTGTTTCGGGAAACAAACTAGTCAGGTTATCTCATGAGCCACTGTACTACAGTCGAATATGAATAATTCGTACTCCAGAGGCCAGAAAATTTGTTCAAATTAAAAGAAGTTCAAAATAATGAAAGTTACCGTAATTACCTTAATCTAACAAGCACCTTTTTTCCGGTTAAGAGAGTTCATAAACCGCATGTGCGCTAGAATCGAGTACGAAAAAAAAATGAATATGGTCATTCTATTGCCATCGCCACTTACAAAATGGACGCCTCCTACGTGCGTCGGCATGGCGCGTCGGTCATTTCTGCCTATGTGTTTCCCATGCGCGGCACTTCATACGTGTGCTGAGGAGTTCGTCATCTTGTAGTACATTAGCATCGACGGCATGGTAGGGCCGACTCCAAAAACTCGACGAGTGCACCACAATGCTGCTTCTAAAAGAAAAGTCGTCGCGTGTGCCGGAACGGACAAAAATCGGGCCGCATCGCGGTAATTCGGAGTTCCCGAAACGTGCGTGCAGGACTGGCGGAAACAAAAGCAGAATATTGTCGACAGCAAAGATTCACGCAAAGGCTTCAGTGGACCACAGCAGGGTCGGTTTCCACAAATTGAAGAGCTGCTCGGCGAGTATGTGATTAAGCAGTGAGCGGCACAGCGGCCCGTGACGACAGAACTGCTCCAAGTGCAGGCTATGCAGTTAGCCTTAGAAAAAGGGCTAATGCAGAGCCATTTTAAAGCGAGCAGGTGCTGGATAACGAACTTAATGAAGAGAAAAGGCTTTTCCCTCCGAAGGCGAACGGCATATGCCGGAAGTTGCCGGAGGAGTACGAAGAAAAGCTTCAGAGTCTTCAGAGGTTCCTCCTAAACTTGCGGCACAACAACGGCTACCTGCTTGGGCAAATCGGGAATGCCGATCACACGCCCCTTTACTTCGACATGCCTGGCACCACAATTGTCTAGGAGAAGGGGGCGAAGCAAGTTTGTGTACTGACATCGGGCCACGGTAAAACTAGAGTGACAGCAATGCTCTGTTGCACGTCAGATAGGCATAAGCTTCCCCCGTACTTCATATTTAAACGGAAGACGCTCTCAAAAAGAGTCGTTTTCGCGAGTGGTGTGATCAAGCGGGCCAACGAGAAAAAAGGGTGCGCGTTGCAACCGATGTCTTAGTTTTTTTTTTTTTTTTTTTTTTTGTCGTGGAAATTGGGCGCGCGTTACAATTGAGGGCGCGGTAGAATAGAGTAAATACGGTAAACGAGCGGAGGGCTCACCATGCAGTGATGCATGTGCATGGAGAAGTTTTATTCACAAATTACAGGACATCCGTCGTTAATTAAAGTTGTCAATACATGTCTGTACACGTTGGCCTTGCAACGAGTCAACAAGTTTTGCGTGCAGTTTGCAAAGCATTTGTACTTCGGCTTCAGTATTCTCCTGGCAAAAGAAGTTACGCGCGGCAATGTCCAATGCTGACACTCTTCGAAGACAACTGTGTTTCCGCTGTTACCATCTGCGCTGCAGCCAGAGCGTGGCCAGCACATGATGAGAATGGAGGAGCGTCTCCACCTGGAGAAAAGCAGATCGGCATTCGAGAGAGAAACACTCCGCGGCAGCTTTTTTTTTTTTCTCTCTTCATGCGCGGTGTTGAAAGGATAAGAGTCTCTACATAGCAGGAACGAAAAACAGGGAAGCGTGACACTGGCGCGTTGCAGATCGGCATGAGAGAGCCAACTCTCTGCGACAGCTTTTTTTCCCCTCTTTCTCTTCATGCGCAGTGTTAAGAAGAGAAGGGTCTCTACGTGGCAGGGACGGAAAAAGCCGAAGCGGGGCACAGGAATGTCGCAGATTGGCATTTGGCAAACATTCCACCGCAGTCTTTTCTTTCCTTTTCTTCATTTTCTTCTTCAAGCACAGCGATGAGGTGTCGGAAGTGCCACCGCAGGATTGGGCGGGGTGCTGAGAGCATTTTCGGAGCGCGGTATAGCTTTGATAGGACCACAGCGTCAGTTCGAATTAAGTGTGTTGGAATTAATGAGATTCGACTGTATTTACTATAGTCTGTGAAGTCCGAGTGAACTGTCCTAAGCTAGCAGACGATGTAGGCGGCATCGTGTGTTTGATGGGCAGTGACTAGCAATAGCCTGCTTAAAACAGACATTCAGTAATTTTGTTCATTTATCACCCTATTTCGTGTCCGCTGCGGCTCTCTCTACTTTGAGCTACAGTTCACCCTGCCTTGTGTTAGCCGATTTCTTACTTTTTTAAAAATCTAACATGCACCCAATTTCGCAGTGTGAAGAAAAATGCACCTTTGTTTATTGTGATGAGATTTCTATAGCGACATGCCTCTTTGTTGGCTATCACAGAAAAATATAAACAGCAAATGGTGCGACCATCTAGTGCGACCTTTATTTTTCTATCAGTTTCATCTATGACCAAGATTTGGTCGCTCTAAGGTTGCCTCTTAGTATGCCTTGATCATGTTCATTTATCTTGTTGTGCTCTGCTTACAATGCATTGATTAAAAACATGTCCTAGCTTCTTTTTGAATTCCACATATTTTATCGTTTTTCACCTGTAGAAGCTACTCCTGGTCAACATTCAGGCAAAGACATTGTAACCTCGAAGAAACGTGTATTGGAATTCGAGCACTGTACAAAGTAATTATACTATTTCATAGCTAGAATCAATATTTATGAAGGGTTATAACAGTGTTGTATTTGATTTCATAACAGCGAAACTGCATTCAGAGAAGGACTCTGAAAGGTTCTCACACTGAGTGTGAGAGGGCTGATGTGGAAACCATTTTAGGTCAATTGAGTTGAAGTTAGCGAAAAAAAAACAATGAAATGTTGTGATGCCCAAAAATTCAAGTTGTTGTTTTCAGTGTCCTCTTCTTGCAGATTTTTATCATGAAAACATTTCGATGTGCTGTTGCGTTTACCCCATCTATGCTTCTTGCATTTTTTTACAGCGCAAGCACCTCCTGCAGATTGGGGGACTTGGCCTCCGAGAAATTGGTGTGAATGCCATGAAGGCTGTATTGGCACATGACGTGCAAGTGCTGTACAGCCTTCATGGCAGAAAAGGGCCTTTGTGAACCTGAGGCTCTGTAGATTAGTGACAGGTTAGACTTGTTCATTGTTTTATGTGTGTGTACCCTTGTGTATTCTCTGTACTGCAGTGCTTCATGTGTGCTATGGTATTTTTGTTCTTGTATGCAGATGTCATCCGCTAAAAAGCAGGGTGCGACCAGGCGGAGGCCCTCAACTTTATTAAGAGGTGGCTGCCAGGGTCTGGTGATCGCTGTGGGGGCAGGAAGCGGCGCTTCAGAGAAGCATTTGTTGTGGAGCAGCCCGATGATCCCCACTCTCAGAGTGCAGATTATCGGCTGCTCGCGGCAGCTGGCTTCCTGCCCAGCCACAGCAGCCGGGGCCTTGACAGCACCACTGTCACTGTGCCCCCAACGCAACCTGACCTGCAGTAGAGCGGGCCTTTTTTAGTTGTGTATATATATTTTTCAATGTATACATTTTTTGTTGTACCAAATAAATAAAAAAAAACAAAGAATAAATGGTCTGCAGACTGTCGGTGGTGCACTGTTCGGCTAGCTTATGCTGATTCGGAAGCACCATCACCATGTTTTAGTTACAAAAAAATGCTCTAAACTATGAATATTCTCGATTACCATGTGGGGGACATACGCTTTCAACATTTACTTCCTAACGACTTTTTTCGATTTGCTGTACCAAATACCAGTACCAAATAAAGCACTCGCTATTGCAAAAGATAAATTGGTAAAAAAATAAACTACACTTCTAGTGTTAGCAAAGGGAATGAGGTATTAAAGATGAAATAGATCGGGTAACTGCTTTCAGTTCTCGGCATTCAATTTTCTGTTGCCCCAAGTATACAGGGCTGCAAAGCTACAAGAGCGGGTCATCGAGGCATATTGTTTAAATCTTCTGGTAAGAAGAATTCCCTACTAATAATGGTTACATAATGGCAAGCCAATCAGTAGCCAATATTCGTCGTGCAGGAAACATCGGTGTAATAACGGCATTTGATTGGCTGCAATGTGGCCCTGGATTGGTTCAATGTCGGTCGTACATCCGTAGCCAATATTCGTCGTGCAGCAAACATCGGCGTAAAAATGGCATGTGATTGGCTGAAATATGGCCCAATGTTGGCCGAACATTGGCAGCTTTGTCGGCAATACGATGGGCCTTCGTCGGCCCAATGTTGGTTGCATACTGGCTAAAACATCGGCAAAACGTCGGCCCATCATTGGCTTGAACGTCGGCCCGACATTGGAAGAAGTTGCACTTCCGACGTCGGCCCGACGTCGGTGCCGATGTTAGCCGATGTTGGTCCAAGATTGGTCCAACGGCGGCGTGCTGCCTGGGGGAGCCCATCGAGGGGACGGGACAGGATCTCGCGTGCAAGGCCTGCCCATGCCAGCTGTATACCACGACTATAACCAAATATGGCTTAACTCAGAGTGGTTAGCCAAACAAGGTTAACCCTTGCCACCAGAGAACAAGGAAGCAAATAGAAGATAGGAGTAAGCAGGACAGACAAAAAGTGGGAAGAAAGACGAAGATGTAGAGAGAGAGAGATAGGAAAAGGCGACTGCCGATTTCCCCTGAGTGGGTCAGCCCAGAGATGCCGTCTACGCGAAGCCGGGGCCAAACGGATGTGTTGCCTCTGCCGGGGGACCTTGAAAGTCCAATCACCAGCGTCGGCTTAACCCCCCAGGATCCCTTTTCCCCGGACACGGCAAAGTCACGTACGGCTAGGTGTGGGAGGAAGTCAAAACTCCCCCGTTAGCTCGGGTCCGTGGTGTCGCTACACACCAAACGTCTGCTTACGCAGACGCCCCTGCGGTGGGGGGGGGGGGGGGGGGGGGGGAGTCTGCTGGCCCTGTTTGTCAGGTGTCGGAGCAGTACAGGCTGTTCCAGCCGGAGGTGCTGATGGTGCGACCGCATTCACACTCTGTTTGACACTTGCGGGTGCGGAAAGGTGTGACGCGGCGCCATGGCGTGTCACATCGGTAAAGGAGAGAATGCACTGATGGAGTGCGAATCATTTACGTGCCTCTTGAGAGTATATACTGAATTTTACTTTAAGCTTGAGCATTTTTTTTCCAGGATGGGCACGTTTGCGGGTAGGCGGATGCTCTCCTTCGCAGTTCACACCTAGGGCTGTGCAGTACATTTTTCCAATACGTGCTCATTGGAGCTAGTAATTCAGCGAATTTCACGCCCTCTGCAGCTTTTCAATCCGTGTCCAAAGCATTGACATTTAAAACACCTGCGAGGATTCGGTATGTAGAGCCTGACTTGAAACTTGCAGTAGCTGGTTTCAATTGAATTGAGTAAGTCGCTAGTACCCAAAGGGGTAATTATGTGTTTCATGTGTGTTTCTTTCTTCTCTCGTCGTATGGCTAATTTTTGACCCTTCACTACATTCTGGTCTTGCCAGCCTTCTAATAATTCACTTTCAGACAGTTGGAGGAGGTCACCATCAGACACCACACCGTGCACTGTATTCATAGAGCTGTGTGACCTACTGAAACTGGGACGTCTCCAAATGCTACAAGTTCAGATAGGTCATCATATTGAAGCTTGTCGCGTACCTCGAAGTGGAGGTTGCCGCTTTCCAGCTTGGTTACATTGTAGCCTGAGCCAATGGCTTCTGTAAGTGTTCTCAAAACGAAGAAAGGTGAGAATGATTGGACTGCTTTGTTTTCTCTTTAGCTCTGCACGATATGGCACTTTGGGAACGACTGCTTCGGTTTCTGGAGTGTGAAGCTTTCTTCGGTAAGCCACTTTATCGTGTGGCGATCAGGGAGTGCGGGAAAAAATTGTGCTATGCAGGAAATGGCGATGGTGGCCACGCACCACCAAGCCCAACAAGCGGATGCTACAATATTGAATAGTAAACACTTGGAGATGCTTGCCACGCATTGCTGCTATAACCGAACATACCTACCCAAGGATGGGTAACTACACAGGGTTAACTCTCACCGCCAGGAAGTTTGGAAGCAAACGGAAAAGAGAAGATCACTGCAGTGATAAAAAGTGAGAGGTAAAGAAGAAGGTGTAGAGGAAGAGAGATATGAAAAAGCGACTGCCGATTTCCCCTGGGTGGGCAAGCACAGGGGTGCCGTCGACGTGGAGCCGGGGCCAAAGGGGTGTGTTGCCTCTGCTGAGGGGCCTAAAGGCCCATCACCCGGCGTCGGCTCAACCCCCAGGATTCCCTTATTCCCGGACACGGCAAAGTCACGCATGGCAGGCGTAGGAGGGAGTTGAAACCCCCCCGTCAGCTCGTGTGCGTGGTGTCGCTACTAACTAAACGCCTACTTGTGCAGACAGCCCTGCGGGGAATATCTTGCTTTTAACATTCTTATTCGTGGCCAAACAGACATGATTTTACTTGATTTATCTAATGCTTTCGATTGTGTATGTTATAGCAAATTACTCACTGAACTCAAAAATGTGGTAAGAGAGGAATTACTGTTTTCTTTAATAAAAAGTTTTCTAACAGATCGCTCATAGTTCGAGTTGCATAAATTTCATACATCAGAGTCATTTTTACTTCTGGGGTCGCTCAAGGTTTTGTTTTGGGACTGCAAATATACTTAATTTGCATAAATGTCTTCACGTCAAATATTGGCTGTAAAATCAAGCTGTTTCCAGATGACTGCATCATTTATAATAGGATTAGTAGCTGCCCAGACCAAATTAACCTCAATGATTGTCCAAAGTCCAATGAAGGTGTCGAATTGGTTCGATTAGTGCCGAATGTCTAGTAATGAAAAAAAAATTGGCTGCTTTAGGACTGACGCGTAAACTTAAGCTATTACATTTAAGTTACATCATTCATGGTTCATCGCTCACTACGTGGCGTGGCACAAGTACTTAGACATTACATTAACATCTGACCTGGATGGGATACACACATAGCGAACGTCACTGCAGTAGCACTGCCTAAACGTTTCTACCAAAAAAGACGTCTGAGGAATGCACCTGCGCAATCGAAGCTTTTGGCATACAACATGTTCGTAAGACTGATACTAGAATATACCAAAGTAGTTTGGTTTCCATATTCGATAACTAGCATTGCTAAATAGAAGCAGTACAACGCAAACCTATACATTTTGTGCACATCAAGTTCAAATGCACAGATTCCCCCACTAAGCTTCTGGATTATGTATATATATATTGACATTTATGTGTTTAGTGCTTTCTTTGAAAGATGTTTCAATACCCTTGTTCTCTATATTAGGCCATATAAGAGAACTACTATTGATACTTTCAACTACAAGTACCATTCTTCAGTTCTGTACGCCACTAATCACCAAATATTTGTGTTTACTACAAGTTATGCACTTTCCCTTTTTTCTATGTTCAATCGAATTTAAGTGACTGTTGTTAGCAGATAAACATTAGTTCTTGTATGATGATATCAAAATTGAATTGTTTACTTCTATTAATTTTTTATTAGAACTATTACAGTTTCAGTTATGTATACTTTCAATGGGACCCGCACTAGCCTTTGGCTATGGGACCATACAGTTTGTGCATATTTTGTATAAGATATTAGTGCAATAAAGATCATTCATTCTTTCATTCATTCTTCTGGCATCGGAAAACTAACTACTAAAGCAAAACAAGCACACCTGAAGTTCTTGTAGCAGTTGCTACATGGTTAATACTAGGTAGATGTGTCTAGGTACAGTACTTTCCACAGTTGTGCCCTACTCGTTATAAGCACAAGTACAGTTTAAAAGAAATTTTCTCAAACAGCGATGCCTTTGGGAAATTTTTTCCCCACTTACAATGCGCCAATGGTAGCAACTAAATTCAAATGTTTTGAATGCCGACACACTGTCCGTATTTAGCGCAATATTAGAAACTTTTTTTGTATCATAGGGTAGCACGGGAATGCTTCGCATACTTTTTGCTGTTATCTCTTTTCGCTTTTGCTAATGGTTCTGGGTACGGCCTGACAGCACTTATTCAGGCCTGCATTTTCTCTTTCGTGCGATAAAATCAATATAATCTTCTCTGTTTGTTCTATGCACCACTGAAAATTAGCTTGCTGTGCCCAGATAAGGAGATTCCTGCCTGTGCTACTAGAAAACAGTGCGTATTGTTCATTGGGCTGCCGACGCTTGTTCAGATCCTATGACGTCACACACGCAGGATAATCTGGTGCTTTTCAAATTGCTGCTTATCGTTTCAGTCACTTTTTTTCTCTTTTTCCTTACCCAAGTTGTGATGGAAATTGCCTGACGCATAAATATTCGGCTGAATAAATTTGAAGAAGCGCTAAGTACATAAATATTCTTGTACACTATGTAAAAGTTTTGATAGAACTATTTCTTTGGTTATTTGTATTGTTTAACAAAGTCACTGCTTCTTGTACTTTGTTTTCGTCTATCTGCAGTGTAGGTGAATTCACACGTTATTTTTAATGCTGTTACTTTTTCGTGAATACCATGTACATCATGCCTTCTGTAATGACTCTATAACTGCGGTTGACATTATTGCAAACAAATAAATAAAACAAGCCCGGCATAGTTTAATAAAACCAATGAAGCGGAGTAATCTATAGAAATATTGCTTGTTTTATTAGAGCGCAGTGATAAAACTATGATGTCAACTCAAAGGAATACAAGAGCAAGAAATATCAAGTTACGGAATACTGCAGCTGTTACATATTCGCACATGTAGTTTTTAAACCAGTATACTATAGCTCTGGCACATGCTCAATTTGACTCAATTTAGAAGAATAAAAAGATTGTTTTATTTCTCTGGTTCTGGAGCAGAGACTCCTGGCTCTGTCTCTTATTTTCCTATGGCATTACTGGTGGAGGTGCCGAGTACATGCACCTTGGCTTCCAACTATCAGCTGTACCTCCCAAAAACTTGAGGACTGGGGCATCAGCTACAGGAAGAAGCAGCTGCCACCTGTGATGACTACCTCCCGAATTTAGTCCTTCGCATTGACACTCGAAAAGATGACAGCTCCGATCACAAGCTACGTGACTCAAACCTATATTCCACATTGTCATCCATTCACGTATGTTATTCGGGTGCCCTATACTGTTTCATGGAGATATTTTCGAGGGTGTGGATGACCGGGTCGCCAACTTTAATAGGATTGCGAACATCAACGAACGGGACGAGGGCCGCATGCTAGGAAGAGTTTACTTCGCGCTGGAAGATTTCTCAAAAACGTGGTAGGAAAACCAAGAGGGCTCTTTTGCGTCGTGTCAAGAGTTCAGCCAACATGTCCCCGTTGTGGTGCTCCCAACGCGCATCGCCACGCCGAAAGAAACAAGGGAGCTGAGAAAGCCAACCTGGGCAGCAACCAGCACGCGAACGATAGAATCTCGCTGTTTGTCGAGGACATGTTGCGCCTGTTCAGGCCACTTGCGAGGAAGAGTTGTGGCATTTGATGCTTGAAGCAAAAAAAAAAAAAACAGTTTGTGACCGAACTCGTGTGCAATGCACGGAAAGCTATGACCGAGTTCATCAGTGAGGCAACCACGATGGAGCGCACTCTGCTGCAGTGGTCGTCACAGTGCGAACGTCACGACGTCAGTGCCATGCTTGCTCTACTGGGTCTGACAGTTATAGGTAGGATCCCGCAAGCTTTATACAAATTATCAGACGGGGCGCGGTATGTCAGTGTCATGCAGTGGGCTTCAAAGCGCTTGTGACAGCCCTCGCAGATGTCATCAGACGTGAGATCGGCAAGGCGGTCACCGCCTTCCCACCACCGATTTGTGAAGTCCTCGTCCTAACACATGCGGTGCCACTGAGACCTGCAGCACCACCGGCCACAGGTCCGTCAATGCGTTAAATCGAGCAGGTGACCCATTCATTCCAAGACGCCGCGGTGGGTGGCCATCTCGTGATGCTGATTGCAATTTGTACGTTACGTGTTCTCAACCGTGCGTTAATATTCACGGGACCTTTCCTTGTTTATATTGTGTGCTTGTGACCAATCATTGCTGCCTTGTGCAACGCTAACATTACGACCAGAAGTGGAATGGGAGCCCATATGCACCACATGAGTTATCGGTTCAACAAGCGACAATTCATATGTTTCGTGTCATGATGAATGCGTGCTTTGAAGGTTAAACTCGGCCTCATGCGATAAAAGCGTCTGGTTCAACAGCCATTCGTCCTATAGTGTGCTCGCTCCTGAATTAAGAGGTCAGAGGCAAAAGCAGGGGTGAGCAGCCGGATATTAAGGCTAAAAAAATCCGTCCTCGATTACACAGACGAGCTCAAGCAACTGACATGACGCATTTTTTGCGCCAGTTACATTAGCTCAAGTTGAGAGTCAGCTATACAATTTATACTTTAACAACCCGTGTTCAAAACGTAGGTCTTGATTGCACGAATCGCGCTGGATATGGAGCTGTTTTTTTTTGTTTCACGACAATTTTATTGTTTAGGCTCTCAAATGATAAAATGACCTGGCGTGGTTACTTTCGGGCCCTTGCTTGTTCTCGGTGGCAACACATGTCATAGTCGAAAGCTTTGAGAAGGGAAATGAGGATCACCTATATTTCTGCAAGCAGTCTAGTGGTATTTTTGCTATTTAGCGCATGAATACTAGGCTTGCGCACAATGGTACACCACTAGACAATAGCCAGCATCAGGGAACATTAGGCGCCCAAACTTTTAGTATTAGTTCCTGGCAAAGCCTTCTCTCAGAGATCGACATTCAGTGGGTTAAAAATCAACTCTCAGTCAAGTGAACGTCACGGTGACAAAACGATCTTCCGCGTATCACTGGCATGAGCTATCTCGTATCAGCCTAGCAGATGACGCGCGAGCGCCTCAATGAAGTGGTCACAAAGAACACATGCCTTTGAAATAAGTTTGGTGTCCGGAGCAACAGGTGTTTAAAAATTCTCGTCTGCAACTTTTCATTATGCCATAAACAATGCGAATACAGCAGAAAACCGAACCGTAGTGGCCTCGAGATCTTGGAGTGGCACCCTCTCGTGTTTGACGTCAGTTTGTGAACTCCGCTCTCAATCGCGCTACAGCATTCAATACTCCTGTGCGCGGATCGTCTGCTTCTGGCGGGAACCTAGTGAACGAACAGCCTCGTGAGAGTCAACTAACGTCTACAACGAATGTTTTCAAGCGAAATTATGAATTTATTGTAGTTTCAGCCCAATCGACAGGGCCAGGAAACCTCCCAAAATGCCACTAAGCGCGCCGATGCTGCCGACCGCATTGCTGGATAGAAAGTGAAACTTTGTATGAGTGTCCTTGCTCGTCATCCGCTGTTTCTGCCGTGCAATAGTTATTAGTTTGGGTGTTTCAATTTCTTCATGAGCGTGCTTTTCTTCAGCATCTACAAGCATGTAGATACAGCAAGCGAAACGTCGCGGTGTCTCATCGACCGCGCATCGGTGTACGACCCAGGCCACGTTGTTCAATGTGCGCAGTCGATGTCATCACTGAAGATCATATCACCGCGGCGGCAATTGTCCTGAACACACGTGGACATACGAACCCGCCACACAACGTTTCCGTGGCCATCGAGGGCTGCACACTGGTGAAGTATTGCTGTGTGCCTCGGTGTGCTTCGCCCGCCAGAGGAAAGGACGTCAAGTTTCATAACAATCCTAAAGAGAAGGGCACGCCTGCCTTTTCTCTTAAGATCGTTTTCCTGCAGTGCAACGACAGTGAGAGTCAACATGAGGATATGTGAGAGAATCGCTGATTTCTGCCACTCGGGCACTCGCAAATAACACATGAGATATTTACTGCAGAGCAGCTGTTTGCTCATGTATCGGAATATAACGAATAGCTATCGCAGATTGTATATCCAACGCACAGGGCCACAAAAGATTATGTGACAACCTTTATTGAATATTCACTAAACAGCAGGTACGCTTGTGAAAATATTGTAAGCAGTGCGCTAGGCGCGCGCTTGCTTCGATCAGTGAACAACCTATATCTGTACGTACACCAACCAATTAAAGCTGTATTCTCATATGTCCTGAACCGATCAGCTTCGCTTACGAGGCGTGCTTACTCAAAGACATTCGGAGGCCGCTTTACTGGCTCCCTGTGTAGGGGCCTTTGCGGGTGATTTTGGGACGCCACCTCACCTGGTGTAGGTCACCTAGGCCTGTAGCCTGCGTTCGATGACTGGCTGATGTACTGGCGAGGCTCTGAAACACGGTTGAAACCTTACCAAAAAGTGGATCCATAGGGCGAGTATAGCAAAAGTCACTGTCCTCGGAGTGCTCGCTGCGCATGGTCGATGAGGGCGTGGGACGCTTCTCCTCTCTTAGTTTTACTATTCACTGCTTCCTAAGCTTTCTGTCCTTAGGACAGTTGTGAAAGCTAGCGCCCTTTCGATGGGTGGATGATCATATAGAGGCACGGAGCAGTGCTCCATCATTGCGCAGCACTCGCCGCGGTAGGAAGCGCCCGGATTTTCAAGACACAAAGCGCTGTCCTATTAAAATGAGCGTTAAAAGCAGACACTCACGGTTGAAGAGCGTCGGTTGCCACCACACACAAGATAACCAATTTAATTGCCTCTTTGCAGAGTTTTACCACGATTGTGGTTTCTATATATCATGCCGCGCCTCTAAAACGCACGAATTCTCGAACCGACGTTTATACAAACGCTGTTCGCAGTGCCGCCATCGGTAGCACACCAGGCAAATAGCACTTTCAAATGAACCCGTGACATTCGTTTGCGCGAGAAGACGCAGTGGCATGTCCACTCCGGTGACGGCTCCTGGCGGCGAAGTGCCGAACTAACACCAACGACCGTTTCATAGAAATCAGCCCCTTCGCCCGGGCACTGAAAAAAATAGAAGAGGCACTGTTCCGAACAAGCTCATTAAGAATATAAAAGAAAATTATGGGCCAATACAGTAGTTTTCGGATCGGGTCACTGGCAAAAATTCCCCCGGTTTTATGAAGGCCGCGTGTTAGGTGAATGGTTCGTTGGTTCGTCCGCTGTTCATCTTGGCAATTGTGTTGCACTGAGGTACGTGGATAAGCACCAGGCTGCTGCCGGGTCGAGGACATGTGCATGCGTTAGCTGACACGTCGCAAAGGCTTGAAAAGAAAGGGTGCTTTTTACTCTTACTTGGTAATTCATGTGAAAAAAGCACAAAAATGGCTGCATGGTGCGTCAAAATGAAATAGCTAATTAGCCGGAAAGTAGTCACGTCGGCAACCTGAACTTGTCACTAGATTAGGTCGTAAAGTAATAACTTAAGTGCTAGACAGAAACCAGTGGTCACCCTGTTATAACAGCAGAAAGGAGCCCTAGACCAGTGCCCCCTTTTTGTTTGCCTGACCTAATAGTGTTCGAATACCGTCCGGCAATATGCGAAGCAGTTTAAAGCGTTCCACTTCCGCCCACGTTCCAGCTGCCTGATTTTATCAGCACTGAAGTATGTGTGGGTACATCTGAGTCGAGCAGTTCGTAGAGTTTCTTGCCTCGAGTAACACGACATTTGTGTGCATGTAACAGGAAATATGGGCAAGAAACATTTCTGAGAAGCGGCGTCTTTTCCCCTAAGATGACCTGCTTTATTGTGTCACGCACCCCAAACCAGGGCTGGGCAAAGATGCTATAACATAGTGTCGCGATACGATACTAGATACTTGGTCGAGGAGCATTTGGTATACCGATACGATTGATTGATATGTGTGGTTTAACATCCCAAAACGACCTTATGGTTATGAGAGATGCCGTAGTGGAGGACTCAGGAATTTGGGTCACCTGGAGTTATTCAACCTACACCAAAGTCTGAGACATGGGCCTACAGCATTTCCGCCTTCATCGGAAATGCATCCTTCGCAGCCGGGATTTGATCCCGTGACCTGCGCGTCAGCAGCTGAGTACCTTAGCCACTAGAGTACTACGGCAGGGAATATACAGATACAAGATAATACTGGAGTAGATGTATTTTATAAAATATTTCAAAATTGTAGATATCATACTACAAAACATTTGCGAATTTCCTACTACACGGTGATATAATGAAGCAGCAAATGTGTATCTGCAAGAAGACTACTTGAAAATTTGTTAACTGTGTGCACCTTTCGTCAGCTTTTCAAAATATCTAATATTAGTTTGAGAATTCAGTCTGTCTATCTGAAAGTCTGTTGGCGTTGTTCTAAAAGAATGTATTAGGGCTGCTTAACAAGACAAATTTTTATACACAGCGCTGTAGGGGTTTTTACTTTTGTAATTGATGAATGTCACTACTCTACTCGTTGACCAGCTAGCGAGTTGTCAATTACTTACGAGAACGTCTGTAAGTTCTAACGTCTAATAGTTCTAATACAGCTGTAAGGCCTTGTCAGTGATCCTAGGACAACATTAGCAATACTGAATTTCACGTCAGCTAGAGAGAGTCTTGAACACTGGTAGTGATATCTTATTTATTTTGACACCACGTGTGCACATAGACAATATAAAACGGAAACAATTTTTCACATTATATATATCTCCTGGCATAAAGCTTTAGCTGGCAACAAGTTCATTAAAACTAAATCTTTCACCACTTTTTCTGAAGGAGAACTTGCGCTGTCTAAAAACGTCTCACACATACTGTAGTAAAACAAAGCAATACTAGATACCACTGCTATTAACACTACTGCCACTGAAAGCTCACATCACTAAGCTGGTGATGTGTAATGGCAAGAAAATTGCGGGCAGCTAAGGCATGTCTGCTTCACGAGCACTGGCTAAGATTTTGGTCATTGCTATTGCAGGTGCGTGCATCCTACATTAACACATGTTTAGTTTAGTGTCTGGGCTACCCTGAGGTTTGTGCATTTTGTGAAAATAACGACAAACACAGAGGTTTCTTACATAGTAGCAGAGATAAGTAATTAGCTTGACAGATTCAGTTCAAAGTTTATGCAGATACGCAAGAACTTCTGTGTCATTTATGAACAGAAAGTTCAAAGAATTTAAACTGACACTTGAGGTATTGAAGCAAGAACAAACTGCCTTCAAGAAGAAAACCTGTGATAACTTTGCACGTTAAAGAACCCCTTGTGCTCGAAATTTCCGGAGACCTCTACTACGGCCTCTCTCATAATCATATAGTGGTTTCGGGACGATGCGCTCCAGATACCAATCAATCGATTTAAGAGAAAGCTACGGAGGCGGAGATTCTGCGGACATAGCACTACGCCAAGTAGTTCATTCTGGCGCGCGTTGTAACGCTGAGGAAAGAGACTGGAGCCCACCATCAGCGTTTCATGTTGACACAGATGCCGCTCAGCGTTTGAGGTGCACGAAAAAAGGCAGAACTTTCTCACGAGAAGTAGGGTAGCCAACCAAGCCAAGCTCTGTTGACCTTCCTGCCTTTTCTCTCTATTTCTCTTTTTTCTCACGAGTATAAAACGCAAAGTCACAATGAATAAATCAAAGTAAATACGACTATCTTAATGAAGAGAGATGCGTCTTGTCTCAAATAGCTACATGTAGAGATATTATCTATAACTAACCGTGAAAATACGGGCGCTGTTCTGAAACTACCTTCACTGTCGGTATGATGCCCACAATTTGGCTCTGCAGCCTTCGCTTGAATGCCAAGAAAAGTTGTCGCAGAGAGTATGTTAGTACAACACAACATTTTCGTGCCTATACAATATTACGTAGCTCATTTGGATGTATGGTAACAATGTGTGCTGATAGCCGATTCGAGACTCTAATTGTATTGGGGAAAAAGGATTTGCTGCACGTGGTACTTGTAAAGGATATTTCTTTTACCTTCAGATTATGCTCTGCTCTCTTAAGCCCGTGGTTGGGTTGATGTAAATATATTGTCCAGTCAATCCCAGCTAGCAATTGCTGAATAATATAGAATTATTTGCATTTTTCAGTGCAGTGTCATTTTTGAAGAATATCACATCCAAATAAGTTTTGCCTCACATACACTGAGTTGTCTTGAATGGTTTTTAAAAAGAAACTGCACAGCCCTACTCTAAATTCTCTGCAGCTTGTCTCTGTGGAATTGAGTTCACGGATCCCAAACTGTACTAGCGAACTCAAGTACTGATCTCACACTGGAAAGATCTAGTAGAGCCCTTGTTTTGACCGGAAGTTGTTTAGCATTCTGTTTAAGATACCCTAGCACTCGAGGCAATTTTGGGACAATGTAGTCAATGTGTCGTGTCCATGATAAGTCGGGAGTAAAGAACATTCGCAAATTTTGAAATTTGGGCTCGGACAATTGTTGTGTTCCATTAACATTATAATTTTGAAGCTCTTGAGTTTTTCTAGAAAAACACATATGCACAATTTATTACAGTTCAATGTCTTAAACCAATCTATGCAACACCTTGCCATCCGATATATATCACCCTGTAAAACTGAGAAATCGCTCCAGTCATGAATTCTTCCTCAAAATGGGCAGTATATCCCCAAAATGTCGTCAGCAGGACCTTGAAACTATAGGCCTACGTGGGAAGGCTAATAAAAACTAGCTGATGCAATCGCAGAAGTAGGCACAAAATTTAGATGTTCCACTGAATACGCAGATGTAGACGTGATTCTTCGAGTAACGAGAAATGAGAAAGAAAGGCCAAACGTGGTCGTGAAGTTTGTATCTTGCTCAGTCCGACATAACATTTTGAAAGCTGCTAAAAGGCAGAAACGTTTTCCGTCAGACCTCAGAATGAAGGCAATGATGCATTTATATGAATGAACACCTGTTTATTTAAAAACTGGCAGATCTCGCATACAGAAGGAATCAATGATATGCGAAGCTTGAATGAGAAATATGGATATGTCACTTTAAAATCAGCACAACGTTACGGGGTGGAGGTAAATCATGCCGTACATGACTTCCATGTCATGATTATTATGTTTGGATGTGCGATTTGCTTTTGTCATCTAATAACGTCACGTCATACTGCATTTGGTATATGTGGAGCTAGTGAAACGGCCGCGAGCACGCTATGAGTGAAGTATGTTGTCATGTTCTTACATAATATGCGTGTAAGGATAATCATGTTTGCACCAGTATATATTTCATGATCCATTGACATCTCGTTGTATTGAATTTGGTATATGCAGAGCTAGCAAACTGACCACGAGCGCACCATGAATACTTCAATGTAGCGCTGACGCGCGCGCACGATGGGCGCAGCAACGCTACGTTAGCGAAATGCGAGTCCTCTATAGTATGACGCCAGGCGCAACAAGCATTCGTCGGCGCGGCCGGACGGCAACCAGCGCGAACGCGACATGCTGCATTTCACGCCGATGTCATAGAGTAACATTACTTTATGCCGATGCGCTACCCAGAAAACATTGGGTCTCCCTCTCTTCCTGACAGAGAGATGCCAGACGCACTGGAACGCGCTTGCGTCAAAGCAACGCAGCGCGGCGCGTGCGTGCGAGTATATGGCAGGACCGGCACCTGGCCTGGCAATGCCAGCGTGACTCGACGAAATGAACGCCGGCGAGCACGCGCACCGCGTCATGCTGAAATTTATTGGCGCCTTGACTGTGGCATGTAGTCATGTTCGTAGATGACATGCATCTTATGAATATTGTGTACGCGCCTGTCACATACCTTCGTCATTCATATGCGTCACGTAATACAAAATTTGGCATATGTGAAGCCAGCGAACCTGCCATGAGCGCATCATGAGTGCGGCATGTAGTATTGTTGTTACACGACACGCATGTCGTGATTATCATATTTAGATGTGTCATCTACCTATGTCGTCTGTTCGCGTCACGCAATGCCGAGTTTGGTACTTGTGAAGCTAGCGGAACAGCTGTGAGCGCATCTTGAGCGTAGCATGTACAGTAAGTGTTAGATGACACGCATCTCATGTTTATCATGTTTGCACCAGTATCACACCTTCGTCATTCATTCATGTCCCGTAATACCAAATTCGATACAAGTGAAATGAGCGAAACGGCCGCTAGCGCATCATGAGGGTGGCATGTATCATTTTGTTACATGACACGCATCTAATGATTATCATGTTTGCACCAGTCACATACCTCCGTTATTCATTCACGTACCTTAATACCAAATTTGGCATATGCGACGGTAGTGAAAGGGCCGCGAGTGTATCATGAGCGTCACATGTAGTCATGTTACATGACACGCATATCATGCTTTTCGTGCTGGAGTCTGTTGCTCGTGTTCGCCATGTAATCTCGGCACACCATACCAGTTTTGCAACATGCCATGTGAAGAATACTACCACAAAAGTGGTAGGACCATGGAATGTAAATTATGACATTCGTAACATACATGCCGTGATTTTAGTATTATAACTAGTCAAATATGTTCATACAGTGATGTCATGTCATACCAAGTTTCGAATAGATACCGTTATTGAAACGGCCAGGAGAGCTAAAAGTCATAGCCGGTTAGATAGATAGACAGATAGATAGATAGATAGATAGATAGATAGATAAATAGATAGATAGATAGATAGATACATAGATAGACAGATAGATAGATAGATAGATAGATAGATAGATAGATAGATAGATAGATAGATAGATAGATAGATACGCTCAAAGGCGCCGAAGTTTTTCAAGACATGCTTCACATTTAAATCTTGGTGCTTCTTCGTAAGGCTACTGCACGCAAAAAGAAGAAAACTTTGAAAGTACTACAGGGGTTGCAAACGAGAAAAATTCTCGCAAATAAAGCAGAACATTGCAGCATTTCACATACTGAAGCGATATACATTTAAAACTCGCGCGGCAGTCGTTTTCTTCAACCTCTGTGTTGTCTGCGGTGTGCGTGCATAATAGAGCAAGTGAAACACCTGTGGGGACTGCCAAGACCAACGCTGACAATTAAGGCATGTGCGAGCTCCACGGGATAAGGGAAAAAGCCGAGCTACCAAAGCCAAGATGTTCTGTACACAGACATTTTTCTCTCTAGCTTGTTTGTTTTAAGGCACAAGTTCCCCCCTTTCAGGTGTTGCTTCTTCAACCGTACGTTACAACTCTAGTGGAAGTGCAGGGCATGAACCCACGCTCTACTGAAGTTGAAAAAGGCAACTTGGAGCAAAGGAGACTCGGATGTACCGAGCTAAACTCTGTTCACCAGAGCAGCAGTCATCGCCTACTCGGTGAGGACCCTGAGGTTTCCACTTTGGATGGTGCAAGAACAGTCACAGTTACCTGCGGAAACGCTACCAAGATGACTTCCCTGGTTACGCCAACACATACTATAGGGGTTCCGCCGGTGATGGTCGAACCATTCCGCACGTACGCACACGAAGACGCAGAGGACTGGGTCGAGCAATCTTAGTGCGTCGCGAGGGTGAATTATTGAGACGCTGTTCAGACGCTAATACGTGCTTAATTTGTGTTGGATCATCCCGCACAATCATGGTTCAAAAACGAGAAGACTGCTATCTCAAGCTGGCACGACTTTCAACTGGAGAAACTTGCAGCTTATCACTGTACTGATCACAAGGGGAGAGCCGAGACCACTATCTAAGCACGAAAACAGCAAAACAATGAAAGTGTAGCCATGTTTGTAGATGACAATACCCGTCTCTTTTTGGAGCAGATCGTAACATATGTGAGGACGAAATGCTGCACCATTGTATACGAACAATATGAGAAGAAATTTCTGTCGATTTGGTTAGAAATTCGCTGTCCATGGTCACTAAGTTTTGTTCTGAGGTGGCCACAATGAAGAGAACGCTTCAGCAACGAGTGATGGTTTAAAACCAAAATCTGGCCGTTGCCTCCATTGACGCAGCACCCACTACCTTGGGAAACAGCATGGAGGTTTTACGAGAACTCATGAGGTCTGTGGTGTGAGAGAAGCTCCAGAGGCAGCGACTCGACTACACGGCTCTAGCTGTGTCGTCAGTAGCCGACATCGTGCGTGGGAAAGTCAGACTGGCAGGTTGTAATCCCCAGCCTATTCGGGAACGTCAGGAGTATGCCTATCCAGAAGTGTCATCACCGTTATGACAGAGTGTCTCATATGCTGATACTCTAGTGCAAGGACCTCTCATGCGTACGGTTATTGCAGCCATTTCAATGTGCAGCACTTCGCCGCGAAGCACGCTTCTACCACCGGATAGAAGACTAAGGCAGACTGATATATGGCGCATTCCTGAAACAATAGCTATCTGCTATCACTGTAGAGAGGCCAGCTACCTGTATTGAATGTGCCAGTACCTCAAGGAAGGGCTTCGGGTATCCGAAGCGAATGCGCCCAGGCCTCACAAAGGGAAGCTTCTTTTCCAAATTAGACAATACCTATCAACTTGTCAGTTCCGACATGACCATCGGTAACATCAGTGTCGCTCGACAGCAAAGTTTAAATATCGGTCAATGAGTCTCCGTCGATTATCGCCGTTTCCCACTTCAAGGTGCCATTCATAAACTTTGGGTCTGAAACGCTAAAGCCAGCGAGATATAGAGCTAAGACTACTGCTAACGCTGAATCAGTATTTTCATCGCTCACTCTGCGTGATAGAGACAAACTAAGAAGTCGATATAGTAATGATGACAGCGCTTCCAACTTGCATGTATTTTTTGACAGCTATGAAGTCAACGCACCTGTGGATCCAGTTGCGCATTACTCAGTAATCAGTAGCGAACTCGACACAACACTCAACAAGCTATTGACTCCTAGGGATAGGCCTCAAGTTCGCATCACTAGGGGGACCTCATCGATCCCATTTGAACGTGTGCGGAATCAGTTGGAACAAGGCGTTTCACATACGTCGCCAGTTTCATTGTACTGCAGAAATGCTCTGGAGACGTATTAATCGATATGAACTTTCTGAAGGCTAATGAGGCTCTAAATACATTGCTGCAGTCATGTGTCTCATTTTCAACCAAGTACGCGATTTCATCGTTCGACACAGAAGAAGATGTTGATGGCCTGTATAGTGCTACTGACGACGTGGTGATATCTCCAAGGTCAAGCGTAGCTGCCAAAGTGAGGAGCAATGCGTTTAGAGTAATTGTAAAGGGCCCGCTGGGAGCAACAATGCGTTCGTACTCAAAAAGGGAATCTGGATGGCAAGGGTTCTTGTGCAGCTTTGTGACGAATGTGATAACACCTAGCTAATAAACTTTAAGAACAAAGTACAGTACTTTGCAAAGAGGACTGTCATTGCAGGTATTCATTACTTTGATCATGTTGCGAGCCTGTGTGCCTCAGAAACGCCAGCACCCAATTTCTAAGACGTGAATTATGCACTGGCATTCACTGACCACTCCTGTCGAATCAGGAGAGAAATAGAAAACTTTGTAAGAAAATTCACCGCGTGCTTTTCAACGTCATCTGAAGTCCATCGAATGCCCATTACCAACACCGCTTCATTATCGACGAGTCAGTCAGACCCATCTGCGAACACTCCTACAAGGCGTCAGTTAGTAAGAGGCAACTATTACCGGCGTGTTGTGTGTAGCGCAATTAATGCGGCTGATGCGAAACGCATAGCCTGTTCCCGACCCTTCAACTAGCGAAGCTGATTGGTTCCGCGTAGGCGAACGCGGAAGACCCGACCACGGGAAACAAAGGAGACTCCTTTGTTCGCACGGTTAACGAGCGGAGCCGTCAAGGTCAGTCCCGTTTGGGACTAGAAGGGGAAGGTTTACTCGGAAGAGCGTCTGGCAAGAAAATGGTCAGGCGCCACCGTCTGAGTTCGAGCCATTGTTGGCATGCATGCGTGCCATTGAGAATGACGCGAGGACACGACAACTGGGCTGACCGAGACATAGTGGCGGCAAGGAGACGAGCATAGCCTCCCCCGCTGTACGTCATTACCGAGTGCTGTTAGGACGTCGGGGCACCTCGCTGTTGCATGCATATCTGGTAAGCACACAGAGCCCAACGGTATACTCATCGTTCTTAAGGAGCCTTCTATGAAGCAACATTTATTGAGACAGCTGACGGGGCTCGAGCGTGAGAACGGCTGCCAGCGGGAGTCGGCCAACAGAGGCAGCACGGCCTGGCATGGGAGAGAGTGTCACACGCGGAGAACCTATCTCTCTGCGTGTTGTGTTTGGTAACGTGCTTTTTATTAATGCAGTGTCTATTATGAAAGTGTTTCTGCAATTGGTTGTGGCAATGTGAGCCCACTTGTGTGACTGGCTTGTGTGAAGACCCTTTGTTCAACCGAGGGTTAAAAAGAGGATGTTTGAATCTGAAATGAGAGAGCGGAGGTTCAGGCTTGGACTCAGGCAGTAGCTTCAGGCTGCAATAAAGCATCTCTTCACCGGACTATGGCTCTTCCTTGGCGTTGCCACCGCGCCCTCGAGTCATCGGGGGGACCCATTCCAAACATCCAACATCTTTCCTCCTTAGCTAGCCTTAGCTAGTGTACAAGCTCGTCGGGGAGGAGGAAATTAACTGGCGCAGTCGACGTGGAGGGAAGAGCCCGAAGCGAGGAAAGTGCTGAAGTCCGAGAAGCTGACAAGACACTGACAGTCTTTGGGACCTGCTGGTGCACCGCGAGAAGTAGCGTCAGACACTCGCTGCTTTGGGACCTGTCGGCGTGTGGTGCATGGCAGCATTGTAATTCACCACGAGCCTGCTGGTCAAGGTCGGAGCAAAGAGTTGGGCAGCAGAAGAGCGTTGCACGTCAGCAAACGAGAGCAGAGCAGCAGGAATAGTCGGTGCGGCCGACTTCAGTTAGCGACAGGGGTGGTCTGGTGAAGCACCCAAAGCATCAAAGAATTCTTCGCAACAAGAGTTGGCGACGAGACGGACGCAGTTCCAACCATCGTGGCCATCGAGCGACGCATGACTGCAAGGTGAGGCCTGTTTTGTGCCCTCTCGGAGCCCCAATTTTTTTGTAACTGAGTGCACTTGCGTTCAGGCACAGTCTAGGAGATGGCGGATTCAGAGAGAGATGTGATGGAAGGTGACCATGTGAATCACTTGGATCGCACCCATGAGTTGATGCTGGAAATTAAAGTGGTAAAGCTCAAGCTTGAGCTACAGAAAATGAAGTCGTCGCGTGTTTTGCCAAAGGATCCGGGAAACCGGAACCTGCACTCTGGTATCGCACGGTACGCGAAAGAGCTAAAAGCAGTGTTAGCAACCATGCCCACTAATGAGCCTATTATTCCCGCTTGGTTCAAACATGTGGACGCTCACTTTGCAGCATTGAGCATACCCGAAGAAATTCAGGGCACAATTCTATTACCATTCTTGAGTGAAAAGAGATGCGTACGTTCATTGCCAATCATGCAGAGGCTGGGGTACTGCCATATTCGGATTTAAGTCTAGAGTGTTGAAGGAACTGCGTATGACTCCAAGAGAGAACCGTCGTATGTTTGTGACAATCAAAAAAGAGGAAGGCAAGTCTTTGAACCAAGTGATGGCGCACCTAAAGACTATGTTTATTAATTATGTTAGAATTAGAGAAGTGGAGACATTTGAACGTCTCCAGGAGTTGCTGATAGCTGACAAGCTAAAACAGTTATAGCCAGATGATCTTCACTCGCTGGTAGCTCAGCAGGAAGTAAAGGGTTGGTTGAGGTCAAGAAATATTGCGGAAGTAGCCGCCCATTTCGAAGAAAGCCTCGGCAGTGGCAGGCAGGCAGCTATCGCAATGCAGGACCACGAAATTCGAATTATAGGTCAACAGCGAAACCATCGGCTAGTGCTAATTTGAGCCCTAATTCAGGAGCGTGCTTTCCTTGCGCAAAATGGGGCCACTTTCAAAAGGATCGCAAATTTTCCCGTGGTACTGCTGCTGATACAGCCGAAGTTTTATGCATGGCCTCCCAGAAGAAGTGATCATTTGAGAGCCGAGCCACAACGTCACGACAGTCTGCGGTCGTGAAAAACTCGCTAATGAGAGATCCGCAGATCGAGATTTTAGTGGAAAACAAGCCCTATTTGGCACGTGTTGAATCAGGTGCGGATTTCAGGGTGGTACAGGCTATTGAAGTGCCCATTGAAATTGTGGATCAGAGTAGTGGCGCAATAAGGCTAACAGACGCTTTTGGGCCTAGCATTACCGCACGTCTGCTGTAAATACCTCTAGGTCTTCCAACCGCATCAGGAAGCGCTGCTCAGCCCGTGCAATTGCGATGCGCAGTGAGTGATCAGCTATCTACTAGTGTGTAGGTATTGCTTGCTCCCGCGGACTACGAATGTCTTCGTCGTCACAGGGAAAAACCAATCAATTATCTAAAGGATGGTAACGCGAGGGAGATTAGCTGTGTAGTAGGAGAAATAAGACTGGAGCAGTATTCACCGACGAGGAAGCCAGATGTGCCTCGAGGTTCTAGCCTTAGCGCTAACGCCGTGCAGCGCACAGTGGAGAAACAGGACGGCCGAGCAAGGCAGCCGCAAACGACCAAGTGGGCGTCACTTATAGAGCAGGAGCATTTGAAAAGTTGCAATTCCGCTGCGGAATGTAATGTGAACAGCGAGCGGCTTAGTCTATTTCGTGGAAATTATCGCGACGGAGAAGAGGAACGCTATGAGCTACTTGCCAATGCCCAACGTCAGGTGAAATAGAGATTACATGTCAAAGGAACTGTTGAACGGTTACTGTATCACAGGGAGAAATTCCATGAAAAACAACCCCGCCAGTCTGTGGTGTCAGAGTCGAGCCGAGACGAAGTGTCAGCGCACGACAACTCTTGCGGTGGTAACTGCCAAGAAAAGAAAACGAGAAAGCGCGTTAAAAGCGGCTAGCATTGGGTTTAGGTGGTAGAACGAGGGGGTTCTACGTCTTGCGTAGGACCTGTTTGAGAGGAAAAGCATTCAGATTATGAACATCGCGTGCGTGACTGATGTGTGAAATGGAGCCAGAAGTTCTTTGGAGAATTGAACTACCGGATTAAATGGAGGTAATTTTTGTTTGGTTTGTTTAATAAAGGTGTGAAACAAATTTTTATGTAATCACCGAGGAGAGAAGTTATTTCAGTTGCTAGTTTTGCGCTTTCTTTTTTAGTGTTTAGGTATGGCGTTTTATCGAAGAATAGTGAGTGACATGGTGAAAGGCTTTTAGTTAAAAGTTGTCTATATGTCGGTTACGGTGGTTCGAGAGTGTTGAACACGCGGCCGTGCAACGTAGAGGCACAGGTAGCGTTTGATTGAGCTAGAGGTCTCGGCGTTGTTGTCTAAGTTCACGGCAACACGTGCTCCTCGGTGACACAGTGGTTAACGCCTCGGACTCACGATTCAAAGTTGACGGCAACCAGCCCCAGCAAAACGTTTTGTTTCACCACGGACGCCTCGAAAAGGGCAATTAGAGGTTGCCTCTCTCCAACGATATTTGAATGTGAACGATAGGTTGCATCATTCAGTATGAGGATGTGCCTGTCGCAACAGGAGGTGTTAAAAGTTGAATGAGAGGCAATGTGAAACAAAAATTGTTCGTACTTAGGGCGCTCTGAGCAAGGCTGCTGATGCTCTTCCGAGTATCAGGTGATCTTTGGAATCAGTGATAGTGACTGTCAGTGGCAAAATGATGCTTTGTCTGTTTCATATGGCTGAGTTTTTTCCCATTGTTGTTGTTGTTGTTGATATATGGCCACTGAAAGAGTTTCTATGAATTGAATAACTGTACAGTAGTTTGCAGCACACGTTTAGGGCCTATGCGTGATGTTAAAGTGGGTTGAACAGACTAATAGTTCCGTTGTACTAGACAATCCTTTTTCTTGTGTGGTTGTTGTTTAGATACGACCTTGCCTCTAAGTGGTAGATCTACTTTTAGGTGTATTAGATGAGTTGTGTAGGAATAATTGTGTGAATGAAATAAGGTAGCATTTGTGAGGCCAGTTCGTTATTTTTTTCGTGGCGCGATCTGTTGAGACTGAGGTATACCTATAGCGCTTGGTCCGTCGCTCACTTTGAGTGTGTCAAGAGGGGCCTAAAGGGCACATGGAGTGAGTCTCTCATGTTGGGAGAATCACCGTGTGTTGTTGTGAATTTAAAAGGCAATATGCCGCCAGAATACGCTCGGTGCGCGTGCCCTGTTTCAAGCTAATGTGAACTGACAGGCGTGGTGAAGTTCATTCAGAGCGTGTTCTTCATTGTTGTGCATTAAGAGATTGTTTGCTTTCGGATGACCATTGGCGCAGTATGTATATATGTCGCTGCGTCTAATTTGCAGTAGGAAACGAAAGTTCTCCGGTTGAGTTTAAAATGACAATCGGTTCACGCACGTGCGCACCAAGAGTGAGTTTATTTTGAGCGATTGTTTTTGTTTGTTTTGTATCACGTTACTGGACATCGAGTATTCAGTAACACTCTTGAGGGGGCATGCGTTAGTATGAGGCAATAATTACCGTGTTGTGTGTAGCACAATTAATGCGGCTGATGAAGAACGCGTAGCCAGTTCCCGACCCTTCAACTAGCGAAGCTGATCGGTTCCGTGAAGGCGAAAGCGGAAGACCCGAGCACGGTAAAGAAAGGAGACTCCTTCGTTCGCACGGTTCATGAGCGGAGCCGTAAAGGTCACGCCTATTCGGAACTAGAAGGGGAAGGCGTACTCGGAAGAGTGTCTGGTAAGAAGAAGGTCAGGCGCCACCGTCTGAGTTTAACCCATTGTTGGCATGCACGCGTGCCATTGAGAATGACGCGGGGACGCGACCATTTGGCTGGCCAAGACATAGTGGCGGCAGGGAGACGAGCATAGCCTCCTCCGCTGTACTTCATTACCGAGTGCTGTTAGGATGTCGGGGCGCCTCGCTGTTGCATGCACACCTGGTAAGTGCACGGAGCTCAACGGCGTACTCACCCCTTTTAAAGGAGGCTTCTACGAAGCGACATTTATTGAGAGAGCTGACGGGGCGCGAGCGTGAAAACGGCCGCCAATGGAAGTCGGCCGATGGAGGCAGCACGGCCTGGCGTGAGAGAGAGTGTCACACGCGGAGAACGTATCCCTATGCGTGTTGTATTTTGTAACATGGTTTTTACTAATGCAGTGTCTATTATGAAAGTGTTTCTGCAATTGGTTGTGACAACGCGAACCCACATGTGTCATTGGCTGGTGGGAAGACCTTTTGTTCAAACGAGGGTTAAAAAGAGGATGTTTGAATCTGAATTGAGAGAGTGGAGGTTCGGGCTTGGACTCGGGCAGTAGCCAGAGGCTGCAATAAAGCGTCTCTTCACCGGACTACGGCTCTTCCTTGGCGCTGCCTCAGTGCGCTCGAGTCATCGAGAGGACCCATTCCCAACCTTAAGCATCTTCCCTCCTTTGCTAGTGTAGATCTACACTTCGAAGCTAGTTGAGGAGGAGGAAATTAACTGTGTCACTGAAAGAAATAGAAGCTATTGGAAATAAAGTTGAGGAATTGTTCAGAGATGATATAATTCACCTGTCGGCGAGTATATTGGCAGCGATGATGGTACTTTGAGAAAAGAAAGACCAGTTCTTACAATTCTGTATAGGCTATCAAAACTTCGTCACTAAGCGAGATGTTTATCCTCTTTCCAAGATTGACAACTGTCTCAATAGACTGTCTGCCTAGACCTTAGTTGTGGTCACTGGCAGATAGAGGTGAACAAACGAGAATATGAGAAAACTGCTTTTGTGACACCGGACGGGCTTGAAACTTCGAAAGCCATAGCTGTTCTGGACACAGACATTTTTTTCTATTTTTTTGCATGTAGGGTGGAAATTCGCCCATTTTAGCTTTTCTATAAGCCTACTTTTTCAACTGTGCGTGAGAATATTCAAACAGTACAAGATCTACTGAAAATGTGCTAACGTCCACAATGCACTGCAATTCAGTTTTTGAGTTAAAACAGTGAAACCTCAATTTTTCTCTGATGTCTTGCAACGAGCGCAGCCCGAACAGAAAGATTGACGCAATGTTTTCTTTCCCAGATGTCAATTATTTCCTATTTAACTACATAGCTGTTCCCGAGACCTGGCTTCAATCAGGTGAACTCCACAATATTCCAGGTTATTCATTCACTTGTTTTGGAAATAACTCTCGCACAAGAGCAGAAGAAGATGGCCTATTTAGGAGACCTGGCAACAAGTGTGAACTCATCCATTAGTTTTATAACCCTTATCTTAATTTGCAGGAATCTGGCCTTCTTGTCGTGAAGTCAACGTGCATTTTTAGTGGTGTTATCTTTCGTTCTCCGAACGGAAACGTGTGAATATGCAGCATTTCTAGGCAATACTAGCATAAGTTACCAGCACCAACTAAAATATTATTATGTAGGAACTTTCACTTTGCTTCTCTCAAAAATGAAAACAATGAGTACTTTCATCTGACAAGCTCCTAAAGTTTCTATGACGTCATGACAAGCACCATCAGGGTAACTCGTATTTGGACAACATCAAATGACCTCGTACTTGGCAGCTTCGACGCTACAACTAGTCAATGCAATAACTATCATCAAGTAAGGTCAGATTCAACTGCCATTTGCTTTTCCTTATCTGAAAATATCCTGAATACATCCACGATGTTCCGCTATAGTATTATTCCTTGCAGTTCAAAGGAACGCCTATAAGATAGTGATGTCAGTACACTAGACCCTAGTGTCACTAATCTGCAATTTGCCACCTTCATAGATTAACGTAAGTCATTACTCAATTAAAGATCTCATGCAAAAGGAAGCCTCATCAAGAGCCAATATGTCCTGGCACAACCAACAATACTTTACAATTGCTAAAAAACCGCCCGCATCCCCCGAAGGGGAAAACTTGAGTAAATAGCTCACAGAGCGGCGGGAGGGGGGGGCATCGCGTGAATGTTGCGTAATTGGGTATGACTTGGAAATGCCTAATTGTTATTTCGTCTTTTTATTTATATTTATTGAATGAAGGAGAAGCGTTGCCATCGACGGATCATGGTGGGACGCTGAAGTTCGGCTGTGCCCCCCTACTGGTTGAAGTCCTGTTCCTTCCATTGCATCTACTCCAGTCAAGCAAAGTGTCATGTCAAGCGAAACCCAAGTAAAAAATAGCCCCACCTCCCCGAAGGGTATCATAAATGCGAATGCATTTTTTGCACCGAGAGTCTACGGCGTACATATCTTAATAGCATAAATAAAGACGAGACGAGAATTCGTACCACAACCTATTAATCACACACTCATTAGCCAGTGAACCTTGGAGATTGAGGCGCGTGCTTCTCTTTATTTATATATACAGTATACGACCGAGCGAGTGAGCGGAAGGGTGAGTGGAGTGCAGGGAAGAGAGAGCGAACTGCGAGAGAAAGAGCAGCGAAGCACTGCACCTGACCTTTCTTACCCTATCTGCACACACGCAGGAGCTTCGCCGACCTCCCGCGATGCGAGCGCTCTAGCACGCACGCCAAAGCTGCTCCTCCTCTCAACTCCCCCTCCGCTACTCCGCCCACAATACCTCGTGCGGTTGCTATGGGCGAGAATAAGCGTACACGCCCGCAGCTAATGCAATGGAAGATGAAATGAAAGTGGAACAGTAACACCTACTGGCACGCAGACATCGACAGACGCCTGACAGGCCAAACTAAGAAGTGCATTCGCAAATAAAACACTGTTGACCGAATGCGGAATGCACGATCCAGTGCCTACATGGACTGTTCACCAGCATAACTTTTCACTAGCAGACGCTGCCTGCGTCATCCTTACAAGGCGACAGAGGGGGAGTGGGAGTGACACTAGGCACGAAAAGGGAGCATGTGGCACGGGACGCGAGCAAGCGCAGTGGAGCGTCGATGGCGCCGCCGACGTTGGATTTGCGACTTGGTGCGACTCTAAAGTGCTTCGCTTTTAAAAGACTACTACCACACAAAAATAGCAAGTGTAACTAGTACTATAAAGAACAATTACGTGTCGCCCACAACATGGTTACGCAGCATAGCCGTGATTGTGAAAAACAGTAGGGTTACGAGCTAATTGGAAAAAATCTGGAAAACCAAAAATGACGTAGAAATTTATAATCTCTGTGATGAAAGCCATTCCTAATAAAGCGGTTACGGCTGATGAAGATATAATTGGAATGTCAGCAGAAAGTTAGGTATTGACTTGGGTTGTTCCCTTTGTAATGTTGGTGAAGAAATTGTTAATCCTTGCCGTGGCTTAGTTTATAGGGTTCCGGATAGAGTTTTCAACTTTTTTGGATACAGCAATATGGCTCCTGCAAAATTTATGACTGTCATAAAAGCTACACCATCCAAAAACAGCGCAGAGTGTGATAGGTGTCACCATTCATACTTCAAAATTTCATGGCATCCGTCTGTCTTTTTCCTGCCCTCTATTTTTCATGTTTTTGGTCTAGTGCCAGTCAAGAAGCGTTCAGCTAACTAAGGCACGAACTCGCCTAAAGGCAAGTTATTTTAGAGTAAACTTCATAGACAATCTATGTGCATCTTTTGTAAACTTTTTAATCGCACATTTCATACGTCACCTTACCCATAATTGCTCAAAACAAAATGGTCTCTTCAAGTCAATATAACAGAGACCGCGGCCTTCCCAAAACCTACCACGCCATATCTGAATTAAGTGCCATAAATATAGTGTTCGAAAACCTTATCAAAAAACGACAACTAAAGTTCTGGACGAGAGTCTATGCTTACAAAAAAACCAACAGGGTTTACAGAAAAATTGACTAACATCCACTGCAGTGTTATTTCTTTTATATAAAGTCAATTCTTACCTAAACAACAACACTATAGTGATTGGTGTCTTCATAGAAGTTAGAAAAGCTTTCAGCAACGTTCAGCAGATTTAAATACTTAACAAATTAGAACGGTATGCATGCGATAAGTAAGTACAGAGTTCTCTGAAAGCTACCTTACCAACCGATAACAAACTGTTCATTTATGCAATACTAATTCAGAATTTTCGCCCAGTACGTCAGGGGCAAACGATCGTTATATGAATGTATCCTATTAACGATGCACAGAAAATGACCTCCCTTCAATATTACACTTTCCCCTAGTCGTTTACGCTATTGACACTGCTGATTCATGCGTACATGAGTGCTGCAATAGAGCCTTATGAAACATGCCAAAGAAATGAAATAAAACTGTGATTGTTTTCAGGCCACTAATCTTGCGGTAAACGCAATAAAATATATCGTAACTCATTCCACTAAGGAAGTTATTGATCTCAACTCGCGTGTGCTTAACGATAGAAAAATAAGTAGATTAACATGCCTTAAAATTATGTTGGATCCCTGTTCGAGCTGGGAAATGCATATTTACTCTCTCCACCAAAAAACCCATGGCAGTCAGCTCTACGCATTTCAAGGGTCACCAGTACTTTGATGCGACAACTCTAAGGACAATATGCTTTGTCCTATTTCACAGCAACTTCTCGTACTGCATTTGGTCTAAGGGCCAAACATGCGATTCGAACCAAAATCCACTTATAATCTTGCAAATTCCTGCTATACAACTTGTATCAAACGCAAAATACATGCCCTCGTCTGAACCGCTCTTTTGACAGTACCAGGTAATACATCTAGAACTAGTCATAATTTATAAAACAAGAATAATGTACAAGTTTGCAACATGTGATGTCCCTCTTTACCGCATCCTTTTCATGCCTTTACTACAGCAAACAAGAGCCCGTCGTTGCGGTAACTTAATAAAAGCACTGGTTAAAAGTGTTTATGGCAAAAGACGACTTTTTAATGTTGGAGCTTTAATATGAATTACCGTACCAGTGCAATCGAAACGACACAAGGCTTTCATAGTGATGATCAAACGTCAATACGAAGAGGTCTTTCGACTACTGGTTTGTTTAGCAATATGACGAAAAGTGATATGATGTTAGACTAGTATTTTGTATACTCAACAGGATTGCTGGTAACTGATGAACTTAAATGTCAGATGTATTGTTATGTTAGTATTCCAACCGAAAATCTTTTCAAATGGTAGTGTATAGGTTGCTTTTTTCTTCTTTAATATGTTCTGTGTATTTGTATAAGTGATACGTCTTTCTAAACAATCTGCGTAATAGTTTAAAATGTCGTTCATTGTATCTCTCTGTCTTTTGCCTGTAAGTTATGTGTTTTATTGCTGCATGGATCTATTCTGGCATTCTGCTAAGCATCCCCATGTCACTAACATAGTGACCTTTTACCGTACCAAATAATAATAAAGTTAAAAGGTAGTACCAGTGGTGAAGGCGTAGGAATAGAACATCATCTTTGCATGCAAGAGGTCCATTGCTCCAATCCTGGTGTCGTGGAAATCTCAACAAGATTTTAAAAATTTGCGTGGTGATGCAACTGCATCAAGAGGCCTGGCATGCGGCCTCGCCGCTGACCACTGCCGGTACCACACTCCCTCACTAGAGAAGGATTGGCCACCCTGGTGCAGTATCTGGCCACTCCCTCCCACATGCATACGCCAATCAACTCATTGTCCTCAGTGCCCAGCGGCTGCGGAGCAACTCACCACGGAGGCGGTCAGATATGCAACGCAGCAGAGGGTGCTAAGAATCTCTGGATTAGGACAAGCCGCCACTGGAACCGGAACTTGGCAACGTTTGACGCTGGAACCTTATATAGTGAGGCAAGTGTAGCTCTACTATTCGAGAAGCTAGAGGGTATTAACTGGGATGTATTAGGGCTCAGTGAGGTTAGGAGGACAGATGAGGCCTATACAGTGCTACAGAATGGGCATGTCCTTTGTTCTCGTGGCTTGGTTTATAGAAGGGAACTCGGTGTGGGGTTTCTTATCCACAGAAACACAGTTGGCAACATAGAAAAATACTATAGCAAATATGAAATAGAGGCAGGTATTGTAATTAAACTCATTAAGAGATACAAACTGAGGGTGGTACAGCCTTACGCGCCTACATCCAGCCATAATGACGCTTCAGTTTAAACCTTATATGAAGACGTGTTTCGGTAATGAGTAGAGTAAAAACACACTATACTATACTGGTGGGAGACAATAATGCACAGGTAGGAAAGAAATAGGCTGAAGTCCTGGCAGTAGGAGATTGTGGCGTCGGTACTGGAAATGCCAGAGGGGAGCTACTAGTAGAATTCGCAGAACGCAATAATTCACCGATTTTGAATACCTTCTACCGAAAATGAGGAAACTGTAAGTGGAGAAGAAGGAGCACTAATGTTAAAATAAGAATGAAAAAAATTTATTTATTAGTGCATATTCACGCATCGTGCAGGATGTGGAAGTGGTTGGCAAGGTACGATGCAGTGACCATAGAATGACACGGTCTCAAATTCACTTAGACTTGAAGAAGCAACGACAGAAACTGATACGTGAGAAGCCAATCAATGAGCCAGCACTTAGAGGGAAAGTACAGGAAGTCAGAGTCTTGCTTAAGAACAGGTACTCGGCTGTAAGTAAGGAAACCAACCTTAGCGTAGATACAATGCATGCTAATTTGACGAGTATCATTGTGGAGTGTGCAGTGGCAGTTGTAGGCAGGGTAGTTAGACAGGACAATGACAAGCTTTCTGAGGAAACGAAGAATCTCATTAGGAAGCGTCAACTATGAAAGTCTCAAGTACAACAGACAATATAGAACTGGCAGAGCTTTCGAAGTTGATTAATAGGTGTAAGGTATCTATTGTAAGAAGGAATAACATAGAGAAAATCGAACACGCTCTGAAAAACAGAGGAAGCGACAAAGCACTGAGGAGGAAACTAGGGATAGGCAAAAATCGGATATATGCACCAAGGGACAAAGAAGGCAAAATAACTACCAATATGAATAGGATAAACAAAATAGCGGAGGAGTTTTACAGAGATCTGTACAGTAGCCGGGACAACCACGACCTTAATACTATAAGAACTAGTAGTAACCCAGATGAAGCCCCACTAGTAATGATAGAAGAAGTCACAAAAGCTTTCGAGAGCATGCAAAGGGGCAACGCTGCTGGTGAGGATCAGGTAACATCAGATCTGCTGAAAGATGGAGGACAGATTGTGATAACAAAACTAGCCACCCTGTTTACGAGGTGTCTCCGGATGGTAAGAATACCAGAGTCTTGGAAGACTGCTAACATCATCCTAATACATAAGAAAGGAGATGACAAGGACTTGAAGAAAACAGGCCGGTCAGCTTGTTCTCTGTAGTATACAAGCTATTTACAAAGGTAATCGCTAACAGAGTAATGAAAACATTGGAATTCAATCAACTAAAGGAACAAGCAGGATTTTTAACAGGCCACTCAACAATTGGCCATATTCATATTATCAATCAGGTAATAGGGAAATGCTCATAATATAGCCAACCACTATACAGAGCCTTCAGTGATTACGAGAAGGCGTTTGATTCAGTAAAAATATCAGCTGTATTGCAGACACTGCAGAATCAGGGCTTCGATGAAGCATATATAAACATCGTGAAAGAAATATACAGGGGATCAAGTGCCCCCATAGTGCCTCATAAAGAAAGCAAGAGAATACCAATCACCAAGGGTGTAAGGCAGGAGGACACAATTCCCCAGTGCTATTTACCACGATCTTACAGGAGGTTTTCAGAACCCTAGAATGGGAATAGTTAGGGATAAGAGTTAATGGAGAGTACCTTAGTAACCTCCATTTCGCCGATGACATTGCATTGCAGAGTAAACCAGGAGACGAATCGCAACTCGTGATAACGGAGTTAGACAAGATGAGCAGATAGGTGGGTCTTAAAATTATTCTACAGTAAACGAAAGTATTGTACAACAACCTTGGAAGAGAGCAGCGCTTCGAGGTAGGTAATAGTGCACTTCAAGTTATAAAAGAGTATGTCTACTTAAGGGCAGGTAATGACCCCGGAGCTGAACCACGAGATTGAAGTAACGAGAAGAAAAACAATGGGGTGGAGCACATTTGGCAAGCATCCTCAATTTATGACAGGTAGATTGCCACCATCTCTCAAGAGGAAGGTATATAGCAGCTGTATGTTGCCGGTACTTAGCTACGGAGCAGAAACCTGGAGAGTTACAAAGAGGGTTCTGCCTAAACTGAGAACAACGCAGCGAGGAATGGAAAGAAAAATAGTAGGTGTAACCTTAAGAGACAAGAAGAGATCAGAGTGGATTAGAAAACCAATGGGGGTTAAGGATATTATAGTTGAAATCAAGAAGAGGAAATGGACATGGTCTGGGCATGTAGCGCGTAGACAGGATAACCACTGGTCATAAAGGGTAACTGACTGGATTATCAGAGAAGGCAAGTGGGATAGGAGGAGACAAAAGGTTAGGTGGGCAGATGAGATTAAGAAGTTTGTGGGTATATATTGGCAGCGGCAAGTACGGCACCTAGTTAACTGGCGGAACATGGGAGACGCCTTTGTCCTGCAGTGGACGTAGTGAAGCTGATGATGATAATGATGACTAGAAATGCCAGAGGATAGCTTATAGTAGAATTCGCAGAACGCAATATTTTAAGGATTTAGAATACCTTCTACCAAAAGCGAGAAACCGAAAGTAGCCAAGGAAGAGTCACAATGGCGAAAATCGGAACGATATAGACTTTGCACTGACTGCACACCCAGGCATCGTGTAGGATATGAAAGTGCTCGTCAAGGTACGATGCAGTGACCACAGAATGGTGCGGTCTTGAATTCGACTAGACTTGAAGAAGGAGTGACAGAAACTGACGCGCAAAAAGCCAATCAACGAGCTAGCACTAAGAGGGAATGTAGAGGACGCCAGTTTCTCGCTTTAGAACTGGTACTCAACTGTTATCAATGAAACCAGCCTTAGCATTGAAGCAATGAATAATAATCTGACAACTATTATTACTGACTGTACACTGGAGGGTTCAGGCACGGTAGTTACACAATACACTGGCAAGCTGTCCCAAAAAACGGGGACATTCATTAAATAGCGTCAAAACGTGAAAGCCTCAAGTACAACAGACAAAATAAAGTTGGTAGAGCTTTCGAAGTTGAATAATAACCGTATGGTATTCGTTGTAAAAAAGGTATAATATGGAAAGAATTAAACACGCCCTAGAGAACGGAGGAAGCGTCAAAACACTGAAGAGAAAATTTAGGAAAGGCAAAAATCGAGTGTATGCACTAAGTGAGAAAGAAAGCAAAACAACTACCAGTATGGATAGAATAGATGAATTAGCGGAGGAGTATAAAAAGAAAGCTGCAGAGTAACCGGAAAAACCACGCTGTTAAAAAAAAACTAGCAGTACCCCGAATGACGCCTAACCAGTATTGATGGAAGAAGTCAGAAATTAAAGTGAAATGGTGGGCCAGTTGGCAAATGATATTTGAGCGCACAAGGTGAAACGGAAAGCACTTGGCAGGAAGAACGCTAAAAAAATGAGCGCCTTTGCTGTCAAAGTGCTTTTTCTTCTACCTTGTGCGCTCATATAACTCCACATCATGAAGTAAGAAAAGTCTTGGAGAGCATGCAAAGAGGAAAAGCTGCTGGTGAGGATCAGCTAACATGAGATCTGCTGAAATATAGAGAACAGATTGTGTTAAAAACACTAGCGACCCTGTTTACGAGGTCTCTTGACGAGAATAGTACCGGAATTTTGGAAGAATGCTAACATCTTTTTAATACATGAGAAAGCAGACGACAATGACTTGAAAAATTATAGGCCGATAAGCTAGCTCTTCGTAGTATACAAGCTATTTACAAAGGTAATCGCTAACAGCATTAAGACATTAGAATTCCATCAAACAATGGAACAAGTAGGATTTCGAACCAGCTACTCAACAATCGACCACATTCATACTATCGATCAAGTAGCAGAGAAGTGCTCTGAATATAGCCAACCCCTATACATAGCTTTCATAGATTACGAGAAGGCATTTGGTTCAGTAGAAAGATCAGCAGTCATGCAGACACTGAGGAATCAGGGCGTCGACAAAGCATATATAAACATCCTGGAAGAAATCTACAGGGTTCAACTGCTATTTTAGTGCTTCATAAAGAAACTAACAGAATACCTATCAAGAAGGGTGTAAGGCAGGGGGATACAATCTCCCCATTGCTAATTACCGCGTGCTTACAGGTGGTTTTCAGTGGTCTAGATTGGAAACAGTTTGCGATAAGAAGTAATAGAGAGTACTTTAGACACCTGCGCTTTGCCGATGATATTGCATTGCAGAGTAAAACAGGAGACGAATTTCAACTCGTGATAACGGAGTTAGACAAGATGACCAGAAAGGTAGGTCTTCGATTTATTCTGCAGAAAACGAAAGTAATGTACAACAACCTTGGAAGAGAGCAGTGCTCAGAAATAGGTAATAATGCACCTGAAGTTCGAAACAACTATGTCTACTTAGGACAGGTAATAACCACGGAGCTGAACCACGAGCTTGAAGTAGAAGAATAAGAATGAGGTGGAGCATATTTGGCAAGCACTGTCGAATTATGACAGGTAGATTTCCACCATCCCTCAAGAGGAAGGTACATAACAGCTGCATTTTGCCGGTACTTAGCTACGCAGCAAAAACATAAAGACTTACAAGAAGGGTTCAGCTTAAATTTAGGACAACACAGCGAGCATTGGAAAAAAATGGTAGGTGTAACCTTAATAGACAAGAGAGAAGAGTGGATTAGGGAACAAACCAGGGTTATGGATATCCTAGTTGAAATCAAGAAATGAAATGAACATGGGCTGAGCATGTAGCACGTAGGTAGGATAAGCGCTGGCCATTTAGGGTACCTAACTGGATTCCTAGAGAAGGCAAGCGGGTTAGGCGGAGACAGAAGGTTGGGCGGGCAGATGAGATTAAGATGTTCGCGGGTATATATTGGCAGCAGCAAGCACAGGACCGAGTTGACTGGCGGAACATGGGAGAGGCCGTTCTCTTGCAGGGGACGTAGTCAGGCTGATAATGATGAAAGTTAAAAGATCAACGTTCAAAGTTCAAAACTACACACCAGCCTTTGAAAGGTAAGCAATCGTATCTTAGTGAATAGGCAAGGCAGTTCAATAGGAAACAGCAGGAGTGCAAACGTATACCGGGCGTTTCTCATTACTAGGCCCAAACATTAAAAAGTTCGTTAATTTTAACTGAATGAAACCTCTGACATATAAAATACGGTCATGTGGTGTTCCTTTTAGTAGTCCTGTTTTGTGTCTAATTGGTTGAATAACTAGTGCCTTTCATGCAAGACTTCGAATGTTAGCTTTAAGGCCAAGCACGCCTTTGTCACGTCGTAAATGGCTTCTCAAAACAACCGATCATCGCTTTATGGTTCGAACGTGCGGCGTAGTGATTTTTTCTGGCTACCATAAAAACTCTGTAAAAAGGGAAGAAAACAAAGCTTCTGCGCTGATGCGCTAACGTGTGTTGCCAGACAAAAAATATTGGTCATTTTAAAATGCACTAGCCACATAACAAAACGCAATCTGCTTTAGGTGAGCTATGAAAAAGTAAGTAACTCTTAATACTTCAGTAAGTAATTAGGCGCAATCATTTCACTGCACGGGCCTGGGCCAGCCCATGCTGACTCATTGGCTGGGCCGGGCAAGGCATGGTAGGTACAAGCCCGGGCTTGGCTCGGGCCCATCAGCTCAAAGCTGAGATCGTGCCCCAACCTAGGTGAGGCCCGTAGTAGGCCCGGTTCTCCTATACAAAGTGTTTCAAGAAATGTGTTGAATAATATGTAGAGATTACAAAAAGGTGGCGTCTGCGTGGTACCTGCGGCGTTCCCTTTACTTTGGCAGAAGGCATCTTCAATCCTGTACAAACATAACTGTGGTAGTAATCAAAAAAATAAGACGATCAACTTTTCTTCCAGGACTTTTCTAAATAAAACTGTGGATGCTCTGTTTGTGCGTCGGTTTTGGTTTGGCCAGCAAAATTAGTCAGATGTCATCGCTCTGTGGTTATTCTCAGTGTCCGTTCTTTCAAAACTCTAAAGTTGCTGTAAACAATTCGTAGAAAGAAAGATTCGCCCATTTGACTCAACCGGCGGTTTCCAAATGTTGAAAAGTTAATTATTACAATTTGCACAAATACTGCCGTAAATTATGTTTTATACAATTGAGGATGCCTTCTGTCTAAGTAAAGGGAGCACCGCATGTAGGCCGCCGATGTTTCCTTCGTGTACTTTTTAAATAATATTGATGGTGTGTCAAGACATTTTCGACACGCTCTGTATAACAATACACTGGCATGTCTACGCTGTTTTGTTTTGTGCTGTTTAACATCCAGAAGCGACCCAGGTTACGTAAATTTAGGCAACCTGGAGTGCACTAGCATGCTCTGAAACGGAAAGTATAAGACGTCTAGCACTTTGCTGCGTCAGTATGCTACACGTGAGTTCAAGAATCTCGTATTATAAGTTTCCACCAATATACTGAGTGAAAGGTGCTCTCACACACCGCAAGGAAAGGTTTGAGAGTTGGTTCTGCTGCAACAGCAACGGTACACAGCTGACGTTGTATAATGTGTATACGATGTGCGTGTTTGTGTCTGGGAAACAATTTTAAGCATGCCGAAACGCTCGCACAACCGCTAAGGCTTTTTCCACCCGCATGCTGCGTAGACTCGTCAAGGCGACTCGTGAGTCACGAATATCCCCGGAGCTATTGGTACACTTTAGGTACGAGATGCTGAATGGCTATTAGCACAGGCGCGCCAATCGATGTGAATGTAGCCAACTTTTTTGTGCGAACAAGACAGCTGCATATATTTCGCACTTGCTAATTAACCAGGATGTTTAGCATTCAGCTAGAATGTTTATTATAGATAACAAATTTGTGCCTATTTTTGCGGCTACCATAATTTTCGTACGTGGAGAGTCATAAGCGTCCTCATTTGTGGAAGCGCAAGTGTTCGCATGGCACTCAAAAACGTGGAAAAACTTCCGCGGATGAAGTAGAAGCTCTATATAAGGAAATGTAAGACTATAATATTCGTTTGCTGCGGCGCTTTTTAACACAGAGGGGAGGGGGTTATAGGCATGAATGTATTGGCATCTTCACTGCACAAATGTCCACCTGCTTCTGCAGCACCCTAAGTTCAGGATTTTTTCATCCCTTCAGACTTCGTCTCCAAATTTCTGCCATTTTGAATTATAATTGATTGATTGATATGTGGGTTTTAACGTCCAAAAACCACTATATGATCATGAGAGACGCCGTAGTGGAGGACTCCTACGGAAATTTCGACCACCTGGGGTTCTTAAACGTGCACCCACATCTGAGTACAAGGGCCTACAACATTTCTGCCTCCATCGAAATTGCAGCCACCAGAGCCGGGGTTTGATCCCGTCACCTTCGGATCAGCCGCCGAGTACCTTAACCACTAGACCACCGTGGCAGAGAGTTTTAGAATATGACGGATAAGTAACACACATCAAAACTGGAGGCACGAACCCCTACTCTCGTAACAAAATTTTACGTATACAGATTGCACGCGTTTAGCGTCTTTTCTATCTGTCTGCAGAGGATGAACCTGCTTGCTACGCATAGTGTCGCTAGCTGTATAGTTGCTCCAATAGCCGCACGCACTGCGCATCACAAGTTTGTCGAAAATTCCAAGAATGCCTGTTGCTTCGTTCGTCGAAGTATCTGTGACAGACATGCCTTTTTGTGCACTCTCCGCCATTTCTTCCTACCATAATCACCCCCTTTTCCTTTCTGCCATAGATCGTCTCGTACTTTGTCACTGCTGAGGGCTGAAAGCTTTCAGCATACTTCCCTTCTTTGTTCGCGCCGGACCTTCAGCCATCGGCGACTGGAGAACCCATTCCTGCTTTCGGTCTCTGAGGGAGATCACGCTCCAGACACCCCATATGCCATGTTCGACGGGGAGTGCTTAAGAAGCCAACAGCTGGTTAATTTGGTGCTGTAATTGACATGGTTGAAACCCTGAGTACGATCTCTCCTTTAAGGCGGCAGAAAAGTGCGCGCGACACAAACTAAAGAGAGAAAAAAGAGTAGCTGGGCAGAGCTTGTTTGGTTTGCGACTGTTCTAATGTACGCCATGTTGCGGACGAAACTGCGCTAGCACCAATAAAGCTGCGGACATACGTTCCCTCGTTTTTTTGCGCTTAAAAGTTGGGAAGCTCGCCTTCAACTCTACGAGCTGTTGCTTCTGATCTGGAACGTCTTTTTGCTGGGAGACCCTCATAGAGCGCATCAAGAACAAGCTGGCGTTTCGTCGAGCCAAGAGTTTGAGAATTGACGATGCAGTCTACACAGTCGTACATCTCGACGCTTCACGTCCTCCACAGCCGGTCGATGGTGGTCTGGACAGAGTTAGCCACGCAGAACGCTGAGCAATAAACTTTTCTGACAGACGCGTAAGAGGCAGAATACCAGGATTACGTCATTTTTATGAAGACGCTGCTACCAGTGCATTGGCTCTGCCTGAGAATGACAAGGAAAGGCTCAAGGTTTTTTATCTCTTTTCGACAGCGCATCCACCAACAACCGCTGATGGAGACCTGCCGATGACCTCGGAAACAAACACGCCACGAGCTCAACGTGAGCTTGGCGCAGTGTTGCAAAAACTTGAACTCGTACGCTTTGACGACCGCTTACCTCTGTGGCAGCCATTTGGGGACATGTTCCGCCCCTCCGTTTGCGATAACCTGAGCTTGTCTAACGTGAATCGGCTCCACTATCTGGTCTCAGAGTGAGTGAGCCTTGAAATGAGTGTCATACGCTGGCATGCTGAACGAACTGCTGCTGAAAGCCACTCCCACAGGCATTGCACTCAACTACAAACGGGAGAGCATAGAGTCAGGGTTATTCTCTACCTCGTCTTCACAAGAGGAGGTGAGTCAACTGCTTGTATTTTTTTTAATCAATGTAAAGTGTCGTGAGGGAAGCGTACAGATGTTGACTCCACGTCTCATGAACACTCACAGCGGTACCACTCAGACATTTGGCAAGCGTCTATAACCTCCGGCTTCTAAGGTTCTGCACAACAGGACGAACCTTTCTTCCACAGTTTCCCTTTTCTGTGCGGAAAGTGACCATTACTGAAGAATGCACTAGCCACCTCAGTTGGCAGAGAAGCGCAGTTTCCCCACAGTGGATTATCATTGCTACAAGTGTACCGGCGAAAAACACCTGTCGCAACACTGCCTCTGGAGCGTGCAATGCAAAGTATGCAAACGTTGCAAGCATTTAAAATGTGTATCGCGGGAGAAACTGAAACAACACGTGCCGAAATCGAGAGTACTTCTGGCACAGCTATATGTGCCGCTACGAACGACGCGACTCCTGCTAACTCCTCTGACGTTCTCCTTCAGACATTTCGCCCTTGGCTGATGAAACCGATGCCACGCTGTTAAGTATGGGGTGATTTTCGGACAACGTGAGTCAAATAAAATTCCAAGTTAAGGAAGCTCGAGTTCCCTTATATTCGAGAGATGTATTTTATCACAAGTGAGTTCAGACATCAGCGACTTCAACTTAATCGACGAGTGAAAGTTGTGAGCGTCACGCTATGGAGTCAATACGAAAGTGGAGATAGAAGCTGCCGTCCTTGTTTCATCCACGGCGACTTCACTGAATATTCAAAGACAAATAAATCTCTCAAAGTCATCATTGCAGAATGTAAGCCATCGGCAGATGCTGTTTTCCCAAGCGTCACCTGCGAATCCAGAGTAAGTCTTCTATTGGATTGAACGGATTGTGAAAAGTAATACCCAATATCAGTGACATGCGCAGGCTTTCGGATAACAGAGTGCTAATCGCTATAATGCTCTGTAAAAGGCAATCAACGGTTTTGGCGCTCTGTTTGTACGAAATGAGGTGGACTTTTCAAGCACCAATATCCGTCAAGAATCAAAGTGGGCAGTCTGCGAGCAGTCATACCCAAGTCCCGCGAACAGATGTCTAAGAGAAGGAGGATGTCTTTTATACTCGTAAAGGTTGGTTTCGAAGCTCGATACCAGTGGTATTGCAGAAAAGACATTCCCGAAGCAAGACATCGACGCAAGAGGGCTGAAAGAAGCCATCTATTTTGAAAATGGTCGCGATGAAGATGCGCTTCCAAATAAATCGGCGAAAGATTATGGCAGTGTAGCCATTTTATTGAAGAAAGAAACAGTTGTACCTTCTGTAAAAAGTATGAGCCCACACAAGAGAAACCGACATTCGAAGAGGATTGCTGTGACAAAATGTCAGAAGTAATGCGGAAAACAAGCACGACAAAAACCCCAGGTGGGATTGACGTCTATCCGAATGGAGCAGAAGAGTACCCTTAAATGTACATCTTGAACAGCGAGTTGAAGACAAAGACACTCTTGGTGTCAGCTCTCCGTACAACAACGCGACAACGTCAAAAGACGGCATCTTGCCTGAATGGCTGCCGCAATATTAACATCAGGCTCACCTCAATTTCAGTGACACACATCGACGCCGTTGCCATGGTGGCTGTCATTGCACTCTCGCTGAGCTATGGAAAAGATTCCGGTCGCTTAGACGACACCCACATGTTAAACTAGTACACAGTATTCTGATGCATGCGCGCGACTTTGACTCAATGCTCCTTCAACTGCTACTTCTTTCCAAAAGACAGTGTATCTCAATCAAAGCTGCGTCAAGTAAACAGTGTCGACAGTGTTGCGGTTGTGACCACGGGGAGAAACTTCATAATGAAAGCCTCTATTGTGGTCATTAAACGTTTGCCAGTCAGAGCAGTGCACACATTTGAAGTGGCATTGAGGCTAACGCATCTCTGAAGGCTTACTGTCCATTTATCGCGCATAATTTCATATTGCGATACCGAAGTAAAACTCAAGACCGATAGTCGTCAGCTGATGTCGATGTCTTAAAAACATATTATATACCGTTTTCGCAAAAAGGGTGCCTCAAGCGCTCATCACGCGAACTACTCCTCACCGTCATGTATAGGGGACGCCGGAGCAGATGACACTACTCGCGAATGCTGGCGCGCAACGTTTCGCTAGTGCAGCAGCCACCCAGCCCGAACTTTGCGAGTTGAGCCTGCAACAAAAGTATGGTAGAGACATGTTGTGTGTCATTCTGCGATCAAGTGAGGCTACCGGGACGAGAATGGGAAGGTAAGTAACATATATTTCCAACTTGCCGATGTAAACAAACACACGTGCCGTGCGTGTGCGCTAGGCACATGTGCCTTTTTAATAATAGAAATTGGCGTAGTCATGCTGTGGGGTTTAGTCTGGTGTGCTTTAAACCCTTTTTCTGCCATCTGCGATTCGCCTAGCCAGGCATAATTGTGACGCTAAAAACGTACGAAGCGCGCACCGAAAAGGGCAGTGTTTGATTGTGCGACAGCGCAGAAGCACGCCGCGCGTGTCACGAGGTTGACCAAAAAAATCAAGCTTATCGGTGATTTACAGCGCATAGCGTGTACAAAAAGGTAATAGTAATGACGCATCACCTACTATACCCCTTCAACTTGCCTTGCAGTGAAAATATACCGCTCATCGGCACTACTGAGAAATGTCATTTGTGAGATCAGTGAACGCAATCGAAGGTCAGCTTTGCGTTAGTGGCACACCTCTGCAAGGGCATGCCTCTCGCTGTCAGCCAGGATAGAGCATGCAGCAGTGGTGACGTCGTGGCATTCCCACTGTGACGACCGATGCTGGAGAGTACGGTCCATTGTAGTTGCCTCATTTATGAACTCAGCCACAGTCGTCGGTGGATTGCGCATGAGTCCGGTGAAGAGCTGCTCTTTTACACCACGCATTAAATGCCACACCTTTTTTTTCTCGGACCTTGGAGGGTCGGCACGCTTGAAGAGTCGTAGCATGTTCTCGACAAACATCGAAACTTTCACGTTAGGTCATTGGTTCCGAGACGAGATGGCCTGCTCCGCTATCTCTTTCCTTTCGGCGCTGCGGTACGCATCGCGAAACTGTCGGCTGAACTCTTGCCACGTCGCAAAGGAACCTTCGTGATTCTCATACTACGTTTTGGCAGAGTCTTCCAACGCAAAGTAAACTCTATGCAGCTTACGAGTTTCATCTCATTCGCTGATGTTGGCAACTCGATCGAAGTGGTCAAGCCAGTCATCAACATCCTCATAAATGTTTCCATGAAATGAGCGCGGTGTTTGCGGTGGATTAAAAACATGCGGGATAAAAGAATAGGCGTCGTTGGCTTGATTCGCCTGGTTGGTAGTCGAAGTTGCCAACTCGTCTTGAGAGGGAGGACCGTATACTGGAGATAGTCCTTGCAGGCGGCGACTGCTTCTTGCCCTGACCGCTGTAGCTGTCTCCAAGTAGCTCGGTGTGTCGGCTAAAAATCTGGAGCCGAGGGGCAATTACCCCGCACCTCTACCAGTGCCACGAACTAAATAACAGACAGCCACGAATCGACGTCTTGCTCGCTCCAGACCACGAAGCAATGCCCTCTTCTTTTTCCACTTCCAAGCAATTTCACGCTACTGTTGATGGCTCATACCCATTACCTGTGACAATATCTTATGCGAGGTAGGTATCTTCATAATAACCGAAGAATGGGCGGTGCTTCATTAATGTTCAAGGCATAACTGGCTGAAATGAGCCCAGCCCAAACATTCCAGGTCCGTACCGAGCACGGTAGATGTGTGTTGTTCCATCGAGGAGCATGTGGCGCGCACGGTAGATGTATGCCCAATATTTGGAGGTGCAGGCCGGTTTAGCGTTTTTGGCCTGGCAATACAGCCCAAGCCCTGGCTGCGGCGCGTTAGCCTTAGTAGATACTGCTACGCAAGCAGCATATCTCGCTAATAATGACGAAACGTACCTAATGCGTCATCCTCGGTGTAAATTTAAACAAATTGACGGCTGATTTTACTATTTATTTGTTGCTGTCGGCGCTGTAAGCGTTTAGCAAGAGCAAGTTACAATGGCAGTGGGCGTTTGCTTCTGCATGGGTGCTGCCATGTTGCTTTGTAACCACAGTTACAGCTGGTAACCGACACAAATATTTAAACGCATAGAAAATAAATTCGATGAAGAAAAACATATCGCGTATCTATGGGGCTTAACACACACCAAACAAATGCCAATTAAAGCTCTGCCAATTTCATGGCACTTACATCTGGAACCATTCACTGCGCAAGCGTGTGGCTTTCTTACAACCCGTAGCTTTGGTAGTGCTGAACCAAAGTGGTCAAACAGAGCATAGCTGACGACGAAGCTCATCCCACGCTGTTAAAGTTCTTTTCCTATTTATGAACCAAGGCTTAGCACTGTCTTCAAGCGCGAAGTATACGTTGAACAGCTTCCCGTCGTCAGAGATCCAGTGGTTAGACTTGGCTAACTATTGAAACTGCTCTAACCAGTCTTCCCTATCTTCGTTTTTGTTACCGTGAGAAGGCTCAGGAATCCGAAGGTTCTTGACGGTTACCAGTGTTGGGTTGCTTGATGAGGCCACTTCTTCAACAGCGGTGTCGCTTGACAGAGATGGTCCTTTTAAGAGAGTGAATTTGGGGCCTAGACCTTGAAGATGACGGCTTAAGCAGTGTGCCGTAGTCTCCATGTGTGGGTGCCTAGTGTGGCTGGAAGAAGGGCTGCTATATGACTAGTGATCATGAGGAGACAGTACCCAGCGCTTCCACCAGTGTCGTAGTTCACAATGCACGGTATCTTCTTTGCAATTAACGGAAGGACGCTGTTCTCTCAGAGACACCAAAGGTGAGTTTGGCAAAAAGAACTGCTTCTTTTTATCTGTTTTGTGATGCGCCTCTCGTGCGGATCAGTCGTTGTCTTCACCGACGTCAGTGCATAGCTGGCACAAATATGGACGCCGCCGCGGTACCAATATTATCTGAGATCGACCACTCGGAACAAATAGATGATGCCTCTACACCTTCGAAAGAAAGCGTCTTCCAAGATACGTTTACTTCTAATCAGTGTTGTATCCGTTACCAAAAAAGTACTAATTACGTTACTCGTTACGCCAACAAAAAATAAATGCGCTAACGCCCTGCATTACCAACAAAAAATGTTACGTGTTACTGTTACAGGTAACTCACGCTACATCTGCCGTTACTCACCAATAATAAATATCAATCAAGTTGCTTTTTCTGCGGCAACCTTCAGTAAGAATATTTAAAAACTCACACTTATTCTTCAAACAAAACTTCTAAGTCAAAAGATGACTGTACCGAAAGTTTTGATATAACTAGAATTGTTTCTACAAATGCACTGTACCTTAGCAATGTCATAGAGCTTATAGTAGGTTGCCTAGATAGTTGCATGCGATGGCGTCTGACCCTAGCACATGGTGAAGCTATTTGCTAGACGATGCTCAACTGAGCAGACGACAGGAGGGGATAGAAAGGACGAGAACAGAGCGCTAAACTAACAACCAAAGTTTTTTTGGAAACCAACTGCAATATGTAGGAAAACAGATGCGCATAACCACGCAATATCAGCGAAATCGCACATTCATGTGCCAAACGGCCTACCTTTTCAAGAGCCAGTCATATCACTGAACCGTAGATAACTAATTTCTCAGCAGTTAAGAGAAATCAATGACTCGCTAACACAAGCAGCACCAAATTTTTGAAAGTAAAAGGCTTCGCTGATCTCGCGTTCACACGGACTTTTATATGGCCCATAATCACACACTTGTCTGAAATTGGCTGACAACCACAGTTTTCACTATGGTTTGCCAAGTGGCTCAAAACGAAGCCATTTAGAGAGTAAGCGTGATCCATCAACCGATCAACTTAGAAGCAATAGAAAAAAATAGATGCGCAGACACTGTATTCGGTAATATCGACATCAATCCTGCACTGTCGACCAGTAACCAGACTGTACTGCGCACGCTCTTCTTTGAATTCTGGTCCTGCTTCTCAAGTTACTCATAGGTGCGCCAGACATCCATCACGCAGCACAGAATAATCACGTACGACGACGCACGCCCGATGAACCAGCATCCTTACCACGTGTCAATAAAAGAACGCGAAGCGATACGTACGTAAGTCCGAAAGATGCTTGAAATAATGTCTTCATCTATCCAACAGCGTATGGTCGTCTCCGGTTGTCCTGGTCAAAAAGAAAGACAGGACGCTACGCTTTTGCGTCCACTACCGGAAGCTTAACAACATTACCAAAAAGGACGTGCAGTGCGTCCAACGACTCGTTAGATAGACTTCGCCATGCCCAATATTTCTCTTCTCTGGATCCGAAAAGTAGGTATTGCCCCGCCACGGTGGTCTAGTGGCTAAGGTACTAGGCTGACGTCCCAGGCGTCACAGGATTCAATCCCGGGTTTGGCGGCTGCATTTCCGATGGAGGTGGAAACGCTGTAGGCCCCTGTGCTCAGATTTGGGTGCACGTTAAAGAACACCAGGTGGTCGAAATTTCCGGAGCTTTCGAGTATGGCGTCTCATAATGATATGGTGGCTTTGCGACGTTAAATCCCACATATCAATCAATCAATCAATCAAAAGTGGGTGTTGGTAAATTGAGGTAGATGAGCTAGACCGCGAGAAAACTGCCCTCGTGACTCCAGATGGCCCCTTTCAATTTTAAATGCTTCCTTTGGGCTTGTGTTCAGCGCCAGCAACTTTCCAGACAATGATGAATAATGTCTTCACGAGGCTGAAGTGGCAGACTTGTGTTGTCTGCCTCTACGATATGGTGGTCTTTTCTGCCATGTTCGAGCAGCATCTTCACTGCTGGCGCTGTGTGCTGGAGGCTACCTGATCGGCAAACGTCACACTAAAGCCACAAAAGTGCTACTTCTGTTAAGGAGAACTAAAATTTTTTGGGCATGTAGTTACCGCCAAAGTAGTCCATCCCGAGCCAGACAAACTTGCCGATGTGGTTAAATTTCCAGCTTCTGTCAATAACAAGGCCCTATGGCGATTTCTTGGTTTATGTGCCTACTATCGCAGGTTCATTGACGGCTTTTCACGAATAGCGGAACCGCTCGCTCACCTCACAAGGAACGGCACACCGTTCGTGTGAGTAAACGAGCTACAAGCAGCGTTTGCTGAACTGCGACAACGTATGTAATTAGCGCCCGTTCTCGCCATTTCAATAATAAAGGCGACACGAAGCTGCATACTGGCACCAGTAACGTTACTCTCGGTGCAGTGCTCGTTTAGCGTGAAGAGGGTGTCGAAAGAGTCATAGCTTACGCCAGCCGCTTCCTATCCCGTGCCGAGGCGAATAATTCCATCACGAAGAAAAAGTGCCTCGCAGCCATCACCAAGTTTTTCACGTATGTTTACGGTGCCCCTTCAAGACAGTGTCACGCCACCATACCCTATGTTGTTTGGCAAACATGCGAGACCCGCCAGGACGACTGGCACGGTAAAGGTTGCGGCTGAGAGAATTTGACGTCGCCGTCGTTGAGAGGTCCGGCCATAAGCACGGAGACGCTGACAGGCTGTCGCGCACACCCCTTCACCTCGTCAATCAGGATCAGGGAGCAAAGTCTGACGAATGCTTCCTGGGAGCCATTAGCTTGTCGGACCTGAGCAGACGACAGTGCGACGACAAAAAAAATTGACCAATCATTGATCAGTTGGAGGGTCCCGATACAACTCTACCAAGTTATCTTTCCTGCTCGCTGACGCCATTTTTCCTGCGTGACAGCATGCTATACAAGAAAAACAGCCATTCGAAAGACCGTGCTTGCCTCCTGGTGGTTCCTCGTGACATGCGAGATGACGTCCTTTTCGCTTGCTATGAGGAACCCACGTCTTGTCCCCTAGGCTACTAACGTACACTCACGTACAGATGCGTCAAACAGTATGTCAAAGGCTTTCGGGAATGCCAGCGCCGAAAGTGACTATCTGTCAAGCTGGCTGGCTAACTTCAGCCAATTGAAGCACCTTGTATGCGATTCAAACAAGTTGGCCTGGACATTATCGGCCTGTTTTCCTTGTCTTCTGTCGCCAACAAATGGGTGATCGTAGCGACCGATTATTTTACACGCAACGCCGAGCCACAGACGATCCCAAGAGCCACGACTTCTGAGGTAGCGGAATTTTTCATGCGGCACATCGTGTTGCTTCATGGTGCACCTTCTAGCTTGATAACGGGCAGAGGCACAGCATTCTTGGCACAGCTGATGGAAAAAGTTTTTGAACTAAGCAACTTCACGCACCAAAAGACAACCCGCTACCATACCATCGGCAAACGAATGGGCTTATCGAGTGGTGGAATAAGACGCTTGCAGACGTGATCGCAATGTAAAACGACGCACAGCACAAGGCATGAGACTGTTTCTTGCCTTACGTTACCTTCGCGTATAACACCGCCATGCAAGAGACCACGCGGTTCGCGCAATGTCGACTTCTCTACGGCCGTGAAGTGCAGAACATGCTCGGCTTCATGCTACAATGTCAAAACAACGGTGAGTTGCCAACTGACAGGGAGGAATTTGCAAAGCATGCCAAAGAAGCTCGACTGTTTGCACGACTGCATATCGGCGAGCAGCAGTAGGCAAGGCGCACGACACTATAATGTCGGGACGTGGTTTCAGGGACGTGGTCTACAATCCCGAGACCAAGTTCTTGTATGGACGCCCGTTTGCCGCCGAGGCCTCAGTGAAAAGCTACTTAGGCGATATATTGGCCTAAGCAAAATCCGGGGCCACGTAAGGGACGTGAACTACAAAGTGGCCCCAGACTCAACAACACCACAGGCATAGACTAGCACTCGACCGAGCCCGGACGCCGTTCATGTGGAGCGCATGAAACCGTTCATTGCACGTTCGGAGCTTTTAAAGACGAAAGTATTTTTTCGGGACCTTCGACGCGAAATCTTTTGTCTCTATGTCTGTGCACTTGTCTGTTTGTCCACCTTCAACGGTTCCTTGAATGGCACCAGACGATACCTCAAACGAACAAGCCCATTTGCAGCGCCAACCAGTATTGCGCAAGATTCGGCGTTCATACTTGAGCAATTGTCAAATTAAAACAATGATTGCGCATATGTGACGCGCCAGAACAACACGCAATATTCTGCATGTGCGTCTTTTATAGAAAAGGCATACATAAGTAATTCTAAGGGCCGTAGCGTGCATCACGATGCGTTGACCATGCAATGCTTGCTCGAAAAGGCAAGTGTTCTGAATGCTTTGCTAAAACGACAAGGTGGTGGCACCCACTGTTGCCTTCGTGATACACCTTGCCACCTCCGAGACGAGCGCGTACACCGCGCGCTTCGTTTTTCAAGATAACTGCCGCAAAGCGCTATACGTCTTACGTGTGACGTGACTTGATGCGCTCTCTCACCTCCGCTGCACGCTCAAGGTACTCTTACTTAGCGCCTCCATATTATGATTCATCTGTTTTTTTTTTTGTGCAGAACATCAAATAAACGTTTTTTTCACAATCTCTACGCTACCATTTTTCGACGACATTTGCAGTGCAACTTTCAAACATGGGGGCAAGCTTTCATTTATTATTCACCAGTCTTAGTGTTCTTCATTTATTTTTGTGAACATTCTCGCTCGTTCATTGATTTTTTTATTGTCACAATCTTTATTTTCTACTTTCCGTTTATTTAGGATTTCATTCACTTTATTTTTTTTCACGCACTTATGTTATAGCATCGGGGCAATGCCATGTCTTTTTTCCTCTCTTTTTGTATTGTTTCATTTTTTTCGGAAGGGAGATAATGCCACCTGCATGCAATGGGTTGGGAGCAAGAGCGGCTCTCACCCTGAAAAACAAAGGAAGATCGCATGCGTCTTCTTCGCTCGAGATTCAGGCGCGACAAACGCGCATTTCAAGGGCTGGCTACATCTTGGCTATTTAAAATACCCTTGCACTTCTGAAGTCTCGTGGCAATATTTCCGTGAGTCTGCGTCCACCTCGAGTGTGAGTCAAAGTGAGTTTGGTGCAAGAAAATTTTGATAAGTCCGAGTTCGAGTCAGTTCAAGACACACTATGTACTTCTTAAGTGTATCTGAGTGAGTTACATTTTCTTTATGTCAACCTAAGGCCCTGTCTAGTCATCTTTAGCATTAATATCCGAATTATATGAATTCACTTTTATACTCTCGCCTGCTGACAGGTTTTGCAAAGCAGTGTCGTTTATACACCATTTTTATAATTATTAATATTTAGGGTTTTTAATTACGTAGGAGGCTGGCCTTGACATCTCCCTACAAGCTCTTCAACGGAATTTATTCATTATTATAACTTATGCTATCACGTCTTCGAAGAAAATTGACCTTGCCAGTTTTGAAACTATCAGAACTTGATTTTGATTGTAGTATGTCAAAAGGTACCAAAGAGAGCCCCGATTACGTTAGATACAGGCCTTAAAGAGCATTGACACTATGGTCGAAAAACCTAATTCTAGTTGGCCGGGCTCATGAGTCGACTCACTCAGACTCATTCGGACTTAGATCGAACAGTGAGTCTTAGTATAAGTGAGTCCAGGTATACGTCGTACTCGCAACTCTACTTTGCAGAGTAGATTAGAAAATTTCGGCTGGAACTTTTCAGCTCCAATTATACGCAATCATGTTTTTCGTCACAACTTCTTGCGCCCAACGGCCGGTATCATGAAGAGCCTTGGCCGTGGACTTATTCTGGTGTCACAAGGCGCAACTGTCACGTGCAGCAACAAAAAGCGACGTAATTCTTCGGTGAAAAGAATTTCATAGACCTACGCACACGGAAGGACAAGTTTGTATTCGTTAAAACAGATGTGCTGTACCCCATAGAGTCAACACCTCGAAAGCAAGGTGGAAGTAGCGAGGGACTGTAAATAAAGGAACACTGCGAATGGTTCCACGTGGCGGCGTCTGGCCAATACCCACGCGGCGCCCGCTTCCGATGGGTATAGGGAAAGGGAAAAAAGAAAGGAGGCGTATAACCACAAGCATCGCCACTTTTCGAAGTCTCAGGGGCTTTAGCTAAGATGATACGGTGGTGTCACGTACCCTTCACCTTGCATTCTACAAATCATGGCCTTCGAGATTTCACACACACGCCACGCGCTCATTGTTTTGGAGGCCAACCTTTCTGTTTTACAAGATTACATGCCATATGGCACTCATGTCTCACGCAGCACCTCCAGAATCCCATTCACTAATTTTCTCGTGACGAACACCAAATACACATTTCTTGCAGTCTTTCCTGGCCCACGTCTATTGTCTTTGGACGACGTTTACAGTAAAACATACAGATACGAGGCCACTTTATTTTTAGTGCGAAGTTACTACTCATTGCCGAAACACACCATGAGGATGTCACCGACTAACAGAAAGCAAGTGCGTTTGGGCCGCATCCGGTTCATGGACAACCACGTGGTCCCACGCCTCATCTGCACGGCAATGGATGCCTTTCATTGCGATGAAATTGGCAGCGCAAGTCTCCGCAACAAGCTGAAATGCCAGATTAGAGGACATCGAAATGTTTTTGCACTTGTGTAGTTTGGTGATTGCTATCGTGCTACTGCTTCGCGCCACGGTGGTTATCAACGGACTGCTGATGGCCATATCTACCGGTGGGATGACGCGAAAAGCAAAACGCTTTCTCGAAGCAACTGGCACATGAAGCTGAAAACGTACTACGCCGTGTGTTCCGGTCACGAAAAACGTGACAAGCGCTGTTCGCTGCCGTTGTCATTGAACACACATTGCTTGCAAGCCCAGAAAAGTGTCCACGTAAATAGCAAGTGCCTTGCGACATGGTGGTCAGAAAACAGACGAGGTGGAAAACTACTTTGAAGAATCGCTGAGAACAAACGCCACAAATAAATGCAAAACAAATGTTACGCCTTTATAAAGATAAAATTCAACAATGTTATTCTCGGTGACAACTTTCCTTGGCATAGGATCGAATGCTACAGAGCCAATTTACGTGCATCCTACTATCACTGAAAATACTTGAACCTATTTTCAACGCCCGTATTTTCAACGTGAAATATAAAAACCCTTCTTTACTTCTTCGTTGAACTATTTGACGCAGGATGGAGCTCACAGGAATAAGATACTTGTATTTCTTTTAATTTACTCGTTGTGACTTCACGTTTATGAGCGTGCCAGAATGACCCACCTTTTTACGCATACGCTGAGCGGCTTCTGCGTCTGCCTGAAACGCTGTTGGTGCTTTTCCAGCACTTTCCACAACGTTACGATATGCGCACGCATATAACTACTTCGCGTAGTGCTACATATGCGGGAATCTCCGCCCCCGTAGCTTTCCTTTCGTAGCTTTCCTTTAAGTCCCAGGAAAAGTTGTCGCTAAGTATAGGCACCGTGCAGTCAAGTTTTGCAGTGTGACTGCAGCGCCAGAACACAATAGAAAAAACGAAATAATAGGTTAGGGACAGCCAAAGTGGATCGTGATTCCCGCATCTCCTTTCCCGCGTGAGCGGACGGACGGCAGCAGGTATACACGGGGTGCCCCTAACGGCCAACGTCAGCAAAGTTAAGGTGGGCTAGTGCCAGCTACAAAGCTCCCCCTGGTCAGCGGACGGCGCCATGAGCGAAGTGCGAACAGACAATAACGTACCGCAGAGAGCCAAGGGCGTTCGAAGTCAGCGCAGCAGATTACATGGTGCAAATGATCCTTTATGGCCAACCCCGCTTTTCAGGCCGAATAAAAAAATTATAGACAATATCCCCTAAGGGAACCCCGATGAAATGTGAGGTAGCAGCGGTGCGCACGCCTTGACCCGGCTGAAACTGGCGTCGACGTTGTTGCTGTAGGAACGGTGTGATGGGAAAGTTGGTGTAGCGTATACTTGATTAAACGTTCGTTTGAAACGCGAAGACACTGGAGGCGGGTTGGGTTTCCTGTAAGTTTCATTGCACATAAACGAGCCGCAAGAGTGTTTCCACTGGATGTCTGAACGAGCATTGCGGATAATGGAGAGGGTGAAGCGAGAGAGACGTGTGTTGTAAGCGGGCGGAGGAGCCGGCAGATGCTGTGGGTGAGAGAATGACTGACGTCGATGCAATTGTCCGACTCGACCTACTTGGCGCCATTCCAGCTCTGCTGCAGATCTATCAAACAGCTGTGAGACCAGTGCCCTAAGCCGTGCCTCTTCCCTCGCCATCAGAAAAACCACTCGCTATCAACATTGGTCTGGAAGGGCTCTCCAAGCGTCGCTAACCCATTTGCGCACTCGAGCTGGCACTTGCCTTCATGATAGAGGAAGAGCTAGCTGAAAGACTTATTGCGTTCACGGACTGCTCCGTCATATCAGACACAGGCTCGGTCCCAGCTTCCTGCGTTATGCTGGCATTTAGTTTAACGGACTTCTGCCGTCTGCCTTTAGCGGCCTCATCTACCACTGCAGAGACGGCCGGACTCCGCCTGGCAGTTGACCTCCTGGCAGCAAATCCGCCAACGTGCGCCGTGGCTGTCGCGTACGACTCAAGAGCTGCATTGCTGGCCTTGGCAAAGCCGAAACGGCAGGCTTCACAATGTGGGTGCTCGTCGCCAAACTACATGCCCTGCTTGCCAGTGGCGTCTATGTTTCTCTGCACTGGGTCGCGTTTCATGTGCGATTCCACAGAAACGAGCAGGCTGACGCCCTGGGCGAAAGAAGCACATCACTCCGCCGTCCTTGTGTGCCGTACCTTGTCGCCTTAGACTTATCGAGGCTCAGATTGAGGAGGCTGTTTCTACGCTGCCACTCTAACAATCGTGTAGCGAGGATGGAACCACCAAGCCGGCTGTCTGACCGCGTTTCACCAAGAGGAAGAGGTCCCTGCTACTTTGCTTACGCATCTGCTGCTCCTAGCCTGCGGCCTGGCGTGATCGGCTTGGCAGAGCCTGGTCCTCTGCGTACACTGCCTGCGGGGCAGATGAAACTATCGAGCACCTGTTGTGTGTTTTCCCAGCGTTTCGCATACAACGCGGCGTCTTGCTCGCCGCACTCTGTCGCCATGGTCTGTCCGCCACTACACAGTGGGACCTTCTCTTTCGCGCACGCTACCGGACCGAGGTCTTCAAGGTGGTTCTACGCGTCCTTCAGGACACTGGACTAGACAACCGGCTATAGAAGCTGCTCACCAACTTCTTGATCATAGACACCATTTCTCTTCTCTCTTCTTCACAACTTAATGCCCGCATTCAACTGCCATGCGCTGAGCCGTGCTCCCACTCAGGGCTGCAGAAGTTGCGTCTTTTCATTTCCTGAACCTCTCTCTCTTTCTCTATTGAACTGTCCTTATGCAGATGCACGGGACAGCGTAAGATGGGCTAGTCAAAGAGCCTCTTCGCATTTAAAATTTTCTCGCCGTAAGTTTACCGTAAGCTAAACCCCAAATAGCACTGAAGGTTAACCGCGAGCACCAAAGAGCTGAAACCATGCCGCGAAATTGGGAAAAAGAAACTATAAGCAAGCTGCTCACGTGGGCTGGTTGCCTTGTAATGCACTGCTGTGGAGGTCAAGTTCTAGAAAAAAACAAGCAAGACAAAACACACGTGATGGGCACGTGAATGTGGTTGGTGAACGGATGCACCGAGCGTTGAGGGAAAGTACAGGAGAGAAGGGGCAGACAGAAAGAGGGAAGGGGGAATTCAGTGTTTCTAAGGCCGGGGCTCTATGTCCAGGGTTCTACAGGCCTTAGCCGACTGAGAGACTTGATTCCAGAGTGCGAACTGCACTTCTGGTTCCAAGCTGGCCAGATGGGCCTCCCATTGCTGAATTCAAGCTCTTAGAGGTTTGCCGAAAAAATGGGTTAGGTCTCTTGGCTTACGGTCGCACTCGCACGATATGTGGTAGAGAGTCGGCTTGCCGCTATGCCACGGACAAACGGTCGGGTGTGTGCGTGGTGCGTGTAACTTCAGTAGATTCGCAAATACACTCGTTTGAGTTCTTCAAGGTCAGTGGCCTCTTCCCGATTACGAGATCAGTGAGGTGTTCCGCGTTGTTGCCGCGTGAAGCATGTTTGTACTATAATCTGCCTGTAAAATTGGTATGGCCAATGAAAGACAGGGATGCTTCACTCCGTTACAAAGCGCGTGAGCTAGAGCGTCCGCCATTTCATTGCCTTCGGCACCTGCGTGCCCCGGGCACCAGAACAAGCAATGGTTGTGAGTGAGTTTTGTTCATAGCAGCCTCAGTCTCATTGCTGAAAAGCGGCCAGGTAAAAAGAGCCGGCGGGCTTTCTGGGAGTTGGATAGACTAACTGATGACTCTCTGCTCCTGGAATCTTGCGGATAAGGCTATGCCCATCCTGTCCACCTTTGTAACCGAGATCGTGCGCATGAAATCACTTTTCAGTACTGTCATGTTGTTGTCGACAACAGTAAATATATGTCTCAGTCCATCATAGCTGGCCCCATCGACGCACGCAACGACAGAAGCTGAGCCGAAAAGCTTCCGGAGCCAGTTTACTTTCGCAGTGTGCTCACCGCCAAAGTCGTGATGCATTTTTCGGCCCCAGTGCGACCGAGATTTGCCGGCGGACCTCTCGAGCTATGTCGACCAACTATTCATGAATGTGCTATGAGTGGGCGAGATTCTTATCCAAGTGAGTATTGCCCTGCCTGCTGAAGTTGCACTTCGAAAATTCTTCCGACGGATGAGGACTGCAGCACTGGCCTCAGCATAAGAGTTATGTATATCTATTGCTAGGAGCCGCTCGGTTGGAGTGCTGATAGGTAGACCGAGCGCTGCCTTGAAAGTGCTTGTAATGAGGACATCCCCCTGGCTCTCTTCGCTTCTGTCGAGGGAGTGGAACAGTAGGCCATACGTATTTCTGCTCGAAACCAAGGCCTGAACAAGCCGGACAGTATACATCCTTGTATTTTGTATCTTAGCGTGACTGTCATGAATTTGGGCACCAGCGCTGCCACGTGAGGGTATTTTCGATCTTATACTATGTAATATCTCTGGAACAGGACAAGATGGTTCTGAACTTCTTGCAGGCGCAATACGTCAGGTAGGATCAGTAGCAAAATCATTTATTCTGCCGTCTCGTCTCTCGTTTGTGGAATGTGGACAATTCCACTGTGACATTTCTAGGTAGTCAGGTTTTTTCGTACAATCAGATTGCGCCATGGTGACTACTGCTTCTATTACAGATGTCCCCTTTCTCTGTAATACAAAGTTCCTTTAATAGTGGACTGCTCGCGGGTGTGACGCTGGCATGCTTGTTAGTGGCACACTGTATAACCCTAACTCAGTCATTACCGTAGTGTTTTTGGTGTTTATTTTTGCTAGGAACTATTTATTTTACTTTGAAATAATTTGATGCACTTACTGTAGCATCTTCTCTCCGAGTTGAGACGCTGCCACTTGCAGTTGCGGCTGCAGTTTCCACATTAGGTTTTGCCAGTACTGAAACTGTTCCCGTATCTGTACCTGGCTAACGCGATGGCTTTCATGTCCTAAACTTCAGAGGGATGTCCACTTTAGCCGTTCCTCCCCCAAAAAGAGTGGGCTGCGGAGAAAGCATGAGTGGCGTTTTCCTTCCTCTCTTAGGTGTTAATCCTGGCCTCAAGTTCGGTATCTGAGAATATAATTTTCTGACACTCGCGGCGTTGCTCCGTAATGCGGCGTTGAAGATTTTTTTCTAAAGCGAGTGGTTTATGCTCGATAACTACTTTTGGACTCTGAAGAATGAGGTAAAGGAGCAGATTGAGACAATTTCGACAAGCTAGCTCACCGTGTTTGTTGGCTGGCAGGCGGCTGTCTCCACACCGTTCTTGTGGGTGCGTCATCTGCGCCTGCGCTTCCTTCTGCAGCAGCAGCTGCTGCTGCTGTTCCTAATACTGCTGCTTATGCGACTATCTCTTGAGTCGCTTTCTGGCCGTAGACGGAGCTTGACCTTTTGTGGAAGCCCATGACGCAAATCTTCATTGTGAGCATGATTTCGCTCATGATTTCCAGTGGGAGCTAAAACAGCGTGAATGGACGTTCTGTTTTGTCTGATTCACTTGTGACCCTCTAGCAGGAACATGTTCAAGCTTCTTGCGCATTTTTTCATTATATTGTGGTCTTCACCACACATCGCACACTTAGGGGTACACTGTTGTCTTTGTCCGGGTCCATGTGTTCTATTCGTGGAGCATACAGTGGCATGTGGCGTCGGGCACACGTCAGTTTGGTGCCCTGCGAAGTGACACACTTTCACGCCTGCATTGCATGCTTGTGGTGACAGTATATGGCTTCCGTGTGCATAAACGAACCAATCCAGTGTACCGTCCATGATGGTAAACATGGCGGTATTCATAGATTTGAGCATGCGTTCTCGCGCAATTTTAATCCCCTGGGTTCGCACACGAAGATTTGCCATGAGCTTTCCTTGTGAAGTCCCAAGAGAATTACCTCAGATTATGCCTCGCAGGACGTCCTTAGTATCCGCCACATACGAACTGGATGGATGTGCTTGTCCCCTTATATTCTGGTGGGTGATCTCTCGCAACTATTTGGCTACATGCTGGTGAGGCGTCAATAAGATGATGATATTCGAGACCGGGTGAACGAGCAGCATGAAGGTACGTCCATTTAGGCGTAGGTGATAAGCGTGTATGACAGCGGTGTAAAAGATCATATCCGATGAGTACTTTCGCGGTGAGGCCTTAGGACGATCTTTATACCCTCCTTTGGCAGGGGCGAGAGTGGCTGGTTACATCTCGTACGATGTCTGCGCTTCACATGACTTTCCAACTTCAATGGGCTGCAGACGACGCATTGCACTCAACAGCTTCTGATGCTTTTGTCTGATTTTCCCTGTGGCGTTCTTCCGGCGTATCAAGACCGTGTGGCGGCCATCCTCCGTTCATGCGGAACCATTTTGGCGTTCACTCACGGCGACACTGTCGAGTTCTCCGCACGAATACTGGTGTGACAAGGTCTCAATGTTTATTTGAGTGGTTTATATAGCACTCCTTATCTGTATGAACCAGTGGTTGCTCTTGCGTGGACCTCAGCGTTTCCTGAAGAGCGTCTATGCGCGTATTTTTGAGAGGCGACCACGACGCAGCAGCCTTGTATTCTGCTGTACATCTGTCCAGGCGCCATGGTCGGCGACTTGATGTTTTGTTAGCAGAAAAGCGGAGAACAGTCATTAAGCACTGAAGCGTAAAATTCGTGATTTACTGTTCTTTTATTCCTCCAATACACCTCAGACGATGGGTTAAGATAAGGAGTTTCCGCCCAAAGACAGGAGGACCAGAAAACATAATGATACATGAAGTTACGTTTCTTTTAGTCTGGCGCTTTACACTTCTGCCCTCACAGGAGGACGGTGGTGAAAATGTAACAGAATCTTTCTGTGTGCAGGTGATTTAGGTGCATTGGTGGCAATGGTTCAAGCTGGAGAGGCAGAGTTCGACCGAAGTTTACTGTTTCACTTACGGGTGCTGATTTCTAATACCTTGTATCTTAAAATACACGATACATTATTAGATGTGAAACATGGTGTATTGGCGAGAGGTATAGCCCTTCAGAAGTAGGTTTAGAGACGTTAACAGCGGGCGGCACAGACCTATAAAGGATCACACTTCAGTAAGACCAACAACTCGCACTCAGCTTTTCTCGCTAAGGTCGTGACTCACTGCAGCACATAATCTTCTTCATCTCTGCAATACCCCGGTGACGAAGACCAGCCATCACGGAAAGTGAAGGTCACCAGAGTAGGAGTGGGTTGTGGTAGGGCTTGAGGCGACTCACGGGGACACTGTCACGTTCAAAGGAGCACCTGTTTGTAGGTGGCGTGACAGGCTCGTCACGTATAAGTGACATGAGATTGCCGTTCGACAACGTGATGAGGACAATGATACTTGGGTACAAACTAAGAGGACAGACCTAGGGAACGGAAGAGAAGACGGAGCCAGACGAGTGAGCCCACGACGAAAGTCTCGACTTGCTGAGAAGTACTGGTCATGGTCATGGCACTCTTTTTCGATTGATAGTTGCTTGTTCGAAGTGAACGATCGGGCCAATTAACGATGCTCTTCAGCATGGTGCAGTTTCCAAAACAGGATTTCACTCCGAGACACCGGGACGAAAAGGGAAACTGTGTGAAGGGTGGAGCATAGTTCGAATCCATGTAAAAGAAAGGAATGTGCAAATCCTGTGGTTGATGGCATCGCGGTGTTGTACGTATAAGCCACAAATGGGTGATTTACACCCAAGTTTGAATGTTCAGAATTGACATACGTCGCGAGAATGCCTCCTAGCATTCGGTTAAAGTAGTCAGTTAGACCATTCGTTAGCGTGTAGTAAGAAGGCTGTAGAGGTGTGGTACACCGCTCAGCAGGCCCGAAGTGGTTCTAGTATTACTTCGAATATAAACACGCACCCTTCATCGCTCAGTACTCGCGTGGTGAACCACAGTACGAAGCGTTGCCAAATGAAATTGGCTACGTCACAGGCACCAGCAGAAGGTAGAGGAGCTGTAGCAGCGTACCTCTCAAGATAGTCGATGGCGAAATTGATCCATAAATTTCCAGCCGCAGTGTACCGAGGGGGATCATATAGACCAATTCCAGCACGGTCGACAGGGCATTCCGGACACAGCTGCAGTAGAGTGGGTGAATGGGTTTATGTCCTTCGTCATTGGCATAATGAACAGGACTGAAGGTAATTTTGTACAAAGGTGTGTGTTCCGTGCCAGTAGTGACTCTGGTTAATCTGGCGCTACGTTTTCAATTCACCAGCGTTAGCATGTTATGGGTAGGAGTGAAAATACGCGCAGACCTTAGATCGCACGCTGATTGGCATAACGAAGAGCCATTAACGACCATCCGCGTTGCAGTTTCTGCAGTTTCATTGCGCGTCCCGTATCTCGAAATGTGTGGCTTGGTTGTGAAGAGCTTGTGAGTTCGCAGACGTTGAGGAGCCGGAAAAAATGATAGATTGCGATGTTATCCGTGGATCTTCCCGCTGTTCATACAACATGTTCGTGACGAAATGGGAGCGATGGGAAAGTGCGTCTGAATGCAGGTCTGCGCTCTATCTCACTGGTGATCGTAAGAGCATATTCCACCAGAATGTCTACGCATGTCAAATTCTTGTAGGCGAAGAGCCCAACGTTTAAGGTGACCTGAAAAATATTGTAGCGACGCCAACCAACAAAGTGCGTGGTGGTATGTCAAAACGTCAAAACTTCGTCCGTACAAGTAAGGGCGAAACTTGTTTAAGACCTAGAAGATTGCGAGGCATTCTTTCTGAGCGACTGAACATAATTCACATAACGAGTAGTTACGTAACTAATCGTTTGAGCACAACGAGTAATTACCGCATAACTACACAATTACACCGTAACTACTTGTAGTGTGGCACTGTGTAAATAAATTGTTTCCCTATCCCCAACGAGCCCAAGCATTTGTCTTCCCGCTGACTGAATATTTTATTTCCGCTTTCGTGAGTTCACGGCCAACGTATGCACGGACGTGTTCTGGAATAACAGGCTTTCGTTGTGGAAAAACAGGCTGTGGAATACCAGCCTTTCGAGGAATGCTCCCAGACCAACGCCACTGGTGGTTGTGTGCACTTCAGTGCGTGCACTTTATTTGTAATGGCACATAATGAGTGAGCTAAGCAGGTGGCACAGTGTAAAAAAAGCTGTCACATGTTGGGGTGTATTCAGAAGGATTAGCTGGACCAGTCAGTGGCTGCGTAATGGGGGCTATTATTGAAGCAAAGTTGTGGATGAAACGGCGAAAGTACGAGCACAAGCCAATAAAGCTCTTGAGTTATTTAGGTGAAGTCGGCTTCGGAAAGCCGCCTATGGCTCGAACTTCGCCCCGGTCTGGGCGAATTCCATTCTTTGAAACAACATGATTAAGTATAGAAAGTTGGCGAGCCCCAAGGCCGCACTTCTGATGAAGGTTTGTTTTAGTAAGGCACTGAGGAGTTGTGCGCAGATAAATAACGTGCGCAGGGAAATCAGGATAAAATACGATAACGTCAACGAGGTAATATAAATATATTTACTATCTAAAACTACGTAAATTGGTGTCCGTCATTCGTTCAAGCGTTCCAGTTGCATTGCACCCACTGAATGGCATAAGCGTAAACTCTATAGGCGATCCGGCGTAACGAACAATGTCTTGGGACGGTAATACTGCGCCATCGGGACCCGCCAGTAACCTGAACGTAAGTCCAGTGAGAAAAAATATTCGGCACTTTGTGAGCACTTGATAGCGTCGCCGATGCGGGGAAGAAGGTATATACCATTATATGCACTTTTGTTCAGTCGCCATAGTCTATACAAAATCAGATTTAACCATCTTTTTTATTAACTAGGGCAACAGGTGAAGTTCAGCGGCGAGAATATAGCTTAATGACACCACGCTGAAGCACATCCTCCACCTGCTCCGTCATTACACTTCGTTTCTTGAGTTTTACGCGGTAGAGGCGTTGTCGCAAAGGAGGGTGCATTCCAGTGTAGATTGTGTAAGCTAAGGTGTTAGTTTGACCCAGTGCTTTCTGAGAAAGGCCAAATGAATCTAACAATTTATGCAGAAGGATTATTAGCTGTTCCCATTGATTCGGATGAAGTTTTTGTCAATAGAGTGATTGAAAATATTCGAGGAAACGTCATCCGGCGGAAAAAGAAGTAACAGCGATTCGTTGAAGTTGCTGGCAAGTGTCGTGAGACTCAATCGGCAAAATAGCATTGTCATCAACAGGAAGAACATATCCAAGCGTTTCGTGGGCGCATAAGGTCATGAGCTGCAATTGAAAAAGCAATTCCGGAAGCATCTTTAAGAGGTGGCAGAACGGCGTATGGCAAAGACGTACCGTGGTGGCGACTGACAGATGGCGAAAACGCAACGGTAGAGCCAGACAATTCAGTGCGATTGATAGAGACCATGATGAAGAATATCACCCTTGTCGGAAGCAACAAAAAGCTTGCTAAGGTGAGTGCTCATTGTCGGTAGATAGAGCTTCAGAAATCACGGGAAATACAACCTGAGCACGAGCGCAGTGAGTTACGGCCTGGTGGTGGGACGAAAAATTTCATCAAAGTATCACGTTGGGTACAAATGGCCAGCGCGAGAAACTAGATGTGCTACAAGATGCCATGAATGAATAATCTGACCATACATGCCCGACTGGCTGATTTGGTTGCGTGCTTGCGGTATTTAGTGAAAAGTGACAAAAGAGCGTCGTTAATTTTAGTATAGAACGGCACATACGAGAGCAGCGGTGTCAACAAGTGCAAGAGTTCGTAGATCTTCAACAAAGTTTTCCAAAACGTTTGTGGAGGACGGGCGCAGTCTTACACAATGTGATTATTTCGTACCTTGTGCCTCCTCAGCCATGGTCTTCAGTTTTTAGTCTCCGCGAGGTCTGGTCGACGACACAGAGGGGACGGGAAATGGTAGCGACGTGGTCAAGATGAGCGACGGGAACCGAATTTTCGGTAGTCGGAAGCGGGGTGCTTGTCCAATTCGGTTGGTGGCGGACCGCGTTCTGCTGATGGTCAGTTGCATTGATGGGGTAATTCTTGTTGCGCGTTGTACAGTTCCGGGAAAGAGTAGGTGGAGTACCTAGGTGCTGCCGGCCCCGCTGCGAAACGCCTGCGAGAAAAGCACGCGATGTGACCTGGATAACCGCATAGTACATTGGACGATTGTCAACTGTGCACAAAAGGTTTCGTTAGAGCGCTGCTTTGTTGCTGAAATCGGCGTCATTGGTACTTTCACAGGCTGGGGAGTCGGCACAGGTGGAGGTCGTGGCGGAGTAGCAGCAACAGCCGCATAACTCAGTGCGGCGTTACAGGTGATAGTTGAGAACCAGACGGCAGAGCCTCAGAGGCTTGCTACTGTATAGCTTGTCTCATGGCGGGTGCGAGTTGCCGTGGAGCGTGCTCTACGGCCGGTAAATGTCAAAGGCATTGCAGACGTTGAGTGACTTCCTCAAGAAAATACTGCTTGATTTCCGACAGCAGCATGTTGTGCTCGCCACCGAGGGTCAACGCCGCGAGCGATTCGTATGTTGCAGCTGCTCGCCACACTAGGTCCCGTTGTTTTCGCAGTTCATCGAAACTCCGGCACAGAGTGGCGAGCTCAATCATGGTCCGCTGGTTTTTTCGCAGCTACATCTGAAAGGTGTAGTCATCTATACCCTTCAAGATGTGCTAGATCTTGCCCGCTTCGCTCATACAGGGGTTCTGACACTTGCACAAGTCGAGCGCATCTTCGAGTAGCTTGTGAAGCCCTCTTACTACAGCTGTGCGCGCCCTCGTAGATGTTGTTTGGCGCGGCGCTTACGTGATTCGGGTCAACCGAACACATCAACAATAAGCTGCTTAAGTATGCTCCAAGTGCTAAAAAAAGTGAATCACCCAAGCGTAGTGCAGTGGGAACGATAACCATCGAAAGTTTGGTCGTGCCTCGCTGGTTGGTTTCATCGGCAATTTTTGGGGTAGTGGGCAGTCTCCTGTTTCAAAGTTCCAGTTCGGTTACGCAGCACCTCCACCACTCTGCAACGGGCTTTATTGGCGACAGGTAGCTCTTCAGAAAAAGGTTTCCAGACGTTAACGGCAGGTGGCGCATATCAGTCTAGAATCACAGTAGGAGCACGAACTGCTCGCGTTTGGCTCCTCTCGCTAAGGACGTGACCCACTGCGACACATAATTTTCTTTCTCTCTACAAATGTATCGGGAAAAATTCGCTTCATCGTCCCAAAGGGAACTCTGACAGAATGCGAAGCAGCTGCGTTACGCACGGGTGGCATCATGGATTTACTGGTGCTAACTCAGGTCCTGTGGTGAGCACTGGAACATTCGTTTGAATCGACAGTGGGCGTAGATCTCGTCGCTTGTTCAAAGTGGACACGGTCGCTGGACCGGAGCTGCCGCGCGTTGCGCCTTTACTACCACAGCCTTGTGATCGGTGAAGTGCAGGCTGAGAGGTTCCTGCAGACCTTCGGCGTCAAAGTCGACGCTCGCTTAATCGTGGTGATTAGCTTCTGTGTGAACCGATGAGTCGGTGAAGCAGCGAGCAGCGGTACCAACAGGTGTTGCGGGTAAACGGACGAGGCGGCAGGAACGGGTGCAGCGGCGAGTGCGTGGCATGTGAGAGAGAGTGACGTCTTCGCTCGCTGCGAAGAGAGAGTGACGTCTACGCATAGCTGCGATGTGATCTACTTTGCTCCGCTGCAACACTTAGGAAGAGGGGTACGCGTTGCGGCGTGTTTCTTAGGACACAAGCGTTACACATGTGAGTCAAAGATGATGATGCTACAACATTTTTATTTATGAAAAAAAAGAAAAAAAGGAAGGAAGAAAGTCAAGGGTGCTTTCTCCATTCCAGGACACCAGTGGCCGCTGCAGCTCGCCAGGCTTGATCCAGGAGACCATTTTGGGTCTTCAGGTCAACCCGGGCGAGAACGACTTCCCAAGGCTCCCCCAGTAGCGTGAGTATCACACGCGACTGAACCTCCTAAGGCTTGTTCTGGCAGTCCTATGTGACGTATTGCAGTGTCGCGCCACAAACATTGTTTTACATATGTATTGGGGTTTATGTGATGCCACCTTTCCAAATGTGAATAGGTGTAAACATGAATTTGCCTTAGCTGGCGAGCTTCTCCAATCTTAAGCGATTTGGGCGGCGGGGCATACCACTGTCTTGTCTTCCGTTGATGCCCGAGTGTATCGCGCGTAGTTCAATGTTCGTACTAATTATCGTTGTTGATGTTCACTCGGTTGCGCGAATTACGAGCGAAACTGTGCGCCAGCGCATAACTCGAGATACCCTCGGGGCCTGGGCACCAAATTATAGAATATTCGCGTATCAGCCAATCACCGAGTAATTTGAAGGCGAAATTTGGTAGTGCACCACGAAGAAACATTCTGCAGGCGTCCTGGGAATCAGACCAGACTAATGCGGAGGAGTTTTCTGCCTCTTTAGTTCGAATACCTAGCGCAATCGCCGCCGCCTCCACCGTCGTTGTACAGGTTGTGTTAATGGACGCTGTGACAGTTTTAGCGGTATGCGGAATTGGTTTAACTGCTACTATAACGCAGCTCTCGTTTGATTTTGCGGCATCGGTGTATACTATTTCGTGGTTTTTGCCAAACTGTCTTTGAAGCTGCCGAGCTCTAGCTTGTTTTCTCGTCCCCTGGTACAACTTACTCTTGTCTCGCGGAAATGGGCAGACAGTTATGTGTTCGCGTGTTTCCCTAACCATGGTAGTTATGTTCTTCCAGCAATATTGTGGTCTGGTAGGGTATCCCAAGCGAGTGAGGGTTTTTCTTCCTACCTTTGTAAGGCATAGTCGTTCTTTCTGCGAGAGACGTGTTGCTGCTGCAAGCTCTTCGAAAGTGTTGTGCACACCACGCACTTCCACTTTTTCATATGAAGCATTAGGCGGTATACCTAAGGCAGCTTTGTATGCTCCCCGTATTATCAAGTCAATCTCTTTAATCTCCGTTGGTGTGAGCTCCTGATATGGTAGTCCATATGTGAGTCTACTAAGGATGAATGCTCGTACCAAGCGTAAATTTTCTCCTTCGTTTAGCCCTTTGCCCTTTCTTGTTATTCTGTGAATCTTTCGAGCGATGTTTTTCAGTGTAGATTTCAGCATTTTTATCGTATAGCTTGATGTTTTGTTGCTTTGCATCCATAAAACTAATATTCTAAACGTTTGTCTCTCCGGACATTTTATCTCCTATGCTTAGTCTTATGGCTGATTTGTTTCTATAATTTCTGCAATGAACGCGGATATCTCTGATTTATCTGGTGCACATGTCATGCCATTATCTCCAGCTAACGCCTGGACGGTGTCGATCATTTCTTGTAAAGTTTGCTCTTTCTTTCCCTGTGAGCCTTTGCTGACCCACAGAGTGATATCATCAGCGTAGAGTGCGAATCGCAAGTCAGGGATTTGCTCCAGCTGCTTTGCTAGTCAATTCATCACTATATTAAAAAGCGGTGGAGAAAGGGCTGCGCCTTGCGGTGTGCCTCCATTTGGCATTGGAAATACTTAAAGCGTATGTTCTCCGTGCCAATGGTTGCTGTGCAGTTGGAAAGAAATGTTCTGATATAGCAAAATGTTTGAGCACCACAATTCAATTATTGAAGTTCCTCCACTACAAGTCTATGAGAGATTGTATCGAATGCCTGCCTCAAATCCAGCGCAGCGACTACGTTGTCGCCTCCAGTGGTTACATTCTGAATCACTTCATCTTTTATTCGCAGGAATATATCCTACCTAGATAAATGCCGTCTAAATTCATACATGTTTTGAGACAGGTAATGCTCTATTTCAATATATTTAGAAAGCCTGGTGTCTAGAATCGTCTAAAAAAACTTGCCTGGGCATAGTGTCAACAATATGGTCCGAAGGTTGTGGAGCGTTTTATTCTTTCCAGATTTTGGAAGAAGAAATATGTTGGCCTCCTTACATTGGCTAGGGATTCTTCCTCCTGCCCAGACTTTTTCGTTAAAGTATTGGGTAATTTTTCTGAGTTGTTTATCGCTTGTAATTCTCAACATCGTATTAGTTGTTTCGTCCTCTCCAGGAGCCGAATACTTTTTACGCGACATTGCAGCCACGAAGACCTCTTGCTCACTTATCGGGGAATCTAGGTGCTGATTTTCTAAACCCCTATTTCCTAGATCCCGAATAGTTTCCTTACTGCTTCCAATGTAATTCTCCCGAAGAATTTGCAGGAAAACGTCATAATCCCCTTTGAATTCTCCCGCTAAAATTCGCAATGCTATACTTGTAGTAATTTTCATGTTCATGGGCTTTTGCATACTTTTCATTGTTGCCCAAGTTTTAGTTGTAGAGAGCGATCCCCTAAGGAAATCACAGAAGGTAGCCCAATTACAAGCGTGAAGCTCTCGGGCTTTCACGGACAATTCTGTGATTCTGGCTTTCAGCTTTCTATTAGATCTCTGCCTTTTCCGCCCTTTGATGATGCTGCGCCGGCCTTCCCAAAAGTGCATGAGGCGGGGTCCACAGCTGCAATTTTTTTATTTATTCTGATGTCCTTGGTATGTAAGCTGTACACCTTCCTCGTATCGTCCACCCAGTTGTCTAGCATTTCTAGCTACTGCTGTGTCGCCGGATACTGCCTGTAGGCCTCCCAACGAACCTTTCCAGATATCGCAGCGCCGCGTCTTTGCCTGTTGAATCAAGGCTAGAGCATTGTGGGAAAGCACAGTGCTGGTCGGGCAGAGCAGACGACGCTTTCTCGCTTTCTCCTGCTTTCATCGCGTGCCAATAGTGGTTTTGGCTGGCGTAAGGTGCTGCTGTCGTGAAAAATGGCTACTCCTGAGTGCTCCGACTTTCATGCTCGTCCACTAGGTTGTAGAGCTCGCCACAAATAGCCAGAATCACCACAGAAGATGCCGAAGACGATGAAAAATGGCGGACAAACCTGCTGTGTTCGTGGGTGCCATCAGACGCGAAAGACATTGTGCGTTTCGTTTCATTGCACAGTGCTATTTCAAGACTTGAATTTTTGTGATGCTGCAGCTAAGTTTGACCTTTGTCAAGAAATTTCAGTACTCTCGGCGTCATAAGTGGCATGTTTTTGCGGCACAACATTTCAAACAAATAATTAGAACTCTAATCCACGAGCATAGTGGGGCTCGAGCCCATTTAAAGGGGTCTGATTTAGACAATGAGTATCATGCGTACAGTACCACGATCTTGCACCGCGTATCACGCGGAAGCATATCACGAGTGATAGTGCTTATCATAAAGTACTAATAGTAAAACTGTACGCTCATGCTGAAAAGAGAACAAAAGAGAAAAGCTTCCGCTAAATAGAAATACGATGTACGAACGAACGGGCTTGCCGCAAAATCCGAGTAATGTTTCCAATTCAATAGGCTTTCTCGCAGGTATGTTAACAGTTTCTCGGGTCCCTAATACGTTTGCTGACTTCATGTTGCTGTGCGTTGTGCCTCTTATATGAGAGCAGATTGAAGCAGCGTTATAACGTGTGATATTCTCGCAAGGATGCGTTCGTACACGCGCGCGCTGCGAGACACAAGCGGCGCCAACGGTTCCGAGCAGAAGACACTCCGCGAGCGCTCAGGCTTCCCACATTGCTTTGCTGCCAGCCTGGGTGGCGCGCGCTAATTTATGGAAAGGTCCATTGGTTATTTTAGCAATTCCCTATGACAGTTTTAGCTTCGGAGTGGAAGTATAAAAACTGATTATGATGTGATCACTCCCCATATTCTCATCAAGATTTTTCCATGATCCACATTTAAATAGTGTACGTGAATGTTAGATCTGGATATTTGTCAATGCAAACACTAATGCCTAGTCTGGTGGTCGCCTAGGGCATGGTCTCAAGTTGCAGCTCGTATATCTCTACTACCTGCAATTATTATGCGCCTTTACTGGTGTTTTTCCAGTATCCCCAACAAGTATAAGAAGCATTGAAGTCACCTGCAAAGAATAATCTTTCTGTCTGTTCCATGTGCCTAAAAGCCCACTCGAGCATCTCGAGAAAGTTGACGTGACGCTCTCTTGGAAGGCTGTAAATTTTAGGAATAAACATTTTCGCTTTACCCCTTTTGGTGGTATGGAGTACAATCAGTTGGTGCTTGGTTGGGCACTCAGATTTATAGTATGCATTGCTTGCAATACTTTTATGCACCACTGAGGCGATCTTGCAGTATATTAAATTTTGGATGGTGTAATATTCTCTTAATTTTATCACGACCTTGCCAGTTTTCTGCAAACATATCACATCAGGTTGCATAATTGCAGCATTCATGCTTGATTGCAGTGCTGCCGCTCGCTTGTCGACCAAGTGGCAGTTCCAATGCAATATTTTGTAGTGAGAGAGGATGACGAGACGGTGGCCAACGTGGTCGTGTCGATCTCTCGCCGCTTTATTTTACGCTTCAAACGGAGCCGCGGCGGCTGTCCACGTCCGATACGCCAAGTGCGCTAGCTTGTTCTAATCCTCGCGCAGCTCGAGCTAGCATCAGCTGCTCGAGAGGCGCGGCGCGGTGATTGAAAAATGATGATGGTGATGATGGCACTACAGGGCTTCCCCGCTAGCGCTTTGCGCGATTTGGTATATGAAAGGCATATGAAAAGGCATATGAAAAAAGAAAGAGAGCGACAAATGCTATATACATCAACGACAATCCATAAAGTCCTAATTTGCCAAGTCCAGGTTGTCAACGTTTATGGGCCATCGGTAAGCAGTGTGTCTCCGGTGGGCGAATCTGGGAGAAGCGCAAGGGACGAAGGAGGAAGTGCCGGGTCGCTGTGGTAGCCGACAAGCGGGTCTCACGGTGACCTGGTCGGACAGGCCGAGAGTGGATCATGTGTCGCGAGGTCATCCTGCTAACGTCGGCAGAGGGTCGGCAGTGCGGGTTTTGACGTTGGGGTCGACGCAACACAGACCTCAAAGTCGAGCGGCGTCTGACGTTCCGGTATAGATAGACGTGCCGACGCACGCAGGAACGTGTCCTAACAATGCCGCCAAGTGTACGGTGGGTAGTCGGGTACACGACTAGTGGTGGGGCATTGCGTCGTCCTCAGGGCTGTGACTGCAACTCGTGGCTGCGTAGTAGGGCAGCTCAAAAGTTGCCGCAATGTGTGGCGCCAAGCAAGTTGTCGTCGCCGACGTAGGGTAATGGGTGGTAGACACGTATGAGGTATGAGCGTCGTCGCGGTTGTGACACACGAGCTGGCGTTGTGAACACACGTCTGGTTGTTGCCGTCCGGAGGCAAAGGCTCCGGGGAATGGTGGTAGTGGAACCCAGTCAGCGTGGGCGCGCCCGGAGTATTGGACGGGACACCTGTGCTCGTGTAATGACCTCCGGTAGTACGCACACGAGGGTTGGCGTGCAGGTCTGCATAATTGATGGCTGCCTCTAGTGAACACTCCCTAGATTGCTCCACCGCAGGCGTGGTATGCCTGGTGAGCCTTGTCTGAAGCAGACCGGGCACGTCGTCCTCAAGCGCGTGAGTCATAGTAGCAGCATCTTGGAAGCTTGGCCGTGGTTGATGGCTGGTGGCTTTAACTTCAGCTGCGGGAAACTGCAAGGACGATGGTGGTCGTTGCTGGCATGACGTGCAGAGCATTGAGGCTGGTCGACAGTCGCCTTCGGACATCGGGGAGGGTGAAGGTTCCGCAACCGGGAGGTGAGTAGCGGGCGTGACAATGCCCATAGTCGTGGTAGCCACCAGGGCGTTCGGTGATGTTGCTGTCGTAGAACCTGACGTGTCAGTGGTGTTGTGAGCCATGGAGGTCGGCTGAGACGAGCCGGTGGTAAGCATGCCTGCAGCGTCATCGGCCCAGGACGCTGCAGCCCAAATGTCGAGAACCTTGGCGGATGGGCTGTCGGGCGCAGGCCACGCGTCGCCAGTGGCCAGACGAGAGGTTAAGTCTCGTTTATCGGACGTTGTTGAAGGCGAAAGTTTCGAGGTCGGGAAGTCAATAACGGGCGAAAGGTCACCTGTGCCAGACTCCGAGGCGGGCGGCAAGGTGGTCGTCATGGAGTCTGGTGGGGCCATGGTGTCGCGTGCCGTCGCTTTCGTGGAAAACGTGCAGGTAGCAAGCGTGCCAGAAGGACCATCGGCCGAGGACTTCGAAAAAACGCGCTTCACGGTGGACAGGTTGTCGGCAGCAGGAACGACTTCAAGAACCTCGTCAGATCTGTGACCGGGTGCGAGAATCACTGCGCTAGTCACCGGACCAAAGCTGGAGGGAGACGTTGTTGGGGAAGTTAGGTTGCGGTCAGATGAGAGCTTCAGGCCGGAGGGTCCAGCACGCTGCGACGCAGGGAAAACCTGAAAGTCGCGCATAAACGGCAGCGGGTGGTAGGTGAGGCCATAGCTGGCAAGCACCGCAGAGCAGAGGTCATCGTAAGGCTGCTGGCTGGAGGTTGAAGTGGCAGAGAGATGACGCAACTCTACCGGAAGGGCGTCATGAAGAATGGCGTGCATCAGCGGCTGGTCCGTGACGCCATTCAGCGCAAGAATGGCATCGAGCTGCATGAACCATACCTTGGGGTAGGTCGATTGGAACGGTGGCACTGGCGGGCAGAGTTGCGGAAACATGGCCGCGAGCCGCTCGGCGAAGGGCGTGTTCTCCGGGTCACCAATGTAGTGTGAGAGGAAGACGAGACGGTGGCCAACGTGGTCGTGTCGATCTCTCGCCACTTTATTCCACGCTTCAAACGGAGCCGCGGCGACTGTCCACGTCCGATACGCCAAGTGCGCTAGCTTGTTCTAATCCTCGCGCAGCTCGAGCTAGCATCAGCTGCTCGAGAGGCGCGGCGCGGTGATTGAGAAATGTTGATGGTGATGATGGCACTACAATCTCAACGGAGTCAGTGCTGCGAGTTGTATTACTGGCCATTGCTAATCACACTCTCGATATCTGTAGAGTAAGACACAGCCACATTTTAGGGGCGAAGCTCTTTAAAGCAGCACCCATTCGTCCCTCGTCGCAGTACGTAACATGTCTTAAGCTTCGACTTGAAAGGTGGTGCCAGTGGGAGATATTTCCTGTGCGTTGTTGAACAATAAAAAAATTACAGCGAGCGCGTTAACTAAAAGCCGAATTCTCCTGTCTCTCAATACCCATTAGCAGCCATTGGCACGTAATTTGAGTGCTATCTGACAAGAAAGGGTTGCTATGTTATACTCACTGGGCGTGGCCTCTTTGGTTTAAGAAAGGCTTAGCGAGCGTTGAGCCGCAGTGCCAATAATACAGAGAACTAGTATACACCATCAACTCGAGGTGGCTAAAGGCTCGAAGTAGATACAAAGTGCAAGCTGTAAGAAAGTAAAAGTCGAATTCTCCTGTCTCTCATTTCCCATTTGCAGCCATTGGTATGTACCTTGAGCACTATCTTACAAGAAAGGGTTGCTACATTATACTCGCTGAGCGTAATCTCCTTGGTTTTAGAAAGATTTAGCGAGCGTCGCGCCGCAGTGCCATGAATACAGGGAACTAGTATATATCTTGAACTCGAGGTGGCTAAATGTTGGAAGTACACAAGAAGCGCAAGTCTTAAGAAATAGTGCGTGTGCCACCTCTTTTTTAGTTCTTGGAATGTCCACTGGATGGTGGTGCTTCTACATGCGGAATATCTGATGAAAATATGCGATATGGATGTACTTGGAGGGTTGAATAGATGGACGAAAGAATACACAGACAGATGCATGGGTGGATGCACGGATGGCTGCATTACTGTATGGACGCATGAATGGATGCAGAGGTGGATGCATGGACGAACCCAAGGACGGATGCACGAATGGACGTATGGATGCACGGACACACGCGCTCACGGATGGTCACAGAGACGAACGTGTAGACGGACGGGAGCAAGAACAAATGAATGGTCGGATGCTTCGCCCCACTCTACATCATCCACCCCGTGGATGTGCTGCCATTTTTTAAAAATTTACTTGCCATGGGAATATCCGGGTCGCTGCAAGCTCTTTTACGCGAGCTTTGCTGTTTATTCTTTTGCGCATGCACTTAAGCCTTGTGGCTCTGAAGCTCCGCATAAAAGTGTTGCTGAAAGTTTTGAAGACCGTGCATCTGTTGCACCAGTTCACTATTGGTTTTTCCAATACTTTGTAACGTGAGGGGCTGAGTGGATGGTTTATCTGCGTGATTAAATTGGACTAATGCGCCCATGGAGTTTTCTATTGCATCCTCAGAACTGCTGCTTCCAATTTGAGTTCGCCCAATGACTGTTTTCATTATCGTTTTTCGAAAAGTATTCTCTGATACTCAGGGTGGAATCTTATTGGGTTCGCCCCTCACTCAGTAACCGCCACCCTGCTCACCTGCTGCTGGATCGAGCCCACGGCCACTCCAGGCGTTCTGGTTGGGGTAGAGGATCGGGATTGATGACAGAGGGTAGGTTTGTTTTATGCAGCTCTTAGTTCGTGATGTTTCTTTCTTTTTTCCGTGATCGTGCCTTGTGCCTTTTCCTTTGGGCTGTGTCCACCTGGTTTTCAAGCTGTGGCCATTCTTCATTATCGTATGTGTCTTCCTATGCATCCCACCTTCGTTTTGGTGGCGATGGTAAGGCTCCGCTAGACGCCTATTTGTCTGTCGTCCGGTCTGACAGCTTGGGATGCTGCTGCTTTACTGGCTGCTTGAAGCGCTGCGTGCATTCTTTGGTTCCCGTCAAGTGTCCCTCTTCCCATGTGGAACGTACAGGGTTGCAAGTGTGGTCCTTTTGAGGCTCCTTCATACCACAGTTATGACAAACAGCGATGGTGGGCTTCGGGAAAAAGTCTGTTCTGTGTCCTGTTTGCTTGCAGACATAGCAGATTTGTATAGTATTTTTAATGGGAAACAGGGGACCTCGCCGACCATATAGTACAGAAATCTTGGTATTATGGGGCCAAGAAACGTGATCACCACTGTCTTAGTCTCTCCAAGCATTCTGCCTCATAGGATCTCGACTCTCGTGTCCGTATGCGTAGATTTTCTACGGGAGTTTCTGGGCTTGGGCTGGGAGTCAGACCTTGTATGACTCTTTTTCGTGTGCCGTCTCCCACTGCTCCATAGGAATTGACAGCGTGCAATCTTCTGTTGACAGTGAGGCTTGTGATTTTTCAGGAGATATCAGCTACGTCCTTGTTGGGAGCGGAGATGATGAATATGTTGGATCCTGGCTTCGGCCGGAGCACAAATTGACTGCCACTTATTGTACCTTGACATGCGTTCACAACTGCTTCTGCAGTTTGTGGTGCCGTTAGTTCTTGTGTAGGTAGTCCTTGGAATGGTCTTACGATGATTTTGAAGTCATCCTTGAGGAGTGGTGGCAACTTACAGTTCTGTGGTTTTCTTTGCGTCGTAGTTAGCGAAAGTGACTTGGATGCAGGACTCATGAAGTCATAGTCTTCCTCTTGTCGGGAGTTTCGTTCCTGCTTTCGCGAGAGCTTTATTTTGACGAAAAATAAGGAATGTCTGCCAGCCCCCGTCCTCGTAGCGTTCCTTGCCTCCAGATATACCGTCGGTCGCATCGTTGTCTTGGTGGGTGATGCCATCACCCACAACACTGTGCTGGCATTCTATTTCAGCCTGGTCCAAGGCCGACATATCAGTCTCTGCCTTCTGGTCCGTCTTGGGACGTATTGTCTTTTTAAGCGGTGTCTTCGTCGCTTTCGACCGGCCGTGAAACACCACAGGCGCTCTCGTAAGAGCCAACGAAGTTTTTGCCGTCGGACGCTGCCGTTGACACTTTTGCGTCAACGGCAGCGTCAACGCACCAAGCAAAGCGTCAACTCACCAAGCGTTGACGCTTTTGCGTCAACGCTTGGTGCGTCTCAGACGTAGGCGTATTGCCGCCGCTGCAATGCTGGCGCGGTCATAGCGGGCATGTTGTCGACCGAAAATAGATGTGAAGATGCTGCTCACTGAGAAAAGCTTGTCATGTACGAGTAGCCCTGATGCTCCTGACCACAGTGTTATAGCATAGTCCAGGTAAGTCACAACAAATTCACATAAAATCAGCGAAACTCGTGGGGCACATGCGAGTGGTGCTCACTCGTCGGCTCCGCCTAGCGGTCTCCACGTGAGTCAAAGAGCTGCTTCGCGTCTAAAACAAAGTTGGCAAAAACCAGATCGATGCGCGTTTTCCTTATCGTGGTGAGTAGATTCCTTTCTGCCGGCACATACTTCAGCAAGGGCACGTCACGCACGTAATAGACAAGCCATTATTCTTCTCCTCCGCTTAGAGGAACGGTTAAGTATCCTGCAACTTAAGAGGCACGCTCGCCGCACCTCGGCGCAATCAGTCAGCTTCACCTCAATACAGCGCTGAGCCTGTTCCTTCGATAGGTTGGAAGCAAGGTACAGCGTGAGGATCGCGAAGTCGCCGACGCGCACGGCAACAAACTCGGAGCAGGAGCGTCTTCGAGAGGTTTCAAACGGTTCTTCCTGGTCACCTCCAGATCAGCTGGCGGAGCCGGGCGCTTGCGGGTGAGCGCCTTTGGAGAGGGCGCGCGTTGCGTTCGAGACGTTGCCGACGTTGGGAATTTGCCGGCGTTGGCCTTGATTGCCGGCGCTTACGCTCAGATTCCTTGGCTCATGTCTCTTCGGTGCCGACACGTTGAAAACGTTTACGTTCTGCTTTCTTGGCTCGCATCTTGTTGGTGTTACCCATGCACTGTCTCTATTCTCGAATGATACTGTCGTGCCTGAGTCACACCTCGTTCCTGTCGTTGGTTTAGCAATGCCGACACTTGCGTTCGGCTTTGCTGGCTCGCGCCTCGTCGGTGTTACAGGCACGTCGTCACCATTGATGTACGAGATCAGCTCTGCCAGCCCTCGCAATGTCTGTGACGGCCGGTACAGGCCACGTTGCTTCGGCGCATGTTTCAGGGGGTGATCGAGCTTCGCTTTCTGGCGCCCTCTTTATGGAAGGTAAACGAACCAACAGAGTATTTACTTGATCTGCACTTGAACGTTCAGAGCAGTGTAGAGGGCGAAGCGAGAAAAAGGTGACACAAGGTGAGCGCGCGTCAGGCGAAGGGAGAGTGACGGCACTACGCACAGTGAGAAAAATCATAACCTCGCACCGCCCCAACACCTGCAACTAGGTGAGTGCGGCGTGGCACGTTGCCACGGAGACACGGATAGACATCGTTACACAGGCTCGTCAAAAGGCTTCTTCTCATCTAGTACAGGTACTCATCTTACGAGACGTATTTCGATACAGATACAGTATACAAAAAAAGTATTCTTGTAAAAAGCCCCAGCTCTCAGTGCTGCTGATGAAGCCGAGATGCACCATTGCTATCTTACACTCAGACAATTACATGAAAAGAGGTAAAGCATACGTTTATACCAGAAGCGTAGTGGCTGCACAAGACACAAGTGAGGGCGAGATGAAAAATAGACGTGGAGAAGTGGCGGACGCTCTCGAGAGTCATCTGGTTGGCACCAGATTGAATTGCTCACAGGAAAAATCAGAGATGATACTTTACCGCCTCAAGAGAGTAGGCATGCATTGCAGAGAAGTAAGAGAATTACACGAAAGAAGAATAAGGATAACCTCTAGAAATGGTACGAAGTTCAGAAGATCGCCGTCTTGGGTCTCTGGATCGAATCCAGGGGAACCAATGTGAGAACCGTACTACTCCTGGAAAGGAATGTCATGACGTTCGTAAGGTCAATACAAAGAGTATCCAATAAATGATGGCGCATTAAAAAAGGTGAAATTGTACGACTCACCCAGGCCTTCATGATCAGCCATGTCACGTACGTATACCGGCGTTCGTCGGCTGAAATAACGCGGAAAAAGGAAAGGTCAACGCGCTTATCAGGAAAGCGTGCAGAGCTGCGCTGGGTCTACCGCAATACACAAAGAATGAATGGCTGCCACATTTCAGAGTATATAACACGCTTGACGCGATCGTTAAGGCACGATAGTGCAACACGAACAGTTATATGGAACCATAGCCGATAGAGAAATTATGGAAGAGATCTCCATTATTACCCCAAAATGAAAAGTTCGAAGACGCAGATTCACCCCGTCGTTCGTCCGCGACAATCACTGAAGACATTCCGAAAAATATGCACCTTGTGCGCAACGTTGACAGAAGAAAATGCCGCACAAGATTGATCATTAGAAAACACGACGCGGGGGGGGGGGGGTAGCTTTTTGTAGACTCCTGGTAATCTCTAAATTCGGAATTGCGGGCATAGAGGCTCAAAGTAAGACCGTGACAGCAGCTAGGTAAGGACGAGATTGTATGAGGTAGCGGAAGAAAAGGCCATTGTCCTGGCTGTTCTCGCCGGTTAAAAACAGCACAGAATAACAATCAGTGACTGCAAGATGGCCATAAGAAATTTCACAAAAGAATGGGTCTCTACCGAAGCAGCCAAAATCTTTGACCACAGAGCAGAAGTCTTCAGAACGGCAAACTTGCATCCAGATACTTCTAGCGAATCCCGGCGCACATGAAGGAATTCGAAGACACGATCATCTCTTCAAAGCTTAACGAAAAGACTCACTGAATAATTTAAGAGCTAAGCCACCACGGTTGAAAAAGCGACGGCTCAACACCCTGAACACGTCTAAATATTGAGTGCAAATAATGTTCAATGTTTCAGACTTTCTAAAATTTTTAGACAGACTCGTGATCAAAGCTTACATGGTTACTTAAAAACATTGCTGGATGAACGGGGATTTGCTCACGCTAGCGTTTAGAGGAACACTTTTTCCTGTGACTTTCCAATGCGCGCACATTATCATTGCGTGAAAAACAGTGCCTCTCTACACATACGGCAAGTCGGAACTTCACCGCCATTTAAAAGATGACTTTGAGGGCCGTAAGTATGCCCTGTTCTCAGCTTGGAAAATAGGGAATCATTTCGACTTGATCTCATTTCGTCTCGATTGGTAGTGGCCCATAACCGAGATGACCATGGGGAGAGGAATAATACACAAATTCACAGTTTTGTCTCAGAATCTATTCGAGTCACTATATGAGATAACCAACGTTAGCGTTGACAAAATGAACGATATTCTAACTAGTATAATCACAGAGTGTGTAATGGAAGCTGGAAGTTCAGTCACTAGACTGAAAACCGGCAAACTATCTCAGAAGAACAAAATATTATTAGAAGACGACAAACGATGAAAGCCTCAAACGCAACTGATAAAATAGAGCTAGTGGAGCTTTCGAAGTTTAATATTAGATGTAAGGGAGCCACCGTCAAAAGTATAATTTAGAGAGAATTGTGCAGGCTGTAAAAAAGCGGCAGAAGCCTAAAAGCTGCGAAGGCAGACTTGTGCATAGGCAAAAATTGGATGTATGCGTTGAGAAGCAAGAGAAGCATTGTCATAATTAATATGGATAGGATAGTCAAGTTGGTGGAAGAGTTCTACAGAGAGCTCTACAAAAGTCAAAAGAACAAAGATGGTATTGTGAGAAACTATATTATCCCAGGAGCAATGGACATTTTATCAGTAATGACAAGGGAAGTAAAGAAAGCCTTTAAAGGAATAAAAAGAAACAATGCTGCTGGTGAGGATAAAGTAACAACGGACCTCCTGAAAGATGGCGGAGAAAGTGTGTTAGAAAATTTATCCATCTTCTATACAAAGTGTCTCTTGATGGAAAGGATACCAGAATAATAGAAGAACGCCAACAACACCCTAATCTTTAAAAATGACACATCAAGGACATGAAAATTTACAGGCTGATCAACTTACTCTTTGTTTTCTACAAACTATTTAAAAACCTATAAACTAATAGTTTTAAGGCGACATTACAGTTCAATCAGCCGAGTAACCAAGCAGGTTCTCGTAGCGGCTACTTCACCATAGACCATAGTCATACGATTAATCAGCTAATAGAAAAATGTGCTGAATACAACCAACTCCTATACTTAGCTTTTATTGGTTAAGAGGAGGCATTTGACTTAATATTGATATCAGCAGCAATGCAGGCACTACGGAATCAGGGCATCGAAGAACTATGCATAAACATACTAGAAAAACTCTATAAAGGATCCACAGTCACCATAGTTCTCTATAAGTAAAGCGAAAAAATCCCAATAAAGAATGGTGTGCGGCAGGGAGACGTGATATCTCCAATGGTATTCACCCCATGTTTTAAGAATTTCAGGACCCTAGACTGGGAAGAGCTAGGGATAAAAGGCAATGAAGAGTACGTTAGTAACCCGCGATTTGTTGATGACATTGCCTTGATGAGTAACTCAGGGCACAAATTAGATTTCATGATTACGGAACTGAACACGGAAAGCAGAACGTAGGTGTGAAAATTATTATGCACAAAACTAAAGGAATGTGCAACAATCTCGGCAGAAAAGAGCCCTTCCTGATATGTGGAGAGACGCTGGAAGCTGTAAAGAAATATTTCTATTTAGGACAGGAATTAACCGTGGAGCCGAACCCCGAGATCCAACTAACTAGAAGAATAGCATTGGGGTGGAGCACATTTGGCAAGCACTTTCAAATCATGACTGGTGGATTGCCACTGTCCCTCAAGAGGAAGGCATCTAACACCTGAATCTTGCCAGTAATTACCTATGGAGCAGAAACATGGAGGAGGGTTCAGCCTAACCTGAGGACTACCCAGTGAGTGCTGGAATGGAAAATGATAGATGTAACCTTAAGAGACAAGAAGAGAGCATATTGGGTCAGGAAACAAACCGGGATAGAGAATATCATAGTTGAAATGAAAATAAATAAATTGACACGAACCGGAGACTTTCTCAATATTTTTTGTATGTTTGATATTATGATTGACCACAATCTTGTGCAAGTTGTGGTTGAACCCACGCGTGTTACAGAGTCTACATCTTCATTGCTTGATTTGGTATTTTTACACCGATCAAATGCTCAGTGCGACGTGTCCCTAATCCCTGGCATATCGGACTACAGTTTGATTAGTGTTTCGTTCCTTGAATATAATCCGTTCTGGGAATGTGAATACCACAAAAGCTGTTAAAAACTTTGCGCACGCTCAAGACTCGCGTATTTTTGAGTTTTTGAATGATCACGTGGCTGAGGTTTGTGGTGACAATGTGGAACACCTTTGGGAGAAATTCAAGAACATCTGTACGTTTTGTTTAGATAAGTTCATTCCCAATAAGCTAAAAAACGCACTAAGTTCACTCCGTGGGTCACGAGACCTATACTGCATCTAAAACGAAAGGCTGAACGTCCCAGGAAAAAGAGGGCAGCTTCCCAGCGCCTAGGTGAAGTCTGGTCTGCTTTACACGAAGCGATTCAACGCGAGAAAAGCTTTTATATCAATACCACACTGGCTACTTTTATTGAAGATGACCCGCAGAAGTTTTGGGCCTACACTAGTGATCGCAAAAAGAACCTAGAACAAATTTCTGTGAACGGTTCTCTGGTATCGGATGCGAAAGCGATTGCTGATCATTTTAACTCTTTTTTTCATAGTGTTTTCTGTCAGTCTTCTCAGCCTGTGGCTTTTGTACATGATTCCGCAAATACTCCACCAGGAAATTTAATTTCATATGAAGGAGTTTTAACATGGTTCTTCGAATAAAAGTAAAATTCTCCGGTGGGCCAGAAGGAATACTGAACGATTTTTTTCGACGGTATGCCGAGCCCTTGTCCAAATACCTTGTTACAATTTTTGAAGCTTCAATTCGTGTGTGCTCAGATTTGGGTGCACGTTAAAGAACCCCAGGTGGTCAAAATTTCCGGAGCCCTCCACTACGGCGTCTCTCATAATCACATGGTGGTTTTGGGACGTTAAACCCCACATATCAATCAAGCTTCAATCCGTACTGCAACGTTACCTAAAGAATTGAAGATGGCTAGTGTCAATCCAATTCCCAAAAAGACAAACCCTCTTCTTGTCTTCAATTATCGGCCAATTTCGATTATATCGTCTTGTAGCAAAATGTTAGAACCCATTGTCACAACAATCATATCAAAACACCTAGATGAGCATAACGTTTTATCTCCGTATCAGCATGGTTTTCGAAAGGGCTTGTCGACAACAACTCAGTTATGTACAGTCATTCATTCTCTTGCATCTGTGATTGATAAGGGCGGCCAAGTAGACGTCATATTCATAGATTTCTGCAAAGCTTTCGACTGCATCCTCCATGATAAACTTATGGTTAAATTACAGCTTATTGGACTTCCAAATTTTCTATTAGCCTGGATTTGTAACTACCTGTCTGATCACTCCCAGTTTGTGTGCATTTATAATCAGAACTCAATTCTTCTGCCGGTTACTTCAGGTGTCCCACAGGGCAGTGTACTCGGTCCCCTACTATTTTTTATATACTGTAATGATGTAGTAAATTGTGTAAACCCACCTGTTAACGTTCGACTCTTTGCAGATGATTGTATTCTGTTTAACTCGATAACTAGTTCTAATGACCAAGCAGCTCTCCAGTCCACTCTAAACAATATATGTCTATGGTGCAATCAATAGGGGATGAAACTAAACTTGGATAAATCAGTTCTGCTCCGTGTCACTAACAAGAAAAAGCCAGTAATAATTGACTACACGCTCGCTAACCAACCTTTTAGAGAAGTTAAGGAATACAAGTATCTTGGTGTCACTCTAACGAATAATTTAGGTTGGAATTCCCACATTAAACAAGTTTCTTCCGCAGCTTTCCGCAAATTATGCATGCTAAGGCACAAACTTAAGGATGCTCCTACGAAAGTGAAATTTTTAGCTTACCAATCCTTGATTCTCCCTAACTTAGAATATGCATGCGTTGCCTGGGATCCTTATACTAAAACTAACATTGATGCATTAGAAAAAATTCAGCGGAGGGCAGTTCGTTTCATTTATTCTCTTTACAAGCCTGGTAGTTCTGTAACTAGTGCAATGCTTTCAAATGGTATCACATCTTTGCAGTCGAGACGCAGACTCTTACGTCTCAAATTTTTGTACCAACTTTCTAACCGCAAATTTGCTCTGAACCCTGACCCCTATCTCACACCACTAAGAACACGCCAGACTCGGCATTCACACGCTCTTTCTTTAACACCATATTTTGCTCGTACTAACTTGTTCAAATTTTCCTTCTTTTCTCGTACAATTGAAGAGTGGAACGATTTGCCTGCAAGCAGTTTACACTCTCCCGATCTTATTTACGCTGAAATTTGAAGTTGTTTTTCTAATTATTCCACCTATTTTCTTTTTTCCCTCCCCACTCTTTCCTTTTGTTGCTTTTGTATAAATAAGTCACGCTTTCCACTTTTTACTCTCTTTATTGTTGATGTTGTTTGGAAATGTGTATGACAACTGTATTATCTTGCCCCTACTGCTTTGGCCTCTGGCCAGCAGTATTTGAAAATAAAAAAATAAAAAAGTTGAAACATATGGGGTGGTCACCTGCAGTTCGCCACTTAACTTGGTTGCGAGTGCATGTAGAAAACCCTTGGGCGAAGAAGGGCACCGCAAAGGGCCTTCGTTGTCTCTGGGCGCGGTGACAGGGCACACGGAATACACTCCGATGTTTTCAAGCCCCTGGCTCACGAGGGCTTGAATACGAGGATCGATGACAGGAGTGGTATTGGTGCTGCGTGAATAGAACGCTGAGTGCACCATTGCTTCAATGCTTCATGTTCTCGACCGACAATGCGTGTCGGGTCTTCAGGCGGCAATGAACGTTGTGTTGCGGGCTGGTCTTCGCAAGTCGACGTTGCAGCGGTGTTTCGAAGTCTAGCGAATGTTAGCAGGACGCGACGACTTTTCATTTCCTAGAATTGACAACACTCTTAGATGATCGCATGCACGGTGAAACAGCCCTTGCACATCAGGCGATTGAATGCGCCGTCGGCGATCTTTTCGAGCACATGCCCGACCTAGTCACCTTCTGTCACGTCACTGTCGGCCTTGCAGCAAAGGGCCAGCACGTCTTGAATGTGTGAGAGATATGATTCCGTGGGGGATCGGGCATGGCAGGCCAAATTTTTTTGTCGGGGATCTTTTTGCTGGCAGGTTTGCCAATGAACTCTCGCATTTTTTTCTTTGCATCAATCAGAGGTTGTGAGTTCTTCGTTGTTTTCATACCACACCTTGGCTGGGCCTCTTAAGTAAACCAACACATTAGCCAACTGAAGTGTGGGATCCCATCTTTTCGCCCACTCACGCGTTCGAAAATGGCCAACTAATTGTCAACGTTGGCGTCATTGGTCTCGCAGAATCAACTGGTATCCTTAAGTTGCGTTAATTGTGCGATGGCGACGCCATGTTTGGCGGAGACGCTGACGTTGACGCGGAGGGCCTAGCGTTGGTCATGGCTGGGAAAGCGATGCGACGTCCACTGCGGAGCTTCATTGCTTGATGTACACCGCACCCCCCCCCCCCCCCCCCCCAATATGGTACGGGGTCTGTGGCACAAGTACAAGATATATTTAAGAGGAAAACCACAGGCAAGAGTCACGGGCACTGATAGACACACTCGCGCGCCTGTGAGCCACTTTCTGCCCTTCGTCTTCCTTCACCTCATCGTTGTAGCAATGTTATAGCATATGTGAGAGGGTGACAAGTATCATAATAAAGTTTTGTAGTAGGTACAAGATAAAAGAGATGCAGGCATACGCGCCTACATTTAGTCATGATGGAATGGAATGAAAAAACTTTAGTTTTTTTAGTCATGATCATTTGGTTCAATACTTCTATAAAGACGTAAAGTCAGCCAGTATTAAAGTAGCAGTATACTATTCTGATGGGAGACGCATACGCTAACGTAGGCAAGAAAGAGGCCGGAAATTAGGCAGTGAGGAAATATAGCATTGGCTCTAGAAATGCCAGAGCAAAGAGTTATTATTTCGCAGGGAGTTATTAGTTCACAAAATGAAATTAATAAACTAAGAATCTTGAATACCTTCAGAAAACGGGCTAGCCGTAAGTGTACGTGCAAGGTCCTAATGGCGAAAATAAAAATGAAATATACGCAATTTTGTGTGCACACCCACGCATTGTACAGAATGCGGAAGTAGTTGGTACGATTCCAAGCTGTCACCATAAAATGGTAAACGCTCGTATTCACCTTTATGAAAGAAGCAAAGAGAACAACTCATACGCAAAAAGTCAAAATGAACTAGCGGTGAAAAGGAAAGTACAGGAATTCAGTTTCTCTTTAGAATAGAGTTGAGGCACTAACAGAGGTTATCGACGTTAGCGTGGGCACAATGAACGATATTCTTACTACTATCATCAGAAATCGAAGGTACAGTCACTAGACAGGACAGCTGGAAACTATCTCAGGAAAAAATAAATGATATTAGATGACAAAAACCATGAAAGTTTTAGTGGAACCGATAAAACAGGGCTAGTGCAGTTTTCGAAGGTAATTAAGAGGCGTAGGTAGCCAATATGACAAGGCAGGCCATGGGGAGAATCGAGCAGGCTATCAAAAGCGGCAGAGGTCTCAGAGCTGCAAAGGCAAGCTTGTGCGTAGGCAAACCTTAGAATATGCATTACGAACAAGGAAGGAAATGGTATAACCAATATGGACACGACAGTCCAAGTGCTGGTGGAGTTCTACAGATAGGTTTACAGAAGCCTAAACAACGAGGCTGATATTGTGAGAAAACTATGTAAGTGCAGTGGAATTGGAAATCCTACCAATAACGACAGAGGAAGTAACAGAAGCCCTTGAAAGAATGCGAAAATGCAAAGCCGCTGGAGAGAATAAGATAGCAACAAACCTCCTGCAAGATGGCGCAGATATTGTGTTCGAAAAGCTGGCCACCTTCTATACCAAGTGTCTCTTGATGGGAAGGGTACCAGAAAAATGCTACCATGATCCTAATTTATAGATACGTAAAATATATGACAATTTACAGGCCGACCAGCTTACTGTCCGTTCTCTACAAACTTTTTGAAGAACAACAAATAATAGAATTAAAGCGACAGCAGAGTTCAAACAAACAAAGGACCAAACAGCATTTTATACAGGCTACTTCACGATAGACCATATTCACACTATATATTAGGTAATAGAGAACTGCGCAGAATATAACTATTTCCTATACATATTCTTCGTAGACTACGAGAAAGCGTTTGACTCAGTCGAGACATCAGCAGTAATGCAGCCACCGCGGAAGCAGGGCATGCGAAAACCCCACATAAGCACACTGGAAGAAATCTACGGACAAAAACACACTGAAAGAAATCTACAGTGAATCCACAGCCACTATTGTTCTTCATAAAGAAAGCTACAGAATCCCACTGAATAGGGGTGTAAGGTAAGAAGGCACAATCCCTTCAATGCTGTTCATCGCATGTTTATAGACCGTTTTTATGGCTCCAGTTTGAGAAGAATCAGGGATCAAACTTAATGGAGAGTATCTTAGTAACCTGAGATTCGGTGATGACATTGCATTGATGAGTAATTCAAGGGGTGAATCACACCTAATGATTACTGAACCGGACGCAGGGAGCAGAAAGATAAGTCGGAAAATAGCATGCACAAAACTGAAGTGTTGTGCAGCTGTCTCGGCAAAAACAGCAATTAGGGATAGGTGGATAGACGCTGGACGTTTTAAAGGAATATTTCTACTCAGGACAGATAGTAACCACGCAGCCAAACCACAATGCTGAAAGAAAAAAAATAATAATGATGTGGTGAATTACAATCGGTAAGCAATCTCAATCGATGATTGGTAATCTGCCATCAACCCTCAAGTAGAAGATCTATAACAGCTGCATCTTGCCAATATTTACGTACAAAGCGAAAATCAAGAGGATTGTAAAAAGGGTTCAGCTTCAATTGAAGAAGACGCAGCAAACAACAGAAAGAAATATTATAGGTGTAACCTTGAAAGACAAGAAGAGAGCAGAGTGGGTCAGGGAGCCAACAGGAGTTAAGGATATTGTAACGAACAAATGCAACACCAGAAGCTAAAGCAACTATTTATATATGGCGAACTTGTGCCCCTCAAATAAATACACAAGGGTTGTTGTTGTTGTTGTTGTTTCCCTGAGCAAATGGCTCGTACCCAAAGAAGGGGATTGGTCGATTATAAAGTGAATTTGCCCTAAACTTTCAGCAATGCGTCATTCCTACAAATTTTTGTAACTTAATTTTGATTTGAAATACCGATATCAAGTTTGCAGAAAAAAAGAAGAAAAATAGTGAGACAGTAATTTAGCAAGAAAATCGTTTAGTCGCAGTGATGTGTTCTTGAACGGCGAATAAAACATCCCTGTGGCTCAAACCCAGTGTAGAGGCTCCAAATGAAAGAAGATCAGGTTGTGATAGTTGCAAGCCCAGTATTTGAAGAGGTGGTGCTAGTATGCTTTGCCTGAATAAATCGAAACGGCGACAATGTAATAAAAAATGACTGATCGTTTCCTCTTTATTACCGTAAATGCACATAGTGGAATTCAATATGCCTGATCTATGCAAGTAAAAATTGAGGGAGGTAACGCGGCAACAAATTTTTGTGATGACAACTTCCATCATCCTTGAATTAGTCAGTTCACTGCGCCAGGGAAATAACAAGTGTTTGTACTCTGGAGAAGCTGTCAGTGCAGGGTCAGATAAATTTGGCCTGATTTTAAATGTGCGAAGTCGCGCCACCGTAATGTATACTGTATGAGGGAAAATGGGAATAATTGGTGTCGAAAGGGGTGCCTTCGCAAGAGAATCAGCTGTTCCGTTTAACAACAAACCTTTGTGCCCTGGGGTCCAGATTAAATGTATACTTCGGAGATGACAGGGAATCAATGATTTTTAAAGTTTCATTATAGGTGAGTGACCAGATGCGGACAAGGAAGAGCACACTGATAATGAATCAGTTATGACTGCTACGACTGAAATAGAAATATTTACCTTTCGCGACGCTAACATTATTGCCATGAATTCAGCCAGAAAGACAGGAAGAAAATTCGGTAAGCGAAGTAAAAATGACCAATCAAGTACGGGGCAATATATTCCAACGCCTGATTTTTCATGTGATTGAGATGCATTCGTTGCTATAATGACATTTGTTGGCAGAGTACTTGAATGGTCCTGCAATAAACCATTTAAAATGCCTGTAGGTAATAGCTTAGCGTGAGTTGGGAAGATATCATGGTAAACAATTTCTGGAGAATTTTGTTGCTCAGTTAAAGGAATCAGATCACGAACGTGTACATTTAGAGGCTTAAGTAACGATTGAACAAATACTATTTGTGGTTTGTGAAATCTGGGCCAATGCACGGAGAAGAATAGGTCAGGATTGGAAATAAAAATAATTTGTTCAGGGTTAAATGGTGCTTCATATAGTCGTAAAAAGGTCCGCACAGTAACAATGTAAAGCGACATAATAAGGTTGGTATTCGTGCTTCAAGGTATAACACTGCATTTGCAGTATACTTTGGAAGTCCTAAGCAGAGCCGTAAAGCATCTCTTTCTAACAGAACGAGCGGCTGAAGTTTGTAGGCTGGCGCACCAGAAAAAAGAATGCAGCCAAACTCCAACACATGTCGGACATACATTTTATATATAATCAAAAGTGCCTTTCTTCTCATACCTGATCTACAATTGCTCAACCTCCGCAATACGCCCATCGCGCGTACTGCTTTTGTCGCGATGTATTCAATCTGAGGGCACCAATTTAGGACAAGGGCTGTCCTGAGTTCGCTAGTGAAAACCTCGTCAACGTCTTCTTTTCGCTTATCGCCGCATGCCGCTCCTTCTAAAAGCCGCCAGCCTTCTTTTTCCAGCGCGTGGTGTGGCGACACGTGCAGTCAGCGTCGCATGGAGCGTTTAGCTTGGCGCGTTTGGTTTGTCAGTTGGTGTGGCAGAATTCATGAGAGCAGGAAGCGGCCCCGGGCTTCGGTGGGTACCTAACAACATGCGGCATTATTCTCCCTCCCGAAACGCATCGTCCCGATGCGCATACTGACGTCGAACAGTTTTGTGAAGCAGTATTTATCTGATGCTTCAGCGCATTTAGCAGTTGTCTTGATCAATTTCCTTCATAGTACGATTTCATTCGTACTACATGTACGACTTATGAGCGATTCCTTCGTCGGTTTGAGCACACTTGACCTTCAGAAATTACTTCGTAGTTTAGCGTGCCTAACCATCGAAGTACTTCGTAAGGGTTGAATGAGCGCCGAATCAGTTTTTCAGATAGGCCAGGTGCACGTACAGCTGTCCAAACCCACACTTTGTCTGCTGGGTTTTACTATGCCGTTTACTATGACGTTATTACCATTTACTATGGCGTTAATTTTGCTACGATACTGAGGAGACGCGTGGAAGAAGAGGAGAACGAGGTTGGCACGAGCAGTGATGGGCCAGATCCCTAGATTCTCGCACTCATCATCTCCAGGTAATAAAGGCATCTCAGCGTAACAAAATTGGTGGAGGCGCTGGGTACAGAGGAGCAATCCCATGCGGACGATCACGGAGGCACCATTTCAAGAGCTACGCCGAAGCCGCCGACTGGCTGGTATACCACCACTCTCCATGGATCCGATTGCTGACGGCGACACCACGCATTCTTCGTCTGGTTTTACATACCCGAAACATGGTACAACGAAGCTTCTCTGGGAGTGTTGGAGAAGGAATAGACGAATGACTGAAACGCTTAACCATGTGAGTAAATACAGTTGTTGGGATGTGGCCTCCCGGTTGTCCAACGTCGGATTGTTTATGCAAGGGTGGCGTTGGTGTGGTTTGAAATCACGAAGAAACAATAATGACCTGGGAGGCGTTTGAAAAAGAAATAGCGAGCTGCTTCGGGGACCCATTGAGAAAGAAGCGCGCTGAGCAAACTTTGATGCAGCGTGCTCAAGTCCCCGTTGAAACATGCAGAACGTATATTGAAGAGATTCTGAAATTGTTCAACTCTGCAGACCCACACATAACAGAAGATGCCAAGGTTGGGCCTCTCCTCAAAGAAGTTGCTGAGAACGTCTACAACTTCCTCATCAGCGAGGACACCTTGGCGTCTGTAGCGGACATAGTCGAACACTGTCACGCGTTTGAGATCCTGAAGGCTAGGCGCATCACTCCCAAATGTTGTAGACTTGCCAACGTCCCCATCGTTGCAAGTGTCGACGTCCCTTCAACATCCTGCTGTGATCTTGCCTCAATGATCAGGCAAATCGTACGCGAAGAACTTGGACGACGTGATGTTGTCAACCAGCAAAGGGCACCTGCTAGCAACACCTCCCCGCCATACGACGCAATGTTTGCTGCCGCTGATGCCACGCTGTATGATGCGCCCCAATCAAGAGCACCAGAGCTTCCAACCGACAACCTACATCATCCCCGTGGTTTCCGGAATGCCTCCCGCCAACCCTCTAGAATTGTGTCTTCGTGGGACGATCACGGGTACATGGCGCCTCGTGAAAGGTTTGAGGACGTGCGTGAGGCCGCTGTGTACTATTACTGCGGTTTCTGTGCACATGTGGCTCAATTCTGGGGTAAGAAGCGTCACTCCCAGCAGCGCTACTGCGAGGGATCATCAGCCTCTTCGGGACAAAACCGCTGGAGTGGTGGTATGCGCTCAATGCGGGACGTGTACGTTGAGACGCGTACGTAATTGATCCCCAAGATGATGGCACCCGTGGCATCATCTTGGGTATCAATTTTCTACGCGAGTGTGGTGCTACAGTAGATAGCATTGCTGGCGATAGTATACTATCGGCATTTACTGATGATCCCAGGCGTTGTAAAGGATCTATCACCGTCATTGAGGATGTTGTCTTGCCACCCAATTCAATGAAGACCGTATGAATTGACGCCTCTGCCTTGGACACCAGCACGCTTTATGTTCTTGTGGAGCCCATTCCTCTCAATTGCGCCAAGAAAAATGTGCTCGTTCAACATTGTGTTCGAATGATCAGTGATAGGCGATCGGCTTTATGGGTGTCGAACTATTCAAAGGAACCTGTAATGCTACCCTGCAGATTGCGACTCGCCCTCTTTGAACAAAATGCGAGCAGTTTTATTGCAACTTTAAGCGACGGGAGCGTAGATCCTATTCGTGCAACCTACCATACTGGAGCAAACCTTCTGAGTATGATAAACAAGTCGCTATCATCAAAAAAACGTCAAGCTTTGGTCGAAGTCCTTGCGAAGCACGCTACTATATTTTACTTTGCGCAGAATTAAGAGCAAGTAAGTTACCCGAGTCACGTACTCGCCACGAGATTGACACAGGATCCTCTCACCCTATCAGGCAGAAACCACACTGTGTCTCATATGCGGAGCGCAAAGTCGTTGCTCAACAGGTAGAAGAGATGTTAAAAAAAGGATCATCCAAGAGTCTTGAAGCCCTTGGGCTGCCCTTGTGATTTTTGTCCGAAAGAAGGACGGTACATGGCGATTCTACGTCGACTACAGACGGGTCAACTCTGTTATTAAAAATGATGTCTACCCGCTTCCCAGGATTGATGATGTTATCGATTGTTTGCATTCGGCATCGTACCTCTCCTCCGTGAATTTGAGATCTGGTTATTGACAACTACCCATGCACTCGAATGACAAATAGAAAACGACCTTCAAAACCCCAGATGGTGTATTTGAATTCAATGTAATGCCTTTTGGCCTGTGCAACGCTCCAGCTACGTTTAAGCGCTTCATGGACTCTGTGTTACGTGGACTAAAGTGGGAAGTTTGTTTTTGCTACCTGGACGACATTATAATTTTTGTCCATTCATTTAATGAGCACAACAATCGTCTAGACATTGTTCTCACCTGCCTTGAGAGAGCTAAGCTCACCCTGAACTCTAAGAAGTGTCACTTTGGCAGCCGTGAGACTCTCATTCTCGGTCACCTGCTGGACAAGCATAGCGTTTGACCCGACCCCCAGAAAGTCGCTGCAGTCAGCAGCTTCAAACAACCTCAGACGGTACGAGAGTTGCGAAGCTTTTTGGGCCTATGCTCGTACTTCCGTCGCTTCGTACCCAGGTTCGCCGACCTCGCTTACCCTTTGACGTCTCTACTCAACAAGAACGCACCTTTTCGGTGGTCAGCGGAATGCGAGTCGTCTTTTTCGCAACTGAAGTTTGTTCTTACGTCAGGGCTCGTACTTCGCCACTATGACTATCTGCTGCCACAGAACTTCATACCGTCGCCAGTGGTGTAGGTATCGGTGCCGTCTTGGTCCAACGCCATGGAGCTGCTGAACACGTCGTTGCCTATACCAGTCGTTGTTCAAGTAAACCGGAGCGAAGCTATACTGTCACAGAGCAGGAATGTCTCGCGGTCATATTCGCCGTGCACAAGTTTGCCCTTATATCTATGGCCGCCGATTCTTGATTATCACGGACCACCGTTTTTTATGTTGGTTCACTGGACTACGGGACCCATCTGGCCGTCTTGCTCGTCGGGCGTTACGATTGCAAGAAGACGACTTTGAAGTCTGCTACAAGAGTGGTCGTCGTCATGTCGACGCCGATTGCCTTTCACGGCTTCCCCTTCCGACAACCGAGTGTGACGCTGACAACTTTGATGGTGATGGCTGTAGTGGATACTCCGTTTCCTGACATAACAACTTTTAAAGCAGAGCAACACAATGACAACAGTCTCGCTTCTTTCTTTATTTCCGGAGCGAACGGTCAACATGGTTTCATTGTAAAGAATGGCGTTGTTTAAAAAACGAATTATTCCGGCGTAGGCCCTCGCCTACTTCAAGTTGTGCCTACAACTCTGCAACAACACGTACTTCGAGCAATGCACGACGACCCAACATTTAGCGATATGGGTTTTTCTAGGACATCTTATCGCACGCAAGAACGCTTTTTCTAGCCGAAGATGCGTAAAAGTGTCACTGCATACGTTGTGAACTGTAAGCAATATCAACGCCACAAGCGTCCTACAACTCTGCCAGCCGGACTACTTCATCCCATAGCACCCCAGGTTCACCATTTGACGTTGTCGGTGTTGACCTGCTCGGCCCTTTTCCGCGATCAACGAACGGCAACCGATGAATTATTGTGGGCGTTGACCACCTCACACGTTACGCTGAAACAGCGGTGATTCCTGCAGCAACGGCCACTCAAGTTTCACAGTTCATGCTGTCCCACGTTATATTGAGCCACGGATCCCCCCTTGTCATCATCAGTGATCGCGGGCGGCAGTTTGTTGCCGATGTAGTTGAAGACCTCCTTTGTCTTTCTTCGTGCCATTTTCATCACACTACCCCGTATCACCCGCCGGCTAATGGTTTGATGGAAAGAACTAATAGGTCTCTCGTCAGCATGATTTCCATGTATGTTGATTCTGGACACAAAACATGGGACGCGATCTTGCCATTTATAACTTTCGCCTACAACACTGCACAGCACGAAACAACAGGATACAGTCCATTTTATCTGCTCTATGCACGCCAACCCCACACACTCTTGACACTATTCTTCCTATTTTCGAGACTGATAAACCTACACTCGCCGAAACCATTTGCCACGCAGAAGAGGCCCGGCACATCGCCTGTCTTCGACCTTTCATCTCTCAGAAACGCTCTAAGACCCGTTACGGCAAAAGCCACTGGCACGTATTGTTTGAGAAAGAGAATTTGGTGTGGCTTTGGGCGCCTCTTCGCCAGCGTGGCCTCTGCCAAAAGTTTCTGGCCAACAACACTGGTCCGTTTGTTGTCCTGGAACGTCTCAGCGATGTCACGTGGGTGACATCTCAGCTGTTGTCAACTGGCCGCCACTCAAACAAGACCAACGGCGGTCATGTTGCCCGTTTAAAACGCTATCATCGACGCAACGAAGCCTAACTCGCCCGGTGGGCATCGTCTGCAAAGGGGGATCGCTACGATACTGAGGGGGCGCGTGGAAGAAGAGGAGAACGAGGTTGGCACGAGCGGTGATCGGCCAGATCCCTTGACTCTCGCATTCATGATATCTTGCAAATAATGGCATCTCAGCGTAACAATATATAAAATAAAGAGAAGAGGACCCAGAACCGACCCTTGGGGGACGCCAGACTCAACCAAAACCCTATGAGAGGAATGACTGTTAAAAACTAGAAACTGTTCTCTGTTTTAGTAGGCCAATATCTATTTATTAAGTTAATCATTCTCGGTAATTTTTTCCTAACTTCTATACTAATTAGTTGTGCGAAGCTGCGTCCAAACCTTTTGAAAAATTTATAAATATTGCATCTGTTTGTTTTTTATTATTAATTGAAGTAGCGAAGTCGTGTATTGTTGATACCAATTGTGTCGTTGTTGAAAATTCCTTCCTGATCTATGCTGATGTTGGTTTAGGATACTATGTTCGTGGCGATAATAGGTGATAATTTTTGACACTCTGCTTGTTGCCTGATTTATGGATAGGCTTGACTCGAGCTGTTTTCCAGTCGTCTGGAACGTGGCTCTCTCGCAGCGATTTTGAAAAAAGAACATGGAAGTATTTCGACGTCCATTCACCGTATCTCTTTAAGAACGCGTTAGGAATAATTACTGGTTGAGAGAACTTTTCAAAATTAAGGTTCACAAGCATGCTCAATATGCCGTGTTCACTAACAACAATATCGGGCATTCGCGGCAAAACAGTTTCAAACATCGGTAATACAGAGTTATCACAAGAAAAAAACCAATTTGAAGTGATCGTTGAAAGCATTTACAATTCGAGCTATATAGTCCGTATGCATACCATCCACATTAAAAACGTCACACTCTTTCGACATGGGCGAAATGCTCCTCCGCAATTTCAGGAACACGAGGTCAAGTAATTCGGCAAGGATTCCCCAAAATAACTCTACTTATTTTTTTGAATTTTATTTTTCAGTTAAAATGAAAGCTTAGCTATTTGTTCTGAATACGCTACGTTTTGATTTTTTTCTTTAGACGCTTTATTTGCCTTCCTAACCACAGTGTTATCCGAGAAATTCACGGATTTTTTTCGTTTCGATTTTTTAATTACTAGATGAACAAAAGATTCAATGAATTCCTTGACAACGTCCCTAAACCAGCTTCATAAATTATGTATATCAGTTTCATTATTCACAAAGTTATCAAAGTTGAATGAAAGCAGATTCTAATAGCAGTATCATCTGCACGATCAAAATTAGAGAAAGATAAACATGGCAATGTCTTATCGTACACTGTGTCACTTAAAGTAAATGGCACTGCATGATGACCAAAAATTTGAGGATATATCTTAGTTGTTGCCTTAGGTGTAATTGCCTGGTTAACGAAGAAAACGTCTAAGGTTGACTGAGTGGTCTCTTGATTCTTTGTGTAGCCTTCAAATAGCTGAAGGAGGTAAAAACTGTAGCAAATATCTAGCATAGCTTCACCCCAAGGGTCGCACTGCTTCAGGGCAAAATTTTCTAACCCACATTCGGTAAATTATAATCCATTGTCCTTAAAATCCGGTCATCTTGACTAATATTCAGTTTGAAATAGCTTTTCTATCCATTCAGTACGTCAACAGAAGCGTTTGGGGGCCTATAAACACCACCTATATAGTAACGTACGTCGTTGTGATAAGCCTTTAAAAAAAATACCTTCTACTCTTGGCATATCTGCCATTCTACATATTTTACGGATTTCTTTGAAAAGTGCATTTCTCATATATTTATTCAGTATTTGGCATCGTACGTGCCCCCGGACACTTCATTCAAAAGAGTCCAAGAGATCCATCAGCCGAATTCCGTAGAATCACAGCAAAACGTGGCGTTTCAATTAGCCGAATGGGCCGACCGATGGCGTAGTCATGTCGCGGCACCACACCAGGCCTGTGCGCCCCCCCCCCCCCCCCTGCTTCCTTCCCGAACTTTTTCTTCGCTATGGCATACACGACAAAAAAGGCCCATATCAAAGAAGTGCCGCTGCTACCTCCCCCCCCCCAAAAAAAAAATTTTCTGCGCCCTTGCGGCTGACGTGTCAATGACGGCTTGGATCATGTTCATTTAATAAAAGGGGAACAGGACTACAGTGGTCGGTAAAAAATAAGAGATTCTAAAGCTTCAACTTTAGGAGTTCAACGCGATAGCGATCTTAGGTTTCTATAAAGCCTACTTTAAACACTTAATGCATAAAACCTTTTTGAACCAGCTATGCACCCTCTACATAGCCCTAAGAAAACAGGCGCAGAAGCGTGTGTGCGTTTTGTAGTGGGTTACCGGCTTTAAACCACGAAGTCATTAAGATAATGAAATGATCTGACGCCAAATTTCCATGGGCGCTTGTACCACGCATTATTTTTGCAATTTTTCATGTTCCATTGTAAAGCATACATACAGAACGCGTGTATTTAAAAAGCATGTGTCACTTTCACTACATTTTCAAGCAGAAGAAGTAATTTTCGATGTTTTCACGAGCAGAAAATTGGACGTGGGGTGTAACATCCGCTTGACACTGAAATGACGCATGTTCTATTTCCACTTGGACCCAAATGACCCGGGTTTAATCCCCACTCTGATCAAGGAGTTTTCATTATTTATTCTATTTGCATCGTTAATGATACTTCGGTGACGCATTTGATAATCTTTCGTTCCCAACCAACGATGCCGAAGCGGAGACCAATGCCGAGATTTCTGCAAAACGAGCTCATTAACGCTGTTTCGTTAAAATGAGAGTTGATGAATAAAACAGAATGGTGAAACATTTTACAGGCACAAGTTTATTATTTTTTTATCTGATGACACGAAGCCCTACTTGTAACATAGCGCACATCGAGGACGAATACTGTTGTTATACTCGGTATTCTAGCCCCAATGCGCACCGTTAAAACGTCACATATTATACTCAATAAGGTTTATGCCACGCTTATCCATTGTGTGATTCGATATGGTGTCACGACAGTGTAAACATATATTATCACACCGCGGCAGAAGCGGGATAGAAAGTGTGCACCACTGATGCACTGCCAAAAATTCGTCGCCCTTGCGATTACTCTGGAGGAACTTACACTAATACCTTTATTTACCTGTGTCCACGCCCATGACAGAAGTGAAAAGATTATCAGCAGGTATGAAAGCATCATTTCTACAAAGTATAGCGTAGTTACAGACACTTCGTTAGAATAAAGATGTGATGCGGAGGTGTTTAGGTCAACTTCAATATCGGCTGCCGTGGCGATCAGGGTCATGCCACTCGCTTCCGCTTTTCCTTTACTCAGCTAGAGTACTAAAAAAGGCAATTGCAAATGCGAACGTAGGACAGAAAGCACACGACATCATCAATGGCAAAAACTAACTACCTACGCCGACTTCTACTGCTAGAAAACGGTGGCCGTAACGATGTACATACAGGCAGATTTGCCGCTTTAAAGGCATCAGAGATGGCGAGTCGCTGTAATGTACTCCTCACTAGCTAACATAGGCGTAGGTGGAGGAAGGGTGCTTGAACTCCTTTCAAAATGTCAAAGTTTCGCATGGGTAGACACGCACATATACAAATAAACGCATGAGCATAAATAATTTAGGTACAATTACCCTCCCCCTTTGCCTCGCTGACTTGCGGAAGTCCTGCCGTGACGGCGGCGCGGACCTATATGCGCAGAACAGGCGGCAAAACGGCAGGAAAGCAGACGCGGAAACGCGACAAACTGTGGCTGCACGAAGTTGTCACAGTAACGACAGAGATATCTTCCATCGGCTTTTTAACTGCTGGATTGCGAAAGTGGTGGAAGCGCATCAATAATACAATCGAGAGGCACGCAAGATTTCAGGACTATTTTTGTGAGGTGAAAACACTGGATCGTTGAAAACGTTCTTTATTTAGTGTACTCTGCTTTCCTGATCAGCATAGTAATATCAGGGGTTTCACGTTCTAAAACCACAAGATGATTATGAAAGACGCCGCAGTGAAGGGCTCCGGAAGTTTTGACCATTGCAAAGCTGACGGCCCATTACAACTTCGCCTTCATGCGACCGCTCCGGCCTGAATCAAACCCGACACTTCTACAAGCCAGAAGCCGAGCTCCATAACCACTGCTCCGATGCGGCGATCTTATGATAAGCATAATTTTATCGGGAGTATTCACCGATGGCACACTAGTTTCATTGCCGCAATGCCAATTTACACCGTTCAAAGAGTAATCGCTTTATATAGGAGGCAAATTTGAGGCATGACTGCATGCACCCCGTCTTTACTTCTGACTTACTCGGAACAGGTACGCATGTCAGCAGTATACAACAGAGTGAATGAGAACAGCGAAAAAGAAAATTTAACGCAACAAGCACTTTAACGCAACAAGCTGTTGCGTTAACGCAGGAAGCGCATTTAACGCAACAAGCCCAATGAGCAAAGTGCTCACTAAACTGTCCTCCGCACAGTGTTCGTGAGCCACACCCAATAATGGTTCATCAGCTAAAGAACAGATCAAGCGTGTATTGCCTGTTTGCTTCGAGTTCGCAATCAACGTTCCGCTGCTCGCTAATCACTCGAAAGAGGAAGGAAAAAAAATAAACAAATGCCGGCGCTGCGTCGAATTCTCCCAGTGGTCTCTTATCACATTTGCTGCCGCTTTTTCGTCGATGTTTTTTTTTTCTTTTTAAATGCGAAGAATTTCTTAGCGAGCGTCGGCGACTTTGAGCGTATCTATCTATCTATCTATCTATCTATCTATCTATCTATCTATCTATCTATCTATCTATCTATCTATCTATCTATCTATCTATCTATCTATCTATCTATCTATCTATCTATCTATCTATCTATCTATCTATCTATCTATCTATCTATCTATCTAGCCGCCTACGACTTTTATCTCTCCTGGCCGTTTTGTTAGTGGTATCAATGCCAACTTTGGTGTGGCATAACATGCTTTACGATGAGCATATTTGACTAGTCATAACGTGACTATCATGACATGTATGTTATGAATGTTATGATTTATATTTCAAGGTATTGCTGGTCTTGCGGTGCTTTCGTTCATAAGACATGTTGCAAAATCGGCATGGTATGACATCACTGCATGGCGAACACAAGTAACAGACCCTAATGTGGAAATCATGGCATGCATGCCATGTATGTCATAATTCATGACTACGCGCCACGCTCATGGTACGCTCGGATTGGTTTCGCTAGCTTTACATATACCAAATTTCGTGTTATGGAACGTTAATGGATGACGAAAATATGTGACTGATGCAAACATGGTAATCATGACATGCTTTTCATGTAACAATATGACTACATGTCGCACTAGGGAGTTTTAGAATAGCGCACCGCAAGCACTTGCGGTGTGGTTGCTGCCACTGCGCATGCTTCGTAACGCGAGTCGGCGTTCGCGTTCGCGGATCACACGCAAAAAATACGAAATTGAGTGCGGTAATGGCGGCCCGCATGTGGCCCGCAAGCGCTAGTTTTTAGGCTACCGGCGGTGATGGCGACCCGCATGTGGCACGCAAGCGCTGGTTCAACGCATGCTAGATTTCCTGTGCCTGCCGGATGAGCGCGAAACGCCGGTCATCTACGGCGGCGCTGCCTGCGTAGGGATAAGGGTCTTTGTACTTGGCCTTTGAGATGGGCAATTTTGGCGTTTGCTACTAATTTCAGAGGATGCCTTGTATTAAAAAAAGTTGCTTGCTGAATGACGGCGACACTTACGTAAGGTCATTTATAATTACGTTTACGCCTTTTAAAACTTTTTACGTTATTTTTGTTGTAAATAGGCTCCAAAAACGTAAAAACCTATTGCAAGACACCCCTACTTGAGTGACGCCACCACCGTAGTTCTGACGACCGCCGCTTCCTGAGTGACCGCCGATACCGGCAGGCACGGCAAATCTAAGAGGGGTTGACTGATTTCAAGGCTACAGTGTCGCCGCGATCGTGCGTTGCGGATTGCAGCAGGGCAAACGCTATTCTAAAATTCATATGGCGCCCACTACCCCGCAACGCCCGCAGCGCTTGCAAACGGTATTCTAAAACTCCCTACTCATGAAGCGCTCACGGCCGTTTTGCTAGCTTCACATACACAAAATTTGGTATTACGGGACGTGAATGGATGACGAAGGTATATGACTGGTTCAAACCTGATATTTATGAGACGCGTGTCATGTAGGTAGGTAGGTAGGTAATCAACTTTATTCATTCACGAAGGAATCATTTGAGGGGGGGGGGTGTGGTTGGGGAAGTGGAATCAGGATGACGATGAGCCCTCGGGCCGCTCTAGGTGGCCGGACACTGTTGTGCTTCGGCGACCCTTCTGGCCCAGCTCACTGTCCAGAGCTGTAAACCCGGTTGCGAGCTGCGCAGAACAGCCTCCCATCGCTCCTGGTGTTCTGACCCTTGCCACGGGGGCTTGGGTTTGTTTGGACAATTCAGAAATATGTGCTGGAAGTCGGCTCTGGTGCTAGGACATAAGTTGCAATGAGGCGAGGTTTTGCCATGTGTAAAAAGAGAGAGAAGAAAAGGAGTCGTTACTGTGGCCATTTAAAGTCTGCGCCACAAAGCCTGGTCACTTCTGGAGAGAGATTTATGTAACGGGGGATACATTAGGCGGGAATTTCGGTAAAATAGCGTGATATCGTGATAGCTGAGGAGTAGATCCCTGGCACTTCGAAGCGAAGGCAGGTCGCTGTGAGCCCGGTTGGCGAGTGCTCGGGCTTGGGTGTGAGCGGCCGTGTTGCCTGGGTGTCCACAGTGCGCAGGAACCCAGAGGAGGGTGATGAGGCAGAGGCGATCAGGCGGAAGAGATGATTCAAGAATTTTAGCAGCCGGAGAATGAATTCGGAAAGTGGCGAAATTACGAATTGCAGTTTTTGAATCAGAAAAAATATACTCAGCGGAGGAGTGAACAATGGCTAAAGCAATTGCCGCCTCCTCTGCTTCCAGGGATTCTGTCGAATTTTGAAGGGACGCACTAGCGACCAGTTTTTGAAATTCATCTACGACGGTTACCGCGAAAGCTCGATGATCTACATATTCGGCCGCGTCTACATAGACTGCGGGAGAATTAGGAGGGAAGCGCCTCTGAAGGGACTTGGCTCTGGCTTCCCGTCGTGCCCGATTATGTTCTGGGTGAGTATTTTTGGGGAGTAGCGGAATTATTGGTTGCTGCTAACAGTGACGGGAACTGCGTGCGTGGCCGTGGTGTGACCAGAAACGTTGATTCCAAGTCGGTGCAGGAGTACCTGTCCTGTTTCTGAGAGTGATAATCTTTGATATTGGCTGAAAAGATGCGCCTCTACAAGCTCTCCCAGAGTGTTGTGCACCCCAAGTTGAAGTAGTTTATCCGTGGCTGTTGATTTAGGGAGATGGAGCGCAGTTTTATAGGCATTACGAATGAGTCTGTTAAGTTGCTCGGTCTCCGTAAGTGAGAGATAGAGGTAGGTGATAGAATAGGTAATTCTGCATAGCCAAAGGCCTGTATGAGGCGGCATGTGTCTGCTTCCCTCATGCCGCGATGACGATTGGATATGCGCTTAATGAGGGAAGCTGTATTTTGAACTGAGGAGCGGATTAACTTTATTGTGTCAGCGTTTGAGCCATTTTCGGAAATATTAAGGCCTAAAATATTCATTTTATTGACCCTTCGAATAGGGGTGTCATCAAGCATGACTTGAATGTGACATGTATCTCGCTTTTTAAAGTCAATTACTAGGAGTTCCGATTTAGCCGCCGAGCAGGTGAGCCCAATATTGTTGGCGTGTTTAACAACAATGTCAGCGGCCAACTGAAGCTTCGATTCGATTTCGCCATGGTTGCCAGTATTGACCCAGATGATGATGTCATCCGCGTACAAGGAGTGATTGATAGAAGAAACTTTGGCAAGTTCCCGCGCTAGCGGTATGAGAGTAACGTTAAAAAGGAACGGGGACAAAACCGATCCCTGGGGCGTTCCCTTGCTACCTAGCATGAAGGGATCGGTTTTGAAAGTGCCCAACTGTAGGCAGACGGACCTATTGCTGAGAAAGGCAGAGACATACCTGTGCGTGCGAGAGCCTACGTTTAGTTCACTAAGAGATTGTAAAATCGAGGAGTGAGAAACATTATCAAAAGCCTTAGTCAGGTCCAATGCAAGGATGTCTCTGGTGATGTGTGGAAAAGTAGGATTTAGCACGTCCTCCTTAAGCTGCAGCATGACATCCTGAGTGGAGAGTCCCACTCGGAAGCCGTACATGGTGGAGGGAAACAGTTTTTCTTGTTCCATGTAGCGATTAAGACGATTGAGAATTACATGCTCCATCAGTTTTCCAGTACATGAGGCAAGAGAGATCGGTCTCAAATTATTAAGGTCTAACGGTTTATTATGTTTGCGTATGAAAGTCACCTTAGCTGATTTCCATTCCTGGGGCAGCGTGCCCTGCTCCCATTGTTGATTCATGTAATCGGTAAGAGCTGCCACTGACTTGGAGTCTAAATTTCGGAGTGTTTTGTTAGTAATTCCATCTAGTCCTGGAGCAGATGTGGTGCGAAGTTTGCTTAGGGCAGCCCAAACTTCCGCCTCTGCAATTGGTGCATCCAAGTCTGCATTGGGAGCTCCATTGTAGGTAGGTAACGATTCTCGCCTTGGACCAGGGAAATACGTTGTTTTAAGAGCAGTTTCAACGTCTTGCCCTTGTTTTTCTACTTCAAACAAGAGTTTCGTAATTCGCTGATTACTTTGACATCGCGAGGAGCATGGATCTGACATATGGCGAAGCAGGGACCAAGAATTCTTCATATGTAGAGTACCGTCGAGCCGGTTACATATCTGGTTCCATTGCTGCGATGAAAGTTCGGCCGCGTGTTCAGTTACAAGCTGGAGTGTTTGTGACATTTTGCGTTTTACTTGACGATTATATTTTTGCTTGAGCCATCGTTTCTCCAAGCTCTGATAGGCCTCCCATAGGTGGAGTAGCCTGCTGTCTACTGGATCACGGATATGTGCTGCGGGGGCTAATTTTTCGCTAAGAGCTACATCCTGTTTAAGCTGAGACGCCCAGTCTTTGTAGTCTTGAATTTCTTTTTTCAGGTTTCGGTCTCGGATTTCGCGAAATTTATCCCAGTCAACAATATGTTTTAAATGAAACTGTGGACGAAAATTGGCATGGGGCAGTGTAATTGTTAGGATGTAATGATCACTGCCGAGGTTGACCCCACTGTTTGTCCAGTTAGCTTGTCGCACATTTTTAGTGAAAGTAAGGTCAGGGGTGGTATCCCTGCTCACACTGTTGCCAATTCGTGTTGGTAGCATGCAGTCAGTGACTAGAGTGCACCTGTTTCGCTGAATGTATTGAAGAAGGCTGGTGCCCTTCCGAGTGTTTCTCCTGTAACCCCAATCTACGTGCGAGGCATTAAAGTCACCCGTTACAACTATGGAAGCAGAGTTTGCTATTTGAATGGCCCTAACAATTGCTTCAAAAATAGCAGTGAGGCCATCTTTAGGATGAGAATAAATATTCAAAATAAAATATGTGCCTTGTCCTGTACGACGTGGGAGAAGTTCAAGGAGAAGGCAGTCACTGTAAAGATCGGAAAGATCATGCGCTATAAACGAGATATTTCTCTGTATATATGTGGTAGCCCATGGGGAGCTAGGATGCGAATGTACAGCCTGATAGCCGAGGAGTTAGCAAGCTTTTAAAGGCTCCTGTACGGAGATGACATCAGGGGCCCGTGTAGACCGCTGTATATAAAGTCAGAGGTTGTCTCTCTTGTTTCTTAATCCACGACAATTCCATTGCCATATGCAGAGTGAAGAGGGTGAAGATGAGACAAGGGTGCAGGAGGGGGTTATGGCTGCGAAGGCGCTGGAGAGGGTTGAGATTGTGGGAGAGATTCGAGCCGAGCAACTAACACGTCCAGAATACTCTCTATCTCATTGAAGCGTTCAGCGATTTGCGTAAAGCCTAAATCAACCTTTTGTTTGAGTTCGCGGTGTTCTTTCCGAATTTTTTGACTGGTGCTTTTAAAATCGTCCTCCGATGACTCGGGTTGCTCTGTCCTTTTCTTTTTTGCTGGCAGTGGAGAGGAATCTATAATATCGGTCCCTGATTTTGCTGCCATATCAGGCTCTATGACAGAGGGGGAGATAGATAGGGGTGGAGAAGACGCGAGTGGGGCAGCTGTAAGTGTACTTAAACGTTCCAGCACCAGAGCCAACTGTTGCTTTAACTCTTGATTCTCTCGCATTAGACGTTCGATAGTCTCTTGAGGTTTAGAATTTTCTTTCGCGTCAGAGAGCATACAACAGGAGCAGGAGGCTTGCTTTGCCCAGCTCACCTTTTCGGGTTTGGTGCTGAAGTCGCGGCTTTGTGATGCACTTCGTCCAGGGCTTTTGCCTTTGCTGCCACGGTTTCGTCCAGGACTCCTGCTTCTGCTGCTACGGTTTCGTCCAGGACTCTCGCTTCTGCTGCTACGATTTCTATCGTCTATGCTTGGAAAAGACTCCTTCTCGAGCTGGAACTCGGGCTGCTCCTGCTGGTGCTCTTGTTGCGGCCTTTGTCGTGGCCGAGAGAGACGGCTGAAGCCACGCTGAAAGCGTTGCTTGCATGCCCTGTCACCCGTCTTGTGAGCGTCCGCACAGATGACGCACTGTGGGGTGCAGGGATAGTCCTCCGGGTGTTTCTGTCCGCAGCTTGAGCACGTGAGGCGATTTGGCAAAGGACATACATCTCGTCGGTGGCCGACTTGTCTGCAGTTTAGGCACGCTTCCACCTTCGGTCGAAAGTTGAAAACGGCGTAGAGGATGCCAAACATTTTGACTGACGGAGGAAGCTCCTCAGCCAGGAAGTGAATGAGCACTGAGCGTGAGGTACGCCCCATGTCTCTTTCTTGGACTATTGGTAGAAGGGGATTCGCCCGACGTAATTCTTGAAGCAAGTCCTGAGGTGATTCACCATTCCAAGCGTGGTAGATGATCCCTGCCCGTGCCCCGTCCGGGGAAGCTATGTACGCGTGAAATCCCAGTTTTTTACCACGTAGCATGAGTTCTCGTATTTTTGCATAGTTGGCAACTCGGTCGGCGCAAGATGTGGACACGGTGAAAATATTTTTGGCCAGATTGGTGCACACAAGATCTTCGTCGGCAACGACAGAGTGCAGTCCGCTTTTGGCGACTACAGCCGCTCGTAACTCTACGTCATTGTATTGGGCCAGATCTACGCCCGCACTCGGACGAAAGACAATCTTGAAGTCATCGACTGGCAACCGTGGCAGTCATTTTAAGCGAGGACGCGCCACAGCTGTGCTGTCGAGCTTTGAGGAAACGCTGGGCGGTGATTTCGTTTTGCGTGCTGGCGTTTCGGCAGCTGGCGCCGCTTTACTTGACTGCGTTCCTTCAGTTTCTTTTGATTGTTGTCGAGGTGAGCGTTGTCGGGCATTCAGGACTACACTCCATTCTTCTGGGTTGAATTCTGTGGCAGGTAAATCTGTGCCACTCACCATGTATGCCATTGCGTTGCCGAAAAACTTGTGCACGCGCGTCGAAGCGCGAGCCCGACGCCGGTGCCGGTGGCGTTAGGGCTAACGAGTCGGCGTTCCCCCGCTCAGCAAGAGTTGATGTTTGCAAAGCTCCTCAAGAACAAAGAGGTTTGAGGCACTCACCAGCAGCGTCGGCAACTTGCTGAAGTTCAAGAGAGGCCACTGTTGGCACCAATAAAGCAGTCTTGGTTCGACAAAATTTTCGTAGAATACGGAGCCCATGCGAGGCACGTCAGCCTTGCCTGGCCCCCTAGCGGACTACCCTCTCATGTAACAAAAGGAATACATGCCAATCTTATGACGCGCTCGCTGTCGTTTCGCTAGCTTCACATACACCCAATTTGTTATTACGTGACGTGTATGGATGACGAAGGTATGTGGCTGGTGCGAACATTATAATCATGAAACGCGTGTAATGTAACAACATGACTACAGCCACACTCATGATGCGCCCGCGGTCTTTTCGCTAGTTTCACTAACACCAAATTTTGTATTGTCGGACGTGAATGAACGACGAAGGTATGCGACTGTTGCAAACATGATAATCATAAGATGCGTGTCATGTACCAACATGACTACCTGCCACACTCATGATGCGCTAGCGGCTGTTTCGCTAGATTCACATGTACCAAATTCGGTATTACGTGACGCGAACGGATGACATATGTAAATGACACAACCAAACATGCCATGCATGACACGCGTGCCATGCAGAAACAAGATTACATGCCACTCTCATGATACGTTTGCAGCCGTTTCGCTAGCTTCACATTTGCCAAATCTAATATTAGGTCACATAAATGGATAGTGAAGGTATCTGACTGGTGCAAGCATGCTAATCTTGAGATGCGTGTCATGTAAGAACATGACTACGTGCCACACTCAAGGCGCCAAAACACTTCGACCTGACCCAGCGCGCGTGCGCACCACCGTTCGTTTCATCTCGTCACGCTGGCGATTCCACGCGAGGTGCACGTCGCGTGCGTCGCTATGACGCATACGCGTTTGAGCGCGCCCAGCATCCTTCCGTCACCAAGCTAAGCAGACGCGGTGCTGTCTGGGTAACGTCGTCGCGAAACGCAGCATGTGGCATTTCGAGCCGGTTGCCGCCGGGCCTCATCGACAGACGCTTGTCGCGCCTAGTATCAGACAATAGAGTGCTCACGTTTTGCTAGCGTAGCGTCAACGTTACGCGTGCTCGCCGCCCTTTCCCTAGCTTAACGTACACTAAGTTTGGTATTACGGGACGTGAATGGACGACGAAGAAATGTGACACGTCCAAACATGTTAAACATGATATTCACGTCGTGTAAAACATTACTACATGCTACGCTCATAGCGTGGTCGTGGCTGTTGCGCTAGGTGCACATATACCAAATTTGATATCAGGTGATGTGAATAGATGGCGAAGGTACATCACACGTACAAAGGTGGTAATCATGACATGAAAATAACGTACGGCATCATTTGGTGGCATTCATGTGATAATGTTTCAATTTCGCAAACTTTAAAACGAGGCTGGCGAAAATTAAGCCGTCGAGTTGTCTTACCGCAGAACAAAAATTTTATTATTTTTGTTTAAGCACTACAAAATTCAGAATAAAGATTTTTCTCTAAAGTCACTATTTCAATGTTTATTGAGCAATTTTTGTGAAGTGAAAAGCTTGAGAGACTGAACAAAATATTCTGACATGCTCCATTTAGCGCAGAAGCATACTGCAATACTTGGAGACGTGTAGTGCTCATGTATAATTTTTTTTCATTACTTGACGATTTTTGCTAAAACACCCTGTTCAGGTTGGAAGATGTAAACTATAGGGTGCAGTGCGTGGTGGACACAGCACTGCAATGCGAATCACCACGGCACAAACAACTTTATCCTGTTAGGCAAGAAACCGCGCCTCTGTCCAATGAGATGCTGAGAGGCATAGCACTGATCACATTCATCGGCGCCGTGCAAAGCTTACATAGCAAAGGATTGCGCTCTGCGAACAAAATCAGACAAAAACTTACAACAAAAATAACGTTTTTGTGACAGAATGATTGCCCGCACAAACAGAGATAGTCTGTGGCAGCATAGAACTCCGCATGCACTGTATACTATTGTCAAATTCTAGGAAGCGTTGCTGTATTATGCAAGCACGATAGACAATTTACCAGCGTTTTTGTTTAGACTCCTAGAAGCCGCTTTCAACTTGTGAATTGCAAGTTACTCATGCAGTTTGTTCTTATATTGTGAAATGAATCCCACTTGCAATACCGTCGGCCCAAAATAGTTCTAAGGCATGCCCGGTTGTGGGAAGGTGTCCATGTATCGACCAATGAAGCATAGAGAGCACATGCGCGTCGTTATTGAACCGGTACCAAAACGCATTGTTGGTTTTTCTAAATACTCTATACACCAGTGAACAAATTTCCAGTGTAATCTCTGGTGCTCACGTAAGTTCGAGAACAAGATTTACTACTCGTGCCTTGCGTGTAATCTTATCCAGAACAATTTATAACAATCGCGAAAGCTGCCAAGCATTCTGGTGCAGCCTGCGCCGAGCGCTGCTTACTCGTTTTCTGGTCGCCTGTTCTAGAGGTATGCAGAAGTATACGGGACGGAGCCACTTTTAGTTTTGCTATTGTTCGTTTCTTGTCACCACTTTAGTTTATTTTTTCTCCTGGAACCACTACACCTTTTGATGATAACGATGATGAAGATTACCCATATGTATGCCTTACGCCCACTTTTCGGGACTGTCTAAGAAACGAATTATTTATATAAAAAGTGTTTACGTAATATTTGTATGACTAAATATTTACATAACAAGTAAAATAACGTAATGACGCTAACTTTGATAATTCAGGTCAGCACCACCTTGAAACGTTTTAAATATTTCACCATAGAACGGAGCTCTACGGTGAAATGACAATGAGGGGCTCCCAAAGATAGAATATTTGAAATGACGAAGTGCAATTCGATTCGAATAAACGCCGTTTTTAAATTGTTTCCCCTCAGTAAATTGAAGTGTATGCTAGTTAAGGAATAATTTTCAGTTGTTTCGACCTTGTTACAACGTCAGAAAAGAGGCGAAGGAGCTAGACCACCTCTGCGCTTATATGCTATAGTTCAATTTCGGAAAGCGAGAGCGTAGTTTTATATAAGGAACTATACTAGTTTTCGCGTTGAACAGAAATTGCTACGCCAAGGGAACAAAAAATGTCAATAGTCGTATAGCTTAGTGATAAATGACTACACAGGGTCAAGTTATTACTCGTCTTCTCAATCTGTCACGAATCATGAGGGCTGTTGTCGAAATAATTGAGAATATCGGAACACTGAGAGCGCCTTTTGATGGAGCATGCGCTATTTCGTCATTTCCGTCGATTTTCGTCCCTTTGTGACCTAGTACCCTGATTAACCTGATTAGAATTATGTGGGTAAAGAACAGAAAACGAAAAGTTCGTGATATAATTGAACATAATAATAATAATAACGTCCCAAAGCCACGTAATAATTGGGAAACGCTATTTTTAGCGAGTGCTTAACACACATATAAAGTATATTTAGCTATGGCCACAATTGAGATAATGGGCTGAGTTTTCATAAAGCCATTAAGCTGAAGAAACTGGTAAGAAATCGTGAAGTGTTATTCAGAGGGAACAATTGAACGTCTCGGTGAAAATACCGATGCCGGACTTTTTTTTCCAGAACGTGAGGAATCTGCAGTTAGATATATATTTTTTTAAGTTTGTCCGCTATAAAAGCCTCTGCGGAAGCCCGTTTGATGTATAGTAATGCGAATTGTTTGCATGATTTGGATATATATTGTGAAAAACGTTTTTAAACTTCTGTTTTTAATTGTCGATGCACGTTTCACTCAATTTAACATCTAGTGGTCAAATCCTAGAAATCCCAACCATGCTGTATAAAATTGAAGTCAATAAGATACACAAAGAACAACTTACACTGATGTATACAAGAGAGAGAGAGAGGAAACTTTATTGAAGAAAATAATTTTTATTTTTAAAGAATTCCCAACAGCCTCGCTTCTGAATAGAGGACTCTATTGGTTGTGAATTTCGGTAATATAAAGAATATATTTGGGCCTCGCTTGCCCGAATTGAAGAGCCAGTGCACAAGAATGTAAAACACATCCGAATGCTAATATGGGGCTAATTTACTGGTGTCCTCAAATGCTGCATGTATGTAGATTTCTTAAAACATAATTAGTGGTTATCTCCGTATCCCTCATCGAATACTGCACAGCCTCCGTAAGACTCTCAACGCCCATGCTTCTTTCTTTGTTGCATGCCAAAGGAGGTCGTTATCATAAGATATTCGCTTATATTTTACCGAGTACAACTGTGATATATTTAGCAGTTTGCAAGTTATTCTAGATAACAGTGACTGGGTTATCAAAAGGTAAAATTGTAATTGTGCCGTTCGAAACATTAAGACATAAATGAATAGCCTGCAACTGGTTAATAATTGAGCACTAATATGATGCTTGTAAGCGACTCTATATCGATTGTACGTTACTGTCTTAATTGAAAAAATTCTATATCATCTGCATATGCATGTGGGCATGACTACGAGTAGTGCTTAGCAGTATAATAAAAAGAAAAATTAGGTTTTTGCTCCCTCAAGGACTCCTCGTAACCTGGAATATATATTAGATGATTGACACTTCAATAAACAATATTACTATCTCATTCGTTAAAAACTCCCCGAACTACGTTACCATTTAATTGGAGGCTTCATAATATTTTGATTGATCAAATATTATTTTATGTTCTTCTCTCTCGCAAGCTTTTTACTAATGTGATCATTGTTGCTTTTTCTCTTTTTTTTTACTCACGCGGGTAGGGATTACAGTGTGTGGAGCACGCGGATCTGACAGTGTCGACAGGCTGACACGGGCGCGCTTAATCACAGGTTTGATCACGACATAGTCGGAAGTGCTGTTTGTCAGTGTCGGAGCACCGCCACTCGATGTCATTATTCCCCTGACATGTTGCATGGTTACTTTTAATCACTGAGTGCCTAACCTCTGAACCGAACTCGATCTGTAACACCGATCTTAATCGTGAGAGAAAATGTCCGTGCGCAAGCCTGACTGCGTAAATAAGCTCGAGCCACAGCAAAAGCAAGCCTGACTCCGTAAACAGCAAGCCTGACTGCGTAAATAAGTTCGAGCCACAGCCGCTTCGACAGTGCAACGCTGGAGGTGGCAGCGTCATTTCGGCAAGAACTAAATGAAAACGAAAAACACATATCTTACACTTCGTCCTTATACTATCATTTCTAGCGTTCTCAAAGTTATCCAGTTTTACTTTACCGTAGCGCAAGGAGCAAGTGAGCACTACCCAAGTAGCGCGCACAAAAAATTGGTTATTCTACAACCGCAGTGTCCTCTTCGTACCCAAGCATAATGCTTGACGCTCAGTGAACACGAAACCCTGAAAGCAGCATGCTTCTCTAATATCCACACTGATACGGCAGCCCAGAAACTAAAAACAAACAAACAAAAACAAATACGCTTCTTTCGATACACCAAGGGTGCGTCTATGACGGCAAGACATTTCGTGCGGATTGTTGCGAGCTGTCTGGCACAGTATGTGTAGAAAAACTGCCAGTCATCGGCGGCGAGATAACGCTGACACACCGCACCCTTAATCTGAGCACTGAGGATAATTGACAGTCACAGTGTGTGTGTGTGTGTGTGTGCGTGTGCGTGTGCGTGTGCGTGTGTGTGTGTGTGTTTGTGTGTGTGTGTGTGTGATAGATTGATTTGATGTGTGGAGTTTAACGTCCTAAAACCACTATATGATTATGAGAGACACCGTAGTGGAGGGTTCCGGAAATTTCGACCACCTGGTGTTCTTTAACGTTCACCCTAATCTGAGCACACGGGCCTACAACATTTCCGCCTCCATCGGAAATGCAGCCGTTGCAGCCGGGATTCCAACCCGCGACCTTCGGGTCAGCAGCCGAGTACCTTAGCCACTAGACCACCGCGGCGGGGTGTGTGTGTGCATGTGCGTGTGCGTGTGTGTGTGTGTGTGTGTGTGTGTGTGTGTGTGCGCACCATATTTTATTATGTTTTAGTTCTCGCTACGTGGTGTCGTTCAGGCGAACTAAACCACTGGCTTCCAGAACAGCGGTTACGCACCAGTTTGTAGCGTACAAATACAACGCCGGAGTCTAAAACAACTAGTTATTGATGGCGAACTTGTGCACGTCAACTAAAAAAAAATGGCAGATCCCACTTACAGTGGGAATCGATGATATGCGAAGTGCGAAGGAGGGAGGTTGATACGTCACTTTACAATCAGCACAACGTTACGAGGTAGAAGTAAATGATGCCGTACTTGACTTTCGTATCATGATTATTATGTTTGGATGTGTCGTTTACATTCATCATCGATCCACGTCACGTGATACCAAATTAGTATCATGATTATTATGTTTGGATGTGTCGTTTACCTTCGTCATCGATCCACGTCACGTGATACCAAATTAGGTATATTTGGAACTATATAGTGAAACGGCCGGGAGCACGCTATTAGCGTGGTATATTGTCATAATCTCACATGACACGCGTGTAAGGATTAGCCCGTTTGCACCGGTCATATAATGCGTCATTCATTGACGTCTCGTAACACCAAATTTGGTGTATGTGGAGCTAGCGAAACAGCCGAGACCACATCGCGAAGTGCCTAGTATACTCCAATGTAGCGTTGAAGCGCGCGAACGCTGGGCAAAGCGACACTACGTTAGCAAAACGCAATAGCTCTATAGTCTAACGCCAGATGCGACCAGCGCTACCAGCGTTCGTCGGCGCGGCCCGACGGCAACCAGCGCGGAATTCGCACCGATGCTTTACCAAGACAACACTGCGTCTCCCTCTTTTCGTGACGGACGGACGCAAGACGCACTGAAACGTGCGTGCGTCAAAGCGACGCAGCACGGTACACACATGGTAGTATATGGCAAAACTGGCGCTGGCGTCGCAATGCTGGCGTGACGCGACAAAATGAACGCCGGCGAGCATTCGCACCCCTTCACGTCAAAACGTATTGGCGCCTTGACTGTGGCACGTATACATGTTCTCACATGACACGCATTGCATGACTATCATGTTTGCGCAGGTCACATACCCTCTTCATCCATATACGTCACGTAATACTAAATTTGGCACATGTAAAGCTAGCGAATTGGTGACGAGTACATCATCAGTCTGGCGTGCAGTCATATCCTCACATGACCCGCATGTCGTGATTATTATGTTCGAATGTGCCAGTTACCTATGTCCGTTCGCGTCGCGTAATAGCGAGTTTGGTACATCTGAACTTAGCGAAATAGCCGCGAGTGCATCATGAGCGTAGCGTGTAATCATGTTGTTACATAACACGCATCTCATATTTATGATCTTTACACCGGTATCATACTTTCGTCATCCATTCACGTCCCGTAATATCAAATTTGGTATAAGTGAAGCTAGCGAAGCGGCCGCCAGCGCATCATGAGCGTGGCACGTAGTCTGGTTGTTACATGACTCGCTTCTTATGATTATCATGTTTGCACCAACCACATACCTTCGTCATCCGTTCACGTACTGTAATACCAAATTTGGTATATGCGACAATAGTGGAAGGGCCGGCAGCGCATCGTGAGCGTGGCATGTAGTCATGTTGTTACATTACACGCATGTCATATATTCATGTTAGGGTCTGTCGCTTGTGTTCGCCAGCGATCATGTCATACCATACCTGTTTTGCAACATGTAATGTGAAGGTAACCACCGCAAGAGCTGCAGGACCATGAAACGTAAATTGTTACATTCATTACTTACACGTCATGCTTTTCAAGTCATAACTAGTCAGATACGTTTTTCATATAGTCAAGTTATGCCACATCAATTTTGGTATCGATACCATTATCGAAACGGCCAGGAGAGTCCAAAGTCGTAGATGGTTAGATAGATAGATAGATAGATAGATAGATAGATAGATAGATAGATAGATAGATCTATATATAGATAGATAGATAGATAAATAGATAAATAGATAGATAGATAGATAGATAGATAGATAGATAGATAGATAGGCTCAAGGTCGCTGAAATTCGCTAAGAAATACTTCGCATTTAAACACAAAGGTTGTCCTGAGTTCGCTAGCGAAAACCTCGTCGACTTCTTTTTGCGCCTCACCGCGTGCCGCTCCTTCGAAAAGCAAGCAGCCTTTTTAGGGGCGAAGCCCTTCATAGTTGTACCCGTTCGTCCCTCGTAGTCGTAGTAGTACTGTGTAACCAGTCTTACATTTGGACCTCCAAGGTGGTGCCGATGGGAGATTTCTTTTGTGCGTTGATGAACAACAAAATTTTGTAGCGTGCGCGTTCACTAAAAGCCGAATTCTCGTGTCTCTCATTCCCCTTAGCAGCCATTGGCATGTACACTAAGCACTATCTTACAAGAAAAGCTTGCTACGTTATACTCGCTAGGCGTCACCGCCTTGGTTTTAGAAAGGTTTAGCGAGATTTGGGCCGCAGTGCCATGAATACAGTGAACTAGTATACACCATGAAATCGAGCTAGCTAAAAGTGGGATGTAGACATGAAGCGCAATCCGTAAGAAAGTGTGCGTGTGCCTCCTGTCATTCTGTCCTTGGAATATCCGCTGGATGGTGGTGCTTCTATACGAGGAATATATGATGAAAAGATGTGAGATGGTGGTACTTTGAGTGTTGAATAGGTGGACGAACGGACACACAGACAGATGCAGGGACGGACGCACGGATGGCTGCACGGACGGTTGGACGTATGGATGGACGCAAGAACAGATGCAAGGAAAAACGCAGGGACGGAAGCACAGATGGACGTGTGGACGCACCGACAGACGCACGCACGGACGGGTGGACGAACGCAAGGGCAGCCACACAGACGCACGCATGGACGGACGGAAGCAGGAACGAATAGACGGACGGATGCTTGGCCCCACTCTCCATCATTCACTTCGTGGATATGCTGCCATTTTTTTTCCGCGCGTGGTGAGGTGACACGTGCAGCCAGCGTTCCATGGCGCGTTCGGCATGTCAGCTGGTGCGGTAGAATTCATAAGAGCAGGAAGCGGCACAAGGCTTTGGTAGTTGCCTAACAACATGCGGAAATATTATAGCTGGTATAAAAAAGAACGAATTGACATTGGCTGGGCAAGTAGCACGTAGGCAAGACAACCGCTGGTCAATAAGGGTAACTCACTGAATTCCCTGAGAAGGCAAACGCACGAAATGGAGGCAAAGTTATGTGGGCTGTTAAGGGTCGGAAGGAAGATCGCTGGAGGATTCGAAAAACAAGCAGGTTTATCACACTATTTACACATATATACAGCAAAGAAAGGTTAGGGGTTTCACAAACCACGAGCGTGGTGGTTGAACCGTTACATGTTTCAGAGCGACGTCCAGCACTCTGCGGCGTTGTTTTAAGCCCTGTCGGGCTCCTCCTCTCCGAGTGGCACACCAATCACACACAGACAACAGGTGAGGGGGACAAGCATGCATGGTCCACGTGAACATCCAATAATGAGTCGTGAACACTGCACTGCAAGGTGGCACCAGCAGGGCTCTTCCTCGTCGTGTGTTTGCCGCTAGACGAGAGGTCCCACGATACGGGCAGCATACATCAACAGGTCCACCGATTTTGTTCGCTTTATTAGCGGGGTGATTAGCGGTGGCCGCCACGGTCTCTTCCAGGAAAATGCTGTCTTTTTTGGCCTCTCTCAAACGGTTACCGGCGTCTAGGCGACACGACGTCTCATCCTCCGGTTAGCACAGACAATGCCTGACGAGCATAGGCAGCCGGCCGGTCGTCTACATGATTGGGGATTAAAAGTAGCGCCGCTCTCCTGTCAGCTCTGGCACCGGTCACAACAGGGCCGATGAGAATAAAAATTTTGCAGCTCTAACGTGGCAGCAGAAAGCACACGTACAGGTTGATTGACGGATCATGGAACAGGTTGATTGACGGATCAGCCAGACTACGCCATGCAGTGGGCGTAGTCAGGCTGATGATGGTGATGGTGACTGAAAAAGGCCGCTTATTTGACGCGTAGCACCTTTGCTCAATTCGGCGTGACCATCCGTACAGTGTATGCGCGCCCCCTTCCATCTCTCCTATCCCACGCCCCTCGGTCTCGCCTCACAAAGCCGACGCACACAGCGTGCTAGTCTACGCTCACTTCCCCTTCTATCTCATCTAGGCATTGCTCCCAGCACCCTTATCACCAACGCAGCTCAGGTGCGTCTCCTACAACTTCTATGTTGTTACTCTGTCGCCTCGCAACGCTGACGCAGGCAGCGTATGCTGCTCCACGATCGCTCGGTTTTCTGTCTCCTGCGGAATCTCTCCCAGTATCCTTTAGACCCCATTGCGCATACGTGCCCCCTCCACCACCCGTCTCTTTCACTTGCCTCACATTGCCGAAGTTAGCAGCTTCTTCTAACGAGTTTTGTGATGAAAAAAACAACAAAAAAGACTGGCCATGCGGTGCATTTCTTCACTATTCAAAGTGTTTATGTAGGCCCTGGATCTTCAAGGCAGTGCCAGTGGAAGATTTCTTATGTGCGCAGTTAAACAATAAAAAATCGCAGTGTGCGCGTTTATTAAAAGTGGACTGCGGGTGTCTATGTCCATTCCAAGTCATCTGACTCTCATTGCCCATTCGTAGCAACTCCCGTGTTCTATTTAGAAATCCCGGTAAATCACTGCGTGCTTAGCACCTCCGTAGGTTTCTCTCTCACGCAACGCCACGACGAGTGCCAGCGCCAACGCCACCGCCAGTGTTAGACTAAGCACCTGCTGCTTCGCATATATAAGCATGGTTCTAGGGGCAAAGCTCCTTAAAGCGGCACCCGTTCGTCCCTCGTAGTCGTAGTCATAGTGTGTAACAAGTGTTACACTTTGACCTGCAACGTGGTGACGGTGGGAGATTCCTCCTATGCTTTGTTGAACAATAAAAAGTTCACGGCATGTGCGTTAACTAAAAGCCGAATGCTCCTGTCTCTCATTCCCCATTAGCAGTCATTGGCATGTGCATTGAGCACTATCTGACAAGAAAGGGTTGCTACTCGCTGGGTGCTACTCGCTGAGTGTAACCTCTTTAGTTTTAGAAAGGTTTAGCGAGCGTTGAGCTGCAGTGCCATGAATACAATGAGCTAGTAAATACCACGAACTCGGGGTGACTAAAGGTGGGAAGCAGCGGTTGCGGCGGAAAGAACGGCGTAAACAAACACGGTCTCTTCTTCTGTTTCGCAGGCTGTTGGCATTCGTCAGACACCGTGCGCATTTTTCGTCGTCCATATGCACATCGCCGTCGGTGCGAAGGAGAAGTAACAAGCTCCGCTGCGCCTGCGCCCAACTACCCTGCGATGAATTCTACCGCACCTGCGCCGTAGAGCCACTGGGCTTCTTAAAGGGAGGACCAAGCCATCACCGAGACCACTTGGCAGCAGCGGTTGCGGCTGAAAGAACGGCGCAAACGAATACGGTCTCTTCTTCTGTTTCGCAGGCTGTTGGCATTCGTCAGACACCGCGCGCATTTGTCGTCGTCCATATGCACATCGCCGTCGGTGCGAAGGAGAAGCAACAAGCTCCGCTGCGCCTGCGCCCAACTACCCTGCGATGAATTCTACCGCACCTGCGCCGTACAGCCACTGGGCTTCTTAAAGGGAGGACCAAGCCATCACCGAGACCACTTGGCAGGAGCGGTTGCGGCGGAAAGAACGGCGTAAACGAACACGGTCTCTTCTTCTGTTTCGCAGGTTGGTGCTGTTCCTATGCCCGCTGTAAATTTGGTTGTGCCGCAACTACTGCTGCTACTGCTGGTGCTGCTGTGTAAACTACCGTTCTGATTTGTCGCTTTGTGCAACTATGCCCCGAGATGGAACATGCTCTGTGTGCGATAAGCCGTTCACTGGGGACGTCGTATGGATTGAATGTAGCGACTGCTGTCAAGCATTTCACGCCGGCAAATGTGCTGGAATTTCTGAAGCAACTATCAAGTCCAAAGGGCAGGCATACTGCGATGCATGGCGCGGCCCTACCTGTAGACGGTCGAGGTTGCGAGCAGCATCAGCTGAATCAAAAGAACCAGGCAGTGAGGCCGACATGCAAGATGTCCGAATTTGGATGAAAGCTATTAACGACAAGCTGGATAAGCTAGTACTGCTCAAAGAGACAGTTGAGAGCATTGACGACGCGGTGCAATACTTGAGTGAGAAATACGACGAAATACTCAAAAAACGGAACAAAACGAGCGTGACGTCAAGGACCTTAGGCGCAGATTGGAAAAGATTGAGATGCGGGACCGAGAAGTAGCTGAAGTGCAGGCAGAAGTAGATAATCTTGAGTGGAGGAGCCGCAGACTCAACTTAGAATTCCATGGAATACAGGAAACGGAAGATGAAAACTTGCTAGAAGCGATCAATGCAATGGCAATTAAACACCAGTTCCCGCCACTCGCAGAAAGTGATGTGGTCGCCATTCATCAGCTTCCGCCCAGAAAAAATAAGACGCCGGTCGTTATCTGTCATTTTGCGAAGCAAGCGGACCGAGATTTCTGGTCGAAAAACAGAAAGGAACTGAGCAGCCTAAATGAGCACGTCTTCTTGACGGAAAACCTGACCAAAAGAGCGCGTGCGCTGTTGTTTGAGGCAAAGAACTGGGCTAAAGAAGCGAACTTCAAGTATGCATGGCACTCAAACGGGAAAGTTCTAGTGCGTAAAGCTGATGGGGAGAAAGCCATACGCATGGCAAATGCTCGTGATCTAAACAAACTAAGCTAAAAAAAGAAGAAATGATCTGCTCAACATGGCTTGCGTAGGAAACGATTCTTATGTGCTTCCGGAAGCGTTTTCGCAGAGTTTGGGAAATTTCTATTCAAACTCGTTTAAATGTTTTCACTTGAATGTGCAATCGGTAAATAATAAACAGTCCGACCTTAGCCTTTTTTTCGAACAATTAAGTCATGTATTCGACGTCATAATGTTAACTGAAACATGGTCAACAGACGAAGCCAGCGTGTTTCGCTTGCCTTCGTACAATACGTTCTACCTTAATCGAATTTCTGGTCGTGGCGGTGGCGTATGTATTCTAGTGAAAAAGGTCCTTGACTGTGACCTAATTCAAAATTTCACCCACTCTTGCAATGACTTCGAATTTCTATCAGTTAAACTACAAAATGTGGTTCTTGCCGTTTGTTATAGACCACCAAATGACGAAACGGCATCCTTTCTGGATTACCTGGACACGTTTTTTTACGTTCACACAAATCCACACAAATCGCTTAGACGTTGTGTGTGGCGGTGACATGAACATAAATATGCTCAAACAGGAAGCTATAGTACAAAAACTTGATATTTTGCTGAAATCTCATTGCTTTTCAAATATGATCACTGTCCCTACGAGAATCACACAAATGTCTTCGTCCTTGATTGATTTGTTTTTAACAAATATACCGACAGAAAACCTCAAGGCTGGTGTTATTACTGTAGATTTGAGTGATCATTTGCCAATATACATTTGTTGTAGGAAACACTTATGTGACAAAAACAAACCGAAAACATTTTTCACCCAGCGTATAAACGAACAAACTCTGAAAATATTTTCGGAGAAGATTTTGAGGGCTCCTTGGACGAATATATTCAAAATGAATGAGCCAAACAAGACGTACGAAGAATTTTTGAACATACTAAAGCCAATTTATACTGCTTCGTTTCCTCTGGTTAAAACAAAGCAGAACAGGAAAGTTCGTAAACTCTGGATCAACGCGGAACTTCGGAAAAAAATACAAGAAAAAAATATGTTATTTAGCCGCTATCTTAAAACGAAAGACCCTAAATTGTTTAAAGAATTCAAGGTTAAACGAAATCGCCTAAATAAAGATCTCAAAAAGGCAAAACAAGAATATTATAACAATATCTTTAGTTCAGTTTCTGGGTGTTCAGATATAATGTGGAAAAGGCTAAATTCTCTCTTAAATCGCAATGTGTCCACGGGTTCAGTACATAGCATGAATCTTAACGGCGAAGTCATATCAGGAAAACCCTTGGCCGACACTTTCAATAAATATTTTGTTAATGTCGCAGAAAAATGTGATGTGAGTAGTAACCTTGGAAGTGTCCCATTTATCGACAGTATCATTTTTCTTGATCCGACAAGTGAGAATGAAGTGAAAGAATTAGTTTTGAATTTGAAAAACAGTACAGCACTTGATATTGACGGGATACAAGTTCAACCTATAAAGCATGTCATTATAATATTTCTTCCTTATATAACGCATATATTCAATTTGTGCCTTGGCCGGGCTGTTTTTCCCACAAAAATGCAAGTTGCACGCGTTACCGTCCTCTTCAAGAAAGGCGATAGAAATAACATGTCGAATTACCGGCCTGTGTCCATTCTGCCAGTCCTATCGAAGGCATTAGAAAAACTAATATTAAAACGGCTGACTAATTTTGAATGGAAGTTTCAGTTGCTTCATGACTCGCAGTATGGTTTCCGCAAAGGCTTCAGTACAGAATATGCTCTCATGGCACAGAAAGAGTACATTTAACTGCAATTCGAACAGGGAAACGTTGTGTTGGGGTTGTTCGTAGATTTTACGAAAGCTTTTGACCACATTAACCACAAATTACTTATAGAAAAACTGGAACGGTACGGTATTCGGGGAACGGCGGGATCATTATTACAGTCTTATTTGCAACACCGTAATCAGATTGTTAGCCTGGGTGGTTGCAATTCCGATTCTTTGTCAATCGTTGCAGGAGTTCCACAGGGAAGCATTTTAGGACCTTTCCTTTTCAATATTTACATTAATGATACCGTGAACATCTCCTCTAACGTAAAATTTATAATATATGCAGATGATACGAATATATTTTTAACAGGAAAATCAGTGAACGAATTAATAACGCATGCAAATATACTGCTGACTAGATTAGAAAAATGGACAAGAGAAAATGGTCTAAAAATAAATGTTGCAAAGACTAAGGCTATGGTATTTCATGCTAAAAATAAAGCGGAAATTGTAAAACAAACGATCTTTTTAAATTCCACCCCTGTCGAGATAGTCCCTTCTCTTAAAATATTAGGAGTAATATTTCAAGAAACATTATCATGGGATCACCACATACACTTCTTAGCTACGAAGGTCCCTCAGGTAGTCGGCCTTGTGTACCGAAACAAGCACTTGCTTCCTTGGAATATTTTGTTGTTAATTTACAATACCTTATTTTTATCAAGAATCAATTACTGCCATCTAGTTTGGGCTCTAACTTCTAAAGAAAACATAAACAAACTTCATATGTTGCAAAAAAGGTTTTTACGGGCGGTAGAGAGCGTGCCACGTACTTATCATACTCATTCCTTATTTGAAACATACAACCTAATGCCAGTAACAAAAATGTATGATTTTCTTCTGTCCAAGAAATATAAGCAACACATAAAAAACTCTAACCCGTTTCTAAAGCAGTTGGAAGATTTAATACTCAACCAGCCTAAGTATAATACCCGTAAAAATGAAGTGTGGACTGTTCGAACCTTTAGAACCACATACGGTCTTCAATCGTTGGGAAATAAACTTCCAAGGTTACTAAATGAACTTAGGGATAACGAAATTGACTTTGAAAAAATCACCTTTAAACAACTGCGGAATCATTTCCTCCAGACGTCATGATCACTCGTTTCTGTTACTTGTAATTTTCTAAAGAATGTATTTTTGTATTTTGTTTTTGTTGACGTGTATTTTGTATACTGCTTTGTGTTTTTTTTCACGATATGTTTCTTGGTGTCTTGTTTGTTTTTTCTGTTTTAGGAAATGAGTATGCATTTGTGGTGTTGCCAAAGCAATAAATTAGGCATATTCTTTTATGATGCTTTTTTCTGTGTTTTGCAAGGCAAATGCGCCTGTATTTCACATTGCGAAATTATTTGTTTATAGCAATATATGTACCAATATGTTACACCTGTACAGTGTTGATTGCTCATTTTTGTCGTATGCATGTTTGTATGCTTCGCTCGGATGTATTACGCAAATGCTTCCTTTTTTTAAGGCAAATGCGCCAACATTTTTCCATCTTTTGAAATAGATTTTTTGTTGTTGTTGTTTAAGCACTAGACGTTTCGTTTTACCACACATGTACAGTGATGACTTCTTTCTTGTCATAGACTTGTTTATTTTACGCGTATGATCCCGAATGTTTTTATGAAAGTGTTACCGCTGCTGCTATGTGTTCGGGGAGGGGGAAGGGGGGCCTGCGGCCTTGTCAAGCTGGCATCACGCCAGCTTTTCCTGCAGGTCTCCTGCATCACGTATCCTTGATGCGAAATAAAGTCATTACTATTATTATTATTAAGTAGATACGAAGTGCAAGTCGTAAGAAAGTAAAAGCCGAATTCTCCTGTCTCTCATTTCCCATTAGCAGCCATTGGCATGTACATTGAGCACTATCTGACAGGGAAAGGTGGCTACGTTATACTCGCTGGGCGTAACCACCTTGATTTTAGACAGCTTTGGCGAGCGTTGGGACGCAGTGCCATGAATACAGTGAACTAGCATATACCATGAACTTAAGGTGGGTAAAGGTGGGAAGTAGACCCGAAGCGCAAGCCGTAAGAAAGTGTGCGTGTGCCACCTCTCGTTTAGTCCTTGGAATGTCCGCTGGATGGCGGTGCTTCTATATGGGGAATATAAGATGAGAAGATGCGAGATGATGGTACTTGGAGTGTTGAATAGATGGACGAACGGACACACAGACAGATGCATGGACGAAGGCAGGGACGGACGCACGAACAGACGCACGCGCGGACGGGCGGATGGATGCATGGACAGTCACACAGACGGACGCATGAACGGACGGAAGCAAGAACAAATGGACCGACGAATGCTTCGCCCCACTCTCCATCATTCACTCCATAGATATGCTGCCAATTTTTTTAAAGATATTCTTTCTTGGGGACCTTTCGCGCAAAAATGTTGGTCTGTCTTTCTGCCTATCTGTCTGTACAATTGTCTGTTTGTCCGCTCTTTACGGTAACCTCAACGGCACAGAATTGGCCAAACAATACTCCAAACGCTCGACCCAATCCGCAGCACCGACCAATATTGCTCAAGACTTAGCGTTCATATTTGTGTGATTGTCGATTAAAAAGCAACTATTGCACATATCTGAGGCACCATAACAACGCGTCAATATTCTGTATGTGTGTCTATATTTAGAAAAGGCATATACAAGTATTTATAAGGACCGTACCATTGATCACGTTGCGTTGACCAGGCAATGCTTGCACGAAAAGGCAAGTGTTTCCAACGCCCTGCTAAGACGACATGGTGGTAGCGCGTACACGTCGCCTTGCGTTCTACACCTTATCACCTCCTACACAGGCGCGCAGGGCGCGCGCGCTTCATTTTCTAAGATAACTGCCAGATAGCGCTCATGTCTCGCGTGTGACCTGATTTGATGCGTTCGTTTGCCTTTGCTAGATGCCTGAGGCACCCTAATGCTGTGCCTTGAGTATAACATTTACCAATTTTATGACGCAGAACATCAAATAAACGTTCACTCTCTGACACAAGACTGCCGTCTTTCGACGATATTTGCAGTGTAACATGCAGATACGGGGCCAATTTCTTTAGCGGGAGATAGTAAAATATTTTGTAGCCCGAAGCGTTCTGAAATAACACTTGTGTTAGTAAACAATTTGCACGCACAGACATGTGTTAAACAGCGGCATCCGTTTTATATAACATGTTTACGGTAGCGTAACGATGCCAATAGCAACATATTATTTGCTATGCCAGAAGCGTTAAGCTCATATTCAGTACTTCTACTCGCGATGATGTTAGCCATGGACACTGATACACAAATCGGCTTGAGTGGATGGCGTTTACCTACAATTTACATCAAGCCTACGTGGCGGTTTTGTCACAGGAAAACATATGTAATGTTTAAAAAGATAGCCACACCCACTGCAACCACAGCTGATGTTTCACAAACAATTGGGTCAATCTGAAAAGCAGTTATGAGACGTGGCATTGCTCTATAATAAAATGCGATATTTCCCAGCAGAATGCAATGCTTTGATTCCTACTGTCGACCTAAAATTAATTGGTTGCATACGTCGGGTCAACGCTGCCGGTGTGAGCCCACACGCTAAAGCTACCAATGCCTGCTTTCGCCATTCCTGGGTAGATAATAATCGTCAATCACGCATGGCACATAAACAAATCCCTGTGGCACGTACACGCCCGCAGGTATGTGCAACAGGTCTCTAGCGGGAAAGGTATGACGACGTACAGGGTGTGATCCTCACATTATTTCTGTCATCACCAGCGAGTCTTATTCATGAAATGATCACACCCCAAGATTCATTTTGATTCATTCCAAGTTAAAAGGGCAATCACGACAGCGCCCTCACGTAGGTAGCTTAATAGATAGATACATAGATAAACAGAATAAAATAGCGTGCATGTACCAAAGAAAAGCTTGGATTGAAATGTTTGTTTAGGAATGAGCTACGCTTTCTCTGAAGAGAGCCCCGATAACGCTTACTGGCACAGAAAAGGTCAATGCACGCTAAGATGGTATAATTTCTACTTGCTAACATAGCTTCACAGCAGGAAATAGCGCTGGCAAATGGGACAGAGAACGACAAGTTTTGGCGGTGATCCTGTCTTACTTGTCCCGTTTGCACATGCTTCTTTCCTTGGCAAAGTTATAATGCACTAATATTGCAATACAGATGCACTCACAATTCTTGTTTGTTTTTTAAAAAAGAGGCAGCTGCTGTCCCAGGAAGAAGTCGCCTCAGGCTGTTTATGCCCACCCTCCGCAATTGTCATAATAATAATCACGCCTGCCATCCTGCACAGGTAAGCAAAACATGGTCAGCTGTCAGCTCGTAATAACATCAAGTGCTAAGCGACGCCACCAGGCAGAAAGACAACTGCGTTCCACACTCACTGCATTGCTACTAGCGGCGCCTACTTACTCTCCCGCGTTTACTGGGGCATATATTCCTCAAGAAATTGAAAAGGATTTGAACGCCATTGTAGCAGAGTTGGGAGAACATGGACGTGCCATTCGAAAATCGCAGTTATATTTCCGTCTAAATTTCTATCATGAGAAAAACATTTAATTAGTAGTTATATTATTCCCTATATTTTCTTTAGCATTAATGACGGGTAGTTCTCTATAATATTGTGCTCCCACAGCAAGAAAATTACAGTATATTTATGGAGTAATAGATGATGAGTGGGTGGAGCTCCGGAGGCACATTGGGAACCCATGAACATTCCTTGAATTCTGCCCAGTCGATACGCTGTTGCGACCGGGGTTTGCAGGCAACGAAGATCTGGGTTGAAGATATCGAGGCAGGAGTAGGTTGAACTTGGTAGAGAGGGTTTTTTTACATTATTTACATGGCAAAAGCTCTCTGCTCCAATGCCTTACATTCAAAAGCTCTACATTCAAAGGTTATTCGATGAAGACGCACGTTTTAACAAGCACTGAGAAGCTCGTTAGGGCCAATTTTAACGCATTACCAGGCAACAAACAAACAGGGGAAACAATTTTTGCTCATTTATTTCTTTTTTAGAACTTCCACAGAACCACCAAAACAAGTTTCATGATGTTTTGTGAAAAACTAAAACGTTAGAGGAGGTCAACAATATTGTTTATCTGCTAGTTAAAGGTAAATCGGCGGGTTTCGAAAAATAAAATGACAGCATATTCTTGAGGTGAATGATGATGAGTGGCACGAAGCGTCCGTCCGTGCTTCCACCTGGCCATGCTTCCGTCTTTCCGTGCTGCCCTCTGTCCATGCTCCTGTCTGTCCGCGCGTCCATCTGTCCACGTGTCCGTGCTTCCGTTCGTTCATCTGTCCGTGCATCCATGCTTCCATGCTTCTGTTCTTCCATTTTCTATTTATGCGCTCCTTTTTTTGCTTCCATATGTCCGTTCGTGCGTCAATTTTCTGTCTGTTCGTCTGTCTGTGTGTCTGTGTGGCTGGATGTATGCCTGTCTGTGTGTCGCTCTGTCGGTCTGTTAGTCTGTCTGTCTGTCTGTCTGTCTGTCTCTATGTTCGTTTCGTCCATCCGACCGTCAGTCACTCACTGAAGCACATTGTCCTTGCCCCACTTTCTATAGATGTCTTTATCCATTCCTGCAAAGCATAAGATCAGTGAGTTACACGAAAATGCACTGGCATCGTTCCACTTTGAAACATACGATATTCTTGCCACAAAGTTTTATAGGCGAAAAACCACTCTGTATTTATGCCTCCGACTGCACACACAATGGCTTGTCTGGTTTTATTTCCGATAAAAAATGTGACAGCATCTGACAATTACAACGCTAAAATGTGCGACCCGAAGCGTGCAGAAGCCGTGCTATTCTACACCGCGCGTGGTGCTCCACAACCCTTGCAACAATATTGTGGACCGCGGTAACGGGCTGCTTACTCGGCTTCTCAACCAAACAACGCCATGACATTCGTATCACAGGTTCCTGATACCTCCTTCTACAGATTTGAGAAATCTCGATTTGCTTACCTTATTGGAGCTCTTGGAACGTGAGGCAGAAGCTTGTCGTTGCGAAGAACGTCAGCGAACCGCACGTGCTACATTCTCGTCAAGCATGGATGGATGGATGGATGTGGCTGTACCCTTTAGATCGGGCGGCGGCTAACGCCACCTAGCCGTAATAAATAGTGAACTAACCGTTACGTTTATTTTTTTCCCTTTAAATAATGAAGTTGAGGATTCGTACTTCGCAGTGAAATGTTTAATTTTCACTCGTGCCTTGACTTTAGCCACCAATCAGATAACCTCCTTCTAGTTAAGTGTACCCGCTTAAAGTCTATTTTGCCCTCGCTGTCCCTAAATCCCAGTGCTTTGAAAAACTCTGCGCCATCATCCTGAACTATAGGGTGAAGCCCTTTACAGAACATTATCAAGTATTCGGCCGTTTCTTCTTCCTCTCCACACGCACTGCATACTGTGTCTACCCCTTCGTATTTGGCCCGATATGTCTTGGTTCGCAGTACTCCCGTCCTGGCCTCAAACAGTAGAGAACTACCCCGAGTAGTATCATAGATCCTTTCCTTGGCAAGTTCCTGCTTAAAAGTTCGATAGATCTCTAGTTCCGACTTCTTAATCATGCCCATTCTCCACATGTCAGTCTCCGTTTCCTTCACTTTCTTCTTAACCGATAGTTCTTTTTGGTTTAGCCACCTGCTGTTTTCTAAGTATTTACCAGTCAACTTCCTGGTTCGCTTCCTCCATTTTGTATCGACATTCTTCATGTACAAGTAGCCGAAAACCTTCCTAGCTCAACGCTCCTCCTTCATTTCTCTCAATCGCTTCTCAAATTTTATCTTGATGCTAGCTTCCTTCCCTGCCCTCAAATGATGTCCATCCCATATCACCTTGTACTCCCTGATTTGGTGTATTCCCGTGAGCTCCTAAAGCAAGCCTACTATTCCACGTTGCTTAATTTCTAATCTTGCTTGAACTTCTCATCTCATGCACAAGACCGCATTGCCGAACGTCAGCCCAGGAACCATGACCCCTTTCCATATTCCTCTCACAACATCATACCTATTGTAATTCCACAGTGCCCTACTTTTCATGACTGCTGCATTCCTGTTTCCTTTAGTCGTCACGTATATTTTGTGTTCCCTCAGATACTCAGTCCCATTGCTTATCCATACGCCCAGATATTTGTATTTATCTGTTATCTTTAGCGTGACCTCCTGTATTCTAAGCTCACTACCTTCGTTTTCATTGAAAATCATGACTGCTGATTTTTCCTTACTGAATCTAAAATCTAACCTATCTCCCTCATTACCGCAGATGTCGATCAATCTCTGCAAATCTTCCTTGTTGTTGGCCATTAGCACTATATCATCTGCGTACATTATTGCTGGTAGTGCCTGATCTATAAGTTTTCCTTGTTTGACTACACAGAGGTTAAAGCCCAGTCCACTTCCCTCTAAGTTTGCCTCTAATCCGTGTAGGTACATCATGAATAATAAGAGTGACAGGGGGCACCCCTGCCTAAGCCCCCGTTTCACCTCTGCAGGCTTGGATACCTGTTTTTCCCACTTTATAACTACCTTGTTACCTTTATAGATACCCTTTAAAAGATTAGTGACTACATGTTCCACGCCTAGTGTGTCCAGTATTCCCCACAATTCCTCTTGAACCACGCTATCGTACGCTCCCTTGATATCCAAAAATGCTAGCCACAGCGGCCTGTGTTCCTTTTCTGCTATTTCGATGCACTGCGTCAGTGAGAACAGATTGTCTTCCAACCTCCTGTGTTTCCGAAACCCATTCTGCAGTTCCCCCAGCACCCCCTCATCCTCTATACACGATTGCAGTCTTTCCTTTATAATCTGCATCGCCAGTCTGTAGACCACTGATGTCACTGTTATAGGACGGTAGTTGTTTATGTCAGCTTTGTCCCCCTTTCCTTTATAGATCATGCTCATCCTGCTAAGTTTCCATCCATCGGGAACTTCACCATCGATTATTATTGTGCTCACTGCCTCTCTCATAGCCTGCTTAGACTTCGGACCTAATGTCTTTATCAGCCTAATTGGAATGCCATCTGGGCATGTTGATGTACTACTAGGAACCCTTTTCTCAGCCCTTTCCCACTCTTGTTGTGAAAATGGAGTCATTGCACCACTTGATTCGTCCTTGTCTATTGTGGTTCATAAAGTACTTCTTTGTTGAAATTTTTCTGTCACCCTTGTCCTTATATATTCAATAGCTTCGCCCCCTTCTAGCCTAGCACCTTGGGCTGTAGTTATAAAACTCTGCTCTAGGCTCGTCTCATTTCTTAGAGAGTTTAGATGGTTCCAAAATTTCGCAGCTGCCTTTCTATCTTTTTTATGTAATTCTGCCAGCCACTGAGCTCCCTTCCTTCTAATCTTTTCATTGATCAGAAGGGATGCATCCCTTCTACAGCTTAGAAAGTTTGCCCATTTTTTTTCAACATCATCTGTCGGTTCACCCCGCTGCTTAGCATGTATGTGTTCCCTAGAGGCTTCCTGACGTTTTGCTATGGCTCTCTTAACTTCCTCATCCCACCAACTTTTGGGTTTGTGTCTTCTTTTCCGGGGTGACTTGCCACGCGTCTTAGCAAGCTCTAGGTCAAAGAGTCTAATTAGATTCGTGTATGTCCACACTGTCTTATTATCCTCCGTGATTACTTTCTCAATTTGTTTAGTGTCTGTTTCAATTTGCCTTTCTGGATAAAAATTTTCCTGTAGTTGCTCATCTTGTCTCCTTCCCACTTTCACTGCTCTTCCAAAACTTAGCTTGAAACGTTTGTGATCGCTACCCAGACTTCTGGTGCCACCTTCATCTATGTGCATTCCCCTGAGCTTATCATACATCCTATGTGACATCAGTGCATAATCTATCGTCGACTGAAGCCTTCCTACCTCCCATGTTATTTGCCCTTCACACTTCTCGGTACTGTTGGAAATGATCAAATCAAGCCTTTCACACATATCCATGATCATTTTGCCTGTCGGGTCGGTATACATATCTATATCTTCTATGTGCGCATTCATGTCTTCTAGTATAGTTATCTCGCACTCTCTTCCTAACTCCTGAATGTCCTTTGATATACACTCTACCATTGCCTGGTTTACCTCTCTAGCCTTTGCTCCCGTCCACAAGTACACGAAACCAAGGAGTGTTATTTAACCTGCCACTTTCCCTTTTAGCCATAAATGTTCCTTGCACTCCAGCTTGACCCTTTGCCAGTCTGTACTTTTATGAATGAATGCCCCAGTACCACCCCCTTTCTGCTGCCTTCTGTTCTATTACAATTTTCCCACGCGTAGTCCGGATTGTTCGGAGGTTGTTCCATGTCCCTGAGATGTGTTTCTACAAAACCGTATACCATCGGCCTCTCTTCCCTTAGCTGTTCTTCTATCTTTTCCCACTTCAGCCTGTTCCTACCACCCTGCATGTTAATATACCCTATGTCTGAATTTGCTCGGCGCTCGTGGCTATGTCTATTTATGCCCCGGACTCTACCTATCTTAGATATTGGTGCCACTTTGGAATCGTATCTGTCCATACAACCTGTCGAAGAGTCTCCCTGGTTATTTTCCCCGTTACTAGCTATCCTGCACCCCGAAGGGCTCGCTTGCCCCCAAAAAAGCTACTGCGGGTCCTGCAAGGCGCCAACCCACCTCATGACCTAGCCGTCTATCGAAGTGAATTCTGTCTCGTTGAAAACCACCCCAACTCTGCACCTCTGCATATTTCCACTACCTCAAAGCCTTTCTCTCGACTCATTCACGACATCCCTTGTTTTGCGTTGATAACCGTTTGCAGGTTGCCGTCACGCACCGGTACCTCCGGTATCGTGCATATCACTATCTGTACTATAGGAGAAGTGGCGCGCATGTCATCGACGCCTTTCGCCAGTGTGGCTGCTAGTCCTGCTGCATCTTTATTTAGGACGTCGTTTAAACCGCCTGAAATTATCACGAGGTTTCGTCTATCAGCTGTTGTTTTGAGCTTTGCGCTCGCTTGCCTCATGACTGCTTCCAGCTTGCGTCCTGGGAACGTCCCTACTGCAACCCTCTTGTCACCTCTTGCCCTCTCTTTGATGGCTTCTGTGCATCGATTTAAACTCGAACCCCCGGCGATTATCACATGCTGTGACTTTTCAGCTGGAGCGTTCTGCACCTGGGGGCTACTTGCACCTGTGACGCCGGCTGCTTTGTTTCCTCCCTGCCCCACCACTACCTCGCTGAAGCTGGGCCTTGCGACAGTTGAACCGGCTAAACCTGTTTTTTCCAAACTTGCTTGCTTTTCCTTCTCCACCGTTCTGGTTGCCGGATCCCTACTGTTCTCTCGGTTGGTCGCTTCTTTGTTCAGCTTTGCTAGCGCGTCCTCGGCGGACTTCAGTCTTTCTCCCATTGCCCTCGTTTTCTCTTGCTCTCTCGCCAACGCAGTCTCGAGCTCGGCGATTCTCATCAACAGTTCACTCTGGGCAACCATCATTTTCTCCATTTTTTCCTCGACCTCACATTGCCTACACTTCACGTCAGCCTCTTCTCCATCCGCTTCTACGCTTGGGTCCACTTTCAAACCCACTCGACATCCTGAACACGTTACAGTCTTTTTAATCATGCCTTTCTGACACCAATTGTCCTTATACTCGATAATTACTAAACTCGAGCCCTGCACTACGAGAAAAAAAAGCAAGTCTAATCTCTACTACAAAAGTTTGCGTGTTCAATGTACGCGCACCTCCCCCACGGGGTGGCAAAAAAAACAGCAACAAAAAAATTTCAAACACACACACCCACACTAACTAATAAATACCTGGTGACTGGCCCCCGAAAAAGCCGTACCATAAAATAAGTGCTATGAAGATTTTAATCGCTGCCTTATAATTATAAAGACAAGCTCAAAACATGCAAAAACACTTATCTGCGCAGTCGATTCGGAGCGCTCAAAAAACACGTCCATCCACCTTGACAGCCCGAACTGAACTCACTCATCAACAAAGCATCAACTAGCGCTCTCTGGTGTTTTATTTACAAACTAGAATAAAGAGCAAATGTCCTTTTGTCGCTAAATTTAGCAAATCAAGGATACACAATTCGTGCATTTTCGAACAAAAGTGTTTTTAATGGGTCTACAATAATGTTGTTCTGCGGGTCAAAGGGTTGCATACAGTCTCATCTCCACAGGTCTCAAAATCAGGAAATATGTTCATGCTGCACTGTCTAACAAAAGGTTCCAGAGCACACATGAGGGACCTTTTTCCGGCACTGCCCACATCATGCACACATACAAAAACCAAACACGTGTATGGTCTCGGCGATGCTGCCTCCTCTGGCGAATCTTGCTTCCAACGAGCGGGATGAACTTAGTTCGCCATGTCACCGCTACGGCAGACCACCCATGGTTTTTCGAACGGCGGTCGTGGGCTAGACGCCTCCCAGGGCCAACGCCTGAACATCTGAAGCTGATTTGAGCGTCGGCGGGCCATCTGTCAGAGACGCACAGCGTGGTAGTCCGACACCCGTTTTCGGTGGAAACTCGGCATCGTAGCTTTTCCTAGGGCACGAAGACGGCACGTGTCGCATCACCACCCCGACCCCAAGCACAGAAGTGTTTCGCCGAGTAATTTTAACCACCCACTGCCGAGTACACGAAAACAGCAGGGCGCCTTCACGCTCATCGTTATTTCCACAAATTGAGGCGGCAGCCTTTCTTCTGTTCTGGCGGCTTCGAAAAAGGGGTGGTTCACCAAACACAACAGCTCGTCCATCAGCGGAAAAATCAACCTGGGGGTGGCCAGCTGTACGCGTTGCCCGAAGCGTCGTTGTTTTGTGGTGTCCTCCAAGCCACTGCCGATGACGCAAGATGGCAGTTTTTAATCATTCATAGACCTTTGCTTCCTGGAATTACACATAAATACGCACAACCACTGGCACGAGGGAGTGCCCTGCCCGCACTGAGTCACATCGAGTCTGCAAATTCATGTTAAAACAACCTTTCTTAAGCAGCATGAATAAAGTACAAAGCTGCAATCAAAGCATTTCTCTGAGCTTTCACTAAAGCTCTCCATCCCTATTCGAGACTAATCGTCATATTAAACTGCTTTCAAGAAAATAACTGTCATGTGATTCGCTCGGCGTGGCATACCTCTGTGTGAGCGTGAATAGTCTATAAATCTATCAAGCCTCAAACTCATAAACAAAAGTTTTTGGCTTCACGGTATCCTTTGGTCCCCAAAGAGTCGTGTCGCCAAATATAGTACTGAACTTTTTTTCAGTAGACGACAGAATAACTGTTGCGCTGCACCTGCATTGAAAACATCCAAATCACACTTCCACAGACGCCCGTTTTATTGCTCCTGTGCGGACGAACTACTAAATAACTTTCCCTTGTAGTTACCTTCTTTATAAAAGCTACACGTTAACTCTCGAACTAACTTTCATCACTGAAGTCCACACCAGACACTTGCAAATAAAACAAAAAATGAAAAAAAAACATTTCTCACGAACGCTGAGAGAACTCACCAGGAATATCTTTGCACCCCTGCGCTCACTCAAAATCCGTTTCTAACGTCGCTCCTACTCGACAAACGCTCCTTGACGTGTCGTTGTGCAACCGCACAACACTTATCTTTAAAACAAAAGATACAAAACTGAGGAAATAAACAAAACTCAGCACTTTTTACCTAAACGCTAGCTCGTAGCCGAAATACCCACAAAACACTTAGCAAAAGCCAAACTAACTGAAACAGTCAAAGCAAAACTTGACAATAAAAATAAACAAGTTCGCTAGTTACCACTTGCAAAAGCTTACGGCTTTTACTAATTTTTCAGACGAACGCCCGGCGGTCGCGCCCTGTGGGCCTTTCTGGGAGAACTGGGAATGTGACAATGGCAAAACCCATTCACTTCGCTATCAGATTCCACCAAGGCCCTCGCTGGCGACCGGCGTTGCTCCTCTCGCTCATTTACTTCTAGCGAGTCACCAACCTTACTCTAAGACGCCCCATCAAACGTGCCGAGGATATAACGACAGAAGGCTAACTGACCCTTTCCGTTTGTCTGCATGATCCCCCTACACGCATTTCTTTTTCTGTTAACACGATATTGTTAGAAAACTTGTGTCACAAAATTTTCGCTGTCAGCATCAGCCCCATTGGTGGTAAGCGCGAAATTGTCCGTGAGCGAAAAAAAAGAGAAAGAAGCAAATAAAATAAAGAATAAAAATCTCTTTCTCAATGAAGATCGAAACCGCGCCGTTCACGTGGCAAGCAGGTGTTCTACCTCAAAGCTACGATGTTCCCACCAGCTGCGTTGGGAAAAAAACACTACATAAATGCCAAGTAGTGCAAGCAGTCCCTTTACCGCATTTCGTCCGACAGGTGTCACGATGAAAACGATCCCGTTAGGCGATTTTTAAACGCATTTGGGAGGCCATCAAACTAGCCATCGCCAATAAAAACACACAAAACTTGCAAACGGCTCTAAAACTGGACAACTATGTCCATCTAGTGGAAAACACATTGTTACGGGCTGATTAAACGCCTGAGAATTACGACAACGAAGTGCTGAGGGGAACGTGCAGGGACTGCAGCAGCGTTGTACGCATTTGCCTTAATATACTCTTAGCATATACTTTCTATGCCGTAACATAATTGGTTGAAGATGCAAGATACAAGTTGCTAAACAGCCCCAGGAGCTGTATTTTCACAGTGGACGACAAATTGCAGCTACCACAATGAATTTCCAGGATTCTACCTAATCTCAACAAGATCCGTCAGCCCTACAGCCGATTGATCTGGTGCAACCTCGTGAAGGCCCGTTCAACGGCACAAGTGGCTTAGACGTCGACAATTGGCTGTTTTTGTATGAGCGCGCCAGAAACAGCAACCTTTGCGATCCGACGTTTATGTTGGCCAATGTAAAGGGGTTTATTTGCAGAGCAGAACGCAGAAGGAGAAGCAGTCAGCAGCGCCTGACTCAGGGGCAATGCCCCTGAGGCGCAGTGAAATCCCGCTGAGGCCCCTCTTCTTCACTACGATTTCCCTCCACTGAAAAAGGCTCCATCCTGGTGAATTAGGAAGAATAAATAACTAATGTTATTTGCAATCTTTAATATGTCTCCGTAACCCCCTTAATTGTAATAAAATCGTTCAACTCTTTTATATAAGTCACACTACGTCTAGTGAAAGTTTACTGCGTAGTTGTTATTACTCATTGCCTTTCTTTTGTTTGTGTATAAGAATTATATGTTTCTGTTATCTTACCTAAGTTAGAGTACCTGAATATATCTGTCTGAACATAGCCTAACCTTCTTTACTATATCCGCAATGTTTTAGCATCTTGTATCCAGGTTCAATGCCTTGTTTTACTGTTTTGCTACATGTGCTATTGTTGCCTTGTGCTATCGTTTGGATACTGTGCCATTTTGTATCGCATCACTGAACCCTATTATAGCCTTTGGCTATGGGTCCAAACAGTTTTTTTATCTATCATGCTGGAATTGAAAATAAAGTGAAAAGTGAAAGTGATCGAAAGTTTAAGTGAATGTGTCATAGCACGACTTGAGACGAGAGACGTGGACAGCGTCACGGCCGTGGTAACGTAACTCTGTGGATGGGACGATGGGCTCCACAATGTAGTTGACGAGTGACGTTTGCTCTAGAACATGGTGTGGTCCGAGGTATTTCGGAAAGTGTTTTGCTGAGTGGCCAGGTGCAGTAGCAGATGCCCGAAGTCATACCAATGAACTAAGTGGAAAGTTTGTAGCCGAATGGTCCCAGGTTGGCGAGATCGCTGCAACACTGGAGCTCGGTAAAAAAGAGTGGGCAAGCTGGCAGCATTCTTCAGTATGTCGGGTTGCTTCGAACAGAGTTGTATTTTCGGACTCATCAGGTTTATATGGAATAATAGTGTCTACTGTATTGGAAAGTTCTCGTCCGTATAGAAGAAAGTAAGAAAAAAACCCAATAGTAGCTTGTGCCGCAATACTGCACGCGTAGGTGACAAACGGGAGAACTTGATTCAAATTTGAATGATCAGAGGTGACGTACATCGACAGCATATCGCCAAGAGTATGGTTGAAGCGCTCCGTCATGCCATTCGTCTGAGGGTGGTACGCTGTACTTGTGCGGTGCGATTCGGCATTCATTGACTAATTCCTTCAAGGCACTAGAAAGAACGGCACAGCCTGTGTCACTTAAGAGATCGCGAGGGGCACCATGACGCAGAACGAAATCTTGCAACAGAAACGTTGCAACGTCACGGGCAGTGGTAGTCAGCAGCGCCGCTTTTTTGGCATAGCTTGTCAGATGGTCTATCGCAACAATAATCAAGCCATTACCAGCTAAAGTTGATGGTAGTGGTCCGTAAATGTCAATGCCGACGCGATCAAAAGATTAACTAGGACAAGCAAGAGGTTGTGACGGGTAGACTTGCCCGGGAGGTAACTTTTGTCGTTGGCACTGAGCAAACGAGCGAATGAATTTTCGCACGTAGTTATACATGCCACGCCAGTAAAATCTGAGTCGAAGCCTAGCGTATGTCTTCAAGGGGACTGCGTGGCGCACTGTGGATCAGCGTGAAAAGCTTCGCAGATAACAGCTCAAAGATGGCGGGGTATCACAAGGAGACACTTGCGACCGTCAGAAAGGTAGTTGCATCGATAAAGAAGATCATCCCCTAGGCAAAAGTTGCTAGCCTGGCGGCGGAGAGCGCGAGACGGTGAAGGAGTGAGCGGATCAGAAAGAATGCTTATGAGCGGAATTATGGCGAATACATAGGCGCTACATTGAACGCAGGCTGTCGAGGTCAATCAACGACCTCGGCGTACGTGAGAGGTGCGGTGACTAGCGGTGGTTAACGGGCGCGAGGAAGAGCTTGTCCCACCTGGTCTTGAATGAAGGCGCCGAGTATAGACTTCAATCTGCGTGGTTGATCGGGAACACAAGGCATGAAAGACAGTTGACGAGCGACCTCAGAGCAGATGAACTCGAGGATCTTCAAGAGAAGAGGGGCATGGTCGTCTCCAATGTCAAGGGGGCACAGGCTGCACAAATAGTCGTCAGGTACCAGGGGACGTCGGCTGGACAGACGTAGCCTGCGCAGCTTGACGAAACTCTGGCATAATTCGGTCAGTTCTACAACATTGAGAGGTCTCTTAGAAAGCAAAATTTGAGAAGCATCATCCTCAATGCCCTTCATGGTGTGCTTGATCTTAAGCTCTTCGAACATCGACCCGTTGAATCGCTTAAAAAGGTCCAGAACATCCTCAACACATCTTGGGAAATTCTCAGGAAGCTGCGGGGACCGGGAATGGAAGTGTTCTTTTGGCACGGCTGTCAAAAATATTGTGTGAGGCTTGTTTTGAAGATGGACCACGTAGAGAATTCCACTACATGGTTTATGAAATTTATGAGCTTGGCCACGTCCAACAGGCAAAAGCAGACGTAGGCTGGCGCCGTCATCCCATTTGTTGTGAGCACTCACTCGCTCGTACATAGAAATCCAGTCATCAATGTCCTTGTCTTCTGTGCCTGAGAAAACAGGGGTTCTCGCAGACGCAGGGAACGCAAACAGAGGATATTAGCTGGTGCCGGTAGAGGAGTTGGAGCGGCGCTTGCGTAGGTAGGCATAATGCACCGTAACATAAAATTTCGAAGTTTCATGGTGACCAAAACCTAGCAGACTCTACCACTTGAACGGGGTTTATTTGCAGAGCAGATGGAGAAGCAGTCAGCAGCGTCCGGCCAAGTGCTGCAAGCACGAGCTTATGCTGATGGCGATTCCTCTGAGGCGCAGAGAAATGCAAAAATGCCGCTGAGGTGCCTCTTCTTCACTACAGCGTACATCATTTTTTACTTGCATGGCACGACAAAACTCTGGTTCAAGACGCATCAACAAGACTTAATCAGCTGGGACGCCTGTAAGCAGAAATTACGCTATTTATTCGCAAAACCTATCAGACGACAAGTGAGCACAAAGAACGAGCCTGTGACTTGCGCCCAGACATCCACAGAGCCGTGCAAGGCATACATCCAGAGTGTGCTGGTTTTGTGCCGCAAGGTCGACAAAGTATATGCTTGAGGAGGACAAAATCGGACACAAAGCTTTATTTGTCGCAAAAAATATACACGCATTGGGGTAGTATATACAGAAGGAGGTCCCATAGCACAAGGCTGAAAGGGGACCTCCTGTTAGAAAATGACATGTTGATAAGTACAACAAAATGGCAACAAAAAAGCGATTAAGTAATTATTGATAGTAACAAAAACAACGCAAACATGCAATAAAACATGCCAGTAAAAATGGTAACAAAACAATGTTCAGTAGTTGTGCATAACTATGAAAACAACGAAACATACAATAGAAATGGCAGTAGAATCAGGAACAAAATGACGTAAATAATGATATACAGCTATTACAAGAACTCCAATGTGCATGGGTAATAAATTTGAAAATAACGCACACAGTAATAGCTGTAAATGTAAGAGAACGCCGATATAAAAGTGAAGATGAGTTATGATTGCGAGATGAGATGTTTAAGTTCTTTTTTAAAAGCAGCTAATGACAATTGTTTAGTGCTTAGTGGTACTGAATTCCAAAATTGGATAGCTGCAAATATGGTAGTATGCTTGCCGTAGTTAGTGCATGCATGCGGTAGTAAAAAGTTGTTGTTTGAGGCAAACCTGGTAGGATTAGAGTTTAACAATTGAAATTTCTCTTCGCATTCTGAAGGAATTGCTGATGCCTTCGATTTTCAGATGTCCAAATAAGGACTGCTCGTTGGTGCAGTTGGTCATCGAAGCATGTTATCGCTTCGCACAGGCTAAAATAGGCACATAGTTCACCCATTTGACCACCTTTTCAACACTGTGGCTACGTCCTTGTGCGAATATTTGCAAGATTTGCCCACATTACATCAACCACCAGTGTCGGAAAACGTCACCAGAATTGTCCGTCGTTAACTAGAGGCTATGGCACCCGCTATGTCGAGCGTCTGTGCTCCAGGACACAACCTCGCTTCTGTTTTAATGATACAGGCCGTGGTTCACCAAAAGATCGCGAATATGGTTATTTCACCACTTCATTAAAATGCCCCTGCTACTTCTAGCTCGGCTCCTCAAGTCGTGGCGACTGCTACTCCTAACCGCACTTTCGCCACAACAAAACCCAGCTGAAAACCACACTCATGATAATCGGCCCACATGTTTAACGTGCCATCGAACAGGACAAATGTTTATGTGCCTCGCAGCTTAACCAAAAAAGTGCATACGATCGCTGGCACCGCGACGTAAAGTACCCGGAATCGGTCGTCTTGAAGTGGTCACCATCACGACGTGTCAGTCTCTGCGAGAAGCTGATTTTCCGTTAGGCTGGCCCTTACCGCGTCATACGCAAGGTCACCAACGTGACCTATGAGATTGATTCACTACATATCATATCAGCAACTGCTTCAGTTCCGACAAATATAGTGCACGTCTTGCGAGTTAAACCGTACTACTCACGCCCCGACGCACCGGGACGGTGCTTCTGCCGGAGGGTAATGTCTCGGACTGACTAGATGCCCGAGAATGACAACGACGAAGTGTTGAGGGGAACGTGCATGGACTTCAGCAGCATTGTACGCATTCGCTTGCAAATATATTCTTGCGTATGCTTTCTTCCCCGTAACAATATCATGCCTTCCCAGAGGCGTTGATGAGGCAAACGCTAGATATTGTGCTGGCATCTGTGAGGCATTGTGAGACTTGTGATCACCCCCAAAATTGCGAGAGCGTAGCACATATCTTGAAAGCCATGCGACTCATGCTTTAGATCAAAAACCTGTATCTACCGTTTGCGTGTGTGTGTGTGTGTGTGTGTGTGTGTGTGTGTGTGTGTGTGTGTGTGTAAGTTCCGTCTATGACACATTGTGAAAAAACGTGTCTTGACTACGGCAGAGCGCTGTTCTAGCAGAGGGAAGTGACCAGACTGCACAGTAAGCACATACGTCGCGCTTACGCACGCGGGCGTTTGTGTGCCTGTGTGTTTGCACGTGCGTGCGTGCGTGTGTGTGTGCGTGTGCGTGCGTGTAACAAAACATATTAAAAAGCGTGCACTTAGTGGTTCAAGGGCGCACTAGGGGCCGGATTTTACTATTGCGTTCAACTCTTAAAGGCGAAGCTAAAGAGTTTCCAAATTGTTTGTAGGGCGGCTTGGACACATGCAAAGCCAATTCAACGAGGATGACTAACGTCTCATTCCGTTAACTTCCCTCGAACGCCTACTAATTTTCCTCCAGCTGGTTTTTTTCGCACTCTTGCCTTTATCACACCACTTCAACCTACGCCTCTTTTTGGGGCTCATTGCTGACCCTTTCACTCGCCTCTCTTGCTCACCAGCACTCTGGACGGTTTTGTTAGCTGTCTTACTCACGCAGGCCATATGATTAGCGCAAAAATCATCATCTCCGTTACTCTCCAGACTGGCGGAAAGCCTAACGCGTCTCCTAACATTGAAACAGTTTTTTTTGGAGGAAGCTAGCTCGCATTCCAGGGAGCTGCTCACGACTGCGTTGTATTTACTAGTGTCTGCTTTCGCTCCCTCTCCTGTGTTTATCCCGGTGTTCCTGGTTAGTGGGCCGAAATCCTCTTGGGCACTGCATGCAGGATCCACTATGGTGACACTCTCGTGATTCCAGCTCACATGCCTGGGAGCTGTTCACAACTGCTCTACCCTGCGCTACTGCAGTACGCACTGCTCACCGGGCTCTGGTGTTCTCACTTAGCGGATCTAAATCTTCCAGGACCCTGCATGCGAGATTCATCGTCGGGACAACCTCACTTGGTGTCTGTGTCAGGTGGTCTACAACTATCTTGGCTTTTTCCCTAGAGTTCCTCTGGCACGGCACCTCACCACATTTACTCTCGCCTTCGGTGATCTCTCCTCCGAGCACAGACAGTTTCGCAGCTGTCAACCTTCGTTCATACAAGAACCTGATGCTACCTGCATATGTGCTAGCCCTTTCTATGACTCCGATTCGCACCTCACTCAACTGTTCTTCGCACTTCTCGTGGATTACCTCTACGCGTTCGCCTCTCAGTTGTTTCGTATCTAACATACGATCTAGTCTTTCGATCTGCTCGTTCAACGCTTGCATAATCTTTCCGTCTCTTCATTTCTACGCGCCATCTGTACTTCCGCTTCCTTGTGTTCTTCCTTATTCTTCGCTCTGTTTTACTCGATTTCTCGCATCACCTTCTTGTGTTCTTCATTTCTTATTCTCTGTTTCTCTTGCAATTTCTGCGCAATTATTTATATATTCCCGAAGTGCTCTATACCAGCCTTGTTTTTTTTGCTTTTGAGTTATATTTCGCGGAGCTTAGATGCAGGTATATTAACGTCAAATTCTAGGTCGAGATCCTGACAAAGGGTTAGCAACTTTTCTATTGTGAATCTTATCAGGTCCATGGCGACAACTTTGCTTTGGCTCATCTGTGACAAAAACACAAACCCTACCAGCGTTCCAATGCTTGATCTACAGAAATTGAAGCCTCGCAACTCCCACAGCAGAGACCAAAACAACACTGCATGGCCAACCTCCCTCTCAACCCTTTTCCATTTCTTAACACTCATCAGCTTTCTTGAACCTCCCAAAACTCTCCTGCAACGCACCCTGAATAAAACAACTGCAAAACTCACTCACGTTCCTGCTGAATTATCTAAGATTTCCTGCTTAATCTTCTTGGTCAGGTAATAATAAAATGCTGCTCTGTGCTCAAATAACAGCCACAGGGCCTAGGCAGTTCGTTATATATATTGTGTAACTGGTCTAGGCTCAAAGACTCGATAATTGTCAAGCACAAAGTCAGGCACTCACTCGATTACGTGCGGTTGTGATACACTGCAACGATACCTCCAATTTCCAAGGCTAGGGCTTTCGTCTGACCTGCTGTCTATGTCGCTCTCCGTCACTTTCCACCAGTGGTGGTGACCGGGGTTTGCAGGCACCCTGGATCCAGGATGAAGATGTCGAGGCAGGAGGAGAGTGAACTTAGTAGGGAGGGTTTATTTATATTGCTTACATGGCAATAAATCTCTTATCCGATGCTCTACATTGAAAAGCTCTACATTGAAAGTCTCTACAAAGAACAAGAACGCTTGAACAAGCACTGAGCAGCCCGCGAGGGCTGATTTTAAAGTCTCATCTCTTCAGATTCGTAGTTCGGGAATAGGTGCATACTGCATTGTCCATTAAAATGTTCCATTGTTCACATGAGGGTCATTTTGCAGGCACCCCCCACAACATACACACATACACAAACGAAACACGTGTATGGTCTCGGCGATGCTGCCTCCTCCGGAAAATCTTGCTTCCAGTGAGCGGGGTGAATATAGCATGTCATCTTGCCGCTTGGGCCAACCACCCATGCTTTTTCGAACGGCGGTCACGGGCTAGGCACCTCCGAAGGCCAATGCTGTAACATCAATTGCTCATTTGAGCGTTGGCAGCCCATCAGTCCTAGACACACAGAATGGTAGTTCGACGCTGGGTTTCGGCGGAAACTCGGCATTGTGGCTTTTCTTAGGGCACGAAGACGTTACGCGTCGCTTCAGCACGCCGACGCCAAGGACAGCAGTGCTTCTTCTAGTAATTTCAACCAAGCACCAGACAGTACAGGAAAACAGTAGGGCGTCTTCGCGTTGCTCCTTATCTCCACAAAAGGCGGCAGCCTTTCTTCAGTCCTGGCAGCTGCTGCAAAAGGGGGGCTCGCCAAGCGCAAAAACGCCATATCTACGAAGCAAACGGTGATAAAGGAGCTTGCTCTATCTGTCTGTGTGTGTGCTTGTCTATGTGCCTGCCTACCTTCGTGTCTGTATGTCTGTGTATGGAAACATCTCAAACGCAGCTTGCGCCTCCACGCCATCTAGTAAAGAAGCCGAGTACTGGCGACGTGAGCGCCATCTAGTGAACACCTCACGCATTAAAAGGGGCTACAGCAGGCAACTACAATGGCGGACGAGCCTATGCTTGAAAGAGCTTCCCGCCTAAAACGAGTCCTTCGCTTTCGACATTTTTCCTTCGATGCGCTCAAAGCGTTTTACCTTGAACTTATGTGCTAAATACCTACAACCTGAACATTCTGCCATTTAAGCGTCCGTTGAGGTGTCGCACTCTGATGCAGACAGTTACGGAGCTCACTTTTGAGTTTTTTTTCCTTTAGAAATACATGAGGCGTCCACCCGCATGAGTATCGGTTGTTTACTTACAGACCATGACTACATTCTGAACGGCAAAGAAGTTGTATTGATCCAGTTACTTCGCGTTTGCTTTCACAACGGGTTATGCTCGAAACTTTTATCTTAAAACATTTACTTAACGTGTCTTACGCATTTCGACGTCATTGTAACGGCTCACCCTTACTATTACAATGTGGACGCATGCATTAGGCGATGGAATGGCGTCATTATTTTAATTCCTACGTAATGTGTGTCAAAAAATTAAGAGCAAAAGCAAAACTTGGCTCACCCGGAAATATTCTGCATAAATTGTGAATACTCATCGAAACGGTTACGAAGGTCGTACAGCCTCACAGCGTAGAAGTTGAACACTGGTGAGATTTGAGCTTCGTGAACCAATTTCTGCTCCAGAATCTGAAAAAAAAAGGCAAGCGTAAAGTACTTGTGCTTCCTGTTTTTTTGTTTGTGTGCATTTGGCTTACCTTGTGGAGCCGTTTCAGTAGTATTAAAGCGCGAAGCAACATGCTCGTCGGACTAGTCCACAAGCACTCGAATCCTACCCTTTTACAGACTGTATATAGCTCTTAAGAACGTTGGTATAAGGCTTCAAATTTTGAAGTACTCTGTGCGCAACACTGTAGATACGTTTCCCCTATACCGAAATTTTAAAATTACAAAATTTGTTCCTTGAGAGATGGTCTTCAAACAAAAGCTTTGTCTGCAAATGTTTTTGGACCAAGCGTGGGTTGCATGTGTCACATAGAAGTTATTTTTATGGTGATCTGTGCCCGAAAACTTCATAGCGCGTTCAGCACCTTGAGGCATCTAGTACAATGACGCGTTCTGCATGCCCCTCGGGTACGTCCTAAGTGCTGAGTGACGATGGGCTAGTAATGATAAGGTCAGTGATTTTATGGTGACGCCTGTTGGCGATGCCCTGCAACGGCTTCCCGGCGACTGCCGGTATTGGTAAGCTCAAGCCCTGCACCTTCAGCTGTCGCATCGAACAACTTACCGTGAGCGTTTTGAGCGTGTGGTAATTGGAAGGGGCGACTTTAACGGCATAGTGTACCCTTATGTCGTGAAGCAGTCATGTGGCACTTACATAAGAAGTGTTTCAAGTAGCACGAAAAGGAATATCTTTGTTCTGAACCACAGCAAATGTCATATAAAAAGCTTTCAGGTAGGACTGCTCATGCTATACGTGTTTCTCCACGTGGCTCTGCGATGCATTGAACATTGGTCTTACACAGCCAGACAATTTGCGGTTCTTTGTAGCTTGAATAAGAGTAACATGCCAATTACAAAAGTGGTCACTCTGACTGAAATGACAGAGCTACACAGCTTCATGCCAGCCGATAGAAAGCAACCCATAGCTCACTATTCTCAAGAAAGCGTGCTAGTGTGTTTCCACAATAATACCTTTTTTCGTACGCTATACGTCTACTTGTCATTGTGACTGTAAATAATCTTTTACTAGGTCGCATTGCGGCCGTTAATCCGTCTTTGTCGTCCTCCGTTGTACGATTCAATAGTGAGCAAGGAAAAGAATGATAAAATTCTGGAAGGCGCGTAAACAGTTCTAGTTTCTGCACGGGATTACGTCCGATGTCTCTGGCATGTGCGTTGAGACACGGCCGCGTTGAGGTACGGCTGGTTAGGAGTGCCATAGTCGTGGTCACCGGCAGCATTCACGGCAGCGGTCACCAATATCAAGCGATCATCATATGCAGCATTAGTCAGGTAGAAGTTGGCTATACGGTTAGCGATGACAGTAACTGTATAGCCAACACACTTAATGACTATTTACCGTTTGCGTTTTCTCGAGTAAACATTGAGCTTTCGTCATGTATCCGAAAACCTATTTTGCTATCCAAGATATAAAAATCAACGAGAGTGGCGTTTTTTCAGCGTGCTTGAATTAGACACAAAAATATCTATTGGCCTGGATGGCATACTAAATATGTTCCTGCACAGATACGCTCAGTGGTGCGGAAAGTATCTAAACATAATTTTCAAAGAAATCATGCAGACAGTCGAATCACCTTTAGAATGGAAAACGGGAAAAGTGGTGCCTATTTATTTTTAATAATGGTGAACAACTCAAGGTAATAAACTACGGACCAGTTTTGCTAGTATGCACTTGTTTCAAAATCTTAGAAGATTTATATTTAAGCATATTTGTTATTTCCTCGAATACAACAATTACTTTTGAAGTAATCAGCGTAGTTTTTGGCGCGCTTGTTCACCACGACGCAACTAAATCACACGGTAAATGATCTAATGGCGATTCTTGACAAGGGAGGACAAATTGACACAATTTTTCTTTATTTAAAAAAAAAGCCTTTGACTGCGTTTCACACAAAAGCTTAATGCTAAAGATCTGAAGGCTTTTCAGCAACCCTAAGATCGTACAGTAGCTAGACAATGCGGCACAGGCAGTTTGTTCACAGTTTGGTCACCGCTATTGCATTCACGACTATGGCACAGGCAGTTTGTTCACAGTTTGGTCACCACTATTGCGACCACGACTATGGCACTGCTAATCAGACGCAGCTCGACTCGGCCGTGCCTCAACGCACATGCCAGATACATCGGACGTGATCCCGTGCAGAAACTGGCACTGTTTTTGGCCCCTTCCAGAATTTTATCATTCTTGCCCTTGCCCAATATTGAATCGCAGAATGCAGGACGACAACGACCGATTCACAGCCACAATGAGACCTAGTAAAAGCAACAATTACAGTCACAATGACAGGTAGACTTATAGTGTACGAAAAACGATACAATTGTAAAAACATACTAGCACGCTTTCTTTTTTTTAACTTCTAAAAGAAATATTTCAACTTATAAAAGAAACTAACGAACACTCAATCCGCATTAAAGAGAACCAATCCAACATGTCGCAGGCTATCATCGCACCAAAAGATGCACATGAATCTATTTTTAAGTCAATTGCTGATATTAACAAACGATTACAGCAAGCACTTGAAACACAATCCGCCACCTACGATAGCTAGAAACTTGACACAGACGAAACACGTCAAGTCTTACAGCGCATGGAAAAAGAAAATGCAACGCTTAAAGCATGTTTGGATGACGCCGAACATCGGTCTCGGCGAGACAACTTAGTTCTTTATGGAATTACGGACAGCAAATTATAAACATGGCAAGACTCAGAAAAGAGATTGTTGCTTTTGCTGCCGAAAAGCTCGAGTTTGAGATTCCAACTGGTACCATTACCCCTGCACACAGATATGGCAGATTTTCTCCTGGTAGGAATCGACCTATTATTGTTAAATTTTCTGCAAACAAAATCGAGGAAACTTGTTTTTGCTAAGTGATCATCGCTCGGTGATTCAGATTTTTGCATTAGTTTGAATTTTTTTCCTATAACTGGACTTGGGCGCAAAAAGCTTGTTTAGTATGGTAAAAGCCTAAAAGCTTCTTTCAAGTTAAAACACAACAAACTTCTTCTTAGTAAGCAATGATGCGCATATGACCCGAACGACGATGCAATGCACCCGTCGAGCACTGAAGGGGACTCCTGAAACTTAGATCATTCGGGCCCAGGAGCAACTCGCTCTGGCCGTGTTTTCTCGGTTACGAAAGAGGGATGCTCGAGGGGCAACGGCGTAAAGTTAGAAGTGCCCGTACTTTTTTCACTAACATACGCAGTCCTTATCTAAAAAGAGACAGCCTAAATTCCCTAATACTGATTGTGACGCTGACATTATTGCAGTTATTGTGACCTGGCTCTCCGAGAAAACAACTACCTCTGAATTGTTTTATTGCAACTAAAAATTCATTGCCTTTCACAACGACCGCGAACAAAGAATTGGTGGAGGTTTAAAATTGCAGTTAACGATACATTTGACTGTTTTTCAGCGTCGCTTATTTCCAATTTAGAAATTATATGGTGTGGTATAAAAATTTTCTTCAGAAAACTTATTTTCGGTGCACGTTATCGCCCGCCTGGGTACGTCGATAATTTTTGCGAAAACATTGATGACTGTCTCAATCACATTTCAGTACAATTCTCCGGTGTACTCATCTTTTTCCTCGGTGATTTAAATTTTCTTTCTTTGACCTGGGACAACTTTATTTCGCTTCTGAGCCCGCGTGAGCTGATGGTGCTTCTTTTCTTAATGTTTGCTTAGATTTCACGCTGTGTCAAATCGTTCTGCATCCCACACGTTAACAGCATCAATGCCTTCTTTGCTTGACCTAATCCTCACGTCATCACCTGATATTTCGTCACCAGTAACGCACATTCCTGGCCTCAGTGATCATGATGCATTGCATTTCACCATATCTTTTCCTTCCACTCATGCTAGCAATCGCGCTAAGTATATCAAGGATAACAACAAGGGTAATTTTGATGCTATAAAGGGTGACCTTTCGTCTTTTCTAGACACTTCTTTGCTAACCTGCCCCGTTGTGGTGGTCTAGTGGCTAAGGTACTCGGCTGCTGACCCGCAGGTCGCGGGTTCAAATCCTGGCTGTGGCGGCTGCATTTCCGATAGAGGCTGTAATGCCGTAGGCCCGTTTGCTCAGATTTGGGTGCATGGTAAAAAACTCCAGGTGGTCGAAATTTCCGGAGCCCTTCACTACGGCGTATATTATAATCATATGGTGGTTTTGGCGCGTTGAACCCAACATCTCAATCATCAATCATTTTTGCTAACCTGCAGTGAACTACCAATTGAAGAAATTTGCGCCTTTTACCAAACAAATATCATGAGTCTGATGAACAAATACATTCCACTAAGAAGAGTACTACAATCCTTTAACTCTCCTTGGTATAACAAGTTTTAAGTGTTTATTTAATAAAAAACGGCGGTTTTTTCATGCAGGGAGAAAATGTCTAAGTGACACTGGATGGGCAGCGTAGAAGCGCGAAGCTAAAGATTATTTTAACGCCATCAAGAATGCCAAACTTGTCTTTTTTTGATCAGACCCTTCCGTCAATCCTTCAAACCAAACCTTAGCGCTTTTGGAGTGTTGTAAAGAGTAAAAACAATACCAATATAACACTTTTTAACAGCTCCGGTGAGCCAGTTTCTAATTACCACTGCTCATCACTACTTAACAAAACTTTTACCCGCTCATTTAACTATTCGCTAATTTCTAGTGAGCCTTTCCTTCGCCAACGCAATTTTCTTCCCATGGATTTTGTTGTTGTTGACTTTACTGGTATTAGAAGTATTATTAAGGAACTTAAGCGGCCATCTTCCCTTGGCACTGATGAAATTACTTCAAAATTTCTTGAAAGTACTTTATAATACAGTTCAATACTACTGCAATGCATCTTCAACAAATCTCTTAAAGATGGGCGCTTACCTATTGCTTGGAAAACAGGCAAAGTAGTTTCGCTTGATAAATCAGGAGACACGCAAAAACCATGTAACTACCGGCCAATCTCACTCACATTTGTGCCATGAAAAATTCTTGAACATATCAATTTTACGCACCTGGTTAACTTTCTTGAATTGAATAGTTTTTTCCATCCATCTCAGCATGAATTTTGAAAACATTATTCATGTGAAACGCAGCTTCTGACCTTCCCTAACAATTTGCACTCATTTCTCGACTCCGGATTCGAAACTGACTGTGTGTTTTTAGATTTTGCTAAAGCTTTCGACACGGTTAATCATCAACTTTTAATACTAAAGCTTAGTCGGCTAAACATCGATACTCACGTCTTGAGGTGGATTATTGCGTTCCTAACTTACCGAACTCAGTATGTGCTCGCTAATGAAACAAACTCGCCTTCAACTTGCGTCTGTTCTGGTGTGCCTCAAGGTGCTGTTTGAGCACCATTGCTCTTCCTAATCTACATCAATGACCTTCCTAGTAATATATCCAGTTCTACTTGTCTTTTCGCAGATGATTGTCTTGTGTACCACAAGCAAATTACCAAGTCAGATATTGCTGCTCTACAGACTGATCTCGGTAATATCACTTCTTGGCGTACGCTCTGGCATAATAGTCTGAACATTTCCAAATGTAAATCAATGAGTGTTTCGTGCAACCAATCGTCCTGTCCAAACAATTTCCTTAGCAATGTTCTCCTTGTTTCCGTAATTTCATACAAATACGTTGGTATACATATTTCGAATAATCTTTCCTGGAAACAGCATATCGAGTACATAGTTTCAAAATCGAAACGTATGCTTGGATATCCAGAACGAAACTTCCATCTTGCTCCGCCTTCCCTCAAAATACAATTGTCTTTCCCTTACGTTCCATCTAACCTAGAATACGCTTCTTCTGTTTGGGACACCGGTTTCCTAACCATGATAAATAGTTTAGAAAGTGTTCGAAACCACTCAGTTTGCTTCACTCTTTCCGACAACCGCCGCACAGCAAGCGTTACTAACATAAAGGCCACACTTACCATTCCCTCTCTTGCCTCTCGCAGAAAGCCTTCTCGACTACGTATTTTTCATAAGATATGCTGTCACATTCATCTTCTTCGATCCCGTTTCATCGCATCCCCTTCCTATACTTCTGCTCGTGTTGACCACCATCATAAAGTTCGCAATCCATTTCAGCGTATCACAACATACAGTAACTCATTTCTTCCGAAGACGTGCGCTGATTGGAATCACCTGCCTCCATCATTGGTGACTATCGCAGACACTCATCTTTTTCGCGGTGCACTTACAAACCTTACCTAGAACGCACACCCCTTACACCTTACCTGCTCATCTTTTTTCCTTTATGCTGGCGATATGAAAGTGTGTGTGCCAAAGTCAACTCTGAATATTTCCACTGCGATGTACTTTTGAGTTCTTGCCTATGTTAACTTTATATTCGTATTGTTTATTCTTATTGCTTCTTAGCAGTGTGGTTTTTAGTTGTTTTCACCTCATACTTGGTATTGTTGTTATCAGTGTGTTTTTCACTTTTTGATCCCGTTCACATTATACTTGTTATTGTACTGTAACACGCGTGCCTTGGCTAACGCCTTTTTGCTATTGGTTTATTTCTTTGAGTTCCCCGTTTTGACGTGCCTTGTAATCCAATATTGATGTAGCCCCTCCCTTCTGTAACGCTTCTTATAAGCACTCAGTGTGATAAATAAATAAATGAATAAATAAATAAATAAATAAATAAATAAATAAATAAATAGGCAACGTGGACTCGGATTTTGCATCTGTACTCTCAGGCATTTACCAAGGATCGGTGCTTGGCTTGTTACTCTTTTTTGTTTATAGTCATGAGTTATAAATTACCTCACCAGTGTGTTGCCGTTTAATTGAAGACGACTGCATTGCATATACGCACATTCAGTTAGATACTGATGAAAAAATACTAAACAATATTATAGGAGCAGCTTGCACCTGGTGCTGAACATGACAGATGCGCAAGTGAGTTCATATGAGAGTTACACACAAGAAGGAGCCACTAGCCCACATCTACGGCATTAATAGCGTTTCATTGGTATCAGTAAACCAATTTAAATACTAGGGATTGCACATCAATTCTACGCTAACCAGGGGCACTTGTGTGCAATACATAGTTTCCAAGGCTTTGAAAAAACTTTACATGCAAAGAAAGCGCAAGATGCACTGCACATTGAAAAGAAAGCTTGTGGCTTACACTACTAGTTAGACGGTTATTTGAATATGCAGACGTAGTAAGCGACCCGCATACCAGATGCGATATCGACTGCAACGAACGCGTTCAAAAAAAAGCGCTAAGATTTATCCAAAACGCCCACGGCAGGCATGTGTCCATTACCAACCTTAGACATTTAAGCAAACTTCCAACCCGAGAATTCCCCAGGAAACTGCAACAACTGAAAAGACTTTACAATATTGTAAGCCGAACGTTAGAATGGACTTCACAGGTTACATGCAGCATAACAGCGCAAGGTCGACGAAATGGAAGCAAAGTATATGGGACAATTGTAAGGCCGCGAGGTAAAGCGAATGCTTATCAATTTTGATTGTTTTCTCTAAAGATAGCAGAATGCAATGAGTTTCTATGTGACATATTCGGCCTATCGTCACCTTATGCCTCCATATTGCATTGCAAGATTATCTGTGCTCGATGTTTTACGCAGCTCTGTTCATTCCTTCTTTTTTTCAACATGCAATGTATGCGGATTTTTTTCGCGGTATGCATTCGTCGGCGGAGGGTGCCCTTCAGTTCACATTAGTGGATTGATTGATGTGTGGGGTTTAACGTCCCAAAACCACTGATAATTATGAGAGACGCCGTAGTGGAGGGCTCCGGAAATTTCGACCACCTGGGGTTCTTTAACGTGCACCCAAATCTGAGTACACGGGCCTACAACATTTCCGTCTCCATCGGAAATGCAGCCGCCGCAGCCGGGATTCGAACCCGCGACCTGCGGGTCAGCAGCCGAGTACCTTAGCCACTAGACCGCCACGGCGGGGCAGCACACATTAGTGGATTCTGTTTAGGTAATATTACACTTAAGTTCTGCACTCTTGCTCAATATTTCGTATACGCTTTTCAAATGTTCATCCCCTCGCTTCTGTACGTGTTATTGTTCCCCTCTCCTACCTCAATGTAATATTGCGAATGCTGATAGACTTGTTTTTCATGCTCTCGTCTTCATTTCACAATAGGCCGCAAGTGTTCTTATTGTTGGTCATGTTGCCACAGGAAATTACCATTGCTCCACGCAACGTGGACGTTGGGAACCAGAGAAACGCTAACGGCACGACTACAAGCGTCGAAGCCAGTCGCAATGCACGAGCCGGCCCTGCATGTGCCCGGTACTCCGCCGAACAGCCAACGCGCGTGAAGACGAAGAGAACGAGGGTGCTCGAGGCAGAGGCTCACGAGGACTACCGCCCTTGGATCTTCTTGATTGCTGTGCGTCGTTCACTTTGGGCACAAGTTCGCCCTTAATAAACCGTGTAAATAGAACATAGTTGTTGTGAGGCTGCTACATTCGCTACATTTTCTGGTGGAGGTGCTGGGTAGATGATACCAACCCCCACAAGAGAGCGAAGTCCAAGCCCTGACCAGCCGCAAGCCGCTGAGCGTACGCTGGTGCACCAACGGATCAGCCGCCGTATTCGAGGGCATTCACAAGATTTTGGACCACTTCCTCCTGTGCCAAGGGCATCAGCGACGGAAACAAGAAACGCCACCACCATGACTAGCCAAGGTGCACCATCACAGCTCATTGTCGGCCAGCCCGTCATGCCGAAGCTGTTCCATGGTGACCCGTTCAAGAACGCCGAAGACTGGCTGGATCATTTCGAGAGGGTGGTGAACATAAACCAATGGAACGAAGCAGGAAAGTTGCGCAACGTATACGTCTCTTTGGAAGACGCAGCGCGAGTGTGGTACAAAAACCACGACGCATCTTTGACATCCTGGGAAGAGTTCCGGAGGCAGCTACTGTGTACGTTTGGCAACAATGATCGCCGGGAAAAGGCAGAAGCAGCTCTTCGTGCACGAAATCAACGCACAAATGAGACTGTCGCTATGTACTAAGAAGACATGTCCCGCCTGTTCAAGCGAGCTGATCCCAACATGACTGAAGACAAGAAGGTGCGTCATCTCATGCATGGGGTAAAACAAGAGCTGATCGCGGGACTCGTTCGCAATCCGCCACGCACTGTTGCTGAGTTTCGGTCGGAAGCAACAACACTAGAAACGACGCTGCAGCAGAGAGCCCGGCAATACAATCGTGACGTAGCCTGTACATCATCAGGGGTCTTCTCGGCAAACGTTGTCGATAATCTTGACACTCTGCGGGAGCTCGTCCAGTCAGTTGTCAGGGCGGAACTACGCAAGCTGCAGCCGCCCGCTTCACCGGAACTGTCTTTTGCGGATGTTGTCCGAGAAGAAATTCGGCAGGCCATACAGGAGCCGCAAAGGAATGCACCACCGACACGACGCGCGGTAACTTATTCTGAGGTGCTCAGGCGGCCTGCTGTCCACTGTGCGCCTATCGAGACACCTGGTACCTACGCACCGACAACACGTAGCCCGCGCCATATTGTTGAGGCAACTCGCAGCACACCTCTTCCGACAGAGACAAGACCTCGGAAAAGCGATGTATGGCGAGATGCGGGACGTAGGCCCCTGTGCTTCCACTGTGGAGAGGCTGGCCATCTTTACCGGTTTTGCCGCTATCGTCAAGCTGATCTTCAAAGATTTGCGGTCAACGCACCGTGTCTGCGAAACGGCGAAAGGCCGTCCGACATCGAGGAATACCTGTGCTCACGTCAGAGCTTCGACCTTCATCGTCGTCACCAACCGCGGTCACCATCCCCTCTACGTCAGCGCTCACCAAGCCCACGTTCCTTTCCAAACGCACTTAGGCATAGTTCGCCTAGTCCAAACCCGGGAAACTGAAGTGGGTGACCTGTGGAGGCGAGGCCGCTGGTGATTTGATATACGAAGATCCTCCACTGCGACACCAGCATGACGACGACGACGACGACTGTCTCCAGGTTAAGAAGTGCAGTAATGAGAAGATAACTTCAGACTTGCCGTTGGTAATTGACGGGCTAGAGCTCATAGCTTCGATACCGGTGCGGATTACTCTGTGATAAGCTACAATTTAGCGAAGTGCCTCAGGAAAGTTCTGACCGAATGGAGTGGACCTCAAGTACGTACGGCAGGCGGTCACCTTATTGCGCCTCTCGGCAGATGCGCCGCAAGAGCTGAGATACGAGGTTTCACTTACGTTGGTGACTTCTTTGTCCTGCCCGTATGTTCGAGAGAAGTTATACTCGGAATGCATTTTCTGCAAGCAAATGATGCCATTGTTGATTTGCAGAGGTCCAGCGTATCATTTTCGACAGAACAAGCTATACAGGTAGCTCGAGAAGACGAGCAATACACCACTCCACTGCGCATCGTCGATGATGATGTGACTGTACTACCGCAAAGCAGTGTAATGGTTCTAGTCGGAAATGATACGTTTGGTGACTACAAAAGTGTGGCAGACAGCAACATGGATGTTTTCCTGAAAAGAGGTGTTTGTGTGGCACGACGGATTATCCAGCTACAAAACGGGTACAAAGACGTCCTCCTGACAAATTTTGGGAACGAACTCCAGCACATCGCAAAGGGGACAGCCATAGCCTTTCTTCATGAGGTTTGTGAAGCCACAGAAATATGCAGCCTTGAAACAACGTCGACGGATATGAAACCAACATCTGATGTCTGCTACGTAATATCCGTAAATTCCACTCTTTTAGTGATCCAACGTCAACAGCTATACGGCCTTGTAAGGGAATTTGGCAGCTCTTTCTCCAGTAGTTCAAAGATACGACGCACAACCATTGCAAAACACAGGATCGTAACAGACGAGACAACCAGGCCGGTACGCCAGCACCCATACCGCGTTTCACCTAAAGCAAAGGAAGTCATCAAGAATCAAATACTGGAGATGCTTGAAGATGATGTTATTCAACCTTCTAGCAGTCCGTGGGCAACTCCTGTAGTACTTGTCAAGAAGAAGGATAACACGCTAAGGTTTTGCATCGACTACCGGAACAAAAATGCTGTGACTAAACGGGATGTATATCTCCTCCCGCGTATTGACGACACATTAGACAGACTTTGGTGTGCCAAGTTCTTTTCATCGCTAGATCTGAAAAGTGGATACTGGAAGATCAAAGTTGATGAACGTGATCGCGAGAAGACTGCTTTTGTTACTCCGGACGGACTCTATGAATTCTAGGCTCTCCCTTTTGATCTCTGTTGTGTGCCGGCAACGTTCCAACGCATGATGGACATTGTACTTTCCGGATTGAAGTGGCAGTGCTGCTTAGTGTACCTTGACGACGTGGTCATCTTCCCCGCTATATTCGAGGAGCATATCAAGCGCCTGCGAACAGTGTTAGAAGCAATCCGTTTGGCAGATTTAACCATCAAGCCAAAGAAGTGCCGATTCGGTTTTGAAGACCTTTGATTCCTTGGGCACGTTGTCAGCGCCCACGGTGTGCGCCCTGATTTAGAAAAGATAGCCGCCGTTGCAAGGTTCCCGGGGCCAGCAGACAAAAAGTCAGTACGGAGATTGCTAGGTCTCTGTGCTTACTGCCGACGATTTGTCAGAAATTTCTCGCGGATTGCAGAACGCTTGACGAAACTTACGAGAGAAGATTAACCTTTCCAGTGGGAAACAGAGCAACAAAGCGCCTTCAACGAATTAAAAACACGGTTGCAAGAGCCCCCAATCCTTTCTCATTTCGATGAAACAGCTGACACGGAAGTACACACAGACGCCAGCAACATCGGCCTAGGATGCATCCTAATACAGTGGCAGAATGGCGAAGAAAAGGTGATAGCATACGCCAGCCGGACTCTTACAAAGGCGGCGACCAATTATTCGGCCACAGAGAAAGAGTGCCTTGCCGTCATGTGAGCCATCAGTAAGTTTCGGCCTTACTTGTATGGTAGACCATTCAAGGCAGTCAGCGATCACCATGCCCTTTGCTGGCTCGCCAACCTCAAGGACCCGTCCGGACATCTAGGAAGTTGGAGCCTCAGACTGCAAGAATTTGATATAACTGTGGTATACCGATCTGGCAAGAAGCATACCGACGCCGACTGTTTGGCACGGGCACCTGCAGACACAGCACTATCAGATGAAGAGGACTTTCTATTCGTCGCTGTTGTCGAGACTTCTCAGATCGCTGAAATTCAACATGAAGAATTGCTCCCGCTCATCAAACATCTGAAAGGAGCTGACGTACAAGTACTTCGTATATTTTCTCAAAGGCTCGCGTCGTTCTGCCTCCGAGGAAATGTCCTCTACAAGAGAAACTTTAAGCCCAACCGTGAAAAGTTTCTGCTTGTCGTTCCCGCAACTATGCGGCAAGAAATTACAAGCATGCCACGTTGAGCCTACGTCTGGACATTTGGGGGTCACTCACATGCTTGCACGAATCAGTCAGCACCATTATTGGCCCAAGCTGTTGTCTTCAGTACAGCGCTATGTCAGAACATGCCGCGAGTGCCAAAGACGGAAAGCGCCTCGTGCTAAGCCAGCGGGCCTTCTGCACTCAATATACCCACTGAAAGCACCCTTCCAACTAGCTGGAATGAACCTCCTTGAACCACTCCCGACATCTTAACTTGGCAAGAAGTGGATCGTTGTAGCGACTGATTATTTAACGAGATATCTGGAAACAGACTTCTTGCATCGAGGAACGGCAGCTGAGGTCGCCAAATTCTTTGTACAGAGCATAGTGCTATGGCGTGGCGCTCCAACTGTTGTAATCACCTATCGCGGTCCGAATTTCACGGCGGAACTCATGGAATGCCTCCTGAACATGACCCACACTGTTCACAGGAAAACTACCGCATATCACCTTCAAAGCAACGGCCTGACTGAACGCCTTAACAGAACTCTAGCTGACATGATATCTATGAATGTGGACGTCGAACACAAAAAGTGGGACGAAATTTTAGCATGCGTCACCTTCGCCTATAACACCGCCGTACAAGAGACTACCAATATTACCCCGTTTCAACTAGTTTACGGTCGTGTAGTTACCACCACACTGGACGCTATGTTACCTATAGATCAAGATGACTACCCTTCTGATCTCGATGACTATATAGAGAGAGCGGAGGAGGCCCGCCAATAAGCAAGGTACCGAATATGTCACCAACAACGAATCCATGCCGACCACTACAACCGAGGTAGACGTGAAACACGGTATGAAGTTGGTGACAAAGTGTGGATATGGACCCCAGTATGACGACGAGGCCTGTCTGAAAAACTCATTTGTCGATATTTCGGTCCTTACGAGGCAGTACAGCGACTCAGCGACCTCGTTTATGAAGTCAAGCCTACAGGACATGGGCATTCTAAACGACGCAATTCCACCGAGCGTGTACACATTGTGCGCATGAAACCGTACTACGACCGGTACGAAGACTAGCCACCCCACTTGCTTGTTGTACAATCATTTCTCTCTTACAAACCTTCTGAGACGGAAACGTTGCATACACTATCATCGAAAGCATCGGGGCGATGCCTCTTGAGATGGGGGATAATGCCTCAGGAAATCACCATTTCTCCGCGCAACGTGGACGTTGGGAACCAGAGAAACGCTAACGGCACGACTACGAGCGACGAAGCCAGCCGCAATGCACGAGCCGGCCCTGCATGCGCCCGGTACTCCGCCGAACAGCCAACGCGCGTGAAGACGAAGAGAACGAGGGTGCTCGAGGCAGAGGCTCACGAGGACTACCGCCCTTGGATCTTCTTGATTGCTGTGCGTCGTTCACTTTGGGCACAAGTTCGCCCTTAATAAACCGTGTAAATAGAACATCGTTGTTGTGTGACTGCTACATTTGTTACAATATGTGCTTTGGTTCTGATGTGTATTTTTTATTGTTTTGTCGACTGAAACAATAAACTTTATAATATTGTAGTGTAATTTATCCACTCTTGCAATGTCTCTCAAAAGGCAGCTTGTAGTATTTGATGAATAAAAAATAAAAAAACGTTCTGAATGGTGGAGACCTGCTTAAGGTGACGTAGACGAGTTTTTATGTGTGCCCGTCACCTCCCTGCTTTTTAGCTTCTACAGGTGGTTCCCTTAGGCGAGAAATGGCGTAATTGTTTGGTGTTCTTCACTTGGTGTATTACAGAATTACAGAAAGACAGAGGGAATTGTGAATTATTTGTATTTGTCGACGCCCCTCAGTACAAAAACACAGCAAATTTGCGCTGGCGGTCATTGACGCCAACGCAGAACTATGCTCATCGGCCTCGGTTAGGCTAGTTACTAGTGCTACCGTGAAATAGGTCGCCATAGCCCTGGCCTTGAACAACCCCTCTTACACCAACATTTTTACAAATTCACAAGCGGCCATGAAAGCTTTTGAATCGCGTATCTTAGTGCGAGAGGCTGCTTCCATTCTGGAAAAAAGTGCAAACATTGGCACTCACTTCATCTCTTAGATTCCTGTCCTTGTGGGTGCAGACGTTCATCAGACAAACCATAACCTCGAAGAGCTTGCCATGGCCATGTGCGAAAACTTACGTGCCCCGGCGACATGGAGACCTCATGGAGACACGAAGAAATCCATCCCAACGCTCCGCTCTTTACTTTCAAAGAAATTACTTACCACTATCGGCTCATGAGACGGGCCTATCATCTTCTTCACCGCAAGCTGAATAGGTCTTAGCCAGTCACACGTAGAATGCTCTAGACAGGCTCCTTCCCCTCCCGAGGATTTTCTGAGTGGTATCTCAATAGATTCCAGTTGTCCGGACTACAATGCAACCTATTGTTTCTTAGCACAGATGCTTTGGCAATGCCACGCGTTACCTAATGCCCTCTAGTAGCGAAGCCTAATAAGAAAAAGCTCTTCAGACCTTGTTGCTCCATACGCAACTTACAGGTAATGCAGAGGCCCCAAAAGAGTGCCGAACAACATGATGTCCCAGCCCCGACTTCGACATGGCCAGTGGTTTTCGCGGGTCCGCAGCAAGGGTTCACGCAAAAGTTTTTGAGGACCTGGTAAA